>NW_028317857.1:1279000-1918500 GCF_062004578.1 Staurois parvus | reverse complement strand
CATTCTTCTTTTCATTCTTCTTCTTCTTCTTCTTCTTTGTCGTGCCCCGTGACTGCCCAAATGAGTGAAGTGTGCGGTGATTCTAAGATCGACGGCACTCATCTGCATGTCATACTGACTGACAGTATTATTTCTCTTCCCCAGCAGACTCCAAGGGCATTTAAATTAAAGGTACAGTGTTCTGCACTAATATAAAGGCTCTCTGAAGCCTAGAAACCCTTTTAATAAGTTAAATTCGCGGCGAATCGAATCGAATTTCTCCCGCAAATTCGGCGAATCAGCCGAATCGAATTTTTGAATAATTCGCTCATCTCTACTCGTCACAAAGCGCTGCACTGCAGAAAATTGCTACATGTCCTATTTTTTTTTTCAGCACACACCAATGTAGTGTGCAAATTGCCTTGTTTCTGTGCGTTGGGCAATGTAGCCCAGTGTTGTTGCTGTGAATGTGCCCTTGAATAAAGATTCTAATCAAATTCACCAGGTATCTTTACAACAAAGTCTGATACCCAGGGCCGTAGATGAGGGGGTACCACCAGTCCTCCTGTATTGGGCCCAGGCCAGCAGGGGGGCCCAGGCAACTGGGTGAATCAAATATGGGCAGGAAGGGTGATCAGCACGGTGGGTGGGCAATTACTGGAATTGATGCCCTGTATGGCTCTCTCTGCAGCATCTGAAAGCTGGATTCTGCTCCTCTCCCTCCCGTTCGTTTTCAGCTGCTGCAGAGAGAACCATATAGGGGATCTGTTCCAGTAATTGCCCCCGTCCACTATGCCAATCACCCTCCCTGTGCACATCTGATTCACCCAGCTGCCTGGGTCCCCACAATGCTGGCTTCCCTCCTCTGCTTCTCACTGGCAGCTGCAAGCACACAATAGAATCCCTCAGGATGGATAGTGAGGGGAAGGGTTCGATAAATATGTCACATTAATCACCCTATTCCTTTCCTGAATGAACACAATGAGTGATCGGTACTGATCACTCACTGTGTTCATTCATAACCAACTAGTAAACTGTTTTGTTTTTTTCAAGGGGGCCCTGTCAGGTTGGCTGCATGGGGCCCCATGGTTTCTAACAGCCCTGCTGATACCCATTAGGATTACATAGTTCCCTGTATTTATTTTGCTGCTAAAAAGGGACACTCTTTGTGAAATACCTTTGTAATTAGGCTGTGGTGGAAATAGCCATTGTTAACAGCTGCTGCATGCTATTTCTGAGTCCCTACCACAAAACGTGAATACAAAGCATATCAGAGAGCGCCTGCTTCCATCACAGCCTAATCACACAGGTGTCAGAGCCCCTTTAAATGCAAAGATGATCTAGTGCTGTATCTATTACTTGAACAGTACAAGCTGTCTCTTCTGTGTATTGCTGCGGTCTGTCACAGCTGTTAATAATACTCTGATTGCACTAAAATCCTGTGGCCTCTAAATACTTGATGAAGATTTCTTTCAAAATAATACGTATCATAAATTATGCATGCACTAACAGATTTGAAACTTAGTGACAAACTGTTCACCAGATGGGGAAGGATTTCAGTTACCTCTGGTAGGTTTTGTTTTTTTTCCCCCAGCAAAATAACCCTGTTATTTATTGGACCTAATTATATAAAAATGGTCTTTTGCCGGCATTTTGGCTAGTAACGGCTGAATGTTTTTATAATTTGGTGCAAATAGGTGTATTGAGTTGATTCAGGCAAATTATGTCCTTCCCAATGGAATCAGAGGTTGCCACATTCATTCAACTTGTGTATATCAATCTGCACCATTCAGTACAGACTTGCATGATTTGCTACAGATTGCTGAAACCAGTATTTGTATGTCCAATAAAATCACATACTGAGAACATCCTGACTAATGTCAGATTAAAGTGTATCTAAGCCCTGGAATGAAACATTTAATATATTGTAGCTTGCCAGAACTTGGATGTGGTGGCTGCATTAGTTTCCTTTTTTCAGGTCTTTTCCCTTTATTTTCACCTGGTGATCCTGCCAGTAACACACTTCTTGCTCTAGGGTGACAAGCTCCCCCACTGTACTGTATCTATGGGGAAGCAGGCTTGTCACCCTACTGCAGGAAGTGTGTTAGAACTACAGAACACCTCCCCATTTCTCATTACTGTAATATAGGGGGGGTTCTCATTGCTGTAATATAGGGGGGTGTTCTGTAGTTCACAGAAAGCTAATGCAGCCAGAATTTGGATGTAGTGGCTACATTAGTTTTCTTTTTTCAAGCCTTTTCAATTTATTTTTAAATAGAGTAAAAATAAACACTTAAAGGATAAGTTCACCTTTTAGACAAAAATATTAAATACACATTTTTTCGCAGGTAAAAAATAAAGTGTATTTATTATTTTTGTCTACAGGAGCCTGGAAAGCATTGCACTAGTGATCAGTAGATCACTGATGCCATGCAGGTCTCCTGCAGACCTGTCAGAATATCTGCTTGTCGTACGGGATGTATGAGCAAGCAGATATTCTGACAGGAAGCTTAAATGAACTACCATGGCGCTCCACAGCGCCGCAGTAGTTCATTGAAAACTACAGGTCAACAGCCACTGGGGCTGTTGGGATTTGCAGTTCATTCATTCACAGAAGTCCGTTTATGAATTATGTGGCCGTGTGGGCAGAGCCCCGCACGGCCGCACTGTTTTCAAATTTGACTGTTCGGGGAGAAGTCTCCCCGTACTATCTGTCAGAGGGAGTGGGGCTGGGCGGCAGCTGTGGCTATGGGAACGTTCCCTAAAAACGGGTGGAACATGTAACATGTTCCCAAAGGTAAACTTATCCTTTAATATCAATAAACTGTTTTAAATTGTCATACAAATATATATTAGAAATCAAACCTTTATTATTTTTGGCAATACCATGGTGTGGACGGATTTCTGCCATTCACAGCCTGTGTCTTAGAATAACAGAGAGGTGAAGTCTCCATAAATCAAGATGTAATACACCTCCTTTGTGTTTAGCTGGTTAGTGGGCAGGAAGCTGTTATTTCACACTGTGTATACGCCCACAGGTGTGACTCTATAGTCCTGTATAGTCACTGTATAGCATGTGCACTAGCTGCCAACACTGCTCTGCAAAATCCCCAACTGAATTGGGGACATGGACAGAAGGGGGAGATAGAGAACAGCAGGATCAACCAGGTTTTTTGTAGAATACAGAAATGAATCCCATAGTGAATGAGGGAGTATGAACTGCATGTAATACAACATTTATTGATAGTTTTTTATGATGTGGGTTTAGTGACACTTGCCGACTGCAGACAGTCAAATCACGGCTTCACTGCGGCCGGCCAGTTCTGGGAGGGCATCATATGACATCCTCCCAGAATGCGCTCACCTGCACGCCCCTGGGGGGCACGCATCTGGTGATCTCCATGATCGCTGTGTCCTACGGACACAGCTGATCATGTGATATGGTAAAAGGTCAATCACAGCGGCCTTTTACCACGTGATCAGTGATGTCCAATGACACACTGATCACTGGGAAATGCAATTGCCGGTTATCAGCTGCACTTTCCTTACACTGTAACAGCGTGAGGAATGTACTGCCAAGAACTGGCAGTTTTCAGAGGCGGGATCGGCACCAATCATCAAGGCACTGATGATCAGTGCCCTGATGATCGGTGCCCAGCAGTGCCACCCACCAGTGCCCAGCAGTGCCACCCACCTGTGCCAATTAGTGCAGCCCAGCAGTGCCATCCATCAGTTTCACCAGTCAGTGCCCATCAGTGTTGCCTATCAGTGCCCATCAGTGCTGCCTATAAGTGCAGCCTCATCAGTGAAGGAGAAAAATTACCTGTTTGCAAAATTTTATAATAGCAACAAAGAAAAATTTTCTAAATTTTTTCAAATTTTTTGCTTTTTTTTGTTTTATAGCGCAAAAAATAAAACACCCAGTGGTGAGTAAATACCACCAAAAGAAAGCTCTATTTGTGTGAAAAAAATGATAAAAATGTCATATGGGTACAATGTTGCATGACCGCGCAATTGTCATTCAAAGTGCGAGAGCAATGAAAGCTGAAAATTGGCCTGGTAAGGAAGGGGGTATAAGTGCCCGGTGGGCAAGTGGTTAGGGGAACAATCTTTTATGTCTCTTGTTTTGTGTTCTGTAAACCTGAAATAGAGCTCTGCATGTAAAGCAAACACAAAGCTATCACAACACTTGTTTATGAAGATGTTTTTTTTTCTAGTAAAAGCAAGAGACATATTTGAAACAGATCTAACAGATTAGTAAGATTGTATCAAGCATTCATTGATGGGAATCCCCCTTCAGTGCTGTAGAAACCTTCAGTATGGTTTGTTTAACAGGAAAACCTTGACATACAGTATCTGAAAGGGAGAAGTAACAGCAGATGTGCCACCATATGTCCAAATATAGGTGACTACTATTAGTCATGATTATAGGTCAGGTTTTAAAAAGAAAACTAAAGCAATTCACAAAAGGAGAACTTGTTTTTTAAGAGAACCGGTCCTGATTGGGCAAGAATCTCAGAATATAGTATTATGTGAAATGAATAAATTTCTGCAGGCTAAAGTTGTCCTTACATGCTTTGGATTTCTTTCGGTCGGCCCTGCAGGCTGAACAAGAGAAATCCACTGTTTCATTGAACCAGTGGCATGGAGGAATGTCAGCTGTCGGTGATTGTATGCTGCTGCAGCAGCTGCTGAATGCCTGATAAATGCTTGCATCTGATTGTACTGATCTTCCACTTCTTGGGTCCTCCGCTGACGCTCCTGGCTCCCCAATAGCAAGCCGCTTGCTGCCACTGATGTGTGCTCGCCCCCCGAGCCCAGCTCTATGCATCCATAAGACAAATACAGGTGTGGCTTGGCTGCACCCCCACTCTCTCCTTATTGGCCCACTGGCTGTGATTGTAAGCAGTGGGAGCCAACGGTGTGTCTCAGCCAATGAGGAGAGAGAGAGTCGGGATAGCCAAGGCTCCTGTGCGCATCACTGGATCGAGAGGGGGCTCAGGTGAATATTAAGGGGGGGAGGCTGTGGGGGGAGGCAGCACACCGGAGGTTGTTTTACCTTCCTGCATAGATTGCATGAGGGTAACAAACTTTCAGCCTTTACAATCGCTTTAAAGTGACAAACTCTGGTTAAAAAGAAAGTTAATGTATATATTCTTCTTTTAAAAATACCTTCTTTTGCTCTTGGCCTCCTCTAAATCTCCATATTATCCTTTTTAAGAGGCCCTGTCACCAAATCCAGGTAAAAGCGCAGATAAATCTTTTTACCTTCAGCACTTTCCATAAACAATTTTATATTGACTTTTTGACAATTTGCTAGGTAATTGGAAATCCAGAAAGTTACCATTCCCCAGTAGAGCCTCTCCCTCTTTGCAGGTCACAGCCTTCACTTGATAGTTTCTAAATCCTGTCTGTGCTGGCCCAGCTACTCTAACCCTCACCTCCATACATAATCTTTCATGTAGCAATCAGAGGAGGAGCAAAGAAATGGAATGCTATAAAGCAATGTTTCTCAACCTTTTTTCCGTCAAGGCACCCTTTAAAATTATGGACAGTCCCAAGGCACCCTTTAAAATTATGGACAGTCTTCCATAATTTTAAAGGGTGCCTCAGGACTGTCCATGACTTTAAAAAGGGCACCCCATTCTAAAATGTGAAAAACTATTCTAATAGTTTTATATAGTGCAGCAACATCCACACATGTAGGACACCCAACATTAGAGGTGATTTATTCATCCACAGCAAATACACTTTTGCACACTGGTACTGACCAGTATTCCAATGTTTCTCTTCTCTTTCTCCATCACTGAGCTAATGTGACCTCAGCACTGATGGAGAGGGGCAGGGAGGGTCAAACTGGGATGCTGTGCAGGCAACCAACATCCTCCTTATCAACTGGTGATGTCATTGGTTGTCAGGACGCCGGCGGCTAGAAGGTCATTATGGTGTACAATGAAAACCTATGGCTTTGTGTAACTAAGGCTACGTTCACACTAGCCTTGTGTGCAGGCGGCAGAGAGGCGTTTGGGAAGCGTTTTTACCGCTTCCCAAACGCCTCTGTCAATTCTGCACATTATAGCACATGGTGCTGTTCTAACAGGAGCGTTTGCGTCGCGTCGCGTTGCGTCGCGGCAAAACGGACGCCCCTGGTCGAGTCAGGAGGCTTTGAAGCCTCCTATTCTCGTCTATGGTGCCGCTCCGCAAACGCCCGGCCGGCGTTTGCGGTGCGGTTGCGACGCGGTTGCGGGGTGTTTGCGGAGCGGTAATACCACTCAAATGCATTATAGGCGTTTGTGGGGCGTTATTAACGCTCGGCAAACGCCTAGCAACCGCCGCTAAACCGCGCATGCGGCGTTTGCGGAGCGTTTGCCGAGCGTTAAAAACGCTCCGCAAACACCGGACCAACGCTTGCCAAACGCTATAGGGGCGTTTGGCAAGCGTTGGCAAAACAGCCTAGTGTGAACGAGCCCTAAAGGGCAGGCTTGTTCCACGCGCCGGCTTGTATACAAGTTTGGGCAATTTTTAGACATTTTGCAAGGCACCCCTGAAGAAAACTCAAGGCACCCCAGGGTGCCTGGGCTCCCTGGTTGAGAAAGGCTGCTATAGAGTCACATAAATGACAGCTTTGAGTTTGCCATGGTTGCTGACATGACATCCAAGATGACAGTGCTCAGCAGCAGTCGCAGGGCTTTTGGGTGTCAACAGGGGCGGACTGACAACTCATGGGGCCCCCGGGCAATAGGGGATCATGGGGCCCCTGTGTCCTTGCCCAAACTCAAAAAAGCCTATGAAAAAGGTACCAGGGGCATCTCATTGGGCCCCCTACTGACCCCGGGCCCGCGGGCAGTGCCCGAGTTTTCAAATGGTCAGTTCACCCCTGGGTGTCAACACAAGGGAGAACGTTACAGAGAAATAACATTCCTAAAATCTGTTAAATGCTGCTCTCCATCCTGCCCCCACCTCACCCACGCTACACAAATATCTGCACTTCTTTTTTTTTTTTTTGCTTTTTTCCATAAATTAAGTTTTGGTCCCGCCTCCATCCTCCTTGATTGTCTAGGTGAATGATGTCAGAACCCCTGGTGCCTTCTGGGATACGTGATGTGCATATCCCAAGAGGCACCAGGAGCACTGGCTGGGTGAGAATCTGAACTGAGGACAATCCAGCATTAGGTAAGCAGAGGAAAAAATGTGGGGGGGGTGAAGTTCCTCTTTAGTCCTCATGCACACTGATAATAATTTTTGAAGCAAGCAGCGTTTCGACCAAAAAAAAGCTTGACGCTTTTAAAAGTATGTACCACGCTTGGGCGTTAATTAATTTCATTGGCCAGAATAAATCATTTATTCTGGCCCCATTGAAATAAATTAACATTCAAGCACTACATGCCCCTAGGATTAACATGTGTTTAGGCGTGTTTAAGCACGTCAAGCGTTTTTTTCAGCCAAAACACTGCTGCTCCAGGATGCCCTGTCAGTAGGGGTTTTTTTTTCTGCCGCAAAACACTGCTAAAATCCTCTGTGTGCATGAACACAGGATAACATGAAAGGGGGTTTAGAGGCAGTTAAAAAAAAAACCTTGATGCCCCTAAGAGCAGCTGTAAAAACATCCAGTGTGAATATATACCTTGTCATGACAGCAGGGGCGGACTGACAACTCATGGGGCCCCCGGGCAATAGGGGATCATGGGGCCCCTGTGTCCTTGCCAAAACTCAAAAAAGCCTATGAAAAAGGTACCAGGGGCATCTCATTGGCCCCCTACTGACCCCGGGCCCTCAGGCAGTACACGAGTTTCCAAATGGTCAGTCCGCCCCTGCATGACAGAAATATACGGACATTCATTGCTGAAATCTGAAATGCTAGTTGGCTGGCTGTAATTCTGGCTCACGGGCTTCAATGCAGAGTAGCTCAGGTTAGTTTGAACAGCAAACTTAAAGGAGTTTAAGTTTACCTTTGAAAAAAAAAATGCACTTTTTTTGCAGGTAAAAAAATGTGCATTTACTTTGGGGTTTTTTTTTTTGAGCCTGGAAAGCAGATCACTGGTGCCATGCAGGACTCCTGTAGACTGTCAGTGTAAGCTGTCTAGCCGTACATCGTAGGAGAAGAATCAATGAACTACCAGAGCGCTCAACAGTGTTGTGGTCGTTCATTGAGAACAAAAAGTCAACATCCACAAAGGATGCAGGTACTTGTAGCTGACTCATTCACAGAACTGTGAATGAACGATGCAGCTGTGTGGGCAGAGCCCCGGCATTGCTGCATTCTTTTCAAAAAGTGACAGCTGGTACGGGGAACTTCTCCCCAAACTGCTGTCAAGCGAAGGGCTCAACTTGCTGCAGGAGCAGGAACATGTTACATGTTCCACCGTAAAAACAGGAGAACCATGTAACATGTTCCTGAAAGTGAAATTATTCTTAAGTCCTCATGCACACGGGACATTTTGATAACGCTGGTAACATTAGCTGTGTAAAGTCACATTAAAACATGACTTCTTCAGTTTTTTTTAGCATTTTTGCATTAGCGTTTAGTGGCGTTTTCCCACATTTTTAGCATTTTTTTACCCCCCCTAATTTTTATTTTTTTTTTTGGTCAAAAAAAGTCCAAAAACCCAGGTGTGCAGTGTTTTACCATCTTTTGCCACGTTTTACCGCATTTTGTCACGTTTTTACAGCTAAAAAACTCCTCTAGAAACCCACTAGTCTTGGGGTTTTTTTCCAGCCAAAAACGTTGATTACAGTCTATGTGTACATGGACACATAGGATAACATGCTGGGGCGTGTACTGGCTGTAGAAAAAAACATCAAAAGCCAAACACAGCCACTGTAAAAATGTCGTGTGCATGAGGACTTAAAATGGAGTGTTTTTATTATAATCTACCTTGAGAAGACGCTGTGATTTTTGCTGTCAGGTGACATAGGAATGAAGAAAGTATTACTGTGACATTAGGGGTCCATTCACAATCGATGCAGAGGGTCTGCGTTGGGCAGCAATTACAGTTCAGTCCGACCGCAAGACAAGACAAAATGCCTTGTGTCTGATGTGGCTGGTTCACATCATTGCACAGCACAGATCACTGCATACCAGCCGATAAAACTCTATAAAATGTCACTGTGTGACATTTCAATACACTTTGTTTAAAAAAGAAAGTAAAGAGTGTGCTGCACCGGTGTCAGTGCATTAACACTGTGCTGGTCCAGCCTGGCCACACCACACACCAGCTTCTGTGTTGCAAAGCAACTCCTGGTGTGAACGGGCACTGAGGTAACTATGGATCTGTGGAGGGGAAGGGTGGAATTTTGCCAGAAGACTAGAAAAAAGGATAACTGTGCTTTGATTTGTTAGTCTGCTTCTGTTTCAGGTACTTGGTGATAAACTGATCTGCCCTTTTATTTTCTCCCCCTCATCTCTCCATTGTGTTTGTCTAAATTTTCATTTAAAGAGGAGCTCTATTCAAAAGTGTAAGATCCGCTTATTTGCCTCCTCCCCACCACCACTGCCATATTTGGCACCTTTTGGGGGAGAGCGGGTACCTGGTTTTGATAGTTCTCCGTGGCAAAGTGAGCCGAAAGTTCAGCCATCTTCTTCCTCCCACCTCCTGGGGACCTTCACAGGTCCCAGAAGACTGCCGGACCAATGAGAATATGCAGCACGACTCATGCATGCGCAGTGGGCACCCGGCTGTGAAGCCACAAGCTGTCACAGCCTGGTGCCCACAGTTGTGATGCCGGCACCGGGGAGAGAAGAGGCAGAGAAGGGACGGCGCAGGTGAGTACATCACTGGACATCACTGGACTCTGGGACAGGTAAGTGTGTGTTTATTAAAAGTCAGCAGCCCCAGTTTTTGTAGGTGCTGAGTTTTAATAAACACAAAACTGACTGGAACTATGCTTTAAGGGCATTACCGCAGGCACAATTCCTGTCTAGTAACACCACAGGACCCACTGACTAGGCACATGCTCTGGGCTACAGGAGGTGCTGTGGTGTCCTGTGTGGTGCATGCAACTTCCATACAGCCAGTTCCATCTGGATTAGAAAGGCACAGTTCCTGTCTGGTGACATCTAGCTTCCCACAAGACCCACTGACTGTCTTAGATACACCCTGTGGGCTACTGGAATTGTCAATCACTGCTGCAGTGTCCTATGTGGTGCACACAACTTCCATAGAGCCGGTTTCATCTGGATTAGAAAGGCACAGTTCCTGTCTGGTGACATCTACCTTCCCACAAGACCCACTGACTGTCTTAGATACACCCTGTGGGCTACAGGAATTGTCAATCACTGCTGCAGTGTCCTATGTGGTGCACACAACTTCCATAGAGCCGGTTTCATCTGGATTAGAAAGGCACAGTTCCTGTCTGGTGACATCTAGCTTCCCACAAGACCCACTGACTGTCTTAGATACACCCTGTGGGCTACAGGAATTGTCAATCACTGCTGCAGTGTCCTATGTGGTGCACACAACTTCCATAGAGCCGGTTTCATCTGGATTAGAAAGGGTTAGCTACAGAGTCCAGCCCCTTTCAGTGACAGTCCCAGGATTTAGAAATTCCTTAGCAGTAGTTGGTATGCTGATCGGACGAGGAAGGGATATCTGCACAGAGGCTCCCACATTGTCCCAGTGCATATTGAGTCTTGGGACTCAGGAATCCCTCTGCAGCTGACAGTGTAAGTAGTTGTGAAATACAGTAATTTTTTTCTCAGTGAGTACATCTGACTTGCTGCATTTCTTATTGCATAATGTAGTCAGGTGTTGTCCCGCCAGCTACATAAGCGGTTTCTAACCTCCCCCACCCCCTGCTGGGTCGCATGGCAGCACAGTTGTGCCGTGACAGTGGAGAGATGCAGCTGCAGGCTGTGTGTGAAGTTCCCCACTCTTTTTTGTAGCAGCAGTGAGACCTGTGAAAAGGAAAAGGTGTGCAGCTGCTCCTTCTCCCCTACACCTGATGAGGTAAGCAGGCAAAGGACACTGGGACATGTAGTCCCCTTAGGAGCACTACCCAATGGAGGATATGGGCTCTCAACTACAGCACCCACACAGCCCTACTAAAAGAGGGAGAAAAGAGCAGAGTTTTCTGGGCAAATTCTGTGGGAGGGAAGAGACCAGCTGCAGGGCTCTGCACCCACATCAAAGGGCAAGGAGAGAGAGAGAGAGAGACAGAGAATGAGCCACTGGAATGCCCTTTGCTGTACTGAGGGACTGAGCCATGGTCAGGGTGCAGTTCATGCTGTGCTGAGTAGTGGAGTCATCCCAGGCAACCCAGAGTGACATCTGACCAGAGGGACCGCTGCTTCTGTGTTGCTGGGCCTGGTGATAGGGCCTTGAAGCCATGACCCGTTGCCCCTAGAGATACTGAGCCCTTAGGAACTGACTACACAGCTGTCTTATAGCTCTATCACTGCCTGTAGGCCTTATTGTGACTATTCTCAAGCACACCAATGGTACAATTGGGCCCCAGTGTTAGCTGGCTGAAGACTGAGAACTAAAGACTGCCCATTTATAGTAGCAACACAGAGACCTTTTCCCACTGCTTAGTTTAGAGGTACGTCTCAGGGGGATATTTCACAGAACTGATCTTGCTGAACTATAAGTGATTCCAGTCTAGTGGTACAAAACTCAATTCAATGTTATTTTGGCAGAGATTGCATTGTCTAGCAGACTGTGTCTGAATCTATCCTCTGGGTGCCCATTTACACTTATGCCATCATTTATCGTAACTGATATCAATATATTGAGTTAATTGTGTCTATTTTCTGGTACTAACTTACAGCCAAGTTAAAGTTATCTATACTCATGTTCTTGAAGTGACATTCATTCAACCAGGTGTGTCAGAGGGGCTGAAGCCATTCTTGGAGTTGAGGAGCAGAATAGAGAACCCAAGTTACCAAGCACCTGCTTTAGAGGCAGCACTATATTTATAAGGTAATAAGGTTTGCTGTATCTTCCACTTACACAGGAGCATTGAGGAGTACAAACAAGTGTCTCATGCTGTGCAGTCTGATCTGGACTGCAGACACATATAATAAACAGCATCACATTTACTGCATTACACTGTTCACATTTAGGCAAAGCTGTGTGTATTATATCAGATAGACATAATGCCTGAATTATGTCAATCACTGTTAATGTGGGTGTTACAGCAGTGATATGTTGGCTCAACCCAACTTCTTCTACAAGCCAATTCATAGCAAGATGAAAAAGAAGCATGGATGATCATGGTATAAAACAGGGGTCTCCAAACTTTCTAATCAAAGGGCCTTCAATCTTTAGAGGGGCCGGACTGTGGCCAGCAGGAGTAGAAGACGTCCTGGTGTCATTGGCAGTAAAAAATGCCCCATGACTGGTGGCAGTGGGAGGAATAGTGTTACACTATTGGTATGAGTGGGAGGAATAGTGCCCCATCATTGGTATCAGCGGTAGGAATAGTGCCCCATCATTGGTGTTAATGAGAGAAATAGTGCCCCATCATTGGTGTCAGTGGGAAGAATAGTGCCCCATTGTTGGTGTCAGTGGTAGGAAATATGGCCCACTGTTGCTGACAGTGATGGAATAATGCCCTAAGGGCCAGATAAAATTAAGCAAAGGGCCACATCCAGCTCTCAGGCCACAGTTTGGAGACCACTGGTATAAAACCTCAAATAAATGTTAAAATAAGGGCACAAAGCTGCATAGAAGGCAGAGGAGAAGTATGATTTATATTTCTGCATAACAGAGTTCTGCTTTAAGCTACAAAACCCAGGCAAACAGAAAAATAAACAGTTCACATGCACAAATGAACAGTCTTACCCGACAAAGGATTTGTAATACCCTTAAGCCACTCTTGCCAGTGTCAGGAATGGACTTGCCAATGGTGGTGGGACTCACCTGCCTTGTGGGCTGCAGTACCAGGGCTGGCCAGCGGGTGCTCTCAGCAACCAGAAGCTCACTCCTGCAATCAGCCATCACCTGAGGCTGATTGCAGGAAGTGTATTTAAGGAATGGCCAGACCTGCAGTCAGTGCCTTGGTGTTTGTTTCCCATGTGCCCTGTTTCCTGTATCCTGTCTCCTGCCTGCTCGACTCTCCTGCTTGACTCTGACTCTGCCTGCACTGACCCCGGCTATTCCTGACCATTCTTCTGCCTGCTCCCGTTGTACCTTTCTGCCTGATTGTTCCTGACCCGGCCTGCCTGACCACTCCACCTCTCCAGCCCTGACTGCACCTGTACCTATTAGTTTAAGGTTTGTTTTGTTTTGCACTGTGTTTGTTTATTTTGTGCAGCTCATAATAAATATTATTATTATTTAATCATTTCTGAAGCCTGCTGTTTCCCTGTGTCAGTCCACACATCTCTGGTCATACCTAGATCCCTGACAGCCAGATAGTTCAGCCAGGTTGTTGATACCATTTTTTGGTAGAGTTAAAGTATAATTACAGTAAAGGCAAAAATTTTTTTATTTTTCGATCGAGTGGAGAGGGATTGGAAGATTTTTCAGAACCTTATTGCTGTCTGTGCCCCCCGTTAGGGAGTTTAACCCTTTCTATTTGTCCTGTTCACTTTTATTACCAAAAATGAAATTGAAAGAAAATTCCAAATTTTGGGTTGACCCAAGAAGAGCAATAGAGAGTAAATCTTTAATTGGGGACACTAGTTATGGTGACCCTGGTGACAACCAGGGATTCCCTCACTTTCTGTTTTGGCTATGGGACAGGAAATGAAGGGAAATCTCCCCAATGGGACCCAGACGGCAAACAAAAACTGACAGGGGTTACCCTTATTCTATCCCAAAATGGTTTTGCCTTGAGTTCTAATTTAGGGTACAGTGGTGGCACCTCCCTGACCACAGCCTGATGATTGGACAGTAAAGGAACAGCAACACAATGATAGCACACCAACTCTGCTCTGTTCCTCTGTCTGCATGTTCCTTATAAGTGCATGTTTGTTCAGCATGTGAGCAGTGTGGTGTGCTGGCGGCAGAGATCACACAGTGGCTGAGTGAACTGTATATTGTAAAATGTTCTAACAAGGTGCAACCTGGCCCAGTGGGTGTGCACAGCTGTCCAGGGCCACTTACGGGATACACAGCAGCAGTTCTATAGCTTGAAATTATGCCAACAACTTCTGCAATGAGGAGCAGGAATGCGGCCTGGATGATCCAACCCAACTGGGAGCGTTCCTAGATGGAGATAGTGTAGTTCCTGCACTTTCCAACTCCTCCAGAACCTTTCCCTGTCACTAAGTGCTGTCCCTAACAGGCAGGGAATCTGTCCCTACACTGACCACTCACACAATCGCACCAAACCAGGGGATCAGGAGTTTAAATAAGCTCTGCCTTCACCCAAGATGGTCACAGAAGTCACAAGGGGCCCAGCATCCAATCGAACAGCTGCTCCCAGGTGACTGTAGGAAACCATAGATGAACTATGTCCCCCACAACTTCCTTCCCCTTCTGTATTTCTGTTTTAATTGAGCACCACCTACAGAGGGGAATACAGACTGCACTTGCCTACAGGCAGCATTTGATTGGCCCCTGGTGCTGTTCTTTTCCTCTCCTGGTCTGCTGTGCTAGATGCTGATATGAAACCAGATATGGATATCTATGCTAGCTGTATGCATGTAATTATTAAGTAGTGCACAACAACATTAAAATATATATTTCTGTCTAGAGTTTGGTATCAAAGTGTTTCTAAAGGCTTAATGTATTCTCTGCATTATGGGGAAAAAAATCTGAGTGCAGTTCTCCAGCTCCCACTCCACTGTTCTCAATCACAACCAGTGAGGAGAGAATGTGGGGTGGGGCTGAGCTGTGTTCTGTGTGTCTGTCGACACACAGAGCCAGCTCAGGAGCAAGCTCAAGAGTGCCACCATAGCAAGCGGCTTGCTGTGGTGGACACTCGGTGGGGGGGGGGGGTCAGGAGCACCGGCAGAGAACCCTAAAAGAGGAGGATCGGGGCTGCTCTGTGCAAAACCACTGCTCAGAGCAGGTAAGTATGACATTATAATGATAAAAGTTTAAACGAGCGCTAAGTAAATATGATGAGGTAAAACCTCAAAATCCTTCCCAAAATCAGTAAACGAAAAATGCAGCGCTTAATATAAATAAATGAATAAATCAGCCTATATATGTAATGTGATTATCATTAATAAATGCGCTGTGGAGCGCTTCATCCACTAGTGTGAATAACGTCTGGACATTGACGTTTAAAGTGCAGAAGTGACACAAACAAATAGATTCAAAGTCCAAAACAAATCATCAGGTGAATTCTGTGACTCCAGTGGCTTGAAAAATGAATGTATATTGCACTAACCAGAAAGTGCAATATAATGCGCATTTGAGTAAATCAGACCACTCCTGGTCATCAGGATCTGGAAAGGTAACTCGGGATCATCTGGCACACATCAGCATGGCAGGTGATCAGCACACTATCACTCTCCAGGCTCCAGGAATGCACATCCATCCAGCAGGGGGAAACCACTCATAGGGGCAAGCAGGGAGTCATAATGTAGGAATCCACCGTGGGGGGGGCTCACAATAAACGAGCCAGCGAAGAAATCTATAATAGTGCAGTATTTATTTATTTGGTATGGCAAAATTATCATTTACAAAATGAATGCACTCACATCTGGCATTTGTTTTCAGTATTACATGCCAGATGTGAGTGCATTAGTTTTGTAAATTATAATTTTGCCATACCAAATAATTAAATAAATACTGCACTATTTTTGTCCGGGCTCATTTATTGCGAGCCCCCCCAAAGTGGATTCCTATGACTCCCTGCTTGCCCCTATGAGTGGTTTCCCCCTGCTGGATGGATGTGCATTCCTGGAGCCTGGAAAGTGATGGTATGCTGATCACCTGCCATGCTGATGTGTGCCAGATGATCCCGAGTTACCTTTCCAGATCCTGATGACCAGGAGTGGTCTGATTTACTCAAATGAGCATTATATTGCACTTTCTGGTTAGCGCAATATACATTCATTTTTCAAGCCACTGGAGTCACAGAATTCACCTGATGATTTGTTTTGGACTTAGAATCTATTTGTTTGTGTCACTTCTGCACTTTAAACGTCAATATCCAGATGTTATTCACACTAGTGGATTAAGCGCCCCACAGCGCATTTATTTATGATAATCACATTACATATATAGGCTGATTTATTCATTTATTTATATTAAGCGCTGAATTTTTCGTTTACTGATAGGTAAGTATGACATTTTCAATAAAACAAATATATAAATAATATGGGTTTACAATCACTTTAAGAGCTACATAAACACTCATGGTAATAGGTTTATTTATGTAGATCTTTACGTCACACCTATAAAGCACACAGGAGAGAGGAAAGAGGGACAGAAGGATCTGGGCACAAAGGAGGGACTGTCTGTACAAACGATGGGCAGTGGAAAGCTTTGGCGTTGGTTTGGTGACAGGAAAGATCAGAGCTGAATTAAAGCATATTTGGCAAAACAACAGACACATGGCGATACAGAATGAAAAAGACATTCTCACACGTACAGAAACAGTTCTTAAGATCATAAAAAATGCAGGCGGACATTATCCTTCTTTCATTAGCTAAGTGAAGTGCATTCCTTGTCCCACCCTTCTCTTCACAGCCAAAAGCTGCATAAATGACTCTGCAGCCTCTAACAGTATGGTGAAAATTGTTTGCATATGTACAATTTGGATTAAGCTGACTCTATATAGATTTACCAGCAAAATTGGATGCAATGCTGTGGAGAAAAGACCATTGGCAGAGTTTGTTTTGTCTTTTTTTTTTTTACATAAAACTGCAGCAGGGCTACATTTTCCCTATAGATGGTAAAGGTACAAGCTATAGTGTTAAAGCCACCCTGCAAATCCAAAATAGCTATACCTGTTTAGGAAGTAAATAAAAATGCACCTTTGCTGCTGTGATACCACTCAGAGAAATCTCTGCCTGAAAGTCGAAGGAAAACTTACACTTTTGGGAGTGTTAATCTCCTGAGTCCCCCTCACAGTGTTTAGTAGTTCCTCCCGTTGACATTACATGACTTATTAGTGACATGGTTATCAGAGGGAGAAACCACTGAACATTGCAGGGGACCAAGAAGATTGACACTCCAGGAAGTGTCAGTTTCTCTTCTGGCTTAGCTGGGGATTTCTCATGAACGGAGTGGTGTTTCGGTGGCAGGAGCAGAAGGAATGTCAAGTGTTCCTTTCCTCTTTTACTAGTTATGACTATTTTTATTTTCTTACTTCAAACTGAAGTTTAGGTATGGCAACTTTTACATAGTTACATTGGTCCAGCTACTGTACCAATGGAACTATGTATGTGGCACGTGTGGCCGATCCCCTGGGAGACTTGATATCACTGTAGTAGACAACGCTACTACAGGGATATATGCTAGCTTCTGGGTCTTATATTGAGCGGTTGGGCTACTGCATTGTGAACACAGGAGGCTGTTTGTATGGCACAGTCATCATTCAGGAAGCATTTTGCATTTTCTCAATAAATGTAAAGAGTTCTCTGATTGGATGAGGTGGAGAGGCAATATCCTTTAGAAGATGCTCAGCTATGGGGATTTAGTTGACTTGGTTAGCAGCTGGTTCCGAGAAACTGGCGCATGAAACCAGGGAATACTTAGTCTAAATCTTCTTTTGCATGCTTGTGTAACCAGGGGCAGACTGATCATTTGGAAACTCAGGCACTGCCCGAGGGCCCGGGGTCAGTAGGGGGCCCCATGAGATGACCCTGGTACCTTTTTCATAGGCTTTTTTGAGTTTGGGCAATGACACAGGGGCCCCATGATCCCCTATTGCCAGGGGCCCCATGAGTTGTCAGTCCGCCCCTGTGTGTAAGTGTGTAACCCATTGAAATGCTATTACTTGCAATACATTAAAATGAATATTAGATGGCAGTGGTCTGCCATTCAGGGTCACTTACAAGGACAGAACAGCCCTCTGGAACTTTTACGCAGCACAGCAGGACTCAGTTGGTGAGCAGGGCAATCAGGGGCTACATTTCCCAAGAGGGGTAGCGTGTGGGTGGGGGTGTATAAATATCAAAGCCTGGGAAATTGGCCAGGAGAGTGTGGGGAGAGGCTGATGGAGAAGGAAGTGTGATGACAGCTGAAGTGCTGGACTAGTCTGTGGAGCCAGGGTTGGAGAGAGAGGAGAGAGAGCGGAAAGAGCCTACTGATCACCCGGTCTACCACGCTGCCCAGCAGGCCAATCTGACAGCAGGAGACCGGACGGGACGCCAAGTCTGAGCCAGAGAGTCTGTGGACTGACCCCATTTGCAGAGGAAGACAGACTGCTATGATCTGCTGGACTACTTTGATCGGGTGAGAGAGACCCATACACCCACTAATCAAGTGAATACTGACAGTTTGCGACCTCAGCTATCTGATTACACATAGTTATGAACATTACATATAGTTGCCTCAGTTTGTGGCCTAGTTCTCGCAGCCATCATTGAGATACATCTACATTACAGAGTATTGTACAAGCTGACCGCAGGACATACAACTGCAGGCCAAGATCAGGATACACCAGTGCCAACTGAAACAAGAAGTTTTCCTTCTTCAACAACGCAGGATTCCCATTACTGTTAATCATTGCCTTTGATGTACAGAGGGAGCTGTCTTTGTCTATAGACAGTAATGCCAATTGTTGCTGTTCATTACTTCAAGCTTGCCCATGTTTAGTGCCATAAAGGGGAACTCGCACTAATTCACTAGCATGAAGAGGACAAGTGTTAAATCTCCTTGTGTTCCCTCACTACTCTTGTGTTATCATTTCAAGGAAGTATATCCCACACCTCAACTTAACTTCATGCGAACTGGGCCCCAACAAGCGCACAGAAGACATTGCAGGGCTCAATCTCAATTGAGAATTCACTTTCCTTCACATCTAATCCTTGTCATCTAGTTCTGAGGACCCACAGTGAGCTTACATGTTCTTCTTAGTTGTTTTTTGCTCACTGGGGATTCAGCAGTCTCCTCAGATTGGAGGTATTGTTGTTTTATGGTGAATGTCGCTACTTTTGTTCACAATTACCAAGAGTAATTTCTGCATATATCAATGTTGTTTTGTTCTTTTTGACCAAGTTACCTTTGATTCCAATATAAACTTCATATTGGTTTACACCAGTGTTTCTCAACTCCAGTCCTCATGGACCCCCAACAGGTCATGTTTTCAGGATTTCCATTATTTTGCACAGGTGATTTGATCAGTTTCACTGCCTTAGTAATTACCACAGCCGTTTCATCTGAGGGAAATCCTGAAAACATGACCTGTTGGGGGTCCATGAGGACTGGAGTTGAGAAAAACTGGTTTACACTAACTTGTGTGTGAGTCCATTTTACAGTTGGTCACGGGAGCACAGTGGGGTCAACAAAGGTTCGGCTTGCAACAGGAGGCTCAGATTGACAGGGAATCCAAAAATAATTACTAAGCAACCCTGAAGGGGGCAGTGATACACTTAGTAAATGATAGCGCTAGAAACAGAAATGTTCAGAATATGGACAGCGACAAAAAAAATATATTCAACTAATCAATGTGAAAAACTAAAAATTATTAAAATAAAATAATTTATATATATATCAAACTTATATATATGAAAAAGCAGCTAACCTAACCCTCAACAATGTATGTACATAAATTAATCAAAAAAGGTTGCGCTTATTCATCACCAATTATCAAAAAAAATATAAATCATCAAAGAAATATATACTTTTTTTAAAAATATATATAAATCCCAAATATTATCCTAGATATAAAATATAGTGTAAAATGTCCAACACCAAATAAAACGTGTTTATTCACGTTCACGTTTTATTTAGTGTTGGACATTTTACACTATGCTTGATATCTAGGATAAGATTTGGGATTTATTTTTTTTTTTTTTTAAAAAGAGTATATATTTCTTTGATGATGGTTTATATTTTTTTATAATTGGTGATGAATAAGCACAACCTTTTTGATTAATTTATAAAGAAACAGAAATGTAACCATTTTCCCTTTGGTGGACGTCATATTATGTCCTGAGGTTTAATGTGTTATAACAGGATGATGCCTGCAGCTACATGCATCATCCCGTTATCAAACTTTAAGCTGGCGATGCTCTTTTTTGTAGAAATGATTTGAGCGACTATGCAGCCACTTGATCACTTCGACAGGTGACGGAAGAGGCTGCTCTGCTTTCCACCGCCACCACGATGTCATGGGAGAGCTCGAGAGGACAAGACCAGTGTCATCTCTATCAGTAAACAGAGAGAGACAGGAACTGACATTGTCTCTCCCTCTCTGTGGCCCCAGAAACCAGAAGCAGTGAGGATTTCGTCACTTCCAGTTTCGATTATTTATTTACCTGGCCATTAATGACCAGGATAGCAGTCAATCAGACCAATCTGTGTCTGATTGGCTGCATTGCAGGACAGAGGAAAGATTTGGGGTCCAATAGATAAAATTTCAATTGACTTGTGTTGAGGAGCCCAGTGGAAAATTGTCAGCTGAACAACCTGCATCCAATCAGATGCAAAAACAGTTTGGGCATTCTGGCAGCTGAACAAAAGAAATGTATATTTGTATGGCCATTTTTAGTCATTGACCTTGAACAAGCATGTGCATCCAAGGTGTATCCCATAACTTATTATTATTATTATACAGTATTTATAAAGCGCCAATGGTTCACTCAGCGCTGTACATTACAAAGGGGGACAGAACAATACCAATACAATGCAAAACATGAGGGGATCGAGGGCCCTGCTCTTTCGAGCTTACAATCTAGGAGGGAGGGGATGGTGGCACAGGAGGAGAAAGCTGTGGGGGATGGAGTGGTAGGAAGAGTGGAGGAGGTCGGCAAGTTAGCAGGGGGTGGGGTAGGCTTCCCTGAAGAGGAGGGTTTTCAGGGTGCGCCTAAAGGAGAGGAGAGTAGGTGATAATCTGATGGGTTAGGGCAGGGAGTTCCAGAGGATGGGTGACACCCTGGAGAAGTCCTGGAGGCGGGCATGGGAGGAGGAGACCAGGGAACTAGAGAGAAGGAGGTCTTGTGAGGAGCGGAGTGTGCGTGTTGGGCGGTACTTGGATATTAGGTCAGTGATGTAGTTCGGGGCAGTATGGTGGACAGCTTTGTACGTCAGCATTAGGATTTTGAATTTGATCCGTTGCGCAATCGGAAGCCAGTGGAGGGATTGGCAGAGGGGGGTGGCGGAAACGGAGCGGTTGGAAAGGTGAATGAGTCTGGCAGCCATATTCACTATCAACTGAAGCGGGGATAGCCAGCGGCGAGGCAGGCCAGTGAGGAGGGAGTTGCAGTAGTAGAGTCGTGATATGATGAGGGAGTGGATGAGCTGTTTAGTGGTTTCTGTGGTTAGGAACACATACCTGTTCCTGGCCACTGCCTCGCACTGTATTGAATCCAAGATATGTTACACAGTCCTAGAACATGTACTTCCAAAAGCAAGTCAGCAATTGCAGTTCCCATAATTTTATTATGACAGAATTGTATAAAAATTTCCACCATGATCCAGCACAGAGGTCTTCACCAGGCACACAAGTAAGGCCTCATGCACACTGCCGCTGCTTTAAAGGGCATTTGAGGGGGGGGGGGTCAGCCTCTGAATACCCCTCTATGTTATTCATGTGCACACAGACATTTACAGGCATATTAAAAGTGCATTTGGAGGCTGAAAAATACTCCATCACTTGTGTATTCAGGAGGAGTGTTTGACACACTAGGCACACTTAGCTCTTGAGTATTCCTTCATTACAATAGCCAGAATAAATTAATATTCTGGCCAGTGAAATGAATTAGCACCTAAACACATTTGCAAAATGCGGATTTAGGCACATTTTTTAACCCGCTGTTCTCTTGCCAGGAGAAAAGGGGTTCAGAGGAGCTGGAAAACACCCAGTGTGAATGAGAGCATAATCTCACACATTTGTGTACTACAGTTAGTAACTTTGTCACTCACTTTTTACAAAGTTCCGTCGTTTTAGTAAATATAAATATTTATGACCATTGAAGGCAGAGGGAAATGCTCATTTATTGGTGTGGAGCATTCCTTCTAAGCTTTTAGATTCAAATGTTTTATTGAAGTAGAGGAGTAATACTATGCCGAGAAAGCATTACTGTCCACACACAGAAGGGGAAGTTGATCACATAATTTTGCAGGCAATGTGGTGGGGGTGTGAATTAACCACTTGCCCTCCTGAGGATTTACACCCCTTCCTGACCAGGGCATTTTTTGCATTACGGCGCTGCGTTACTTTAATTGATAATTGCGCGGTCATGCAAAGCTGCACCGAAATGAAATTTATGTCCTTTTTTTCACACAAATTGAGCTTTCTTTTGGTGGTATTTGATCGTCTGTGCATTTTTTATTTTTTGCGCTATAAACAAAAACAGACCAGCAATTTTGAGATAAAAACAATATTTTGGACTTTTTGCTATTAAACATGTCCAGTAAAAAAATTGAAAAAATCTAATTTCATCATAAATTTCGGCCAAAATGCATTCTGCGACATGGCTTTGCTAAAAAAAAATCCCAATACGTGTAAATCAATTGGTTTACATGAAAATTATAGCGGTATAGATAGTGGGGGGTTTTTTTTCTACTAGTAATGGCAGCGATCAGTGACTTTTAGAGGGACTGTGGCGAACATCCTGACACTGGGGGGGAACTAACTTGGTGTCACTGACACCCCAGTGACACCTATACAGTGATCAGTGCTAAAAAAAAAAGCACTGACACTGTACTAGTGACACTGGGCAGGAAGGGGTTAATGTGAGGGGCAATCAAAGGGTTAACTGTGTGTTAGGAGTGTTTTACTAGTGGTAAGCCTCCTTCATAACCAGGCCATTTTTTGCGCTTCGGCGCTGCATTATTGTAACGGAACCGGAACCCAGACCGCACTGAGTTTTTCCGTTATAGCACAACTTCCCCTGTCCGAACACCATCCACGGACCACGCCCTTGAAATGCCTCAGGAAAAAGACAGCACCCAGCTCTTACTAAAACAGGAAGCCAACAACTTTATTGTACACAAAAAAACATGTTTTATACAGAGGGCGGGGAAAGACAACCAGGGACAGGAAACACATCATCAGCCCACCCTATCAGTGGGAAGGGCTACAGTATAGGCAGGAAACACCTCATCACCCCTCCCCATCCAACCAGACACAGAACAATGGGATGCAGCCATGCGGCAAAGGATATTGACCAACCCCCACACCAATACACAAACAGTACATCCCATAATAGTTGGCTGGACAGGAAGACACAGCACCATGGGGGGGAGCACATGGCAGGGACAAAGGAACACACACTATACACAATACTGGGACATTCACACCCTGTACCCCTTAACAGGCACAGGGTGGGTTAAAAATAATGAGGGGGACATGAGCTGACCAAGCGGTCCCCCCACCCCCAAAAGTCGCTCCCGTCACATATCTCCCCTCTCGGCAGGAGAGTAACACAGGAGTAGATCCCAGACGGATGTACTCTAAAGTTACTCTGCACCTCCAGTCCCTCAATGCCAGCACCCGCACAGTACCCCATGCAAATTGTCCCACACCAAGCGTTACTCACCCAGCCAACCTCTGCCTCTCCCGTAGAACATACCCGCCGCTGGGGAGAAGTACGGACTAGTTCTTCTCCCGGGAATCCTCTCAGCCGCTGGGGAGAAGACAGGGTGACTGGGCCACCTTCATCCTTCTGTGGGGGATCTGGGCCGACTGCCCAGCATCCCTGGGGTATCCAGATGGTGGCTGTAGTTGCTAGGCAGAGGCCAGCGGCGCTCTGCCCTGTTGCCAGAACTTCTGCTGGGGACCCCACATCTGCTCCGGCTAACTGTAGGGGAGGGAGGCCGGCTTCCTCCCCTCCCAGACTGTGGATCTGCTGCCGGGATGGCATTCCTCTGTCACTGTCCCCCTGGTGCACAGATCCTGGCTTGGGAGGGAAAACAGTTTCCTCCACTCTGGCTGACTGTGGGGGAGAGAGGACAACAACCTCCTCTCCCTTCTCACCTTGGGCCTCTGAAACTACCACAGGCATGGGACAGAGGTCCTGGACCCTCTGTCCGGTTGTCAGCACTTCAGCTGGCGGCTCCCCGGCTGGTTCTTCCTCAGAAAGAAAGTTAATCAAATCTCCAGCCTCTGGAACTGGTGTTTGGGGATCGGGGCTCACCATCTCCTGTCCGTGGAACTCAGGAGACATTACCAGTGCTGGGCAGAGTTCAGTACTGTTTGGCCCTGTTGCCAGGTCTACTGCTGGTTCCTCCTCAGCTGAGAGGTCTATCAGATCCCCAGGCTCTGGAATTTCCACTGATGACTCTTGGGCATGCTGCCGAACATATCCTAGCAGCTGCCTGTATGCCCTCTCTAGATCCAGTTCTTTCTTCAGCAGGTATTCCAGATCTGGTTTAAGTTCTGAGACCCCTGTGAGACCGAACATAGCCTCTCTGCCTTCTCGTAACTCTTTCAGAGTAGGTTCTCCTCTATCGCCAAACACAAAAAGATTTGTAAGGCTCTCCCACAGCAATCCAGGCCCACCAAAGTCATGTCCCTCAGGAAAGCATTCTGTTGCCTCCCCTAAATACTCCTGCTCTGCGTACCACCGCAGAGCCCGATATCTATTGTCCAGTTGTATTTCCTGCTGGACCAGCCTGTCCAACTCAGTCACCGACTGCTCCTGGGGTTGCTCTCCCAGGAATGGCATCCATAAATTCCGATGGTCCCTGGCCCTCTCCTCTGGGGTTGGATACCACTTGCCTTTGTCCATACCAGCAGCCTGGACGGCTCCTCTCCAAAGCACCTCCCAAATCCACTGCCTGAGCTCCAGGTACTGATCCGTAGACACAGTCCTGGGGTATGTTGCAAGAACAGTCTGTAGCAGCCCTGGGAACTCCTGGGATGCCAGGTCCATATCTCCACTGGGGTGACTGACGTCTTTTCCTGCTCTTGAATCCCGGTGGTGGTTTGGATGTGTTTACAGTTGGAAGCACAATCCCACCGCTTGCCACCAATGTAACGGAACCGGAACCCAGACCGCACTGAGTTTTTCTGTTATAGCACAACTTCCCCTGTTCGAACACCATCCACGGACCACACCCTTGAAATCCCTCAGGAAAATAGACAATACCCAGCTCTTACTAAAACAGGAAGCCAACAACTTTATTGTACACAAAAAACATGTTTTATACAGAGGGCGGGGAAAGACAACCAGGGACAGGAAACACATCATCAGCCCACCCTATCAGTGGGAAGGGCTACAGTATAGACAGGAAACACCTCATCACCCCTCCCCATCCAACCAGACACAGAACAATGGGATGCAGCCATGCGGCAAAGGATATTGACCAACCCCCACACCAATACACAAACAGTACATCCCATAATAGTTGGCTGGACAGGAAGACACAGCACCATGGGGGGGGAGCACATGGCAGGGACAAAGGAACACACACTATACACAATACTGGGACATTCACACCCTGTACCCCTTAACAGGCACAGGGTGGGTTAAACATAATGAGGGGGACATGAGCTGACCAAGCGGTCCCCCCACCCCCAAAAGTCGCTCCCGTCACAATTATTATAACTAACAATTGCGCGGTCATGCAATGCCGCACCCAGATTAAATTTACGTACTTTTTTCCCCAAGAGTTGAACTTTCTTTCGGTGGTATTTGATCGCCTGTGCATTTTTTTTTTTGCGCTATAAGCAAAAAAATACCGATAATTTTGAGAAAATAAACAATATTTTGGACTTTTTGCTATTAAACATGTCCAAAAAAATTTAAAAAATCAAATTTCGTCATAAATTTAGGCCAAAATGTATTTTTCTACATGTATTTGCTAAAAATAAAATCCCAGTAAATTAATTTGTTTATGTGAACGTTATAGCGTTTACAAATGGCGGTATAGATACGGGGATTTTTTTTCCCTACTAGTAATGGCAGCAATCAGTGACTTTTAGCGGGACTGCGGCAGGCATTCTGACACGGGGGGTACTAACTTGGTGTCACTGACATCCCCAGTGACACCAATACGGTAATCACTGAGCGCTGGCGGGTAATTACTGGCTGGGACTCGGTGATTGACATCCGTGGCCACAAATGGTGGCGCGAGTATGGCGAGTATGGCGTGCGTGGCTCATGCGCACCCCTACCCAGAAATGCAGAATGACGTATATATTAGTGATGCTGCGCACAGGTGCCACCCTGTAGCAGTATATCTGCTATAGGACGGCCCTAAAGCAGTTAAACAGAGCATGTTACAAAAAGAGCACAAAAAAACCAGATCAGGTGTGTCAGGGTGTTGTCGGGCATATTGTGACTAGGCTTTTTATGTGGCATTGGTGCAGCAAAGGCTTCTTTCTGGCAACTCAACCATGCAGCTCATTTCTGTTCAAATATCATCAAATTGTGCTCCTTGAAACAGCCACACCATCTTTTTCTAGAGCAGCCTCTGTTTCTTCTGAGGTTACCTGTGGGTTTTTCTTTGTATGCCGAACAATTCTGCCGGCAGTTGTGGCTGTAATCTTTCTTGTTTTACCGGACCTTGGTTTATAATCAAGAGATCCCCAAATTTTTCCACTTCTTAATGAGTGATTGAACAATACTGACTGGCAAATTCAAGGCTTAGATTATCTTTTTATATCCTTTTCCATCTTTATAAAGTTCCATTACCTTGTTACGCACGTCTTTTGACAGATCTTTTCTGTTCCCCATGGATCAGTATCTAGCCTGTACAGTGCATCCATGTGAGAGCTAATAAAACTCGATTATACACAGACACTAATCGCAATTTAAAAAGCTACAGATGTGGGAAATAAACCTTAATTTGCCATGTGAACCCGTGTGTGTCACCTTGTGTGTCTGTACCAAGGCCAAACATTCCAGAGTATATAAACTTTTGATCCGGGCCATTTGGGTGATTTCTGTTATCATTCTGATTTAAGAAGGAGCCAAACAAATATGTGATAACAAATGGCTTCATATGATCACAAAATTTCATGATTTCTGGCACGGTATACAAACATTTGACCATAACTGTATGTAGTAAAGGCCAGTGAAGGCTTCACTCCTGAGCAAGTTCAAACCCATATGGGTATTGGAAAGTTGTTTTTTTTACCAAAGAAGGTTTTTAATATTCTCTATAAAAAGTACACATTCTTTTCAAGCAAATAGTGCACCAAAAATAAGGGAAAAATCTCCACAATAATTTTAGTAATGATCTGCAAGCTTCTGACAGCCCCTCGTTGTTCTTGAAAAATCTACTTGCCTATAGCAGCCTTTGAGAGAAAATACACGCTCCCACGTACCAATAAAACCGGCAATTCACCCAACACTAACAGAACATTTAGCAGTGTATTGAAACTAAATGTTTAAACAAATCTTCATCATGATGAAAGTAATAAAATATAAAGGAATGCATTATCAGCCAGATAATAATGTATGCAGTCGTAAGGATTACATTTAAAGTAAAGAATTCAAGTAAAATATACCACTGACAACCTGCAAGAAAGTTAAGTAACCATGGAAACACCTGTATGGGGTGCTCATCTACAGAATACTTTATACAAAAACTCCAATTAGGTATAAAAATTCTTAGGAAACAATATGCCAATTGTAAAATTTCAAGAGTCGAAAACAGGTGATGCCGAAGTAGGTTTGAATGACCTGGGGCTTACATTTCTTGTACATCTGCTATAGAGGGGTGGTCACACCATGGCTCCCTACTTCATGCAGGTGCCTTTGCTGGGATATCTCTGATGAAACAAGCAGGCACAGGCTGAGAGCTGTTTAGTGCCATGATCGTGAGCCACAAGCTAAGAAACATAACCCATGCTTGGGAAGGAAGTTTGTCATACATTCATAATGTGAACAGT
The DNA here is from genome assembly GCF_062004578.1 of Staurois parvus. NCBI lineage: Eukaryota > Metazoa > Chordata > Amphibia > Anura > Ranidae > Staurois > Staurois parvus. The sequence goes on along the minus strand of NW_028317857.1, from coordinate 1,890,669 downwards.
ACTTAAAGTCATTTAAACATTTCTTTTCTCTTGCTAAACTAAAAAAAAGAAGGTATACTTATGTAGCACTAGCCCCTTAGGAGTTGCTGAAGTTTTAGGCCCCCTTATAGTCCTGCACATCCAGGGAACACGCATTTTCTACACAGACTTGCAACCAGGAGACAGTAACCAGTCCTTGAGCTTGGTTTTGTAATTTTATTAAGGGGTTTAGAACTTGGATGGGGTGAGGGGTGTATGGGATGTCCAAGAGAACTGCAACTGAGGACAACTTCCTGGAAGTCTTTGAACAGCAAAAGAAAGGATTCTCTTCTGGATAGCTAGCCAGCATCTCCTAGTGTACCACCCCAGATGTTCCTCTATTCAGCTGTCTGAAGGACTCCTTGGGCAGGGAATCCAGTGTCTGTCACTTTAAATGTAAGACAGCCTGGGTAGAAAGCTGATCCAGTTTCCTACTAGAGTGCTCCTTCCCCTTACTGGCCCAGAGGGTGTAGGTCTACTCACTCAGTCCTCTGTCTGTGAGCTGATGGGTCGGTGGCTGCTCTTAGGCCCACTACTGCGTTGCTCCTTCCCTGCTGCACAGGTGGTCCTCACTCTGGGGGTTGATGAGGTCCTGAGCTTTCCTCCTTTCCAGCTCCACTGCCTGTAGGTGAGCCACTTCCCATCTGGGCCTCCTCCCAGGCTTCAGCTCCTCAACCTCTCCTCTTCCACCCAAACTCTCCTGCTGTTGAGCAGACTCTTGCAAATTTAAGGGCTGCCCTGGCCCCATGCCAAGCCTCCTGCTTGGGGATTGGCCAGGGTCTCCTAAGAGTGCAGGCCAGCCCCTTCTCACCCCGCCCACTGATTCTAGAAACTTCTCCAAGATTCCAGAGCAGGGGGAGGTATCAGGAAACTGACCCGCAGAGCCTCTCAGCTCTGACTGAAATCTGAATCAACTAACTATCACACCCAGGCTGCTATTCAGCCCTCCTAACTGTAAATTGAACTGTAGCTCCCCCTGGCTATCTAGAGGGGTGCTACTCTTACCTGCTCTGTGCAACAATATTGCCCGGAGCAGTCCTGAACTTCTCCTTTTGGAGTCCCTTACTTGCTTCTAATTGTAGTTGCCCCATAGCATGCCATGCATGCTATGAGGATACCTGTGTGGGTGCGTTCTCAAGTTGGGCTGTGTGCATCCACAGACATACACAGTGCGGCTAGGCCAGACCCCTATGGTTCCCACTGCTCTCAGAGTCTCCTGTGAGACTAGGGAGAGAAAGCCGTGGTACTGCAGCCAGGAGAGCAGTATAGCAATGGAGGAGTCAGGTAAATGTTTGGGGGGGGGGGGGACAGGTATTAGTAAGTTTTTTTTACCTTAATGCATATGTAACACCCTGCAGAAATATTGGGTTCAGGATGTTAAATGGGCATAAGATGGCAGTGTTCTGCAGCTGAGCTAGACAGACTCTGCCAAAGACTTGTAGGCTGCTAGCAGGATATCACTGTTTGTTGTGGAACTGACAAACTACATTTCCCAGAGAAGCTGGCTGATGGGTGGGGGCAGATAAATACCAAAGGTGAAAAGTGAGAACTAGAGAGGAAAGTTGTGTGGGCGCCAGAGGTCCAGGCTAGGCAAAAACCGCAGATAGAGTAAAGGAGTGAGAAAGAGTTGGAGATTGCTGACCGCTGGATTGGTGGCCTGGTGAGTGCAAGGCCCCCTTCTGCAGAGACTGTCCGCTACCTGACCGCTGCCATGGATCGGGTGAGAGAACTCCATGCCGCAAATTATCTAAGTTACCCAGGACATTGCTAAATCCAGTCACACTTTACTTAATATTACACGTTCTGCAAGTTACACATGTTGCGGCCTAGATCATTTGGCCCATTTTGGCCCATACTAATCACTACACACTCTCAGCATACTAAATCACTATATCTGCACCCTGTGGGGTAAGCTGCTTTGGTGCCCCAGTTTGCACCACCCACCAGGGAACTTGCAACTTGCTGCCTTCACAGAGCCTTCCCATTCCACTGCGGAAGTGTACTCTGCCCCCTTCCCTTTTTCTCAATCAGCCTAACTCCCTGATTTATTCCCGGGAGTGCCAAAAGGACACCCTTCAAATTCAACATTAATTTAGGGAACAGCTTCCCTTACTGTATGTTCACCCTTTTTAGAGAATGAATACCCCCCCCCCCTCATCCCCCCTGCAATAAAGCAAGATTTGAATCTTTATGTGCACCAACCAGGGACCCATCAAGCATGCAGAAGATTGAGCAATGCAGTTTGAAAAGGGCATTGATCTATCCTTTTACAGAGCTCTGCCTCTTTCAGAATTAAACCCAGCCACTAGTACCTGGGGGCCCAAAGCGAGTTAGTCTGTTAATTTTATTGTTCATTTATTCTGCTCACTTGGGAGAAACATCTTAGGGCTGAGGTTAGAGATTAATTCTGAATTGCAGGACAACCAATAAAAACTGATTTGAGTACGCTACATTGCAACCCTTGTTTGAATTTATCCAGAGTATTCAGTTCTTGCACATATTCTCTTGCCATATAATTGTGCTCAACTTCACTGTATTTGCTTTCTGATTTCAAAATAATCAAAGTGTCAGTTCACTTTCCCTTTTGTGTGAGTCTATTTTATGGTTGCTACCAGGGGGTCCTTCTGGTTGGAGGTCTGAGGTGGTGTCAGCAGGGGTTAGGCTTCCTAAGCAGGCCATGCATTCAATGCATGAAGGAAAAAAACCTCCTCAGTGCTGCATCCCCCCCAGCCCCCCTAATACTCACCTAAGCCCCGTCTCGATCCAGAGATGTGCACTGGTGTCTTGGCTATCCCGGGATTCCCTCTCCTCATTGTATGGGACAGAAGCGGGAGCCATTGGTTCCCACTGCTGTCAATCACAGCCAGTGAGCCAATGAGAAGAGGGAGGGGGCGGAGCTGAGATGTGTCTCCGTGTGTGAATGGATACACGGAGCATCGGGTGCATGCTGTGGGGACACCCGAAAGGAGGGAGGGGCCAGGAGCACCAGAGGGGAACCCAACAAGAGCAGGATTCGAGCTGCAAAACCACTGCACACAGCGGGTAAGTATAGACATGTTTGTTATTACAAAAAAAAGCCTTTAGAAACACTTGAAGTATTTTCATATCTGAGTGCTGGACATTTTCTATGTTTAACTTGACTATGGCATCATTGTTGATGTCCACCCTTATATCTAAAGACATAGGAGGTATTGGTGCAGGATGATTGTTAATGAACCTGGTTTTTATTGCTGTCACTGGGGAGATTTGCCCTCTGTTTGTCCTGGTGGCCACTGCTGTCTTGACAGACAGTTATGGGAAATCCAGAATTTTACAGCTGTCACCAGAACAAGAGGTAGGGAGAAATGTTCCTATATTGACATTTGCTCTGGTGATAAATGTCTAGAAGGAGTGTCCACTCACTTTTTGGAGATTATTTTCTCTTTTTCCTGTTGATTCTCTGGTACAGTAAGTCATGCGAAATTTTCAAAAATTAGACAACTCAAAAAGACCTAATTAAAATGTTTCAAACATAAAAACAGAAATTTTGTTGCATTTGCAAATACATGTGACGCCACATTGCCATGTCAGGGCATTTTTGTAAGTCTAAAGGAGCCTTTCTCAACCAGGGTTCCTCCAGGGCTTCCTAGGGGTTCTTGGTCTGTCACTGATTGGCCTCCTATGTTGCCTTAAGGGTGCCTACGTAGAGCCTACACAACTTAGCAGAGCCTGTTGTATGACAGCAATGTTTTCTACTTGGTTGTAAGACTGGCATTCTGACTACCATAAGGTGGACATTCTTCCTACTGGCCACCAATGTAAGGGAAGGGGCATTTGTCCCACTGAGCTCCAATGCATTGATTTTAGCAGGGTTTTCCTAAAGCCTGAAAATTATTTCTAGTGTTCCATTAGGGTACAAAGTTTGAGAAAAGCTGCTCATTAAACTATCTGAGCTCCCAACCTGGACCATATATATGTGACAGAACGAAACTCTGCCACGGTGAAATTGGTCATCAAAAAGACAAGGGGTTTGCACTTTTGTGGGTGCAGGACTAGGGAGCATAGGTTTTAAATGGAGAAAACTGATTTTGCAGCTTTCTCCAGGTTTTGGTAGTCCTGGATGGGGCTTCCTAGTTGGAGATTCCATAGTGCCTTGGGCGGGACGGAATCTTCAACCCAGTGTCTGGGTTTTGTGGAGGAACAGCAGGGTGTGTGCACAGGTGCACTTAGCCCTTATAATGGAGGTTTAGGAATACCTCAGGGCTCTATCCAAGTCTGACAGACGGTTTCCTACAGGAGTCAGAGAGGCTGCAGGTGGCAGCTGGAGTATGAATGTCTGCAAGAGACAGTTAATGGCCTGAGGACTAGGCCAGAGGAGCTGTGTGCGTCCTAGTTAATGGCTTAAGGACTTGGCCAGAGGAACTGTGTACATCCAAGTTAATGGCCTGAGGACTTGGCCAGAGGAGCTGTGTGCATCCAAGTTAATGGCCTGAGGACTTGGCCAGAGAAGCTGTGTGCGTCCTAGAAGCTTGGGGCTGTGTGCGTTAAGGAGCTCAAGGCTGTGTGCATTAAGAAGCCCTAAGCTGTGTGCCTGGAAGAGCAGGTGGTCAGAAGGACCATTATCTATAGCAGCAGTGCTGCTGAAGAGTAGCAAGGTGGGCTAGTATTTTCATTTGGACTGTGTGTATTTTAATGGAGAAGAACCCCTGTGCGGGAAGCCTTATGTTGGACTTTTGTTTTTGCCTTTCCTTTTTAATAAAAGTGGGCTACCAAGCCCCGAAATATAGTTCCTGACTGACGTGAACTCACTTTAAAACACATCTGCCACTGAGCTAAACATCCCCAAGTATTGCTTTATTTATATATATATATATATATATATATATATATATATATATATATATATATAAATATATAATGCACACACTCACACAAATATACATTTGAACTAGGAAGTAGGTCTTTTACATATACACAGCATCTATCCCTGAAAGGTGGAGTTATACTTTAAACAAGTCTTAAATCTGTCATTTGGATTCCAGTTTTATTTCAGTCTGGCTGGCGCCCAATAGCTGTCTGTCTACCTGCACTGACTGGCAGGAGAACCGTTCGTTATCACCCTCCTCGGAGAATTTGCATGGCAGTCACTTTGGAAGGAAAGTACATATAATCTGGAAACAGAAAAGTCCAGCATTCAACGCTCACAAAGAATATAAAGACAAGGTGGAAAAAGCCACCTTGGCCTTGCTACCTCTTTTCCAACTCTTTCTGTCCTTGTGTGTCCCTTAGTGGTTCTCTGGCTTTAGAAAATATACGTGGAAGTGTTCCCCATCATTGGCCAGAAAAACGTTAATGTATTTAAAGGAACTTCAATCCCAAAACATATTTATTGCTTGTTTTTAGTGCAGGATTATAATTGTATGTGGTTTTACATTAGGACTAGAGATGAGCGAAGAAATGAAAAATTTGATTCGACTGATTCGGCGAATTCGTGGACAATATTCGATTCGAGTCGAATAAATTCGCTGTGAATTTAACTTAAAAAAGGGTGTTTCTAGGCTTCAGAGAGACTTAATATTAGTGCAGAACACTGTACCTTTAATTTAAATGCCCTTGGAGTCTGCTGGGGAAGAGAAATAATACTGTCTGTCAGTATGACATGCAGATGAGTGCCGTCGATCTTAGAATCACTGCACACTTCACTCCTTTGGCCAGTCACGGGGCCAAAACCAGTGTTTGGAGCCACAGTGTGGCGGTGGAGGCAGCAGCAATGGGAGGCCATACAGCAACCTATGACAAAATGGAAACCAGCAGGAGCGTGAGGAGACCTGAAAGTGGCACATGGCAGAGTGGGAGCAATGGGAGGCGGTACAGGGACCCAGGTCACACTGTGGGCCCAGCAGCAGCGTGACCAGGCGGTACGGGGGCCCATGGCCGATATGGGGCTTGGTGGCACCTATGGAAGGCCTGTAATCTGCCAGCAACCTATGACAAAATGGACAACCGCAGGAGTGTGAGGAGATTTCAAAGTGGCACATGGCAGAGTGGAAGCAATGGGAGGCCGTACAGGGACCCAGGTCACACTGTGGGACCAGCATCAGCGTGAACAGGCGGTACGGGGGCCCATGGCCGATTTGACCTCATTCATCCCATAGTCCTGCCGACTCACGAATAGCGTGGCCTCCTCAAAGGGCCTGAGCAAGCGCAGGTGTCACACATGAGCTGACAATGGCTGACATCTAAGTTACACAGGGAGTACCTTTATCCGCTTTTAACATCAGGAAATCTGTGATGGCCTTTAGCTGTTCGTAAAGGCGGTCTAACATATGTAGGGTTGAATTACACCTTGTTGCAACGTCACAGCATGAGGAGTCGGTACGGGGGCCCATGGCAGATTACATGTCTGGCAGCAGCAATGGGAGGCCCGTAATCTGCCAGCACCCTATGTCAAAAAATTTAACACACCAGCAGTGTGAAGAGACCTGAAAGTGGCACATGGCAGCAGAGTGTGGCGATGGAGACAGCAGCAATGGGAGGCCGTACAGGGACCCATGAGAGACTCTGGACTTGGCAGCAGCATGAGGAGGCGGTATATAGGGGCCCATGGCAGATTAGGGGCCTGGCAGCAGCTATGTGAGGCCCGTAATCTGCCTGCACCCTATGTCAAAAAATTAAACACACCAGCAGTGTGAAGAGACCTGAAAGTGGCACATGGCAGAGTGTGGCGATGGAGACAGCAGCAATGGGAGGCCGTACAGGGACCCATGACAGACTCTAGACTTGGCAGCAGCATGAGGAGGCGGTATATAGGGGCCCATGGCAGATTAGGGGCCTGGCAGCAGCTATGTGAGGCCCGTAATCTGCCTGCACCCTATGTCAAAAAATTAAACACACCAGCAGTGTGAAGAGACCTGAAAGTGGCACATGGCAGAGTGTGGCGATGGAGACAGCAGCAATGGGAGGCCGTACAGGGACCCATGACAGACTCTAGACTTGGCAGCAGCATGAGGAGGCGGTATATAGGGGCCCATGGCAGATTAGGGGCCTGGCAGCAGCTATGTGAGGCCCGTAATCTGCCTGCACCCTATGTCAAAAAATTTAACACACCAGCAGTGTGAAGAGACCTGAAAGTGGCACATGGCAGCAGAGTGTGGCGATGGAGACAGCAGCAATGGGAGGCCGTACAGGGACCCATGAGAGACTCTGGACTTGGCAGCAGCATGAGGAGGCGGTATATAGGGGCCCATGGCAGATTAGGGGCCTGGCAGCAGCTATGTGAGGCCCGTAATCTGCCTGCACCCTATGTCAAAAAATTTAACACACCAGCAGTGTGAAGAGACCTGAAAGTGGCACATGGCAGCAGAGTGTGGCGATGGAGACAGCAGCAATGGGAGGCCGTACAGGGACCCATGAGAGACTCTGGACTTGGCAGCAGCATGAGGAGGCGGTATATAGGGGCCCATGGCAGATTAGGGGCCTGGCAGCAGCTATGTGAGGCCCGTAATCTGCCTGCACCCTATGTCAAAAAATTAAACACACCAGCAGTGTGAAGAGACCTGAAAGTGGCACATGGCAGAGTGTGGCGATGGAGACAGCAGCAATGGGAGGCCGTACAGGGACACATGACAGACTCTAGACTTGGCAGCAGCATGAGGAGGCGGTATATAGGGGCCCATGGCAGATTAGGGGCCTGGCAGCAGCTATGTGAGGCCCGTAATCTGCCTGCACCCTATGTCAAAAAATTTAACACACCAGCAGTGTGAAGAGACCTGAAAGTGGCACATGGCAGCAGAGTGTGGCGATGGAGACAGCAGCAATGGGAGGCCGTACAGGGACCCATGAGAGACTCTGGACTTGGCAGCAGCATGAGGAGGCGGTATATAGGGGCCCATGGCAGATTAGGGGCCTGGCAGCAGCTATGTGAGGCCCGTAATCTGCCTGCACCCTATGTCAAAAAATTTAACACACCAGCAGTGTGAAGAGACCTGAAAGTGGCACATGGCAGCAGAGTGTGGCGATGGAGACAGCAGCAATGGGAGGCCGTACAGGGACCCATGAGAGACTCTGGACTTGGCAGCAGCATGAGGAGGCGGTATATAGGGGCCCATGGCAGATTAGGGGCCTGGCAGCAGCTATGTGAGGCCCGTAATCTGCCTGCACCCTATGTCAAAAAATTAAACACACCAGCAGTGTGAAGAGACCTGAAAGTGGCACATGGCAGAGTGTGGCGATGGAGACAGCAGCAATGGGAGGCCGTACAGGGACCCATGACAGACTCTAGACTTGGCAGCAGCATGAGGAGGCGGTATATAGGGGCCCATGGCAGATTAGGGGCCTGGCAGCAGCTATGTGAGGCCCGTAATCTGCCTGCACCCTATGTCAAAAAATTAAACACACCAGCAGTGTGAAGAGACCTGAAAGTGGCACATGGCAGCAGAGTGTGGCGATGGAGACAGCAGCAATGGGAGGCCGTACAGGGACCCATGACAGACTCTAGACTTGGCAGCAGCATGAGGAGGCGGTATATAGGGGCCCATGGCAGATTAGGGGCCTGGCAGCAGCTATGTGAGGCCCGTAATCTGCCTGCACCCTATGTCAAAAAATTTAACACACCAGCAGTGTGAAGAGACCTGAAAGTGGCACATGGCAGCAGAGTGTGGCGATGGAGACAGCAGCAATGGGAGGCCGTACAGGGACCCATGAGAGACTCTGGACTTGGCAGCAGCATGAGGAGGCGGTATATAGGGGCCCATGGCAGATTAGGGGCCTGGCAGCAGCTATGTGAGGCCCGTAATCTGCCTGCACCCTATGTCAAAAAATTAAACACACCAGCAGTGTGAAGAGACCTGAAAGTGGCACATGGCAGAGTGTGGCGATGGAGACAGCAGCAATGGGAGGCCGTACAGGGACCCATGAGAGACTCTGGACTTGGCAGCAGCATGAGGAGGCGGTATATAGGGGCCCATGGCAGATTAGGGGCCTGGCAGCAGCTATGTGAGGCCCGTAATCTGCCTGCACCCTATGTCAAAAAATTAAACACACCAGCAGTGTGAAGAGACCTGAAAGTGGCACATGGCAGCAGAGTGTGGCGATGGAGACAGCAGCAATGGGAGGCCGTACAGGGACCCATGACAGACTCTAGACTTGGCAGCAGCATGAGGAGGCGGTATATAGGGGCCCATGGCAGATTAGGGGCCTGGCAGCAGCTATGTGAGGCCCGTAATCTGCCTGCACCCTATGTCAAAAAATTTAACACACCAGCAGTGTGAAGAGACCTGAAAGTGGCACATGGCAGCAGAGTGTGGCGATGGAGACAGCAGCAATGGGAGGCCGTACAGGGACCCATGAGAGACTCTAGACTTGGCAGCAGCATGAGGAGGCGGTATATAGGGGCCCATGGCAGATTAGGGGCCTGGCAGCAGCTATGTGAGGCCCGTAATCTGCCTGCACCCTATGTCAAAAAATTTAACACACCAGCAGTGTGAAGAGACCTGAAAGTGGCACATGGCAGCAGAGTGTGGCGATGGAGACAGCAGCAATGGGAGGCCGTACAGGGACCCATGAGAGACTCTGGACTTGGCAGCAGCATGAGGAGGCGGTATATAGGGGCCCATGGCAGATTAGGGGCCTGGCAGCAGCTATGTGAGGCCCGTAATCTGCCTGCACCCTATGTCAAAAAATTAAACACACCAGCAGTGTGAAGAGACCTGAAAGTGGCACATGGCAGAGTGTGGCGATGGAGACAGCAGCAATGGGAGGCCGTACAGGGACCCATGACAGACTCTAGACTTGGCAGCAGCATGAGGAGGCGGTATATAGGGGCCCATGGCAGATTAGGGGCCTGGCAGCAGCTATGTGAGGCCCGTAATCTGCCTGCACCCTATGTCAAAAAATTTAACACACCAGCAGTGTGAAGAGACCTGAAAGTGGCACATGGCAGCAGAGTGTGGCGATGGAGACAGCAGCAATGGGAGGCCGTACAGGGACCCATGAGAGACTCTAGACTTGGCAGCAGCATGAGGAGGCGGTTTATAGGGGCCCATGGCAGATTAGGGGCCTGGCAGCAGCTATGTGAGGCCCGTAATCTGCCTGCACCCTATGTCAAAAAATTTAACACACCAGCAGTGTGAAGAGACCTGAAAGTGGCACATGGCAGAGTGTGGCGATGGAGACAGCAGCAATGGGAGGCCGTACAGGGACCCATGACAGACTCTAGACTTGGCAGCAGCATGAGGAGGCGGTATATAGGGGCCCATGGCAGATTAGGGGCCTGGCAGCAGCTATGTGAGGCCCGTAATCTGCCTGCACCCTATGTCAAAAAATTAAACACACCAGCAGTGTGAAGAGACCTGAAAGTGGCACATGGCAGCAGAGTGTGGCGATGGAGACAGCAGCAATGGGAGGCCGTACAGGGACCCATGAGAGACTCTGGACCTAGCAGCAGCATGAGGAGGCGGTATATAGGGGCCTATGGCAGATTAGGGGCCTGGCAGCAGCTATAGGAGGCCCGTAATCTGCCAGCACCCTATGTCAAAAAATTAAACACACCAGCAGTGTGAGGAGACCTGAAAGTGGCACATGTTTGAGGCATGATTCATGGCGGATTTAGTCAGTTGTGTCAGGAACTGGTGGTTTGAAATCCAGACTAATCCACGCCTGATTCATTTTCACAAACGTGAGTCTCTCCACACTTTGGGTGGACAGTCGTGTCCTCCGCGGAGTTACAATACCTCCTGCCGCACTAAACACGCGCTCCGATGCCACGCTACTGGCCGGGCATGACAGCCTTTCAAGGGCAAATTCAGCTAGTTGGGGCCAAAGGTCAAGTTTCGTTGCCCAGTAGTCAAGGGGATTGTCTACCTCGGTTGGCAGGGTGCTGTCCAAGTAGGCCCAAGCCTGTTGTTTGAGCTCCTGCTCCAGGTCCACCTGATGCTGCTGCTGCTGCGGCTGGTTAGTAGTTTCCTCACTGCGCTGGTGAAGAAAGCTACTCATCATCGACTGCAGACTGAGGCAGCCACTGCTGGTGGAGCTGCCACTGCTCCTACCACCCCACCCCTCCCCTGCTGCCATGCCAGCGGAACGCGAGCGCACAGGGCCCACAGTGTCTGAGGATGGACGTTGGCGCACAAAGGCAGAGACCAACTGACTACATAGGTGGTTTTTATAGTACGTAATTTTGGCCTCCCTCTCAGCAGGTGTGAAAAAGGCCACCATTTTGGACCGGTAGCGAGGGTCCAACAAGGTGGACAGCCAAAAGTCATCCCTCTGTCTGATGGTTATTATTCGGCTGTCGCTACGCAAGCAACCGAGCATGCTATGGGCCATTTGTGCCAAGGAATGCGAGGGACTCCCTGCCTCCATCTCCACAGCATACTGCCACGGTGCGTCTGGGTCCTCTGTCTCCTCCTCCTCCTCCTCTACCAGATGCTCCTGCTCCTCCACTCCTGTCCGCTGAGTGGAAAAACCACCCATTTCACTCAATAATTCCTGAGCACAAATGTCCTCCTCTACCTCCTCCTCTTCTTCCTGTCCTGCCCCCACAGGGGTCATGTGGCGTTGAGATCTGTGCGCCACGTCTACCGCACCCTGACCAGCCATTGTTAACAGCATTTGTTCCAGGACGTGCAACAGAGGAATGACGTCGTTCATCCCATAGTCCTGCCGACTCACGAATAGCGTGGCCTCCTCAAAGGGCCTGAGCAAGCGGCAGGTGTCACGCATGAGCTGCCAATGGCTGACATCTAAGTTACACAGGGGAGTACCTTTATCCGCTTGTAACATCAGGAAATCGGTGATGGCCTTTCGCTGCTCGTAAAGGCGGTCTAACATGTGTAGGGTTGAATTCCACCTTGTTGCAACGTCGCAGATCAGGCGATGCTGTGGAATTCCGTTCTGCCGCTGCAGCTCAATGAGGGTGTTCTTTGCGGTGTAGGAATGGCTGAAATGCATGCACAGTTTACGTGACATTTTAAGGATGTCTTGCAGTGGGATGGTGGATTTTAGGAACCGCTTGACAACCAGATTGAACACGTGAGCCATGCATGGCGCATGGCACAACCTTCCTTGACGCAGAGCAGACACCATGTTCTTTCCGTTGTCAGTCAACATGGTTCCGATTTTTAGTTTGCGCGGAGACAGCCATCTGTCGATTTCTCTGTTCATTACACTCAGCAGTTCCTCCCCTGTGTGACTACGTTCGCCAAGGCATACCAGGTGCAGCACAGCGTGACACCGTTGCGCCCTGCACATGTGATATGCCGGTCGGGTAATGGGACTTGGCACGGGGGTGGCGGCTGAGGACACGGCGGAAAAAGAGGTGGTAGAGGCGGACATGCTTGCTGGACCAAGGACGTGCAAACGTGGAGGCAAAAGCGTCGTGACCTGTCCAAGTTGCTGGTGCGGCTGTGCCGGCACCACGTTCACCCAGTGGGCCGTAAATGACATGTACTGTCCCTGACCGTAGTTACAGCTCCACACGTCGGCGCTGCCGTGCACTTTGGCAGAGACCGACATGCTCAAAGACTGGCCCACCATCTCTTCTACATGTGAATGCAGGGCTGGCACTGCCTTTTGGGCAAAGAAATGACGGCTTGGCACTCTCCACCGCGGCGCGGCACAAGCCATCATTTCTCGGAAAGGTGCTGAGTCCACCAGTTGGAAAGGGAGGGACTGCAGCACCAGCAACTTGGACAGGAGGACGTTCAGCTTTTGCACCGTCGGGTGCGTGCTCGCAAACTGTTGTCTCTTGGATACGGATTCCAAGAAAGACTGTTGACGGAATCCGAGAAGAGGAGTAGCAGGAGAAGGAGCATCTGAACGAGCGGAAGATGCCAACGAGCGACAACTCCCCTCAGCAGAGGTGTTGGAGCCTTGACTGGCTGATAGAGGGCGATTGACGACGTCGGGTGACGGAGCAAGTAACGGAGCGGGTGATGGAGCGGGGGCTGGGGCAGGCAGAACCGCCGTATGTTTATCACGGTTTTCCCAGGCCACCGAATGGTGACGCTGCATATGCTGACGCAACGCTGTAGTCCCAACATGGGCCCCCTGGCCACGCTTGCATTTCTGGCCACATAGTCGACATACGGCTACGTTTACTTCCTCGGGCGGCTTGAGGAAAAATTGCCACACCACCGAGTAGGAAACTTTGCCCCCGCTACTCTTCACTGGCTGACTGCTACTTCCTCCGTGCGCACCGGCACCACTACTGGCCGTGGTGGTAGGCTGCAGTGGAGCTGGTGCTCTACTCCGTGGACGTTTGGCTCCACTGACACTGATGCGACCCTGCTGCTGTCTCCTGGGCAACCCACCGACTGTTTTGCTCGCTGCCAAGCTGCCACCCTCTTCTCCTGATGATGCGGAAGAAATTGCCTGATGACGACGAGGCTGCCAAGTGCGATCAACCTCCTCATCATCAAGTAGGGTCTCCGCCTCACTACTAGCCCCCTCGGCTGCGTCTGGGTCAGGAGACAGACCTGTCTCTAGACCGGCTACCGAGCCACTCTCCTCGCCAGTACTTGTTCGCTTGGCTGCTGAAAAGGCCGATGTCTCCCCCCGTTCCTGACCGCCCTCTGTTAGCTCTTCCTCACTGTACAGTGGGGCTGAGCCCACAGCATGCGATACTTCGCTTGGTGAGGGAACACCAAAGGACAGGGGCAGGTAGAGGACACGTGATTTCAGTGGGCTTGCTCCCGGGCCATGCCAACTAACGGTTGTGTCTGACGTACCCACCGACCGTTGGCTGTAGGTGTCAGAGGTGACCTGGGAAGAGGAAGACGACCGAGCCAACCAATCGATGACGGCAGGGTTGTCGGTGGAGACACGACCGCTGGATGACACCGGGAGCACTGGCCTCTGGCTGCGAATACTGCTGCCTCGACCCCTTCCTCTGCTGCCACGTCTGCTCGCTCCTAAAACATTGCCTCCTCTGCCACTCCTCTGCATGTTGTCTGACATACTATTTAATTCAACGATTAGGTGTCCCTGAGTAACAATTCTCTGGCACTCAGTAACAATTCTGTCTGTCCCTGAGTATGAATTCTGTGGCCCTGAGTAACAATTCTGTGTCTGTGCGAGTAACAATTCTGTGTCTGTGCAAGTAACAATTTTGTGTCTGTGCGAGTAACAATTCTCTGGCACTCAGTAACAATTCTGTCTGTCCCTGAGTAACAATTCTCTGGCACTCAGTAACAATTCTGTCTGTCCCTGAGTAACAATTCTCTGGCACTCAGTAACAATTCTGTCTGTCCCTGAGTATGAATTCTGTGGCCCTGAGTAACAATTCTGTGTCTGTGCGAGTAACAATTCTGTGTCTGTGCAAGTAACAATTTTGTGTCTGTGCGAGTAACAATTCTCTGGCACTCAGTAACAATTCTGTCTGTCCCTGAGTAACAATTCTCTGGCACTCAGTAACAATTCTGTCTGTCCCTGAGTAACAATTCTCTGGCACTCAGTAACAATTCTGTCTGTCCCTGAGTAACAATTCTCTGGCACTCAGTAACAATTCTGTGTCTGTGCGAGTAACAATTCTGTGTCTGTGCAAGTAACAATTTTGTGTCTGTGCGAGTAACAATTCTCTGGCACTCAGTAACAATTCTGTCTGTCCCTGAGTAACAATTCTCTGGCACTCAGTAACAATTCTGTCTGTCCCTGAGTAACAATTCTCTGGCACTCAGTAACAATTCTGTCTGTCCCTGAGTATGAATTCTGTGGCCCTGAGTAACAATTCTGTGTCTGTGCGAGTAACAATTCTGTGTCTGTGCAAGTAACAATTTTGTGTCTGTGCGAGTAACAATTCTCTGGCACTCAGTAACAATTCTGTCTGTCCCTGAGTAACAATTCTCTGGCACTCAGTAACAATTCTGTCTGTCCCTGAGTAACAATTCTCTGGCACTCAGTAACAATTCTGTCTGTCCCTGAGTAACAATTCTCTGGCACTCAGTAACAATTCTGTGTCTGTGCGAGTAACAATTCTGTGTCTGTGCAAGTAACAATTTTGTGTCTGTGCGAGTAACAATTCTCTGGCACTCAGTAACAATTCTGTCTGTCCCTGAGTAACAATTCTCTGGCACTCAGTAACAATTCTGTCTGTCCCTGAGTAACAATTCTCTGGCACTCAGTAACAATTCTGTCTGTCCCTGAGTATGAATTCTGTGGCCCTGAGTAACAATTCTGTGTCTGTGCGAGTAACAATTCTGTGTCTGTGCAAGTAACAATTTTGTGTCTGTGCGAGTAACAATTCTCTGGCACTCAGTAACAATTCTGTCTGTCCCTGAGTAACAATTCTCTGGCACTCAGTAACAATTCTGTCTGTCCCTGAGTAACAATTCTCTGGCACTCAGTAACAATTCTGTCTGTCCCTGAGTATGAATTCTGTGGCCCTGAGTAACAATTCTGTGTCTGTGCGAGTAACAATTCTGTGTCTGTGCAAGTAACAATTTTGTGTCTGTGCGAGTAACAATTCTCTGGCACTCAGTAACAATTCTGTCTGTCCCTGAGTAACAATTCTCTGGCACTCAGTAACAATTCTGTCTGTCCCTGAGTAACAATTCTCTGGCACTCAGTAACAATTCTGTCTGTCCCTGAGTAACAATTCTCTGGCACTCAGTAACAATTCTGTGTCTGTGCGAGTAACAATTCTGTGTCTGTGCAAGTAACAATTTTGTGTCTGTGCGAGTAACAATTCTCTGGCACTCAGTAACAATTCTGTCTGTCCCTGAGTAACAATTCTCTGGCACTCAGTAACAATTCTGTCTGTCCCTGAGTAACAATTCTCTGGCACTCAGTAACAATTCTGTCTGTCCCTGAGTATGAATTCTGTGGCCCTGAGTAACAATTCTGTGTCTGTGCGAGTAACAATTCTGTGTCTGTGCAAGTAACAATTTTGTGTCTGTGCGAGTAACAATTCTCTGGCACTCAGTAACAATTCTGTCTGTCCCTGAGTAACAATTCTCTGGCACTCAGTAACAATTCTGTCTGTCCCTGAGTAACAATTCTCTGGCACTCAGTAACAATTCTGTCTGTCCCTGAGTAACAATTCTCTGGCACTCAGTAACAATTCTGTGTCTGTGCGAGTAACAATTCTGTGTCTGTGCAAGTAACAATTTTGTGTCTGTGCGAGTAACAATTCTCTGGCACTCAGTAACAATTCTGTCTGTCCCTGAGTAACAATTCTCTGGCACTCAGTAACAATTCTGTCTGTCCCTGAGTAACAATTCTCTGGCACTCAGTAACAATTCTGTCTGTCCCTGAGTATGAATTCTGTGGCCCTGAGTAACAATTCTGTGTCTGTGCGAGTAACAATTCTGTGTCTGTGCAAGTAACAATTTTGTGTCTGTGCGAGTAACAATTCTCTGGCACTCAGTAACAATTCTGTCTGTCCCTGAGTAACAATTCTCTGGCACTCAGTAACAATTCTGTCTGTCCCTGAGTAACAATTCTCTGGCACTCAGTAACAATTCTGTCTGTCCCTGAGTATGAATTCTGTGGCCCTGAGTAACAATTCTGTGTCTGTGCGAGTAACAATTCTGTGTCTGTGCAAGTAACAATTTTGTGTCTGTGCGAGTAACAATTCTCTGGCACTCAGTAACAATTCTGTCTGTCCCTGAGTAACAATTCTCTGGCACTCAGTAACAATTCTGTCTGTCCCTGAGTAACAATTCTCTGGCACTCAGTAACAATTCTGTCTATCCCTGAGTAACAATTCTCTGGCACTCAGTAACAATTCTGTCTGTCCCTGAGTAACAATTCTCTGGCACTCAGTAACAATTCTGTCTGTCCCTGAGTAACAATTCTGTCTGTCCCTGAGAATGAATTCTGTGGCCCTGAGTAAGAATTCTCTGGCACTCAGTAACAATTCTGTCTGTCCCTGAGTAACAATTCTCTGGCACTCAGTAACAATTCTGTCTGTCCCTGAGTAAAAATTCTGTGGCCCTAATAACGTTTCTGTGGCCCTAAGTAACAATTCTCTGGCACTGAGTGAAAATTCTGTCTGTCCCTGAGTATGAATTCTGTGGCCCTAACTAGCGTTTCTTTGTCCCTAAATAACGATTCTGTGGCCCTCATTAACAAGTCTGTGTCCCTGAGTAATGGTTCTCTGTCCCTAAGTAACTTCTCTCTGTCCCCAATTCTCGTTTCTGTGGCCCTAACTCTGTCCCTGTCCCTAGTACAGAGCGGTCTGCCTCTGTTCAATGACTGCAGGCAAATGAAGATATCCAAAATGGCCGCTATATATACCTCGACCATTACACAGTGCTGGCTGGCTGGCTGCTGATTGGCTGATGCGATCACATGTCGTTGAGGCATGCATTATGGGGCAGCGCGCCTTGTCTGCGCGCCTTCCCCGACATCCCCGCTCCGTCGCCGCACATGTCAGCCGCCATTTTCGGAAAAATTTCGATTCGCGCGTCCGAATTAGGCTGTTTTTCGGATTCGGCACGAATCGAAATTTTTCCGATATTCGACTCGAATTCCACTTCGGATACTTCGATTCGCTCATCTCTAATTAGGACCATGAAAAATGTTTAAAGCAGAATTCCAGGCAAGAATCCAAAAATTCAAATAAAATCCTACCCCTCCCCCCACAAGCTGATGCAGAATATCATTGATTGTTTAGTGGATGAACTAAAACAGAGGATTACTTACCTTAATCTACAGTTATGGAGAGCTGGAAGTCCTTTTCTCCACTTTCCAGTGCTGGAATGTGTGTTGGCACTCCTACATCATCACTTACAATGCAGGACCACTACATCTGCGGCTGGTCCTACTTGTACGTTATGACATTAGAGAGAGCATTGGTGGAGCTCAGCAAGAAGAACGGCTTCAGGGATCATCACATCAAAAGCTGACAAGAAAAAATAATGTGGCACTGCTGAGTAATGTAAGTATTACCATGTTATAGATCTTCACCAAAGGAAAACATGCATTATGTTTTTCACTGGCTGGTAGAGGGAGAGGGAATTGAATTTGTATTGATTATTTTTTGTCCTGAATTCAGGTTTAACCACTTTCCCTCCTGAGGATTTACTCCCCCGACCAGGCCATTTTTTGTGTTTCGGCGCTGCATTACTTTAACTGACAATTGTGCGCTCATGCAACACTGCACCCAAATGAAACTGACGTCCTTTTTTCCCACACATTGAGCTTTCTTTGGGTGGCATTTGATTGTCTGTGCATTTTGTATTTTTTGTGCTATCAAAAAAAAAAGACCGACAATTTTGAGAAAAAAACAATATTTTTTACTTTTTGCTATTAAACATGTCCAGTAAAAAATTTTAAAAATCAGATTTCGTCATAAATTTAGGCCAAATGTATTCTGCTACATGTCTTTGCTAAAATGAAAATCCCAATACGTGTAAATTAATTTGTTTACATGAAAGTTATAGCGTTTACAAATGGCGGTAAATATACTGGGATTTTAATTTTTTTTTTTGCATTTTTACAAGTAGGCAATCAGGGACTTATAGCGGGACTGTGGTGGGCATTCTGATACTGGGGGAACTGACTTGGTGCCACTGTCATCCCCAGTGACACCAACACCGTTCCTCAACTTATCCAAAACTATGACTATCCAAAAGAAGAATATTTGTAACTTTTAAATGTGAATTTATCTTTTAAATCCAAAGTACCTTACCTAGATGAATGCTTTGCGTTATTCTATGGAAAGCGAGTAGATCTGCAGAAATTAAAAATGTATGACGCCAGTTAATATCCTCATCAATATCAGGCAGAACACTGTAAGAATCAAAGACCAAAGGCCAAACATGAAAATAGGGAATATTTTTCAAAGTAAGTAAAATGAGGGTGTGTATTATTGCCAACATAACTGCAAAAGCCTGTGTGTGCCAGTCTTGGTTATCAGTTACATAGATAGATGAAATCAGAGAGGAAATTAATGTTATAATTTCTGGTCGAGCCAGAATTCCAAATCATTTTGTTCATGATTCTGGCTTAAAGTGGTATTAAACTGCAAACATTTATTATATTGTAGCTTACCAGTTCTTTGATGTGATGGCTGCATTACTTTTCTTTTTAGGCTTTCTTTCTTTTATTTTTATCTGGTGACCCAGCCAATAAGTCTGTTGTTTTTCCATAAGAACAAGCTATTGGATGTTGCCACCCCTCAGTGACCTTCAGTGGTCATCTTAGTTGGAACAGTGCTAATAAATAGCAGTACTCCATTTTGGTGCGTATTTGTGAGTGGTTAATGCAGAAGGAGGGACCCCAACTGGCATGGACAGAGAACTAGAATCAGGGAAAAGTTCCTGTATGGGAAGGGACAAAACAAAGCATACTGCTGTGTACTGTAGCTAGCACAGAACTTCAGTACCGCTGTTGGCACTCACTTTTCGGAGCTGCCGCCTCTATCAGCCTGCCACCCCTTCTGCAGATGCTGCCCTGGTAAGACCACTCAGTCTGTGTTGAGAGATGCTGTACCTGGGGAAACACTTCTGTATGACTGCACTAGACTACATCTTTCTGGTATTAGCTGACCTAGCTATATTGCTCTGCCATTCCTGTATCTAAGGTCTGTGTAGCATTCAGCTGGGAACCACATTGTTTCTGAGTGGAGTGGTTGCTTTGCCGGTTACTGTAAGTTACTGCACCTGTTGCTGAGTATTACTGAACCTGTCACTGAGTATTAATCAACCTGTCACTAAGCGTTACTGCACCTGTTGCTGAGTATTACTCAACTGAGTATTAATCAACCTGTCACTAAGTGTTACTGCACCTGTTGCTGAGTATTACTCAACCTTTTACTGAGAGTTACTGCACCTGTTGCTGAGTATTATTGGACCTTTACTGAGAGTTACTGCACCTGTTATTGAATATTACTGGACCTGTTACTGAGAGTTACTGCACCTGTTATTGAATATTACTGGACCTGTTACTGAGAGTTACTGCACCTTTGCTGAGTATTATTGGACCTTTTACTGAGAGTTACTGCACCTGTTATTGAATATTACTGGACCTGTTACTGAGAGTTACTGCACCTTTGCTGAGTATTATTGGACCTTTTACTGAGAGTTACTGCACCTGTTATTGAATATTACTGGACCTGTTACTGAGTATTACTGCACCTGTTGCTGAGTATTACTGCACCTGTTGCTGAGTATTACTGCACCTGTTGCTGAGTATTACTGCACCTGTTGCTGAGTATTACTGGACCTGTTAGTGAGAGTTACTGCACCTGTTTACTGAGTATTACTAAACCTGTTACTGAGAGTCACTGCACCTGTTGCTGAGTATTACTGAATCTGCTACTGAGAGTAATGCAGGCCATACATGAGTCGAATTCTGAACAAATTTTCTTTAGAAAAATCGAACATTTTGTGTGTTTTGTAAACCGAGCTTTCAATTTCACATGTTGCTAAAAACAAGACTTTTTGTGGCTGGGAATCTTCTTTTCTTTCTGACTCACAGCTCATGCTCCTTTCTTTTTTGATTATTTATTACAGGTACTTGTATAGCGCAGTCAATTTACGCAGCGCTTTACATATATATTATACATTCACATCAGTCCCTAACCCTCAAGGGGCGTACAATCTAAGGTCCCTAACATATATTCATACATACAGTACACAAACTAGGGCCACTTTAGACAGGAGCCAATTCACCTACCAGCATGTCTTTGGAGTGATTATATTTCTTGATCTAAAGAACGATTCTCCCATCATTGATTGTTCAAAAAATTTCCATCATGCCCGATCAGTCAAATTCAATAGCCACACAAAAATAGGCAAGTGCTGGGGCCCACTAATAGTGCAAAATTCAAACAAAAAATTCTTAGTTACGTTATTTGAAATAAAATTCATATGGAATTTGACCCATGTATGGCCTGCATTTCTGCACCTGTTACTGAGTATTACTGGACCTGTTTCTGAGAGTTACTGCACCTGTTGCTGATGCTACAGTAAGACTGATTGGTCTTACTGGGGCAGTTGAGAGATACTGTACCTGGGGAAACACTGCTGTATGACTACACTAGACTACAACTTTCTGGTGTTAGCTGGCCTAGCTATATTGCTCTGCCATTCCTGTGTCTTAAAGCGGAGCTCCACCCAAAAGGGGAAGTTCCACTTTAAGGACTGCTCCCCATTCAGGATTGTCACCCTTAGGGGGTGGGGGGGAGCGGGTACCCTAATTTCACAGGTACCCACTCCCACTTCCGGTCCGATCGCTTAGGCGACCGGAAGCGGAAGGTGTCCTCCCTCCCTGTAGTCTTTTGGGACACGTGACAGGTCCCAGAAGACTACAGGACCATTCATGATGTGCAGCGCTACTCACGCATGCACAGTGTGTACCCAGCTGTCACAGCCAGGTGCCCACACTGAAGATGCCGGCCTCCTGGAATACAGGACGGTTGGTGAAATGGGATTCGGGGGACACACCGCGGGACAGAGGGACAGGTAAGTGGCTGATTTTTAAAAGTCAGCAGCTACAGTTTTTGGCTGTGTTAGTTTTACGCCAGATGTAACAAAAAGTTCACCTTTTATCTCATTAGTCCACAGAATACTTGCCCAAAAGTCTTGGGGATAATCAAGATGTCTTTTGGTAAATGTGAAACGAGCCTTTGTGTTCTATTCAGTCAGCAGTGACTTTCCCCTTGGAACTCTCCCATGGATGCCATTTTTGCCCAGTCTCTTTCATATTATTGGATCATGAGCACTGACCTTAATGGGGGAAAGTGAGGCCTGCAGTTGTTTAGATGTTGTTCTGGGTTCTTTTATGATCTCCTGGATGAGTCATTGTCGTGTTCTTGGAGTAATTTTGATAGACCGGCCACTACTGGGAAGGTTCACCACTGTTCCAAGTTTTTTCCAGTTGTGGATAATGGCTCTCACCGTGGTTCGCTGGAGTCCCAAAGCTTTAAAAATGGCTTTGTAACTCTTTCCAGACTGATACATGTCAATTCTTTTGTTTCTCATCTGTTCCTAAATTTCTTTAGACCGCAGCATAATATGTTGCTTTTTTAGATCTTTTAACATGCCTACCTTGCTCAGACAGCTTCTATTTAAGTAATTTCCTGATTCAACAGGTTTGGCAGTAAGCAGGCCTGAGTGTGGCAAGTCAAATTTAGCTCAGCTTTCCATAAAATGTGGTTAATCACAGTTCATTCATGATTTAGCAAGGAGGTGGACAACTTTTTCACATAGGGCCAGATAAGTTTGGACATATTTTTTTCCCTTAATAAATGAAATCATCATTTAAAAGCTGCATTTTGTATTTACTTGGGTTATATTTGTGTAATATTAAAATGTGTTTGCTGATCAGAATCATTTAAGTGTAACAAATATGCAATAAAAAGTAAAAATCGGGCAGGGGGCAAATATTTTTTCGCAGCACTGTACATGTACATAACATAAAGAAGGGAAGGGTCAAAACCCCTGTCAGTCTCCTTTTGCTGACAGTTCCCCATGAGACTGTCATAATTCATTTCTATTCCAATGTTTCTATTTATTTCAAAGAAATTTCATTTTGCAACTGATGTTTAATCTGCATACATTTTTGCCTTCTCTTGTCCCCCTTCCTCATCAAAATGCTAATAAAAATTTTAAATAAAAGTTTTAGTGGGAGCAGCCAGCAGAGTGGTTTATATAGCTTCCTAAAAAACATCACAGCACACTGCCTCAGTACTCCTCTCAAGAGTCGTAGCTCAGATGTAAGCAGCGGGCTGGTTCTTGGGAGAAGTTATGCAAAAATATAAATGTAGTTATGGGTGATGTCAGTCTGGAGCAGTGAGCATTGCAAGGCAGGCTGCCCTGGTTAATGCCTGCATGTGATACTGAGCCTACATGATTGATAGAACTAAAAGACAATGAATTAAAGGGGGGTCAAGGACAGTCAGACTGGGCATTAAAAGACTAGATGTTGCTGTTCTGCAGCTGGGAAATGTGTGCTCTATCTGACTTGTTGCAGTTTCTAATGGTTCAGCTCACTTATGGCCACCTAAATTTAGTCCAAAAAGTGTAATTCCACCTTGAGGAAAAAAAATCTCAATCCATGTAATCTACAGTATATACACTGCTCACAAAATTAAAGGGACACTTTGAAAACACATCAGATCTCATTGGGGAAAAATATCATGCTGGTTATCTATACTGATATGGACTGGGTAATGTGTTAGGAACAGAAGGATGCCCCTTCATTTGATGGAAATGAAAATTACCAACCTACAGAGGACTGAATTCAAAGACACCCCGAAAATCTAAGTAGAAAATGATGCAGAAGGCTAGTCCATTTTGCTTAAATTTCATTGCAGCAACTCAAAATGGTAGTTTGTATGGCCCCCACATGCTTGTATGCATGCCTAACAACGTCGAGGCATGCTCCTAATGAGACAATGGATGGTGTCCTGGGGTATTTCCTCCCAGATCTGGACCAGGGCATCACTGTGCTCATGGATAGTCTGAGGTGCAACCTGGCAGGGTCGGATGGACCGAAACATGATATCCCAGAGGTGTTCTATTGGATTTAGGGCAGGCGAGTATGGGGGCCATTCAATTATATCAATTTCTTCATCCTCCAGGAACTGCCTGCATACTGTTGCCACATGAGGCTAGGTATTGTGCACCGGGAGGAACCCACGACCCACTGCACCAGTGTAGGGTCTGACAATGGGTTCAAGGATTTCATCCCGATACCGAATGGCAGTGAAGGTGTCATTGTCTAGTCTGCAGAGGTCTGTGCATCCCTCCATGGATATGCCTCCCTAGACCATCATTGACCTACCACCAAAAAATAGTCACGTTGAACGATATTACAGGCAGCATAACGTTCTCCACATCGTCTCCAGACCCTTTCACGTCTGTCACGTGTGCTCAGGGTGAACCTTCTCTCATCAGTGAAAATCACAGGGCACCAGTGGCGGACCTGCCAATTCTGGTGTTCAATGGCAAATGCCAATCGAGCTCTGGTGCTGGGCATCCCACTAGAGGATGCTGGGTGTCCCACTAGAGGACGTCAGGCCCTCAGGCCACCCTCATGAAGTCTGTTTCTGATTGGCCAGAGACATTCACACTAGTGGCCTGCTGGAGGTCATTTGGTGGGGCTCTGGCAGTGCTCATCCTGTTCCTCCTTGCACATAGGAGCAGATACCGTCCTGCTGATGGGACCTTCTACGGCACCGTCCAGCTCTCCTAGAGTAACTGCCTGTCTCCTGGAATCTCCTCCATGCTCTTGAGACTGTGCCGGGAGACACAGCAAACCTTCCAGCAATGGCACATATTGATGTACCATCCCGGAGGAGGTGGACTGCCTGTGCAACCTCTATAGGGTTCAGGTATCGCCTCATGTTACCAGTAGTGACACTGACCCTAGCCAAATGCAAATCTAGTGAAAAAATGTCAGAAAAGATGAGTAGAGAAAAAAGTGGCCTCTGCCTGTAAAACCATTCCTGTCTTGGGGGTCGTCTCATTGTCGCCCATCTAGTGCGCCTCGTAATTTCATTAACACCAAATCAGCTGAAACTGATTAACAACCCCCTCTGCTACTTAACTGACCAGATCAATATCCAAGGAGTTTAATTAACTTGATGCTATACTCTGATTAAAAAGTGGTTCTTTAATTTTTTTGAGCAGTGTACATTGCAAGATGTTTAGCAAATATCTTGATCCTAACTTACCATTGTTTTCTAGGTACTGAGAGATGTTTTGAGAGGGTAAACCTACTATAATTGCATAGTGTTGTAATAAACATGAAATCCCTGGCCTAGTATTATTTTGATTATGCTGTACTGTAGGTGTTACAGGATTATCAGTAATCTGAGTGCAAGGTATGACAAAGATGCAGCCTGTAGTATCTGTATCAAGAGGAGAACAGAAAACACATGTGGCTCACTTGCTCACTCTGAGTTTAATGTCACAAACAGAATTGGTTTACATTATACAGGTCATTACTTTCTCTATAGTGGTAGTGCAGGCCACATCGAAAAGCACATCAATTTGTGTTAGAGAGTTACGGCTACAATCACCTCAAGCAGAGTTACCATTACAAACATATAGAATACTAAACAGAGAAAGTGAATGTCAGAACACCCGTAGGGTGCTGGGGTTGCTCTGGGAGGGGGAGGTTTGTGTGGGATGGTGTTTGGGGGGGGTTGGCTGGGGGTGGGAAGCCTGGGGGGATAGATATGGATAGGAATGGGGTACGTGCATTGTCTGACTATATGATACGTTTTGTCTAATTGTTACGTCCTTAATAAATGTATACTGCTTATTAGTCTTTGAGGTGCTATTTCCTTTTGTGGGGTTTTTCTTTAGCGTGTACTGGTGCTGGATGCACCTCCCCTTTTATTCAGGGTTTGGCATTGGCAGATATACCATTCCCGGGACAGGCTACTGGCCGTGGGGTTTTTATGAATGTCAGAACAAACAACAAAACTGAACAAAAATAACATAAACCATGTGTGAATAACCTGTATCAAGAGGGGAACAGAAAACACATGTGACTCACTTGCTCATTCTGAGTTTAATGTGAGCTTGTTGGTTGTTAATCTCTTGAAATAACACTACAAATCATTAGGGAACCCTCTAGCTGCAGCGTAGAAATAGCATTACTAGGACGTTTATTCATTTACAGTTGCAAGAAAAAGTATGTGAACCCCTTGGGATTACGTGGAGTTTTGCATGAATTGGGCATAAAATGTGCTCTGAACGTCATCTAAGTCACAACAATAGAAGAACACAGTCTGCTGAACATAATACTACACAAACATTAGATGTTGCCTTGGTTTAATTGCACATTGACTTAGATGACATTCAGAGCACATTTTATGCCCAATTCATGCAAAACGCCTTGTAATCCCAAGGGGTTCACATACTTTTTCTTGCAACTGTAGTTGATACATAGGCAACAAAGATGGAAATCTTGGGGTCAATTCCTTGTGTGATTCCTGCACATGTTCAAAATAAACTGCCTTTGCAATATGGTGCAGTTGCCAATGTAATATTAACAGCACCCCAAATCCAAATCGCAGGCACCAAATTGCATGATACATTGCACTACATACACTACTTTCTCCATGTTCTGGTGTGACTACAAACCATTCAAGTTAATGGGATGCAAAATCACACCGCATGAGAATAAACAAATAAAAAATAAATAAATATTGAGTTTTTAGCAGGGAACTTATGTTCTATGCAACCAGTTTTGTTTGTAAGACAAGCTCCTATTTAAAACAGCTTTATCGTCCCTCTGCTTTTAAATCAATAAACCTCATTTGAGAATTGTGAACAAGCAAAGAAAAGAGATGGGAATGAGCAGAGTAAAGCAAAGATGATGTGATATGAGGGCAAGTTCTCATGACATGACCGTGAGCTCCCTCGGTGGATGTGTTTACTCTTCATCTAACTAAAATTCCAGATTGTTACTTGGTGTCAGAATGAGCTTCTCACTGAACTGCTGAGAATCATGTCAGTATTAGGAAATGTGGTTGCAGGAATCGATCTCCAGATGGGCTTTTGCTTTAACTTATGTTATGTTACATCATCTGGAATAAATGAAATAGGTTGATGCCTTTAACTCTGACTTTGATAATTTAGCTTGGCTAGATACTCTCTGGCAGACCGTGCTGAGCTAGTATCTGAGCACCACAAACCAAAAACACCATTTAATTCATTTTGTATATTCAAAGCAAACTCACCTCTCCATCAATGTCTCCACACTTTATTTTGCTCAGAATTCACAAGAAAAACAAGTAAATAAGATATACTTTCCTATTTACTAATGCTAGCAACAAAAGGATTAAAACTAGTCACTATTAATTGAGAGAGTGAAGGTCCGCTTTAAGTTGCCACCTTTGTTAGCTGAGAAGGAAACGAGTGAAGCTCGGAGCACATGGGCGACTCTTAGTAGCAGGATCAGCACAATTAATTGACTGCTATACAATTGAAACAAATTGCTTCCTATGGAGTAAGGCACGCATCTTTCCGAATTGAGGTATGTTAGAAAATACCACATTATGGCCACAAGATGCAGCTGATGATCATAGGAAATAAACATATTAGGCAAAATCCAGTGAGAATTTTAGACAGCTTAAACATTTTTTTCTTTTTTACATACTGTGACCAGAGCAATACAGTGTTATCATAGAGACACAGTACTACTCTGGGAAGGTGATCAGGATTTTTTTATTTTTTACACACTATCATTGCTTATAACAGTGACAATCACTGGTATAAGCAACCATTTTTTATGAATGCCATTCATTCATCCACTGCCTACTATTGTGAAGCTGTGATTGGCCCCAGCGAGCACATGGTACAGATGCACTGTAATTGGCCTTGTCTGTGACCAATCATAGAGATCAACACAATAGTACACAATGAATGGCTATGAATGGATGCCATTCATTGTGTACAATTGCCATGCGATCTGCTGTGATTGGTCACAGCGATCACATGATACCAGCAGCGGCCCAGTACACTGATCACACTGTAGCATGGCCTGTGGGGCGTGCATGAGGCGCGATCATGGGAGGACATCATATGACATCCACCTAGAATGGCAGTGCTCCTGCTCAGCCATCATATTATTATACGCTGGGCGGGAAGCAGTTTAAATGGTTTCTAGTTGTTTTTTTAGGGCAATGGAATTTACGTGTCTCTAAAGCATAGCAGTACACAAATGACAATCAAATTCCCAGTACTCCAGTGATCTCCACTTGCTTCTGGGTCCCATGCTGAGAGATTAGACTGATGCAGTGTATTCCATTCAGAGAATGCTCTGCAAAAACAAATGCAAAGCATTCTCTGATTAGATGAGGTGTTTAGGTGTAGGTGTGATGTCATTCTCAATTTCATCCAATCAAAGAATGCTTTGCATTCATTCACAAAATGCAAAAGATTCTCTGAATGATGCCCTTGCCAAGCGGCCAACCTCCTGTATTCACAATGCTTCAGGCCAGCCACTCAGAATGGGACTCGGTAGAAAGGGGAGATCACTAAAGAAGGGGTATCTACTACAGTGATTTCCAGTTTCTAGGGGCATTGACCAGGAATGCTATATACAGAGGCATCCCTAGGGTTGGTGTCACCCGGTGCGATAACACTTGGTGACACCCCCTCCAACGATCCCCACAGAATGGATCGGATCTGCGGATTGAGCATAATGGATCGCACTTGAATTATGCTCCCCAATCCGCAGATCCGATCCATCCTGCGGGGATCGTCTGCTTTCTTTACAACTTACCTTTTTGTGGAGCGGGTCCGGTGTTACCCCATATAGGTTGCATGCCGCCGATCCCCGCAGGATGGTTCGGATCTGCGGATTGAGCATAATGGATAGGAGTCCGATCCATTATGCTCCCCAATCCACAGATCAGATCCATCCTGTGGGGATCGTCGGCATGCAACCTATACGGGGTGACACCGGACCCGCTCCACAAAAAGGTAAGTTGTAAAGCAAGCCGACGATCCCCGCAGGATGGATCGTCGGCTTGTTTTAGAACTTACTTTTTTGTGGAGAGGGTCCGGTGTTACCCTGTGCGGTAGGTGTAACCCAGTGCGGGCCCCACCCCACGTACCTACCTTGGGATGCCACTGGCTATATACATAGTTACATTGATCCAAGCTGGATCGATATACCTATCTATAAAAAATCCATACCTGCAATTCATCTTTAACTACCCTAAATACACACCAAACTCGCATTCTCTAAAATTTTCAAAAATCTTTTTTTTTCAGTTTTCCTAAGCTGTTCAATCAGCAAATTTGAGAGCAATGAAATTGGGGCTAAAATCACTCCGCATATCCCTACTTCTGATTGGCTATGGGAAAGGAACAGAGGAGGATTAGAGGATATGCAACAAAACACAAGGAAACCCCTTAACCTAGGAGTTATAAAGGAAACCAACATTATGGTAGAACTACCAATCATTTAATATTGGCATCCACTGATCTGACCAAAAGCATGAGAAGTTTAAAGCTTTCTGTAAGTTGGTAACCAATTTAATGGTACAAAGAGGAGCTTTTCATCAAGTGACAGAAATCAGATCTTTGCTTTACCTGAAGCCTTAATTTTCTTCTATAGAAGTATTACTGTACTTGGCATTTAGAGAGTTAATGCGTCATGGAACGAGGAAAAAAGTGATGAGCGACTCCCTCCTGACTTTATAAAGTTAGAAAGGAAAACCAAGATTTCTGCCCAGTTTGCTAGCTCATTGAATAAAAATGTCCCTCAAATTCTGCACAGAAACAAGAAAAATGGAAGACCACCTAGGTAGACAATAATCCCAGATCTTTGATCTGCTTTACAAGCATGCTCTCACTTCCTAAGCATACTCCAAATGTCATAATCCTATGGGGCGTTTTGTCCTGTAGTACGCATGGAACACACTAGAGATAACGGGGATGGATCCTTACTAGGACTACAAGCTGCAAAGTCAAAAAAACCCCAATGCAATCAGGTTACACCCTTGCAGCTTATATATAACACCCTTTATAGTCGGATGTTAGATAGATAGCCAGAACACCTATAGACAAGTCGGACAGATGATACACAGAGATAGATCTTATATATAGAATTACACTTTTCCATCAATTTCTATTTCATTTTGTAACGTGGCACAAAGTAAGGTATACGCTCATAATCCTTGGCAGTGAAGGGTTACTGTTCACATTTCCTGTGTAATTCCCTCTGCTCTTGCTGGGCTGTAATTGCTTTCTTGATGTTAAACATTCCCAGGCTCCTATAACCTTGTAGCCTTCAAGCACTGGCCAAGCCTGTCCCAGGTGATCATGTGGGCGAGCCTCCTGTTTGTGAGGATAAAATCGCTCCTTCTTCCTGTCTAGAATGGTCTCAGAACGCTCCGCGATCTTTCACCCTCTGAGTAATAAAAGAGCTGAAGAACTACAAGATTCCTGGGCATTACTTTAAGGCATCCAAAAAAAGGATGAATAATAACCAATTAAGGCCTTGTACACCTCTATTTTCCTAGTTCAAGTTCATTTCCTTTTCCAATAAACATGGCTAAGTACTGGATTTCCTTAATCCATTCAGAAATCCCCAATGGACTGCTTTACCTTTTCACAATAATAATATTTAAATGAGTAATCTAGTGTATTAATTTATCATTTGGGCCTGCTTTAGAAACAAATGTAGGGAATAGGGAAGCCATGTGTTTTCAGGATTGAAACAATAAAGTGCAAAACTTTACTGCCATTGGGCAGCAGCAGATCCCTTAAAGCTCTAGATCCAGGACTTGTGACCTACAAGCACCAAGCACTGAAGTTGATGGCATCGGTAAACACAAAATACCTTTAAATAAAGACTGTGTTGAAATCAGATACCATGGCTCGGCTATCATGTCCCTGGAGCATGTGATGCAGAACCTGAGCAATGCAGAACATGCTTTTTCCAGCTGATAGGTAAGTGTATAGATTTGGCCCCCTCTACATTATCAAATCCTACAGAGTGTCAATTTACATGGTCCACCACTTTGTTGCTGAGTTGCTGCATGCCTAGGTGCTTGATTTTATACACCTGTGGCCATGAAGGTGATTGGAACACCTGAATCCAATGATTTGGAGGGGTGTCCCAATACTTTTGGCAATATAGTGTATCTAGATTTTGTAAATTACTTACCTAAATCATGCGGTCATGTGAACTTCTGCGGCATCTTCTCCAGTGGTGGTAATGAGGCAGCATGATCCCTGACCCTCTGTCTGGACATTGTTGATTGGCCCTGTGCTAATCACATGCACCCCCCCCCCCAACATAAAGAAAAAACTCTCCAGAAATACACCCCAAACAGAGCATGTGCAGACTTGCCACTGCTGCTCTGCACTATGACTGATGGATTGGGGACAGCAGAAGAACTGGAGGATCAGAGAAGACAGGATCAAACAGCCTTTTTACACAATGCAGAGGATTAACCTCTTAGGTTCCACAGTGAGTATAACAAACAAGCTTTACCACCCCACCCTACATTCCTCATACTGAAGCTCCCCCAACACTCCACACCTTTGACCTTACCACCATCGAGGAAGTCTCCAAGATCCTCTCTGATGCCCGCCTCACCACCTGCCCCCTCGACCCTATCCCCTCACAACTCCTACGACCTCCCTCCCCCTCCATCCTACGCTCCCTCACCCACATCGTCAATCTCTCCCTCTCCTCAGGCACTTTCCCCTCCCCTCTGAAACATGCACACATCACCCCCATACTTAAAAAGCCCTCCCTGGACCCCAATGACCCGAACAACCTCAGACCCATCTCCCTGCTCCCCTTTACATCTAAACTCCTCGAGCGCCTCGTCTACACCCGCCTATGCTCTCACCTCAACGACAACCACCTCCTCGATCCCCTACAGTCTGGCTTCCGTCCCCTACACTCCACCGAAACCGCCTTACTCAAATTCTCCAACGACCTGCTAACCGCCAAAGCTAATGGCCACTATTCAGTGCTCCTACTCCTTGACCTCTCTGTGGCCTTCGACACAGTCGACCACCCCCTGCTCCTCAAAAAACTACACTCCCTCGGCCTCAGAGATTCTGCTCTCTCCTGGCTCTCATCCTACCTGTCACAACGCTCTTTCAGCGTTACCTATAATGCTACCACCTCCCCCTCACTCCCCCTCTCTGTTGGGGTCCCTCAAGGCTCTGTCCTTGGGCCCCTTCTCTTCTCCATCTACACCTCCTCCCTTGGCCAACTCATACACTCTCACAGCTTCAACTACCACCTCTATGCCGACGACACACAAATCTATCTCTCAACCCCCCACCTCACCCCCTCGGTCTCTGCCCGAATCACACACCTACTGAGCGACATATCAGATTGGATGTCGCTCCACTTCCTTAAACTGAACCTATCCAAAACTGAGTTTCTTGTCTTCCCCCCAGCCCGGACCCCACCCCCCATTGACTTCTCCATCACATCCAACAAAGCCAATATCAAACCCGCCCTGCAGGCCAGAGTACTTGGTGTCATTCTGGACTCCAACCTATCCTTCCAGCCCCAAGTCCAATCTTTAACAAACTCGTGCAGACTCCACATCGCCAAAATACGCACGTTCCTAACCCCAGAAACCACTAAACAGCTCATCCACTCTCTCATCGTATCACGACTCGACTACTGCAACTCCCTCCTCACTGGCCTGCCTCGCCGCTGGCTATCCCCGCTTCAGTCGATCCTGAATACGGCTGCCAGACTCATTCACCTTTCCAACCGCTCCGTTTTCACCACCCCCTCTGCCAATCCCTCCACTGGCTTCCGATTGCGCAACGGATCAAATTCAAAATCCTAACATTGACGTACAAAGCCGTCCACCATACTGCCCCGAACTACATCACCGACCTAATATCTAAGTACCGCCCAGCACGCACACTCCGCTCCTCACAAGACCTCCTTCTCTCTAGTTCCCTGGTCTCCTCCTCCCATGCCCGCCTCCAGCACTTCTCCAGGGTGTCACCCATCCTCTGGAACTCCCTGCCCCAACCCATCAGATTATCACCTACTCTCCTCTCCTTTAGGCGCACCCTGAAAACCCATCTCTTCAGGGAAGCCTACCCTACCCCCTGCTAACTTGACCGACCTCCTCCACTCTTCCTACCACTCCATCCCCCACAGCTATCTCCTCCTGTACCACTATCCCCTCCCTCCTAGATTGTAAGCTCTAAAGAGCAGGGCCCTCAATCCCCTCATGTTTTGCATTGTATTGTTCTGTCACATGTTCTGTCCCCCTTTGTAATGTACAGCGCTGAGCAAACTATTGGCGCTTTATAAATACTGTATAATAATAATAATATACAGACTGATTTTACTGTTGTGGGTTTAGTTACAGTTTAAGGAGGGTAGAAAGGGTTATGATACTCTCCATATACTTACAGTCTTTGTTTGTCTTGGGTCATCAGGTCTAAGCTCTACAACAGGCCTCTGTATTGACAAATCTGATTTTTAATCTGGTGAATCATTTTCAGTGATAGATACCCCATTGCATGGCCATCCATAAAAAGGTCTTGAAAACAAAAACACAGGGCTGAACCATACAGAGGATTATGTTAGTTTTATATAATTAAATAGTAACACAACTATATAATATCAACTATTTCACAACAACATTTTTTTAATCAAATACAACCCAGTCTCCTTCTTTATATACATTTATATTCTTATTGGACATACATTTTCTCCTTTGGTACATAATGTTTCTAGACTGTGTACATCTGTTCAAACAATACACTGGAAGCCACTGACATGGATAACTATGTGGAAACATCTGCTTCTGAGACCCACTGCTGTACAACAGCTGCTTAGATATCCATGTCCAGATAAACAGCAAGGTATTTAATAATAATAATAAAAAAAAAAACATATACACAGTATATATTCTCATTGAGGAAAAGGAAATCAATAATTAATTATTATTTATTAAATAAAAATGCAAAAATGCATACATACCCACAGGTAATGGTTTTTAGAGGGAAAAAAAGGTTCTGTTTTTGGGACCCCTCAGTGTAGGACTATATTTGAGCATCATACTGTCAACTTACTACACCTAATTGATAACACCCCTTTCAGCAAGCCCCTCCTCTTTGATTATTTTAGTAAAAATTGATGCTAGAATGCCCAATTGGAAGCAGATCCAAAACAACAGGGTCAAATAGTATAAAGCATTTTTTTAAATAAAGGTGCAGTTGTCCTTTAAAGTAAGAAAGTGTCAAGAGCGGGGTTGCCAACCGTTCATAAATTAAAAAAAGATTTGTAAAACTCAGTGATTTTTATAACTGTCTGTAAATATCAGGGGCTGATAATTTGTCATGCTATGTTGACTCTTGTAAGTGTAAATCAGTCAAATTACTTGTTATGGGTATTGTCAGTGTTTCCATATTGTGTTTATACTGTTTAAATAATGATTGCATTAGTTTTTAATGTCATTTTCCAGGCTGTCAGTAAAAAATGTGCTGCATCAGAAAATTGGTTTAGGTTTTGTCAGTAAAAAATGCTGCGGGAGGTTGACAACGCTGCTAAAGAGGCACACTTAGTCTGGTTAATTTATCGGAAAAATGCTAAAGCCAGTGGGTATACATTACAGGCAGGCAACTGTAATGTTTAAAGCTAGGTCAGCAGTTGTTGCCTCCATGCCCCCCTCAGACTTACCTTTAACCACTTGCCCTCCTGAGGATTTACCCCCTTCCTGACCAGGTCATTTTTTGCATTACGGTGCTGCATGACTTTAATTGACAATTGCGCGGTCATGTAAAACTGCACCCAAATGATATTTTTGTCCTTTTTTTCCCCACAAATTGAGCTTTCGTTTGGTGGTATTTGATCGCCTGTGCGTTTTTTATTTTTTGCGCTATAAAAAAAAAATATTTTGAGCAAAAAAAATATTTTGCTATTAAACATGTCCAGTAAAAAAATTTTAAAAATCAAATTTCGTCATTAATTTACACCAAAATGTATTCTGCTACATGTCTTTGCTAAAAAAAAATCCCAATACGTGGAAATTAATTTGTACGTGAAACAAAGCATGTATTTTTAAAAATATATATGTTTTAAATATATTCTTCTGTTTTTTTTACCATATAAAAAAGTAATTTTAACATTTATTTTTACATATATTTATAAATGCATTCCAAAAATGTAGATCTGTATTTTTAAAGACATACAGTATATTTGAAATGTATTTTTAAAAATATTTTTCATATACCGTATATACTCGAGTATAAGCCGAGTTTTTCAGCACATTTTTTGTGCTGAAAAACGGCCCCCTCGGCTTATACTCGAGTCAACGTCTGCAGATGGCTCCCCCCCCCTTCCAACAGAAGGGAAACTACGGTAAGTACAGGGGTGGGCAGGGGGCTGCTGTCTCTTACCTGGCTCCGGTCCCACGACGATCCGGTCCAGGAAGCGCGGCTGCTCCTTCATTCGGTTCGTCCACTGGATGTTCGCGCGGCTGCTCGGCTCCGCCTTCTCACCGGTGATTGGCCGCCAGAACTGTAGCTCAGGAAAGGCACACAGGCGGCCAATAACCGGCGAGGAGGCGGAGCTGAGCGGCCCCGCGAAAATCGAGTGAAGGAGATGCAGGTAAGTGTGCCGTGCTTAGGTGCTGCTGCAACCACATATGCTGGCTGCAGCAGCACCGTACTGGAACAGGGGTCAGCAAGTGTCAGTGGGAGGAATAGTGCCCCATCATTGGTGTCACTGATACCAATGATGGGGCATTATTCCTCCCACTGACACCAACGATGGGGCACTTTTCCTCCCCCCCACTGACACCAACGATTGGGCACTATTCCTCCCCCCCCCACTGACACCAATGATGGGGCACTATTCCACCCCCCACTGACACCAATCATGGAGCACTATTCCACCCCCCACTGACACCAATCATGGGATACTATTCCTCCCCCCCACTGACACCAACGATGGGGCACTTTTCCTCCCCCCCACTGACACCAACAATGGGGCACTATTCCTCCACTCCCCCACTGACACCAATGATGGGATACTATTCCTCCCACTGACACCAATGATGGGACACTATTCCTCCCACTGACACCAAAGATGGGGCACTATTCCACTGACACCAATAATGGGGTGCTATTCCCCCCACTGATACTAATGATGGGGCACTATTCCTGCCACTGATACCAATGATGGGGCACTATTCCTCCCACTGACACCAATGATGGGGCGCTATTCCTCCCACTGACACCAATGATGGGGCACTATTCCTCCCACTGATACCAATGATGGGGCACTATTCCTCCCACTGATACCAATGATGGGGCACTATTCCTCCCACTGATACCAATGATGGGGCACTATTCCTCCCACTGACACCAATGATGGGGCACTATTCCTCCCACTGACACCAATGATGAGGCACGATTCTTCCCACTGGTGTTCCCACCCTCGGCTTATACTCGAGTCAATAGTTTTTCCCAGTTTTTTGTGGTAAAATTAGGTACCTCGGCTTATATTCGGGTCGGCTTATACTCGAGTATATACGGTATTTTGTAATAAAAACGTATTTCAACATACAGTGTGTGTGTATATATATACAGTTGCAAGAAAAAGTATGTGAACCCCTTGGGATTATGTGGAGTTTTGCATGAATTGGGCATAAAATGTGCTCTGAACGTCATCTAAGTCACAACAATAGAAGAACACAGTCTGCTGAACATAATACTACACAAACATTACATGTTGCCATGGTTTAATTGCACATAACATGTAAACATTCACAGTGCAGGGAGGAAAAAGTATGTGAACCTTTGGACTTAATAACTGGTTGACCCTCCTTTGGCAGCAATAACCTCAACCAAACGTTTCCTGTATTTGCAGATCAGACCTGTACAACGATCTGGAATAATTTTGGACCACTCCTCTTCACAAAACTGTTTCAGTGTAGCAATATTCTTGGGATGTCTGGTGTGAATCGCTCTCTTAAGGTCATGCCACAGCATTTCAATCGGGTTGAGGTCAGGACTCTGACTGGGCCAGTCCAGAAGGCGTATTCTGTGCTGTTGCAGCCATTGTTTTGTTGAATTACTTGTATGCTTTGGGTCATTGTCCTGTTGCATCACCCATCCTCTGCGGAGCTTCAGTTGGCGGACAGATGGTCGTACGTTTTCCTGCAAAATGTCTTGATAAACTCTGGA
This sequence comes from Staurois parvus, assembly GCF_062004578.1. NCBI lineage: Eukaryota > Metazoa > Chordata > Amphibia > Anura > Ranidae > Staurois > Staurois parvus. Next base: position 1,854,067 of record NW_028317857.1, on the reverse strand, counting down.
ATTCCTTTTCCCATCAATGACAACAATCCGTCCAGGCCCTGAGGCAGCAAAGCAGCCCCAAACCATGCTGCTCCCTCCGCCATGTTTTACAGTGGGGATGAGGTTTTGATGTTGGTGTGCTGTGCCTTTTTTTCTCCACACATAGTGTTGTGTGTTCTTCCCAAACAACTCAATCTTGGTTTTATCTGTCCACAGTATATTTTGCCAGTAGTGCTGTGAAACATCCAGGTGCTCTTTTGCAAACTTCAAACGTGCTGCAATATTCTTTTTGGACAGCGATGGCTTCCTCCGTGGTGTCCTCCCATGTACTCCATTCTTGTTTAATGTTTTCCTTATTGTAGATGTGTCAATAAAAATGTTAGCATGTGCCAGAGATTTCTGTAGGTCTTTAGCTGACACTCTGGGATTCTTCTTTACCTCATGCAGCATTCTGCGCTGTGCTCTTGCAGTCATTTTTACAGGACGACCACGCCTAGGGAGAGTAGCAACAGTGCTAAACTTTTTCCATTTGTAGACAGTCTGTCTTACCGTGGACACATGAACATCAAGGCTTTTGGAGATACTTTTGTAACCCTTTCCAGCTTCATGCAAGTCAACAATTCTTGATCGTAGGTCTTCTGAGAGCTCTTTGAGGCGAGGCATGGTTCACATCAGACAGTGCTTCTTGAAACCAGTAAACCCAAAATAGGTGTGTGTTTTTTAAGGGCAGGACCTGTGCCAGCAACACATCCAATATCATCACACTGATTGGAGTCAAGGTTGGCTCATTACTGGCTTCAATTAGCTCTGAGAGAAGTCATTAAGCTAGGGCCTCACATACTTTTTCCTCCCTGCACTGTGAATGTTTACATGTTATGTGCAATTAAACCATGGCAACATCTAATGTTTGTGTAGTATTATGTTCAGCAGACTGTGTTCTTCTATTGTTGTGACTTAAATGACGTTCAGAGCACATTTTATGCCCAATTCATGCAAAACTCCCACTCCCAAGGGGTTCACATACTTTTTCTTGCAACTGTATATATATTTAAATATATTTTAAAATATATTGAATATGGCCAAAATTGTAGCATTTCAAATATATGTCAATATATTTGGGAAGAATATTTAAAAAATATAAAAATTTGAAATATAAATTTCAAATATATTTTTATTCCGTATAGACGAGCCTTCCCGGAACGCAATGATTACTGCAAGCAGCTATAGCCACAGGCAGTAATCGCGTGTAAAAAAAATCAGACAGGCTGGATGTACCCAAGTCAATCGATGGATCTTGGGTAAAATCAGCCTGCCCATGGGTTGATTGGAATTTGGCCAGTCCCTGCTGAAGCAACCGTACTTTGATCCATGTATAGCCGGCTTTAGAGAATGACTAAGGGGGGGGGGGGATGGGGCAGGTGGATTTATCTTGCATCATGTTACTTTAATAAAACTATTTTGGACTTAATTGACTAGACTGAGTTGAATGGAGTTCACCTGAATGCAATTAAAGTGCGACATGAAATAATGAAGCAGTTATTATTGCACCATAATGTTGAGCTCATTCTCTGCTTCTGTTTTATTAACCATGTCACCTACAGTCTAGGCAAAAATTAGCTTGTGGGTGGGGCTTAAGGTACCCTAGTGGGGACACTGTGAAACTGCGCTCACTAATGCCTAAACCATAGGCAGGGAGCAGGGGCGGACTGACCATTTGGAAAATCGGGCACTGCCCGAGGGCCCGAGGTCAGTAGGGGGCCCCATGAGATGCCCCTGGTACCTTTTTCATAGGCTTTTTTGAGCTTGGGCAAGGACACAGGGGCCCCATGATCCCCTATTGCCCGGGGGCCACATGAGTTCTCAGTCCGCCCCTGGTAGGGAGTTGCGGTCATGTGAAATCAACATTAAGCCAGATCTCCCATACTCAGAAGTGAGCAGTAACTTGCACAGTTAACTCTTTTGTAACTCTTGCCCAGACTCCTCACACTGTTAACACTTTGCACTCTGTTAGAGAACACAACTTCCCCAGGGGTGCAGCATTTCTGAGCCGGTACTCTGGAACCTGTACCAGTCTCCACCAACTCAACAATCCTGTCACCTCACTCTCGGTGACATCTTCCATTGTTGCTATTAGATACAGGAAAAGCACTTCTTCCACAAATCTCTCTCAGGCCCCACTACATCTCTCTCTTGTAACTGGTCGCTAGTGAAGGGGCCAAGCACATCACCCCTTTCCTGGCTGTTTGGGTGCTTTTGAAGTGATACAAATATGGTAGTTCCTAGCAATGGGAATATCACGTACACTGCTGGACTCTCTGTAGTGTTCTTCTTTTACTCTCTAGTTCCCTGATGTAAGACCTGTTCTTTGATACACCATGCATGAATTCCTTTAGAGAGACTTCAGACCAGGCAGATTAAAGGAACAGCAAAGGATCCTTATTGAACTACGGTAGTTAAAGATAACAAAGGAAGAATTATAAAAATGACATTGTCGCACACATTCTTGTACACAGTTCTTTAAGTGCCCCATAAAGTGACGGTACCTTAGGCAGATGGCAAGTCACAAAAGCAATCCTTATAAGGCAAGAGTCCATTTAGGCAGTAAATCCACAAAAGGTAGCAAGTAATACTTAAGAGTCCATGATCTGGTGATAATACATAAAAGGCAGTAAGTCCATAAGTGGCAGCTAAAATTCCATGTAAGTCCTCAGGTTCCAGACCCCATTGGGAACGCTGACTGGACCCCCAGATGGGAGCTCAGTCCAACGGAGTAATGCCTACAGATCTCTCCACTCTGCATGAACCTGTGTTCATGCAGAAGATACGCACATGCCAGTGTGAATGGACCCTTAATTTTAACACACATTATTTAAAGTGAAATTCTGGCTATACACCTAACTAGCATTAAAACTGTCCATCCCCCCTCCTAACACCTATGCTAATTAACCTGTATAAGAAAGATGTAAATACTTACCTGTTTTCAGGCAGCTTAGATCTGGTCACCTCATCTCCCCTGTGTCAACCAGTGGCAGCTACAGGGAAGAGGAGAGAGCCTTCAACAAGGGCTAGTAAAGCCTGGAGGAGTGAGGTCAACCATAGATTTCAAAGGTACATCCGTTGTTGGCACTCCCTCCTCTCCCTTCAGCAATGCTGGCAGACACAGAGGAGCCAGAGCGCATGAAAATATATAAATATACACGTTAGTTAGCGTAGATGTTAGGAGGGGGAGAGGACGGTTTTAATTCTCATTGTGTAAATAACTGGAATTCCCCTAAAATGATTCACATTTATATTAACGTTTCCACATTTGTAGAGAGAGAGAGTGAAAGAAAAAAAATACAGGTCCTGGATTTTATAAAGAGTGTTGTTGTCCCTCGGTCTATGCAGCAGATTCATGTACCTTTCGGAAACCAGTGTATGAATGTATCACATGGAGGTATGGTGGGGGGGCGGCCAGGGGCATATTTACCTTGAGGCAAACAAGGCGTTTTCCTTGAGCGGCATTTTTTAGGGGGGCAGCATCACCCCCCAGAAGAAAGGACACATGTGGCAGGTGACAGAGGATGGGGGCCAGGTGAGGAACTGTCTGAGCTCTACCATGGTATCTGAGAGAGGCTGCAGGCTGCAGGAGTGTGTAGGTAGAGGCTGACTATTGTTCCCACACAAGAACAACACTGGGCTTTCCTGACCATGTCTCCAGGGATGGTCGTATGCTTTTATTCCGGAGCTGAGTACTGGAGAAATGTTTCTCTCTCCTCTCTCTCCCTCCTTTTTTTAGATTGGGGGTGGGCGCTCGACTTAATTTTGCCTAGGGCAGCACAAAAACAAAATACACCTCTTGGGGTGGCAATAAGACTGGAGTGTCCATACTATGAAAATTCTGTCCTCAGGTCAAAGTCAGCCCCTGGGGCCACACAGTGTCATAGGTTAATATGGTAGGGTTACCTAATGTCTCCATTTGCCAGGGCCAGTCTACATTTCAAGGTGCAGACACCAACACATGTTGCAGGTGCCAACCCAAAATGGTGCTACTGGAGCCATATGTGCTTTTTCTTCTTCATACCCTAAAGACGTCTCTCCTAATTAGGTATGTATATCTTGGTGCCTCCTATTTGAAATCTGTTTCTGTATACCTTAAGGGTCCACACAATGGCTTAAAAAAATGCCAGTGCTCTTGCCAGAAAAAAACGCTAATTATATGCAATTTATTTTTTTATACTAGCGTTTAGAAGCATTTAGGAGCATTTAGCAACATTTAAGAGAGTTTAGCGGGTTTTTTTTGCCAGAAAACCACTCTCAAAAATATAAAACAGAAGGGTTTTTTTCTGCCTCTAAACGCTCAGCTTAAAGTATGCTTCTAAACGACCTAATGTGCATGGACAACATTAGTTGCTTCTACAGGCAAAACACTAAACTCCTTTAGGAGCAGCATTTTTTAAGCCAGTGTGTATGGACCCTGAATGTCTGCCTCTTGTTCTAAAAGTATCTGAGCAATTGCTTGAGGGTGTTAAAAAGTTGGGGTGTGTGATTTTGTGGGTGTGGCTACAAATGGGGTATGTTTTTGGAAGGTGTGGTTAAAAGTGTGCATGGCTGGTAGGGTGTCCCTGGATTTGATTTTGAAAATCTGGTAACCTTATGTTATGGTGCTGTGCAGCCAACAGCATTATAGCAACCAAGGACGCCGAGGCTGACAGTGTCATAGCAACCAGTGTAGGGAGGATGGGTGGCTCAAGGCAATGTTCCTCCAACATTATATTGGCTTTACAACCAGTTTCCCTAAAGCCTAGTTGCAATCAAAAACGTTCTTACTCCATCCATCTAAACCATCCTGTCAAGTGTTTATTTTTCCCTACCTGGTGAAGCAAGATTATACTCACCTGTCTTCCCCATCTAGGTCCCTCTCTAATGACCCTTTCTGCCTGCAGAGAACACTAGTCCAGCACTGCAGATGCACCACAAACCACACATCCTTTTCACTCCTTTCAGGATAACATCAGTCTTCTTCTGGATCCACAGACAATGGTGTAGATACCAGTAGACACTAAAAACTCACAAAACCAAAAGTCCTGCTCAAAGTTTCACCTTGTCCAACCCAGCGATCCCAATTCAGCCTGGTGTAGACTTCATAAGGGCCTATCTCACCATGATAGCCAAGAGTGACAGAAAAGTGGTAGAGCACACCAGACCAGCATCCCAGATTCTAATATGGCTATGAGTGGGTGAAACACGTTGGAGGGGTGTGGCTTGGGAGATGGTGAAGCTGAAGCCTTTCTGCCATATTAGAGACAGGGACAGTGGTCCGGTGTGCACTTCCACTTTTCCTTTCATTGTGGATCCCAGCAGGAAGTAAATAAAGAGAAGGGTCAAGTGACCACAGCTTAAGGTAAGTGAAATGGGCATTTTGGTAGGTTTTTCTTTTTCAATCCAGCAATCAGTGAGAGGGAGGTGGGCATTTAATGTAATCCTAGAGAAGGGTGTAAACTCTCAACTTGAAGTAATAGGCTAAATTCACATAGAAACATGCTGTATACTTTTCCTAAGAAATCATGTTGTAAATACCTTTTCTTAATCAGCTCTAATAATAAATAAAATATAATAAGTAGGACTGCGCTATGGACCCCTAGACCACTCACAGAGAGAAAAAAACTCAAAACTACCAGGTAGCTGCTGTTTTTAATGGAATCCCATTAAATGAACAAATCTATACATATGGAACAGCATTGTTCACTGATATCTAATCCAAAGGATGGAATAACTAAAAAATATGTAAATAATAAAAGCATAGAAAAGGATCAGGATTTTTTCTATATATTGATTGTTGTTTTTAGTTATTCCATCCTTTGGATTAGATATCAGTAAACAGCGCCGTTCCATATGTAGATTTTTTACTTAATCAGCTCTGCCTGCTCTGTGTCGATAAGTAGCTGGTGAGAGTGTGCTCTCTCCCCTCCAATGGTATGTGTATTTCAGCCCTTTGTTACCCTAGGTTCACATTTTGCAGAAATGCAGTACAGTCCATTTAAAATGATTTAATATGGGACATGTTCACACCTGTGCATTTTCACCCGGTGCAATTTTTGGAAAGGGTCAGGGACTTTTTTGAGCGCAAAAAGTTGCGTTTTTGTTTCTATAGACTTCAATGGAAACACTGCAGAAAAGCATGTATTGCATTTTTGCCTCATTTTGTATGCATTTTTGAAGCGTTTTAAGTCTGTCTAGCAACAAGAAAAATTAAAAAATGGGGGAAAAAAATGCAAAATGCATCAAAAACACGTCAAAAATGCATCAACAGCAAAAACGCAACACAATGCAATGCAGAAATGGCTCAAATGCAACCTCCATAGGTGTGAACCTAGCCTTAAACCACTTGCTTGACATAGAGCAGTTGAAAGTGTGCTATCACATGAGCACTCCAAAGCTGATTAAAGCATAACTAAAGTTCCGCTGTCAAAAACTGGGTGCAGGCAGGCTCTTTATTGTAGAAGAGACATGCAATGTCTCTTCTACAATAACCTATACCTATCTGCCTGCTTGCTCTTTTCTCCAGAATGTAAGCTGAACTGCGCATGCGCAGCTCAGCATACACTCACCAGCCACTTTCTTAGGTACACCTGTTCAATTGCTTGGTAACACAAATTGCCAATCAGCCAATCACATGGCAGCAACTCAATGCATTTAGGCATCTAGACGTGGTGAAGACAACTTGGCGAATTTCGAACCAAGCATCAGAATGGGAAGAAAAGGGATTTAAGTGACTTTGAATGTGGCATGGTTGTTGGTTCCAGAAGGGCTGGTGTATTTCAAAAACTGCTGATCTACTGGGATTTTCATGCACAACCATCTCTAGGGTTTACAGAGAAAATATCCAGTGAGCGGCAGTTGTGTGGTCGAAATTGCCTTACTGATGTCAGAGTTCAGAGGAGAATACGCAGACTGGTTCGAGATGATAGAAAGGCAACAGTAACTCATGTTAATATGGACCAAAATCTCTGAGGAATGTTTCCAACACCTTGTTGAATCTATGCCACAAAGAATTAAGGCAGTTCTGAAGGCAACAGGGGGTCCAACCCGATACTAGCAAGGTGTACCTAATAAAGTGGCCGGTGAGTGTACACTGCCAGTACCTGTAAGCCAGGATAACTGACTCCTGTGCCAGTGAGGGAAGGGGACCATTGAAGGAAAGGTAAATTTAGCTTTGCTTTATAACAGAACTAAAACCTCCTATTGTTTTCAGCCAAGGAAGCTGCCAACTTAGCCTCTGGTTGAAAAACATGCAATGAGGGGGGCGTGTCCAAGATGGCGCCGAGAGCAGACGTCCTCTCTTGAGCTCCGGCATCCAGAATCCCCATCCGTTGCCATCTGGGGACAGGGGGCCGTCGGCTGGGGATCCCTTGCTACCGGAGCCTTGTCTGAGGCCAGGGGAGGGGTGCCGAGCCACCCTGCTCTTTCTGCGGGCAGCTGGAGCGTGGGACGATTTGCGGCCTGAATTTTCCTGAATCCGCGGCTGGGGCGGATTGCCACCGCCGCTGGATCACCGCATCGCCGCTCTGCCCATCCGATCCAGGGGACAGGTCAGTTGTTGGGGCAGACTGGGGGGACCCCCCTGATCCTCCTGGTGGCCCCGTGGATAGTGCCATATCCCCACAGCATCCCAGTGAAGTGCTGGGGATTTGCATAGGGGCAGGAGTGCTGCTGGATGGGAGAAGAGGCTCCTTTGGTAAACCCCCTCCCCATATGGATAAATCAGGGGTGCCGGAGATATAGTTTGACAGCCAATTACAAACCTACATACCCGGTCTAGCTGCTATAGCCATCGGCATCTCACTGGCTGCAGCGTCATGAAGGTCCTTCTGTGAACACCTCCCCGGCGGGGGACACGTACACGAGCCAGGAGGAAAATGTCAGTGTGACCTCTCTGTGCCGTGCCACCGAAATAATCCTCTCGGCCACTGAGCTTTTTACACCCTAGCGTATCACTTCAACAGCCTGAAGGTGTCTTGGAACCTAACGAGCTACCTTTAACAATGCACCACACCCCCCGCACTAAACTTAAGCATCGGGCCCAACAGCATTCCCCTCCGCAGGGCCACGCCGCTAAGCTGCTTCCTAGTCCGCCTGAACCTGATGATAATACCCAGCTTCCAGGTGACCATGAGTCTGATGGCGATAGCCAGCGGCAATTTCCATCGGGGATGGCTGATTCTTTTGAACACAATCCCGAAGCCTTGCTACACAAATTCCGTGCTATAGTGCGAGAGGAAATTACAACTGCCTCACGTAAATTATCTTCTGATCTAGCGAGAGGCCTAAAGGAGCTAGGCCTTCGTGCCCACCAATTAGAGCAGCGCATGGATCTGGCGACTACAGTTTTGGAGGGTCATGAACAGGAAGTGGAGGATCTGCACGCTGAGCTGGATACTTTGAAAGATAAGCTGGAGGATGCTGAGAATAGAGCACGCAGGGATAACCTCCGCATCCGCGGAATCCCCGAGGCGATCACCGATCTGCAGGGTACTGCTACTGCTTTTTTCCAGGAGTTGGCCCCTGAGATTCCCATGGAACGTTTGGAATTTGACCGTATCCATAGAGCTCTAGCACCCAAGCCTACAGAGGGTCTTCCCAGAGACATCATTATTAATTTTCACTTTTACCGCACTAAAGAACGTTTATTGCAGGCGGCTCGGAACCGCTCGGCTCTGGAATTTCAAGGTCACTCTGTTCATTTGTTTGCAGACCTGTCCCCAGTTACGATTGCTAAACGTCGTACTCTAAAGCCCTATCTTCAAATTCTTCAATCTGCTGATATCAAGTACAGATGGGGCTTCCCTTTCAAGCTCACATTCTCCTACCAAGGTCATCAATACCAGGCCTCCTCGCCAGCGGATCTTCGACGACACTTTCGGGAGCTTAACCTGGAACTGCCACAATCCCAGAGTGAGGAGACTTCAATTCCTACGCGTCTTCGAAGCTCCCAGTCTTCGCGTAAATCTCCTCCTAGTCAAGGTAGTGCCCAGGCTCTCCGAACCCTACAAGCCCAGCGCTTTCAGGATGCTTCCGTGACTTGATGTTTGGTAGCTGACCGCCAATTTATAGCTTCGTCACGTGCGTATCTCTGCTGCCACTTTCTAGATTTGACTCTGGATTTGCTCAGGGATTCCCTACCTTTGGGTGTTTTGTCTCTTCCGTTCCAGAGTGGATGTTGGTTTTCTCCGCATTGAACGGTTGAGACATCCATAACCCTGCAAGTTTCGCATTGTTCCTTTATAGGTGTATTAGCCTAAGATGTTTATATAATGGTTTTTATATTTTATATTATTGCCGAGTTGTTTCGGTGGACGATCGTGTCCCCCTCCGAGCTGGCTAGCGGTCTGGTATTTTTATTTTTTTTTTGTCCCGCCCGCTACCTAGCCTCTAAGTGGGTGTTCTACCCACAGTTGATTATTACAATGCTTAAAGCGATTTCAATGTTTCAAAGATATCTTGCCTGTATATCAGATGTCTTCTTGCCTTTCTTTTCTGTTTCTTTCTCCTTGTCTTTTGTTATGCGTGCTTTATGTTTTTGTAATTTTTTATTCAGGGCTCCTGGGGACCATGGTGGATTTGATCTTCCTCCTTTTCGATTGCCATGTCGTTGAATTGGTTATCATTAAATGTTCAGGGGATGAATTCCCCGCAGAAACGGGTAAAAATATTTAAATTTCTCCGGGCTCGTCAAGTTGACATTGCATGTTTGCAAGAAACTCACTTCTCCACTACTTCTGCCCCAAAGTATTTTGATGCACGATACCCTCAGATATTTCAGGCTAATGGCCCTACTAAACAGAAAGGCGTTTTGGTCGCCTTTCATAGTAAAACTCCCTTTGTCTGTGTGAGATGTATTGCTGATCCCAATGGCAGATACCTTCTGCTACAAGGCACGATTCATGGTATAGATGTTACCATACTGTCCTATTACGCTACCAACGTTAACTCTGGACCTTTTCTGTCGCATTTATGTTCACTCTTGGCCACACATCAACGGGGTACACTTTTGATGGCAGGGGATTCGAATTTGGTACTAAATCCTACATTGGATAAATACCCAGCGGATCGTTCTGACCCTTCTGCGTCAGCGAAGTCCTTTAAACGTGCGTTAGATACCCAGGATTTAGTAGACTTATGGCGTGAATTTCATCCTCGGGGGACAGACTACACTCACTATTCACACCCTCATCATTCTCACTCCAGAATTGATCATGCCTTCGTTTCACGTAAACACCTCCCTTTAGTTCGCTCTATCTCTATTCTAACGGTCCCATGGTCAGATCATGATCCTATTCTGGTGGTCTGCCGATCTCTCCTATGTAGGCCGGCTTCCTCTTCATGGATAATAAATGACTCTTTGCTTTCGCTTAAGGAGATTCAGGCGGAACTACGACGTAAGTCTCAGGAATATTTTCAATTAAACTCGGGTTCTGTCTCTTCTTCAGTAACAGTTTGGGAAGCGTACAAGGCAGTTCTTAGGGGACATATTATCCAAATAGCGTCAAGGCGAAAGAAGGACAGACAGTTTAAGCAGCGCCAGTTGGAATCGAAGTTAGCCGCCGCGTCTACCCAATTTAAACAGTCACCTTCCCCGTCGAACCGTAGACTGTTGGATCAGGCTCGTTTGGAATTGGATCTTTGCTTAACAGATGAGGCTGAGCGTTCTTTACGTTGGACTCGCCAGAAATGGTATAGTAAAGGAAATAAACCAGACTCTATGTTGGCCCGTAGATTACGTTCATTTGCACAGCATCCCAAACCGATATCTTTACGTACTCGTCACAATACCCTTACGAGCAATCCCGTAACGGTTTTGGAGGAGTTCCGATATCGACTGGCTAAACTTTATTCTGATCCTACCCAGGCTGATCCTCAGTCCATTTCCGACTTTTTATCCCGTCTACCCCTGCCTACTTTAACGTCGGCGCATAGAGATTTGATGGACCATAATATTCAAGTTTCTGAGGTTTTGCATTGCATAGCAGACCTGAAAACGGGCAAGCGCCCAGGTCCTGATGGATACACGGCACTATACTATAAGAAACTGGCTGATGTTATCGCTCCTCACCTTGCCGCTATGTTTAATGCAGTGAAAGGAGGTTCGAATTTTTCCCCGGATGCTTTAACTGCTAATGTGGTTATGATTCCTAAACCGGATCGAGATCACTCATCCTGGGCAAATTACAGGCCTATTTCTCTTATCAATATTGACATGAAAATTCTTACTAAGATTTTGGCTATTCGATTGAACTCCTTCCTTTCTCGCCTGATCAAAAAGGACCAGGTGGGATTTGTTCCCCATAGGCAGGCCGGAGATGCTATCAGACGTATTTTACAATTGCAACATTTGGCCCATACTCGTAAACTCGATATGATGCTCTTATCCTTAGACATCAACAAGGCCTTCGACACTCTATCTTGGCCATACCTTCTGTCAGTCCTTCATCGCTTTGGCTTTGGTCCTTCATTCCTACGCTGGATCTCTTCGCTATACACATCACCCCAAGCGAAGCTTAGATACTATGGATTTGAGTCCTCTACATTTTCGGTTGCCAGAGGCACTAGAGAAGGCTGTCCGCTTTCCCCTTTGCTTTTTATTTCAGCCTTGGAACCGTTGGCGAAAGCCATCCGTATACATCCCGATATTACGGGGGTTGAGGTGGCGGGCTCTCATCATAAATTGTCTCTGTTTGCAGATGACATACTGTTGTCAATTTCGAACCCGAGGGTTACTTTGCCCAATTTGCTCGCGGTTCTCGATTCTTTTGCGATCCTTTCGGGCTTACATGTCAACCCTGCTAAATCCAGAGCTATGTCTGTCACCATTCCACCACCACTTTTGATTACCTTGAAGCAAACATTCCCTTTTCAATGGCTTTCGGCCTTGCCATATTTAGGAAGTAAGCTTACCCCGACATATGAAGGATTGTATCAGGCTAACTTTCCCGCTGTCTTTCGAGAGCTGACTGAGCTATTGTCCTCCTGGTCTCATTTCCCACTTTCTTGGTTTGGCAGAATTAATGCGATCCGTATGACCTATCTTCCGAAGCTACTGTACTTATTTTGTGTTTTGCCGGTTACAGTACCTTCGCATGTATTGCGTATCCGTCAGCGAAAACTTCTGTCCTTTATTTGGGGTTCTTCTCGACCCAGAATTAGCAAACATATCCTATTTGCACGACGGAGTATGGGGGGGTTGTCGGTTCCAAACCTCCAGTCTTACTATTTGGCGGCTAACATTGCTCCTCTAGCTCATGTTCATGCTTCTCACCATTTCCCCCTGTGGGCAATGGTGGATATGATGGACTCCCACCCGATACCGCTCTCCTCTTTGCCATGGCTTCCCATTTCTCAGCGTCCATCTACCCTTAGTCCGACGCTGACGCTTTCGTTACGTCTTTGGGATTCTATTAAATATTCAGCTGGCCTTATTTCTCCTCACTTGCTGCTGTTACGTCTATTGCACAATCCGTTATTTCCTCCGGGTAAGGACAATCCCAAACAGTTTGCCTGGTGACAGACGCATGGTTTTTATGATGTCCACTCGCTCCTATCTCCCACTAGAATAATTACCTTCGAAACTTTACGATCTTCTTATAACATTCCTCTGCGAGAACACTTTGGTTACCTTCAACTTCGCCACTTTATCAACACATTAATACGCATGCATCTGGGACCTTATCGTTTGTCCCCCTTTGAAAGTCAGTGTAGACACAGACCTCATGCCCCGGGTTTGATCTCTTTGATTTACGCTTCCATTATATCTTGTAGAACACCTCCGGTTGGTTCCTATCATCAGCGTTGGCAGTCTGAATTAGGAGGGACTTTAGACCAACAGGATTGGCAGACCATGACCCAAGCACTATCTAAGAGTTCCAGGAATGTCCTTATCCTTGAAAATGCCTATAAAATTCTTTACAGATGGTACTATACGCCTGCCCGTCTAGCTACTTTTATACCTTCATCTTCCCTGGTTTGTTTTCGGGGATGCCAACAATTGGGCACCATGGCCCACATCTGGTGGACTTGCCCTAAAGTAAGCAGATTGTGGATTAGGGTGTATGCCCTCCTTCGCACTATGCTTCACGCAGACATTAAGTGTAATCCGTATGAAGCGCTTTTATTTAAACCATTGGAGGGCCTTCTCCGTTCTGAACGGCAGCTGGCATCACACTTATTTGTGGCAACGAATTTGACAATTGCGAGAGCCTGGAAAACTCCCCTTCTTAGTTTTGAAGCTGTCAAAAACCAGATGAATTTCATAATGGTCAATGAAAAACTGACGGCCATATTGTTGGACACCCACACAAAATTTTTGCAAGTATGGCGTCCCTGGCTGGATATAGCTCAACCTTCGAGATTCGACCAGTCCTTTCTATCGATATAAGGATGGATTCTGTCGTGATCGCTTGGGAGCCCCTCTGTTTTTTTTTTTTGTTTTTTTTTGTCCTTGTCTCTCTACTGTTTGTCCTTTTCTATTCTCCTTTCCAAGCTGCTCTTAATCATATTTTATGGATTGAGTTTCCTGCTTTATATGCTACATCTGCAGTACTATCTATGTACCCCAGACTTCTTTTAGGTACCTAGGGTTTGGAATAGATCTCACTTCTTGGAAAGGTTCCACTTCATGTCTATCCTGTTTTGTATAATGTTGATGTAGCAAAACTTTCTTTTGAACTCACATCATTATGGACCCAAAAAGGTTCGCTAATAGTTCCTCACTAATTCTTTCCCTTATCCTTGTCTTTATGAAACATCTATGTAAAATTTTTCTTTTCAACTTACGCCCCTATTAATGTATGATTTAAATTGGTTTCCATTTATCCAGTACAATTTATATTTGATGGTCATTGAATCTGTAACCCGAATGTTTGTTTATCTCTGCTTCATCTACAATAAAATTTTTGTAAAAGAAAAACATGCAATGAACGTGCCGTGCTTCTCTTAATGTTACCCAATGCTAAATAAAGATAACATAAAAATCCCAGTGCAAAATAAATATTATAAAATATTAATATATAACAAACACTGTGCACAAAAAAGCTAATGAGTATAGTCCACCTCCACAATGTGGTTCTTTCAATACACAATGATGACTTCAAATATTCCCTTTATCATGTGCAGTGTACCTCCACCAACACCAACACCAGTTGTGCTCTCACCTGGAATTTTTGATCTCACAATTAAAGTATGGTCAAAAATGGCTTGTGCCCATTATATGGACATATATTGGTGGTAAGACCTCTATCAAGACTCTCCTTCACTGCTGATTCAGCTCCTTCCTTCTCCTCCACTCAGCGCACATATGGAAAAATATATAGGCAAACCAATAGTGCTTTATCGTTTAAAAAACTGACATTTTATTAATATATAAAATGGCCACTCACATAGTACAGGGGCTCCATTGCACCAAATATTGCACACATAAAAACAGTCTGTAAAAACCATAGCTGACACCCTCAGGCTCTAATGCATCTCACCAGACTCCTCTCCGTGAGTTCTCTCCGGGACAGTTCAGCTGACCGCGAGCGTTATGACATCACCAAGCCCCTCCACTCCCCTAAGTTCATTTGCCCTTACCCTCATTTTTAATGGGGTTTTTTTGCAGCTGTGACATATCAGGAACGTTTTGAAAATGAGGACTACGTGAATCTGTTGTAGGTGTCCAACCTATCGCTGAAACTTACACCCATAGCCTGTGAAAGGGCCATGTTTTAAAGCAGTAGTAAACTCCTTTAAGAAATAAAAATGTAGGTCCTAGGGTGGATTCATGTGTTAATATGCAGCACATACTAACACTGACATCACACTGCTCATGGGGTTCACGGCCTCAGCACAGTGCTCTGAATTGACGGCATACTCAATATGCTGTCAATTCAGAGCGTGTGCTGCTGATGTTGCCGGCAGCTTCCAGTGTGAATATCACCCTCTAATGCGCTAGAGAATAAGGTAAATTCAATGGCTCAGTCAGTAGTTGGAGTGAGCATGTCTGATTGAAGGTCAAATCCAGGTTAAACTGGATGACTCCACCTGGTTCTGGAGATCCACGGAAACTTCCAGAAGCCAGTGGGCGGAGGGGTGGAGACCTAGAAATGCATATTCATGGGAGTTTGACCGATCCCAGGCTGAAGGCTCGGGTAGAGTGTCAGACTGCCCCTGGATATAAGGAGCCATCTAAGCAGGGATCTGGAGTCTGGAGGAAGAGGGATTACTGAAGGTGCTGCTGTGTAGCCTGGGAGGAGGCCCTGGCAAGGGGGAGTTCCGCCTCCAGGCTGAAGGCAGCAGCAAAGGAAAGGAAGCTAACAGAGGGAGTTCCACTGCCTTATATTCCAGTGTGAGTACCTCTAAACCCCTGGAGCCAACAGGAGAGACAGCTACTTGGTGCAATACTTAACCAGTTCTCCCTGGGACAGTGCTACATGCCTGTCTTGGAATCTCTTGCTCCAGGGTGCTCTTCAAAGGACAGCCAGGTGGATGGGTATTTCCTAGCTGGGGTCTGAAGAGAGTTCACTTAGAGGAGATCAAGAGCTCCTTACAGAGACTGTGCTATTGATTTATTAAGAGACTGTGCCACTCCGGTTGGAGTAGAAAGTTCAGGATCTTCCTTTTTGTACATAATCAGAAGGCTTGCCCTCAGAGTTATTACTGCAACTCCATTTGGGCATCCCATATATCCCTAACCCTATCCAAGCTGTTTATCCCCTAATAAAACAACAAAAATAAGCTCTTGGACTGGTTACTGACTGAATGGAAGTCTAAAAATGTATGCTGCCTGGCTGTGCAGGATATAGGGGGATCCGATACTCCTCCTTCATGAGTAATCACTACAGACATTTACACTGATGATCAGGGCACTGATCATTCGTGCCCTGATTATCAGGGTGGCCCCATCAGTGAAGCATATCAGTGCCCATCAGTACAGCCCCATCAGTGCAGCATATCAGTGCCCAACAGTGCAGCCCCATCACAGCAGCCTATTAGGGCAGCATATCAGCCTATCAGTGCAGCCTATCTGTCCCCATCAGTGCAGCCTTATCACTATCCATCAGTGCAGCCTCAATCAGTACAGCATATCAGTGCCCATCAGTGCAGCCTCATCAGTGCCCATCAGTGCAGCCTCATCAGCGCACATCAGTGAAGAAGAAAAATTACTTTATTTTTAAAAACTTTTTTTTTTGGTTTATTTAGCAAAAGAAAAAAAAATGAGAGGTGATTAAATACCACCAAAATAAGGCTCTCTCTGTCTCAAAAAAATTATAAAAATTTAGTGTGGGTACAGTGTGGCATGACTACACAATTGTCATTCAAAATGCAACAGCGCTGTGGCCTTCTTGAATTGCAGGCAGAGAGAAAGACAGACACACACACACTTGCACTAAGGCCTGGTTTACACGTGTGCCGGTTCTTAACACACCTCTGGATCATTTTTCAGAACCTGTTGACAGGTGACTTGCAGGCAATAACCTATTTCCTTTCATACGTTGCATTTAGTGTTACCAGCCAAACACTCCACACATAACAAGTATAGGATATATCCCCTCCGTTTTGCACACTTTGACAGTTATAACCGACATGACTAGTGTGGTGCAGCCTCATTTACTTAAATAAGTTGCAGTGCAATGCACCCTTATATACTTGCAGTTGTGAGGCAGTAAAAAAAAACAGTTGAGCTGCATTTCTACTGCCCCACAATTGCTCTCCTTAAGTTGCAAAGTCTGTACAGGGGTATACATATGCTGCAGCTGCATTCAGCAGGAA
Organism: Staurois parvus; assembly: GCF_062004578.1. NCBI lineage: Eukaryota > Metazoa > Chordata > Amphibia > Anura > Ranidae > Staurois > Staurois parvus. The sequence goes on along the minus strand of NW_028317857.1, from coordinate 1,837,306 downwards.
GTACTGAAAAAAAAAAAGTCAAGCAACATTCTACAGGTCTGTGGCCATCTCGAGCTTGACCACCATGGTTGCATAAGTGTAGGATTATATATTAGGCCCATTCACATGGGCACTGAGGCCCTTTCATCACGAAAAGTAATTTGTTTGTGTGTTCAGAGCAGCATGGAGCTGCGTGCAGGCAGCCTGTGTTAATGTTGAAGCAGGCGAGGCATGGTAAAAGCAGGCAGTTGAGCTGCACAACAATGCAGTCACTAAGGGCTGTACCCATACTACAGCCAGTTGCAGGTGCTACAGCCTCCAAACACGACCCACACAGCAGAATGGGGTGATGCAGAGGATCTGTGTTATGATATTTAAAGCAGTCGGTAAGAAGGTGAAATGTCAAATGCCCTCTAAAAAGTGATGCCCTGACGGACTGCTTTTTAGATGGGTGGAAGTTTGGTCATCTGTTTAAATGAGCCCTAAGTCATTGGAGACGCAGTGGCAGTATGCACTCACCGGCACATCTGAGTTGGCAGGGATGGGTGTGTGGCCCCAAACATAGACAGTGTGTGTGCAGGGCTGTGCACCCATTCCTACACACGTCAGACTTGTATGTGCTGATGAGTCCATACTGCCCCGGTGTCTTCAATGGCCAAGGAATTGTTCGTACAAGCGGCAATACTTCCGCCCCCCTGAAAAGCTATTTTCTGGGGAAACTTACTGCTGCTATGTCTCCATTGACTAGTGCAGGCCGCCTGCACATACAGTTGCAAGAAAACGTATGTGAACCCCCTTGGGATTACATGGAGTTATGCATGAATTGGGCATAAAATGTGCTCTGAACGTCATCTAAGTCACAACAATAGAAGAACACAGTCTGCTGAACATAATACTACACAAACATTAGATGTTGCCATGGTTTAATTGCACATAACATGTAAACATTCACAGTGCAGGGAGGAAAAAGTATGTGAACCTTTGGACTTAATAACTGGTTGACCCTCCTTTGGCAGCAATAACCTCAACCAAACGTTTCCTGTAGTTGCAGATCAGACCTGCACAACGATCTGGAGTCATTTTGGACCACTCCTCTTCACAAAACTGTTTCAGTGTAGCAATATTCTTGGGATGTCTGGTGTGAATCGCTCTCTTAAGGTCATGCCACAGCATTTCAATCGGGTTGAGGTCAGGACTCTGACTGGGCTACTCCAGAAGGCGTATTCTGTGCTGTTGCAGCCATTGTTTTGTTGAATTACTTGTATGCTTTGGGTCATTGTCCTGTTGCATCACCCATCCTTTGCGGAGCTTCAGCTGGTGGACAGATGGTCGTACGTTTTCCTGCAAAATGTCTTGATAAACTCTGGAATTCATTTTCCCATCAATGACAACAATCCGTCCAGGCCCTGAGGCAGCAAAGCAGCCCCAAACCATGATGCTCCCTCCGCCATGTTTTACAGCGGGGATGAGGTTTTGATGTTGGTGTGCTGTGCCTTTTTTTCTCCACACATAGTGTTGTGTGTTCTTCCCAAACAACTCAATCTTGGTTTCATCTGTCCACAGTATATTTTGCCAGTAGTGCTGTGGAACATCCAGGTGCTCTTTTGCAAACTTCAAACGTGCTGCAATATTCTTTTTGGACAGCAATGGCTTCCTCCGTGGTGTCCTCCCATGTACTCCATTCTTGTTTAATGTTTTCCTTATTGTAGATGTGTCAACAAAAATGTTAGCATGTGCCAGAGATTTCTGTAGGTCTTTAGCTGACACTCTGGGATTCTTCCTTACCTCATGCAGCATTCTGCGCTGTGCTCTTGCAGTCATTTTTACAGGACGACCACGCCTAGGGAGAGTAGCAACAGTGCTAAAATTTCTCCATTTGTAGACAGTCTGTCTTACCGTGGACACATGAACATCAAAGCTTTTGGAGATACTTTTGTAACCCTTTCCAGCTTCATGCAAGTCAACAATTCTTGATCGTAGGTCTTCTGAGAGCTCTTTTCTGCGAGGCATGGTTCACATCAGACAGTGCTTCTTGAAACCAGTAAACCCAAAACAGGTGTGTGTTTTTTAAGGGCAGGACAGCTGTCAGCAACACATCCAATATCATCACACTGATTGGAGTCAAGGTTGGCTCACTCCTGGCTCCAATTAGCTCTGGGAGAAGTCATTAAGCTAGGGCCTCACATACTTTTTCCTCCCTGCACTGTGAATGTTTGCATGTTATGTGCAATTAAACCATGGCAACATCTAATGTTTGTATAGTATTATGTTCAGCGGACTGTGTTCTTCTATTGTTGTGACTTAGATGATGTTCAGAGCACATTTTATGCCCAATTCATGCAAAACTCCACGTAATCCCAAGGGGTTCACATACTTTTTCCTGCAACTGTAGCTCTAGACGCATAAACAAATGTCTCCCCACACTGTACAGGTCTCTGCGTTTGTGTTTACGAGCCCTTATGCTGACAGTGACTGTTTACACACATACACTGATCAGCCATAACATTATGACCACAGATAGGTTAAGTGAATAAAATTGATTATCCCCTTACAATGGCATCTGCACATCAATGGCATATATATTAGGCAGCAAGAAAACATATTGTCTCTGAAGTTGATGTTGAAAGCAAAAAAAAAAAATGGGCATCACAGTTTGTTGTGTATGGGGCTGTGTGGCCGCAGATCGGTCAGGGTGCCCATGCTGACCCGTGTCCTCAGCCAAAAGCGTCTACAATGGGCAAGTGTTCACCAGAACCTGACCACAGAGCAAAAGAAGAAGGTGGCCTGGTCTGATGAAACACGTTTTCTTTTACATCATGTGGATGGCCGGGTACATTACTTACTTGGGGAAGAGATGGCACCATGTTACACAATGGGAAGAGGGCGAGCCGGCAGAGGCAGTGTGATGCTTTGGGCAGTGTTCTGCTGGGAAAACTTAGGTCCTGCCATTCATATAGATGTTACTCACATGTACCATCTACCTAAACATTGTCGCTGACCAAGTTCACCCCATCATGAAAGCAGTGTTCTCTGATGGCAGTGGCCTCTTTTAGCAGGATAAAAAATGTTTCAAGAATGCTTTGAGAAACACATGTGAGGTGTTGACTTGGCCTCCAAGATCTGAATCCAATCAAGCATCTGTGGAATGTGCTGGAAAAACAAGTCCAATTCTTGGGGGCCCAACCTTGCAACTTACAGGACTTAACGCAGGACTAAACCCTCCTATCCTTTTCAGCCAAGGAAGGTAGTCGAACAGCTGGTCCTCCCCCCCACCTCAGCAGTAGTGCAGTATGTGGACTCTCTTCCTCCTGTCACCTAGCAACAGCAATAGACCAATCAGAAGAAAGGAGGAGAAAAACAGATTTTTCATGAAAAAAAGGATTCTGCTCAGAGTGTGACAGGAGAGTGATGTGACAGGAGTGTGACAAGACATGTCAAGGAAACTCCACCTAAGAGAGAAAGCTGAGCCCACAGCCATGTGAGGGACAGCTACAGGGTACAGAGTGTGTACTGAGGGATGGAGCTATCTACCAGCATCATCACAGGAAACCTAGAGTGAGCCGATACCTGATCAAACAGACCACTGCTGCTGTGTCACTGGGTCTGGTATGAGGGACTTGTTACCATTGCTAGAGATTGAGTCATTAGGAACTAACTACCAGCTACACCACAGCCCTAATACTGCCTGCAGGCCCTATTGACAGTCTTAACCACTTCCTGTCCGGACACTTTTACCCCCTTCCTGTCCAGGGCAATTTTTAGCTTTCAGCGCTATCACAATTTGAATGACAATTTGCGCGGTCATGCAATACTGTACCCATATGAATTTTTTACCATTTTTTTGAGACAGATAAAGCTTTATTTTGGTGGTATTTATTCACTGCTGGGACTTTTATTTTTTTTACGATGTAAATGAAAAAGTCCAAAAAGTTTGAAAAAAAGTGTTTTTTTAAATAAAATTTTGCAAATAAATAATATTTCATCATAAATCTTGGCCAAAATTTATTCCGTTATTTTTTTAGTAAAAAAAAAAAATCCAAATTCGTTTATAACCAAAAATTATAATTTTTAAACATTTTTTTACATTTTTATTTTATTTTTTTATATTATTTTTTATTTTTTACATACTGTCACCCTAGCAGTACAGTGTCACCATGGTGACACTGTACTACCTGTGGGGGGTGATGAAGATTTATTTTTTTTTTTTTTTACACTGATTGCTTTTACACCCATATAGGATGTAAAAGCAATAATTTCTCTTTCTCTCTGTCTGCATTCTTGCAGTCATTGAGAATTACTGAGTGAGCTGTGAGTGGTCACAGCTTGTCACATGGTACAAGGCTGTTGTGAATAGCCTTGTACCATGTGACCTCTGTGGCCATTCACAGATTTCACACATAGTAAGCAATGATGTCACAAGTGACATCTTGCTTACTACTTTGCATGTGATCACTGATTCGCCAATCAGCGATCACATGATTGGGACCTCGTACAGAGGTCCCATCTGACGATCGGTGGTTCACTGCGTCCGGAGGACACAGCGGGCACCGGATTGCGGTGGTGCGCACTCCTAGGGAGCACGCACAGCTAGAAAAGGCAGGTGCCGTTTATGAACGGCAACCCGCCCCTGGACTGCCACCGCCCTGCCGTTTATAAACAACAGGCGGACGGCAAGAGGTTAACGTGCGCCAAAGGGCCCCAATGTTTAGCTGGCTGAAGAGTCATGACTAAAGACTGCCCCTAACAGTTGCTGCCCTGAGACAGTTAGGTCCAGATATATTTGGACACAGGCACAATTTTATTTTTTTTTAGGTATTTACCAAAACATATTCAAGCTATAGTTATATAATGGATATGGGCTGAAAGTGCCCACTCTCAGGTTTAATTTGAGGGTACGTACATCCAAATTAGAGGAAAGGTTTAGGAATTACAGCTCTTAAGAGTAGCCATCCCCCTTTTTCAAGGGACCAAAAGTAATTGGACAGTTGAATCAAAAGCTGTTTAATGGCCAGGTGCGGGCTACTCCTTCGTTATTCCTTCATCAATTAAGCAGGTAAAAGGTCTGGAGTTGATTCTAAGTGTGGTATTTGCATTTGGAATCTATTGCTGTTAACCTACATCATGCGTTCAAAGGATATGTCCATGCAAGTGAAACAGACCATTGTAAAGCTTCAAAAATAAAACAAATCCATCAGAATTTAGCAGCAACATTAGGAGTGGCCAAATCAACAGTTTGGTACATTCTGGAGAAAGAAGAACGCACTGGTGAGCTCACCAACATAAAAAGGCATGGATGTCCACGGAAGACAACAGTGGTGGATGGTTGCAGGATCCTCTTTATGGTAAAGAAAAACCCATTCACAACATCCAGACAAGTGAAGGACACTCTCCAGGAGGTGGTTGTATCATTGTCAAAGCCTACAATCAAGAGAAGACTTCACAAGAGCAAATACAGAGGGTTCACCACATGGTGCAGATCTGCAGTTGCCATGGTGCTGCACATGTGATCAGTTATGACACCAGCCATCTGATGGTTGGACAGTTTGATTGAGCGCACAAGCAAATGTGACAGCAATCCAGACATGCCGGGAATGTACAGTGGATATAAAAAGTCTGCACACCCTAATAAAAAATGGCAGGTTTCTGTGATGTACAAAAATTAGACAAAGATAAAGCATTTAAGAACTTTATCCACCTTTAATGTGACCTATAAACTGTACAACTCAAATGAAAAACAAACTGGGGGGGGGGGAGTAAACATAAAAAACTAAAATAATGTTGTTGCATAAGTGTGCACACCCTCTTATAACTAGGGATGTAGCTGTGTTCAGAATTAAGCAATCACATTCAAAATCATGTTAAATAGGAGTCAGTACACACCTGCCTTCATTTAAAGTGCCTCTGATTAACCCCAACTAAAGGTCAGCTGTTCTAATAGGTCTTTCCTGACATTTTCTCAGTTGCATTGTTTTGGATGTGATCACTTAACCGACCACAGCTATTGTGATCTACCAGTGAGCCTAATTAATGTGAGAATACGTGCACGTGGAAGTAAGACACTGGCACAGAATGCAGTTTGCCAACTTCCTAATTTCTACTTTATTAAGGAACTAAACATAGCTTTTGTAAGTCTCATGACGTGAGCGAAGCATGTGATGATTGGGTGAAAAGTCCCTTAAGTTTCCTGTATATTCTTTCATCCGTGTTGATATCTTCCAATCATTGTCACCGATAAGGCTCATTCCCTTATTTGGGGGTTGTTTACGTTGAAAGGTGCTGTTTCTTCTAACGAGTCATGTTGGGCGAGACTCCAGATGAAGGCGCCATCTTAATTATCATCTTATTTATCATTGTTCTGCTAACCTATATCTGATTGTTTACTTAAAAGAGTAAGGAATTTAAAGAGCAAGAGGCAGAGAAAAGCAAAACTATAAAATCGTCATTTCACTGATTATCTGACAAAATAGGGATTGTCTATCACAATCCCTTACAGCATTCTACAGCAAAAGCCATGGTCCGCAGAGAGCTTCCAAAGCATCAGAGGGATCTCATTGTTAAAAGGTATCAGTCAGGAAAAAGGTACAAATGAATTTCCAAGGCATTAGATATACCATGGAACACAGCGAAGACAGTCATCATCAAGTGGGAAAATATGACACAACAGTGACATTACCAAGAACTGGACGTCCCTCCAAAATTGATGAAAAGATGAGATGAAAACTGGTTTGGGAGGCTGCCAAGAGGCCTACAGCAACATTAAAGGAGCTACAGGAATATATGGCAAGTACTGGCTGTGTGGTACATGTGACCACAAGCTCCCGTATTCTTCATATATCTGGGCTTTGAGTAGAGTGGCAAGACGGAAGCCTTTTTCTTACAAAGAAAAACATCCAAGCCCGGCTATATATTGAAAAAACACATCTGAAGTCTCCCAAAAGCATGTGGGAAAATGTGTTCTGGTCTGGTGAAACCAAGGTTGAACTTTTTGGCCATAATTCCAAAAGATGTTTGGTGCAAAAACAACACTACACATCACCAAAAGAACACCATACCCACAGTGAAGCATGGTGGTGGCAGCATCATGCTTTGGGGCTGTTTTTGATCAGCTGGAACTGGGGCCTTAGTCAAGGTAGAGGGAATTATGAACAGTTCCAAATACCAGTCAATATTGGCACAAAACCTTCAGGCTTCTGCTAGAAAGCTGAACATGAAGAGGAACTTCATCTTTCAGCATGACAACGACCCAAAGCATACATCCAAATCACCAAAGGAATGGCTTCACCAGAAGAAGATTCAAGTTTTGGAATGGCCCAGCCAGAGCCCAGACCTGAATCTGATCGAAAATCTGTGGGGTGATGTGAAGAGGGCTGTGCACAGGAGATGCCCTCGCAATCTGACAGATTTGGGGTGTTTTTGGTGGGAAGTATTGCCAAGTCAAGATGTGCCATGCTGATAGACTCATACCCAAAAAGACTGAGTGCTGGAATCAAATCAAAAGGTGCTTCAACAAAGTATTAGTTTAGTTTGTTGTTCAACTGAGTTGTACAGTTTATAGGTCACATTTAATGTGGAAGAAGTTCACATTAAATTTTGTTTTCATCACAGAAACCTAACATTTTAACAGGGGTGTGTAGACTTTTTATATCCACTGTAACTGTTTTATGAAACCGTTAAATCGATAGATTTGCTTTTTAGCCCGGGTTCACACTGACGCGGTGCAGCATTCACACCGGTTTCTGTGCGATTTCTGCACCGCATTATAATCACCCCCCATTCATATGAACCGCTGCGGGTGTGTATTTAAGTTAACGGCACCCTGATATCAGTTCGCAAACTGCAGTGCGCTGTGCAGAATCGGATCGCATGGGTGTGAACATCCATGCGATCTGATTCTGATGCGGATGAAAAAAGGGTCCTGCACTTTTTTGGTGCAGATGCGCTGCAATTTGAACCATACAAAATGTTTGGCTCAAATCGCACCGCACAGAAATCGCATGTGATCTGCCGCACCGCATCAAAGTGAACCCAGGCTTAAAGGCTCTGCTACTGACGGCTTGGTGCCAGACACCACAGCAAACCTCCACAGGTCTAGTGGCCTCCATGGGTCAGGGCTGCTTTGTTGGCATTGGGTGGCCCTCCTCAGTATTAGGAGGGTGGGTGTAGTGTTGGTATATTGTCTCCCTGTATCTTGCACACATTCTAGCAGCCCTGACAACCCTCCAGTTGTATTCAGGAGCTAAATCCAATTTCCATGTCTCTCAGCTCAGCCCAGGGGGCGTCACCACCAAGAATATTAATAAATATGGGGGAGGGGCTGTCAGCCCAGGGAAGTGTGTTCAGAACACAGCATTGTGGGAAATGTAGTTTTTTTCCCCTTCACGGTAGTTCTACACTGAGCAATGCACACAGACTGCCTGCCCCAACACAGAGGCAGCCATTGCACAGGGAGCCATGAGGAGATGGGTAGGACAGCTAATAATAAGTTTCTATGCCTCTCTACAGCAGCTGCATAGGTCAGCTCTACGAACACTCTGGGCACATTGCAGGCAAGTGTTTCTCTAAACCCCCACAAACCCCAGCAGAGGGGGAGATGTGCTTTACGTATAATAGAAGGAAAATAGGCAGAACTTCCTGCTGGCTGAGGCAGAGTTCACCTAGGACTGGTGACGTCATCTGCCCGCGCCCCTATCAGGCATGGACTACAGGGAGTGGGCGGGGCCGGCGTGCAACGTTTCCCTGGGAAGTGGTGCGAGGCAGAAGGAGGAGATTCAGGAAGGTGACAGTAGAGCCGGGGCTCCTCCTCCTCAGGGCTCCCGTGTGGGGCATGGACAGGCTGGCAGAGCCATGGCCTGTGTGCTAGGCACGGGGCCTGTGCACAGAGAAGGCAGGCTATGATATGTGAGGGAAGCCTTTATCACCAGGTACTTGCTGTGTTGTGTCTAGTCTGTGTCTATGTGCCTGTCACACCTCTGTGTATAAGGAAGGCTGGGGGGTCACACCTCTGTGTATAAGGAAGGCTGGGGGGTCACACCTCTGTGTATAAGGAAGGCTGGGGGGTCACACCTCTGCGTATAAGGAAGGCTGGGGGGGGTCACACCTCTGCCTATAAGGAAGGCTGGGGGGGGTCACACCTCTGCCTATAAGGAAGGCTGGGGGGTCACACCTCTGCTTATAAGGAAGGCTGGGGGGTCACACCTCTGCGTATAAGGAAGGCTGGGGGGTAACACCTCTGCGTATAAGGAAGGCTGGGGGGTCACACCTCTGCGTATAAGGAAGGCTGGGGGGTCACACCTCTGCGTATAAGGAAGGCTGGGGGGTCACACCTCTGCGTATAAGGAAGGTTGGGGGGGGGGGTCGCGCCTCTGCGTGTGAGGAAGGCTGGGGGGGTCACGCCTCTGCGTGTGAGGAAGGCTGGGGGGGTCACGCCTCTGCGTGTGAGGAAGGCTGGGGGGGTCACGCCTCTGCGTGTGAGGAAGGCTGGGGGGGTCACGCCTCTGCGTGTGAGGAAGGCTGGGGGGGTCACGCCTCTGCGTGTGAGGAAGGCTGGGGGTGGGGGTCGCGCCTCTGCGTGCGAGAAAGGCTGGGGGGGGGGGTCACGCCTCTGCGTGCGAGGAAGGCTGGGGGGGGGGGGGGTCACGCCTCTGCGTGCGAGGAAGGCTGGGGGGGGGGGGGTCGCGCCTCTGCGTGCGAGGAAGGCTGGGGGGGGGGGTCGCGCCTCTGCGTGCGAGGAAGGCTGGGGGGGGGGGGGTCGCGCCTCTGCGTGCGAGGAAGGCTGGGGGGGGGGGGTCGCGCCTCTGCGTGCGAGGAAGGCTGGGGGGGGGGGTCGCGCCTCTGCGTGCGAGGAAGGCTGGGGGGGGGGGTCGCGCCTCTGCGTGCGAGGAAGGCTGGGGGGGGGGGTCGCGCCTCTGCGTGCGAGGAAGGCTGGGGGGGGGGGTCGCGCCTCTGCGTGCGAGGAAGGCTGGGGGGGGGGGGTCGCGCCTCTGCGTGCGAGGAAGGCTGGGGGGGGGGTCGCGCCTCTGCGTGCGACGAAGGCGGGGGGGGGGTCGCGCCTCTGCGTGCGACGAAGGCGGGGGGGGGGGTCGCGCCTCTGCGTGCGAGGAAGGCTGGGGGGGGGGTCGCGCCTCTGCGTGCGAGGAAGGCTGGGGGGGGGGTCGCGCCTCTGCGTGCGAGGAAGGCTGGGGGGGGTCGCGCCTCTGCGTGCGAGGAAGGCTGGGGGGGGGTCGCGCCTCTGCGTGCGAGGAAGGCTGGGGGGGGGTCGCGCCTCTGCATGCGAGGAAGGCTGGGGGGGGTCGCGCCTCTGCGTGCGAGGAAGGCTGGGGGGGGGTCGCGCCTCTGCGTGCGAGGAAGGCTTGGGGGGGTCGCGCCTCTGCGTGTGAGGAAGGCTGGGCGTCCCGCCTGCGCAGGTTGGGAAAACTTGTTGCACGGGGTACCATTAATTAATGACTCCTTCACGCATCACCAAATGCAGCAAGAGTCAGGGACTGCTTTTCCTGCATTTTTGCAGCTGGAGTTGTCCACTTACAATGAATGAGATGTCTACGTGCAGAGCGCAGGTCACACAAGTGTCAACCTTAAAGGGTAACTCCCCTTTCATGGTAAAAAAAATGTAGCCAATAAGTAGGAAAAAAAAAAAGTAATGTAGAATACAATTGCTACACAAGTCGTACTGTAAGGCTCCATTCACACTGATGTGACTTGTCATGCGACTTGGGACACATAGGGGGTTATTTATTAGAATTGAAGAGTGCAAAATCCAGTGTACTTCTGCATAGAAACCAGTCAGCTTCCCGATTTTATTGCTGAAGCTTAATTGAACAAGAGGAATTTAAAGCTGATTGGCTACTATGCACAGCTGCTCAAGATTCTGAGCGCTCCAGTTTTAGGCTACGTTCACACTAGCCTTGTGTGCAGGCGGCAGAGAGGCGTTTGGGAGGCGTTTTTACCGCTTCCCAAACGCCTCTGCCAATTCTGCACATTACAGCACATGGTGCTGTTCTAACAGGAGCGTTTGCGTCGCGGCAAAACGGACACCTCTGGTCGAGTCAGGAGGCTTTGAAGCCTCCTATTCTCGTCTATGGTGCCGCTCCGCAAACGCCCGGCCGGCGTTTGCGGTGCGGTTGTGACGCGGTTGCGGGGTGTTTGCGGAGCGGTAACACCACTCAAATGCATTATAGGCGTTTGTGGGGCGTTATTAACGCTCGGCAAACGCCTAGCAACCGCCGCTAAACCGCGCATGCGGCGCGTTAAAAACGCTCCGCAAACACCGGACCAACGCTTGCCAAACGCTATAGGGGCGTTTGGCAAGCGTTGGCAAAACAGCCTAGTGTGAACGAGCCCTTAGTAACTCTCCCTCATAAAGTCACATGACAAGTTGCAGCCCTTGTATTTCAATGGAAGACATTCAAATCTATGCGACATAAAAAAGACTCCTGCACTACTTTGATGCAAGTGCCATGGAATGCAATGTAAACTCATGAAAGGTAATGTCAATGCGACAGTTGTGCCACAGTCAAAGCCAGCATCACATCCAAGTTGCACCCATCCAAAGTTGCATCAGTCGCAAAATAAAGTTGCAATTGAAATTGCATGACTGTGGAGTCAGACAAGTGTAAATGGAGCCTTTTAAAGTGATACTAAACATACAATGCACAAAGATCACTGGCTATCCCACACTACCCGTCTGCTAAATATATTTACACACCGGGTGCGACTTGCCATGTGATTTGCAAATCGCATGGAAAGTCGCACCCTATTGTCCGCAATTAAAGCGGTCATATAGGTGTGATTCCCACTTGGTTGGAGCCGCACCGATTTCTAAAGTAGTGCATGCACTACTTCAGGTGCGACTTGCATAGACATCTGTGTCTTGCAAGCCACAGATGTCTTGTAAGTCGCACCTCAAGCTGGAATGATATCCGACTTTGAAATCGTGCGACTTCACTGGGGTGCTAATGTGTAAAAAAACTAAACAAGAGATGTGACAAAAAAATTGTGGATGCATACAATGTTTCATTTCCATTATCCCGTCTGTTTATGTATAGAGATCATGTTGCTGTATTTACAGGGGAACTAATCCCTCCTAGCCTTTTCAGCCAAGGAAGCAGCCATCAAAAGCCTCGTACACGTGATGAGAATATCGGACGCATGATCAGAATTTTTTTTTGGCATGCTAGTCTCTTACTAGCGGTACATAAGACTTCTAAAACAGAATACAGCTTCCTGTGATGACGTAATGTATTCTTTCATTTGCGAGCATGCGCAGTCTTGGTCACTCAGTTTTCTAATGGATGAATTAAACAAAAATCATTTGTTCTGTTATTGTACGAGAAATATTTTTGTGGTTGTCCCTTCGGATAATTTCGCATGAACTGTCATGATCGGCTCACAAAAGCTGTGTACGAACGATCAGATTACGATGGCTCCCAAAGTGGTATTTTTCGTCTGATTTTCTCATCGAGTATACTAGGTTTAGCCTCGGTTTGATCTGTAACTGCCACAATGCTGCATATGTGATCAGTTACGACACCGGCCATTTGATGATTTGACAGGTTGGTTGAGAGGACAAGCAAATGTGACAGTTACATTGCCGGCACGCCAGGAATTTAACTGTTTTTTGAAACTGTTAAAGTGTTTTTAAACCCTTACATATACCCAGTGAAGTGACCGGCCTCAGGTGATACAGAGATGAAACAAATCCTCCTATGTATGTTGTACCTGTTTATGTGCGATCTTCTCTACATCAAGGTCCAGAATTTATATAGCTTGTGTGAGCTTTCAGAAAAAAGGGGGCAGGGAGCTGAAATTACACTCTGAAGAGCTCACTGAGGAGAGCTCTGAGAGCTCATTGAGGGGAAGAGGCACACCCCCCTCCACACTGCTCACATGAACAGGGCTGAGGCTGGCAATCTGCTGCAGGTTCCTCCCTATCACCATTTTTCTCTTGGTGTCAGGAAAACCTCTCAGAAGTGATTCATGCTGATAGCAGAAGCATCAGAGAGAAATGACACCAAGTGCTCTTAATTGAGACAAGAACACACTATAGAGGGATATGCTTTGTTCATATTTCATGTCTGAGGTTTACAAGCACTTTAATATAATGGCCAGTACACACCAGAAATCTCACAGGAATTCTGTTGCCCATTCCTTTACAGCTATGGCATGTGTACACCCCTAGCGGCTGCCTTTGAATTTTAAGGGGGAGTGGCTAGGGGTGGGGGAATGCAGCTTAGCCGTGTGTTTGTATCACCCCCCCCCCCTTCCACAACCACATGTGTAAATGAAGCCTAAGGGTTATTTACTTCTAAAGGGATGCAGACACTGCAACTTCACAGCACATGGTCAGGCAAAGAGCTATTCCTGCAGTCCAGAAAGGGGTAACAGTCTGAGACAATTTTGGTGAAATATCCTATTCCTTCTAGTCCAGAAAGGGGTAACAATCTGCGACAGTTTTGGTGAAATATCTGCAATGTACATAGATCACCCAGAGGGGTTTTTGTTTTTCCTCTCAATACTCTTTAAATGAGAACCTGTCATCATTGAGGTGTACGTGAAATGACATTAATAGGCAATATGTGCTGTTCGTATTATAACTGAGCACTGTGGTATTTAACTTAACTGCTATCACAAGGGGGATAACGACCAAGCTTGATGAGCTGGTTCTGTGACTACAGTAGTAGTATTGATCGCAGAGGAGATTGGGGAATGAATGTAATTAAACCCAAACTTTAAAAGTGGTTGTAAACGTTCATTTTTTTTTTTATTATTAGAAAAACTAACATGGTATACCTGCTGGCTACCTGCTCTGTGTAATGGGTTTGCATAGAGCAGCCCCGATCCTCTTCTTCTTGGGTCCCCCGCCAGCGCTCCTCCCCCTGCTGAGTGCCCACCATAGCAAGCTCTGTACATCGCTGGATCAGGCTCAGGTAAGTATCGGGGGCTGCATTCTGAAGGTTTTTTACCTTAATGCAGAGAATTCATGAAGAAAAAAGACCTTCAGCCTTTAGAACCACTTTCACATCACATTCCAACACTTAAATGTGTTCTTGTTTGGTATTCCATATCGTTTAGTCACTCCAAGTTGGCACAGATTCCTTTTTTAATCCCTAATAGCAGTTCTGTATTTGAGGTGGCTCCTATTACTAGTGCTGTGTACAGAGCCCCCACATGGACTCATCATGCACAGAAGCATCCAGCTACTCTGTGTCTACACACAGGCAGCACAGAGAGGCATTATCGGTGTCCTGTGTACTGTCCATCTCTCCGCCAGCCTGCAGTGAGTGACACAGCAGTACATTAGGCAGAGCAACCAGAAAAAATCTTGCTAATGTGTGTAAAGGACAATGGGAGTTGTAGTCCAGCCGGCATGTGAGCATTTCTGGATGGGAAGCAAGCGAAAAGGTGCACGGCGTTGCTGGAGCTGCACAGTAACAGTATTCAACTGATTGTTTATTGGCATTGTTGAACAGAACTGCTGGTACATTGTTATCTGAATATTCATTTGGCTCTGTGCATGGAGGAGAGGCTAATCACATGAATGAAACAGGTCATGTGATTGAGCTTCCCTTTTTTACATTATGAAATTTTTTTTTTTTATACACATTATGCATGACACTGTACTTGATCCAGGTCTCCATAATGGCCCCCCCCCCCCATGACTGTAGGTGGGGGATCCTATCCACACACCCGCTGTCACATTTTTAAAACTGCACTGCTGTGTGGGGCTCCACCCAACCAGCCACGTCATTTGAGTCCTGTGGATGAATGGACTACAAGTCCCATTTCCACCGCTGCAGAACCACTTGTAGTTTGAACGTGGTGTCACTGCGCTGTTTAGTATGCTCATGGTTTGTTCATTCTTCCTCTAGCTTTGTAAGCGCTCGTAGGGGGATTCAGGCACAAAGCTAGAGGAGCCAGACATTGCACCAATGATTTGCTAATCACGGGTGCAATGCTTTTCATATTCCTGTGTAAAAAAAATAGAGATGAACTGAGCTAGGAGTGCCCGCGGGGAACCTGAGAAGAGGAGGATCAGGACTGCTCTGTGCAAAACCATTGCACAGAGCAAATAAGTATCCAAATTTGTTATTTTTGTAAAAACAAGTTACCTTTTAGAAAAACTTTATAATCTCTGCTTTTATTTTTTGGTTGTCTGTGTCCCAATTTTAGGATATATCTCCTCATTGCTTGTCTGACAGGTTTCAGAGAGAACAAAAAATGATATAAATCACCAGATATGCCCCCTGTACAGTTATGACTACTGTGCTCCAATCAAGGTCCAATATAAATGCAGCTTCCGAGCTTTTGCTGATCTCCAAAACTCTGGCACTTTATTAGGCAGTTGTGAACAATTCAAATGTCCTTTTCCTTTCCTTTTCATTCCATTCCTTATTGACCAGTAAGCTATGTAGTTAATTGTCTTAGAGGGTTAGAATCTGCAGGTTAGATAAACTAAGTTGACAGGCAGGCACCTGAGCCACCTTACAATAGAAGGTGAGCTCACAGCTTTCCTTTCAAAAAAACAAAACAAAAAAAAAAAACAATTCTTTGTTTTACCTATACAATTTTTTGTTTTTCTACAGATGAATCTAAGTTTTCCCCTGGCTCTAGTGGGACAATGCAATCCAAGAAAACTCTACAAAGCAAAACCCACTTCAGGACCATTGCCCCAAAAGTTGCACCAAAGGTTGTTTCCACCTGTCCTCCCTCTTTCTCGCCCTCTGTGGGAGACATCACTGCCTCTAATGCAAAACCCTTGATTATGCAAACTCAAAACTATGCTTTAATGAAAGTCACTGGCCAAGATGGCACTTTTTCTTTAGTAGCTTTACCGCAAGTCTCTCCATCAATGGGAGGACAAGTCATTCAAACTACTGGCATACCTTTGCAGGAAAATCTTAAATTGCCCATTCCAAGGTACCAGCCTAATCGAGAGAAGAAATCATTGTACAAAAAGTCAAGGGTACTAAACAAAAATTTAGAAAAATCTGCAGTAGGTAAAATTGAAGACAATAAGGAGAGCATTATGAAACCAGACCCCAAAGTAGAGGCTTCAGCACCAAAACTTGCTTCTGTGACCACAGCTGAAGAAGCTGTCTCTGAAAGCAGCGTGTTTCCAAGTGGTGGAGCACAAGTTGCTAATGTAACAAATTCAGAGCTGCCATGCATTGATAAAGCAGACCCTTCAATGTTACCTGCAACTAGTCCTGCAAAGCTCAGTACTGCCCTTGAAAAGAAAGCTGTCCTTGGAGACAGTAGGACTCCAGTGAAATGTAAAAATGTCATAGTGACTGATTCAACCACTCCTGCAGCAGTTTTATCTCCTGTGGTTTTTGGCAGTCCAGTTCATCTCCTGTCATCTGTGCCGAGGGGAAAACTGCCCATCTTGCCTTACTCAAAAATCAAGAAATCAATTATTTCTAATTGTAAACAGCCAGCGGGCCCTTCCAAGTCACCACAGCCAAATGTAGTGCAGAGTGGAATGCAGGCATCTGCAAGTGATGTCAAGGCTTCTCCATCAGTCAGTATATCACAAGTCTCCACAATGGGTGGTCCATACAAACCAGGCCCCAAATTTGGTGGTGATTTAAACCAACAGAATGGTGTGCCAAGTAAGAAAAGAGGGAAAAAACGAAAAGCTTCAGGTGAGATTTTGTGGTACCAGACTAAAATGAGACTGGTTGGAAACAAGCTAATTATGTGCAAGGAAAGGGTCAAATCACAGGCTGCTGAGGCCAATGATAAAAAGACTGCAATAGTGAAGAAATACAGGAGCATCATGCCAAAGCCCTTTGTTGACATTCAGGGCTTGGCATCACTTAGCAGCTCTTCCTCTCTACTACTATCTCAAGTGGGAGAATCTGCCCTTAGAAATCGGATGGTAGGTGTTAGAACACATAGGTGGAAGCAGAGTGATACTTTTACAGTTGCTGGCAACGACCGTAAAATAATTTCCTTGTCTGCGAAACCACTCTATAAATGTCACATCTGTGATCATAGCTTTCAGTTTAAGCACCATCTGCAAGACCACCTAAACAGCCACAGCAACAAGAGACCCTACCACTGCCGATTATGTCGCAAGGCCTATGTGCATTCAGGCAGCCTGAGCACACATATGAAGCTTCACCACAGTGACAACCGCCTAAAAAAACTGATGTGCTGCGAGTTTTGTGCCAAGGTGTTCGGACACATCCGTGTATATTTTGGTCATCTCAAAGAAGTACACCGTGTTATCATTAGCACAGAGTCATCAGCCAAACAAATGGAGAGGAAAAGTCAAACCCACAAGAATGCAGCAAATATATTTGACGGGTAAGTTTTTTTTTTTTTTTTTTTTTTTTTTTCATATATACATTCATTTTAGGATCTTCAAACACCTAACTTGGAAACTCAATGAAAGGCTCATGCAAACTTGAGTTGAAAGATTCCAGGGTGTAAATTTGCATTAAGTAATGGTTCTGCAAGGAGTCATGGGTTCCCAAAATAACTTTTCAAATAGCCAAGCTATTACTAGTGGTTAAAGCGACCTTAAAGCTCCCACTCATTTTAATTTAAAAAACAAACATGGTAAACTTACGTACTCTTTGCAATGGTTTTGCACAAAGCAGCCCTGATCCTCTTGGGGTCTCCCTCTGGCGGTCCAGACTTTTCCTGCTCGGCGGGTGCCCACATGGAGAACTCACGAGCCATCATGTCTGCGTCCATTGACACAGAGCAGGGGGCTCAGCCCAGCATTTCATTGACAGCAGTGGGAGCCAGGCTCCCGCTGCTATCTATCTGCCCAGTAAAGAGGGAGACAGTGGTGAGAGACGCTGCTCTTGTGCACATCACTGGATCAGATCGGGCTCAGGCAAGTAAAAGGGGGGGAACACGCACATGTGACAGTGGTTCTAATTCATCCACACCCAATCCAGTGGCAAATGCAACAAAAATTAAAGTTTTGGCTATACATGCACTTTTTATTATTATTATACAGAATTTATATAGCGCCAACAGTTTGCGCAGCGCTTTACAATATCATGTGAACATCATTCATGAGCAAAAATGATTGCCCCTGTGTATACATAATTGCAAACTGCATAAAGACAAAAGCTTAAAATGGTAAAGCTTAACTCTGGAAACAGCCTTAAAAAAGGCAGATAGAGGGCAAATGATTGGTAGTGTCAGCTCCCTACAGTTGATCTTTGCCACATTACTGACTAATGCCTTGTACATACTATCAGATTTTTTTTTTTTTTTTTTTTCAACCCAGTGGCTGAACGAAGAAAAAACTGAAAAGCTCGGGAGGAGCTCGCTGTACTGACTGTCCAATGTTAGTACAGTGATCTCCCCCCTGAGCTATTGTGCTCTGACAGGGGGACTGCTCCACCAGAACACACCGGTCAGCCCTTGCAGCCATGCCGATCAGATGCTGGTTTTCCAGCATGCCTATTCGACAGAAGCCAACCAGGCTGGTGTCACACATGGGCCGAATGTCTGCCTGCATTCTAGGAGCCAACTGACCCTCCCATGTTGCACGAGGGTCTTAGTTTTAAAGGTGTCCTCCTTCAAAGGCAGTTTCATATGCTCAAATTCACTTCAGAGAATTGCAACCCATCATTGAGTGCAGTCTCTGGATTGGCCCATGTGCCTGTCAATGGTTTGGAAGGTACTCATGACAGATCCTATCCTATTGGGCCCTTAAAGAGTCCCAGATACCCTCTTTTGTAAGAGACTTGGCATCTTGAGGACGTTTAGCTCCAGAACAATATTCTGGAATTCAGGGCTATTTGATTCTCTCTTCCAGCACTGGACCCAGTGACTTATCTTCCATAGGTACAATGCACATGGGATCTCAGGGGGCCCTCCCACTGTGCAACATGGTAAGTATGCTGGTTCTCTGTCTTTGGGAAAGGAGCAGAACAGGTCTCACAACAATTAACCCCACGCCTGCTGGGGAAGGAGCCGAGTGGGAGCCAAACACCACAGCAGCTGGGCATCATTACTATGTAATCAGGTGGCGCTACTGATGCACCTGTTTATTTGTTGACCGTTGTCATCTCCCAAGGCAAGAAAAAGATGTTTCCTCTGGCCCTCTTCCCCTGCTGTTCCCTCAACCACCTCCATATCCCAAGCGCTGGATTGATCTTTGCTGCAGCTACGGGTAGTAATAGTAAAGGTGCTTGCCGGCTGTGGGGTTCGGTTCCCTCCCCAGCAACGTCATGGATCATTTTTTTTTTATTATTATTATTCAGGATTTATATTGCACCAACAGTTTGCATGGTGCTTTATAGCACGAGAGCAGACAGTACAGTTACAATACAGTTCAATACAAGAAGAATCAGAGGGCCCTTCTTGTTAGAGTTTAAAATCTAAAATCTGAATCTGCACATGCACAGTAGTCTTGGAGGTCCAGAATTTCACTGGATACTGAATATACTGCTACAGGTAAATGGTGCAGGGGAGGTGTATACTGTGGGATAGAGTCACTTACTCCTGACCCCTGAACTCTGCCACTACTGATCTCTGGGTCACTTCTAAACTCTGACCTACTTAACACTTTGCCACTTACTACTGAACCCCTGCTCTCTACTTCCCTTTATGCCACAGCCAGTATCCAGCACAATGAAAACCACACCCAGTTTTTGTTACTGTGCATTTGCACACTTTTTTTTTTCTGCAGGCTGTAGGGCCTAACCTTTCATCTTGCACACAGGCCCCACTGCTTTTGGAAAATGCCCCTAGCTGGACCTCTCACCTGACCAGGATTCCTGAAGGTCCCCGTAGAGGATAGCCTGCTTTTTGGTCCACTATTACTAGGTGGATTTGTGAGCTCATAATCCAAACTTGTGGCCTCGGGCAAGATTCCCACTCTCTTAGTCAATGTGTACTCCACTAGCACTAGATCAGTTAGTGCTTCATGGGGTTTTCAGCAGCAGCCATCTGTTTCTCATATTTGCAAGTTAGCCACCTGGTCTTCCTCCCGTACCTTCAGGCCTTGGCTGATGCTGGCTTTGGTTGTAATGTTCTTCATGTGATGCTGTAGGCTTCCTTAAGCCACCCTTGATAATCGGAGACTGCGACTGAGCCTCCAGCCTGTGACTGGAAAGTGAAGGAGAAGCAGAACACTGGTCAGCTCATTTTTCTGTCACTTTTATCTCCTCCTATCAGCACTCTCCTTGTAGCCACATGGGCACTGCAAGCACCTGATTTTTCTCCCTCTAAACCTGAGCTCTTTTGTTCAGGTAATTGCATATGGCAAATTCCAAACCAAGATTATCATGCTGCTTTATAAAGAAAGTACATTTAATGAATACAGAGCTGCATTAATTTGTGCCTTTTATATCTGCAGGGACAGGACTCCGAATGAAGATTATGCTCTTCATGGACAAACTGATGAGATCCAGCTACAGATAAAATGTGGACGTTGTCATTTCATCACGCCTACATTTTCAGACATGAAAATCCATATGTTTTGTGCACACGGAGATGAATTTAAACAGATATTACAGGATGGCGTCCTAGAGAACAGACAAGGTGCTCAGGAGGAGGTGGTCAAGCATGCAACTCACCACTGGAAGTTGTTGAGTGAGAGGCGGAATGTGGTCAAGTGCTGTAAATGTGATGAGGAAATTTTTGGCTCCAGCAAACTGAGGAAACATGTATGTGTTTCAGACTCTACTCTTGGTGAATGTAAGGAAACTGAGATCCCTCCATCAGTGGAAGGACAGAATGAAGACCTTCCATCTGGATCTCGTACTGAAATTAAATTCAACTGTGGAAATGTTTTTAACTGCCTGTTGTGTAAACAAGTATTTGAAATTCAAAATAAGCTCTTTGAACATTGGAAGACAAAGCACAACTGCGATGATCCCTTTTTACTTTGGACAATTTTTAGTTCTTTTGCCAAAAATGATTCAAAATAGTCTTTAAGTAATTTACTTTTGTTTATGGAAAGCAGCACAAGCACTATTAATCCTAAATTCCAACTTGGTTTTGAACTGTGTTTTTTTTTTTTTTTTAACCTAATGTTTCAGCTTTAATTTGTTCATTTTGAGCAGTTTGCATTAGTAAAAGGCAAAATTTACTTTTTTATGGCTTTTTATATACATCCTGAAAAAATTGTTTATAGTGAGTCTGATGCCAAAATAGATCACATTGCATCAGCTGTACAAATGATTTGAACCTTTATTTCAAGAGATGCAAGTCTGACCTGTTAGTGGTAGTTACACAGACTGGTAGTCTGTTTCTATCTCGTGGCTGTACAAGCCTGAAAACTATGGGTGTTGTAGCCTCTCACCTGCTGATCTATTCTGCTACACGGTCAGTCCCCTCCTAGCCTGGTTTTGTGCCTCTCTAAGTCATGATCCATCTCACAGAAGTGTGCAACATGTCTTAATAATAGTACCATGTTCCATAGAAAGTTTCCTGTTTCAAGGTTTCTAACATTTCAGCGCTCCTATTGCTTTCAGTGGTCCTGGACCTCTGTTTATTCTGTATCCCCTGCTTGGTGGTGCCTCCACCATCCTGTTTCTATGTTCCAAGTGCTTCAAGATATTTAGATCTGTGTTCCCAGTGCTGCAAGAAACTTTTTTGCATCTGTGTCCCAGCTAAGTCCTGTGTTTGTATTCTCCTAGCACTCCAGTGCTTCTAAAGATTCTCTTGTTCATTCTTCTGTCTTTAGTACCTCAAAAGAATCCTTAATTTTCTATGACTCCAGAATATTCCTGTAACTGATCAGTTTGCACAGGTGTATTTAAGGGATGCAACCTGGGAGCTGTCCTGCTGCAAAGCCCATCATCCCTTTCAGACGTGCTCTGGTGAATACCAGGTGCTCCTTAGAATCTGCAGCTTGAGAACACCACCATGAAGCACACAGGCTTCACAATGAATCCACAAAATGATTGTCATGCTTCAGGATTGTAGAACAGACCGAAGAGCACATCATTTTTAGGGTTGTTAGGGTTGTTTAACACAAGATACATTTTTTTTTTTCTGTCAAATTGAAGTCCTTAGATAAATTACTTTTCTATCCACTGCTAAACTATGGCATTAAGAAGATGGGGATAAGCAGTAAAAAAAAATACATTTTTGGGGATCCTGAATAAGTTATGTGACCAGGTTTTTTTTTTTTTTTTTTTTGTAACATCTCTAAATAGAAACAAAGCTTATTATATATGTGCTTTTGTGGTGATTATTTTCACAGTTCCTTAAATTCCCAGTAAAGAAACTTTTATGATAAGGAACTCCTAAACTGCATGTTTCTAGAGACGGGTCTGTGTATAGTTGACTTTGGTATAGTAAGCGATAGCCAGTTTCTAAATTTTCTACTGTTCCTTATGTATAGCACCAAAGCAATGTTTTAAGCTAAGATCCCCCCTTTCAATATAGTCTGCCGGTTATATAAACATTGTGAGTAATATGATTTTTGACTTGCCAGTAAAATCCCTTTCTCTTTATGAGACACTGGAACATTAGTCTTTAGCACGGGATATATGCAACTACCTTCAGGTTGAAAACTGGTAAGAAAAGAAGGCTGCAGGGTCATCCCCCTATATAACCCCTCACACTTCCAACTAGCCTCGGTTTTCTACGTCTATTTAGACTGTGTAGTGCAGTCAAAATAGATTTCTCAATCACTATCAACTTGTCTTATTTACACCCTAGCATTCTGGGAATGCGAGCAGAAACATGCATTTGTGTGTTCTGGGAAACACGGGTTGCGTTTGCAGTGCCATTATTTCTAAATGATACCCTAAATGCAGCTAGGAATCACCCAACAAAATGTACAGCAAATGCGCTATTATGTAAAGTAAACAAACGCAGCAAGGTTTGCTCACGAAAAGTTGCAGGAGCTACTTTGGCATGTTTGTCATGTAGGGCAGCCCATTTAGTTAAATGGCCTGCCCTACACTGTCACATGAAAAAAAAAAAGCACAAAAAAAACATGCTAGTGCATGTGGGACAGGTGTGAATGGGTTCTAAATCAAGATACACTATATTGCCAAAAGTATTGGGATGCCTGCCTTTACACGCACATGAACTTTAATGGCATCCTTAGTCCTTAGGGTTCAATATTGAGTTGGCCCATCCTTTGCAGCAATAACAGCTTCAACTCTACTGAGAAGGCTGTCCACAAGGTTTAGGAGTATTTCTATGGGAATGTTTGACCATTCTTCCAGAAGCGCATTTGTGAGGTCAGGCACTGTTGGACTAGAAAGGCCTGGCTCACAGTCTCCATTCTAATTTATCGCAAAGGTGTTCTATCGGGCTGAGGTCAGGACTCTGTGCAGGCCAGTCAAGTTCCTCCACCCCAAGCTCGCTCATCTATGTTTTCATGCACCTTGCTTTGTGCACTGGTGTGCAGTCACGTTGGAACAGAAAGGGGCCATCTCCAAACTGTTCCCCCAAAGTTGGGAGTATGAAACTGTCTAAAATGTCTTGGTATCCTGATGTCTAAAGAGTTCCCTTTGCTAGAACTAAGGGGCCAAGCCCAACCCCTGAAAAACAACACCATAATCCCCCCTCCACCAAACTTTACACTTGGCACAATACAATAAGGCAAGTACCATTCTCCTGGCAACCGCCAAACCCAGACACGTTCATTGGATTGCCAGACAGAGAAGTGCAATTAGTCACTCGACATCACATCTCCACTGCTTTAGAGTTTAGTGGTGGCATGCTTTATACCACATTATCTGACGCTTTGCATTGCACTTGGTGATGTAAGGCTTGGATGCAGCTGCTCAGCCATGGAAACCCATTCCATGAAGCTCTCTACGCACTGTTTTTGTGCTAATATGAAGGCCACACAAAGTTTGGAGGTCATTAGCTATTGACTGCAGACAGTTGGCGACTTCTGGACACTGCTCTTCAGCATGTGCTGACCCCGCTCTGTCATTTTACGCGGCCTACCACTTCGTGGCTGAGTTGCTGTTGTTCCCACTAACAGTTGACCATGGAATATTTAGTAGCAAGGAAATTTCACGGATGGACTTATTGCACAGGTGGCAACCTATCACGGTACCACGCTTGAATTCACTGAGCTCCTGAGAGTGACCCATTCTTTCAAAGATGTGTGTAGAAGCAGTCTGCATGCCTAGGTGCTTGATTTTATACACCTGTGGCCATGGAGGTGATTGGACCACCTGAATCCAATGATTTGGAGGGGTGTCCTAATACTATAGTGGATATAGCCGTGCTTCATCAATACAAATATTACACACATTTCCAATTCTCTAAACCATCAAAATGTGCATAAAGTGATGTAATATTTTCTATGCTCCATGAACTGTGTTCCAAGTGAAAAGTCTTCTTTTCATATCCAATGTGCCACAATAATTGTAGTGCTAGATCTCCAATGTGAACAGCCAAGTGAGTTTAATTCACATGCCAAAAGTGTCAATACTAAAATGCACCTCCATCTTTGTGCTTACTCCCCACTTGACCATGCACTCACCAGAACTGCAGACCCCTTGACTTAAAAAGCAGGTCTACGGTCACTTGTTCTGCAACCTCAACAGGCTTCCCCTCTGGTTCACTCCTTCATACCGTGTATAGTAAAATCGGTAAAAAGACTCGCATCACGTAATGCCTTATATTTAAAGCTTGTTTATTTAAACATAAAAAACAAAGTATATGCACTCACATTTTAGTGTGCCCTTTCTGGCACCTCTTATGCATATTGCAATACTACCTGTGAGAACGCTACCCCACCCACTGTCACATAAAGGATGCTGGCGTGCATTCCAGATAACAGAAATGCCATATCACCCCAATGCCCCACCTAATGCATTTCATCATCCATGCACGTCATCGGCCTCAGTTTTGTAGCAAACAACAGGGAGATCATAAGGATGGGACCTGTGTCCCGTACTATACTGCTTAGTCATACAATACAAGACAGAAAAAAAAAATCCAGATCATGGGACATCCAAAAACAGTCCACCTGTGAGGGGTCCATACTGCAAACAAACGCCAACCTGCGCAACAAATAGGTAGGTAGCTTGTAGTGCTTTATGCCTGAAACTGGCATAAGAGGAGGACTCAACGTCCAACTGGTAGAAACTTGTGAACAGAACCATAGGTGGCTGCCTTGCAATTATGAGAACAGATGCCTGATGCTGAAAACCCTATGAAGTGCCAACAGATCTGGTAGACTGTTTTAACCGGAATAGGAGGAACCCTATCTTTTAAACAAACCTTTTCAACCTGAGTGCTGTGGCACCCTGGGGTGGCTTCTAAATTGTTCAGTTGTGCAGTGGCAAAATGCCTAAAAATTGCCCAAAACATTTTTCAACAGTGAGTGGATCAAACCTGTCTTTTTGTTACACAAAGCCATGTTAAAGTAGTTGCAAATGCTTACATATACCCAGTGAACTGACTGCCCTCAGGTGATACACAGAGATGAAAGAAATCCTCCTACATAAGTTGTACCTGTTTATCTGCAGTCATCACCACATTCTTTCAAAGTGGTGAATTTGTAAAGCTTGTCAAAGTTCAGGAAAAAGGGGGCGGGGAGATGAAATTACACTCTGCAGAGCTCAGGGAGGAGAGCTCTGAGAGATGATTGGAGAGAAGAGACACACCCCACTCCACACAGGTCACAGGAACAGAGATGAGGCTGACAAACTGCTGCAGGTTCTTCCCCATCACTATTTTTCTCTTGGTGTCAGGAAAACTTGTCAAAAATGATTCACGCTGATAGCAGAAGACAGAAATGACACATAGTTCTCTTGATTGAGGCAAGTACACATTATAGAGGGATATGCTTTGTTCACATTTCACGTCTGAGGTTTACAACCATTTTGAAACCTTGGCCAGTGTGCAGGAGAGCCACTGGCATCTAAACAACCAATTATGTAATCTGTTGATAAGGAGGACATTGAGTGCCTGCACAGCATCCTTGTTTGCCCCTTCCTTGCCCCTCTTTGTCAGCACTAGGGTCATGTTAGCAGAGAGTGGGGGGAAACTGAGGAAGAAGGAAAACACTAGAATACTAGTCAGTATCAGTTTGCAAAGGTTGAGGAATAAATCATCTAGAAGGTTGGGTAGCCCATGTTTATGGAATCTGCAGTGATATGTAAAAAGATTATTTTAGTTTTTACGTTTTAGAATGGGATGCCTTGGCTGGAAAAGGTTGAGAAATACTATTTTAAACCATGAGCTTGAATGCTAATTTGTCTGATCCACCTAGCAATAATGGACAGTGAAGCAGGGAGACCCCTGCAGGAGCTCTTGGGAGGTACAAAGAGGGAATCTGGCCATTGCTAAGTGGTAAGACTCTCACAGCACTTACCATATCAAGAGAGTGGAGAGAAATTTTCTTGGGATGTTTAGCAGCAGGCCAGAAGGAAGGATGAACAATATCCTAGTTAAGGTTGAAGGAAAAGATCACCTTAGGGAGAAAGGCAGCTTTAGGCCTCAAAATAATCTGGTCCATGTGTAATACTAAGAAGGGCTCTTTAAGGATAAGGTCAGCCGCTCCGAAACCTCTGCACAGAGGTGATAGCAACAAGAAAGAGAGACCACCTTGCTAGTGAGATCAGGTCAAAAGGCAACTTCTTAACCTCCCTGGTGGTCTGATTATGTCAATATTTTTGAATGTCAAAGCGGTACATTATCTTGCATTCAAATTTGTTGTTTTATATTGTAGGCCTGTAATTCTTAGGAATAACTCACTTAAATCTGTCCAAACAAGAGTCTAGTTTTGGAACTGAAAATTAACCCCGAGCCGCACTCGGGATTACCGCTAGAAAGGTTAAGAGCCAAGAAAAATAGGTTACGATCTCAAGTAGACACAGGCAGGCATACAGGAGAAGATATGTGCGTGACACCATGAACAAAGGTGATATTAAAGGAGAAGTAGGGCCAAAGCTCTTTTGGCCTATGTCTCCTTTGAGTCACAGGAGTGTACTTAGTTATGTACCCTTGTGACCCGTATTCAGTTGACAGCGGACTAAACTCCACTTTTGGCTAACGTCACTCAGCTGGTCCATGTTCTGAAGGGATCCCGACTGTAATGTTGGGATCCACCCAGATGCCTGACTGGCAGCTGGCTCGGCATCTTAGGGTGCACCTGAAAGTCTGAGCCAGCTGCTCTCTTCCCCTCCACAGACCAGCGCTCCAGTGAGTGCTGGAGAAGTAGAGCAGAGAGCCAGTGACTGACAGTTGCTGCTGTCTGCTCACTGAAGACTGAGAACTGAGCGATCTGCGGTCTTAGTGCCAGCAGGGGACAGATGCAGCATCGAACTGATGCTGCATCCAGCTAGGTGAGTATGTGGTTCTGTGTTCCAGCAACAATATGGGTGTTTTCCTGTCTATTGCTTGAACAAAATATTGGTTTGAATGCTTCTCCGCCATTTAGGAGAAACCTTGTATTTTTAATTAGTGAATACAAGGCGTCCTCTAAATGTCTATGGTAGAAATCATGACTCCATCCACCCGCCTCTCCACCTTGGCCAATCAGAGGAAGCCTTTTATGCATTGATTAAAATACAAGGCTTTTTCATAATGGCAGAGAAGCATTCAGGCTGATCTAATTTGTTCTTGCAGCATACGGTGAGTTGCCCGTACTACTGCTGCAATACCCACATACTTTATGTAGCTAATGATACCTATTGTATCATATGGCTAACAGGGTGACTGCCATATTAGTGTAATGAAAATTGTCTGGGCCAGCTTGGCCCAAAAAAACTTAAAATTTAAAAGCTGAAAGTAGAGAGTGAGAGGTGCTGAGGAGGCTCTCTCCTGGTGTGTCATCCTGATTCAGTTCCTCAGAAGTCAGCCTCCTCAGGTAACATGTCTTGCATAAGGGCAAAGTCAAAAAACAATTCAGGAAAGGTTGTTGAAGGGGCACAGTTTTGCTATCAATGGCCTCAAAAGACATTTTGTTCAAAAAATCTGACATTGTGGCAGAAAATACCTCTCTGGATATGAAAGCGGAAGCTTGGATGGCAGATGGAATAGCAGAATGGAAGGAAGGCAGGGAGTCAGACTGGGGGCAACCATCTAGGGGATACTAGGGCCCTGAGTAGATAAACTATCACCCTCTTTGGAGATAAGTGTTGAGCCTGAGCAAGCAAGACAATCTGACCCTTTTCCTTAATGCTTGTAATCTTCCATGCTTGGTGAAAAGTCCCCAGAGGGATACTTGTTTCCTCTTCTGCCATAGAAAGGGAGGAGAAGGCCTCAATGCCAAGCACTTGTAAGCTGTGCCAAAGGAGAGCCAGGAGCTATTGCCTGTTGGAAAGCGCTCCCAGAAGGAGGTAAAGCATGCAAGCTCAGTAACCTAATTCATAGTGGCAGGGTTGTGCTAGCACATTAGGGTACCACAAAGGAAAAGTTGGCAGCAGCGCTGAGCCATTTTTAAAAAAATAAACCAGCACTCTGCTAAAACCATTGGTAGGGTCATCGGCACAAACCACATACCCCAAAGGGGTGGTTTTAGAAGATAATATGGCCTTCAGGACATAAATGTTTAAAGGGCTTCCACACTGTACTTACTGATGTGCTCTGCATGCAGGATTAACAGGTGGATATACTCCATCCTGGCTTTGCCCTCCACACATTCCCCTTATTGGGATATTGGGTGTTCCAGTTTTCAGGAACAGAGAGTCCTTGACCTATAAAGCACCCTGCGGGTACCTCTACATGTTGCACCATGTGTCAAGGGTGCCAGCTGCAGCAGAATCCAATGGATTTTAGCAAATTGCATGCCAGCTAGTCACCCAAGGCACAGCTGTGGAGTCAACCTCCACAAAAGATGATGCCATGGCTATAGTGTATCCAGAAATCTTAATAGAAGTAGCTTGGTTTAACAATTGTTAGGAGAGAGGGAAAACCTTCATAAAAAGAAGTTAAGCTTCTTTCAGAGAGAAAAGGTCCATCACCTTAAGACAGTAAAAAGCTGAGAATAGCTGGGAGTCGGAGGGATTATAATGTAGAGGTGGATGGGGGATTTCTCTACAGCCTTCCCTTGTTTGCTAGTGTCCAGTCACCTGAAGGTAGCTGCATATAATCCATGGCAAGGACTAAAGATTCTTTTTCCCATACTGAACGAATAAGAAACAGAAATGGCATCAAGATATTCCACCTGACTGTGTCTGCCTGCTATGCACAGCAGTTTCATGGGAGAAATTTGTTTATACAGGAGAGTCTTTTGTGAAAGTAGAACCCCCTATATCAATTCTGCATTATGTTGGTTATTGGAAGAATAACTAGTCTAGTGTTCAGGGCAGTTCACTAGCATTACCAGGCCCAGACTGGCCATAATGCACACCAGGCATTTGCACAGTGGGTCGGGGCTGCCTGGATATGTGGGGCAGTGGGGGTGGCATATAGAGGAACCGATCGGTCAATTTCCCTCCTGCCACTGCTGAATGCCCACTGCTCCTCCTCTCCCTCCTGCAAGCATTCAGTGGCTGCAGGTGAGAAATGGACGGATTGGTTCCTTTATATGCTGCTCCTCCTATCCATCTTCTTTCTGCTCCCCCGAGCTCCTGACCTCTTTCCTGGTCCCCCTGGGTTCTCTCCCAGCCCCCCCCTCCTCCCCTGCAGCGCTGCCGGGTTCCCTTCTCTCCTGACAGCTACTATGGGGGATCTGTCAGCATGGAAAGCGGAAAAGGACCCGGTAAATATGTAATTTACTGGCCCCTTGTTTGAATGGACAGTCAGTGATTGGTACCAATCACTGACTTTGTCAGTTTATAACTGAGACATAGTAAACCTTGGTTTACTGTGCTTCAGTTTATGAATGAACTGGAAGATCTGTATAGAGCTATTCCTGTCAATTCACTCTGTACAGCTGAGACCCCCAATGGTGCTCTTAAAAAAATTGTAAAAAAAAAGTAAAATGCTAAAAAATAAAAAAACTACTGACACCAGTGGTAGAACTACCAGGGTCTCAAAGGTTGCATTTGAAACCGGGCCCTGGCATTACGGTGGTGGTTCCAAGAGAAGGGCTTGGGGCTGCTCTGTCTAAAATACCTGAGCCAATTTTTTTGTCCCAGTCTGGGCCTGAGTATCACTGCCAGTGATTAAGCACTTGCCAGTCAGCCTGGGACATTGTTCTTTCTCTTATCGCTGAAAGAAAACCCAGGCTGGTCCCTGGTTACGGTCTCGTAAGCTGTGTTTCTTTCTTACACCCAGAAGTGTTTACTTGTGCATTATGTACATTTACTGGTGCTGGAGTATGTGGTGTTAATGTACATTATGGTACGCTTGTGAAGAGCACTAAATGTCGGCATGGTAAGATGTAGCAGAAAAAGAATGTTTCCTAGCGTAACAAATAACATGTTTTGTAATTGTGCCTTTGTAGGAGGAAATGTATTTCTGGTACAAGATAACAAAAGGGTTTACATGTGACTACAAAGTGAATAAACCTATTAAAATAGTGTGCTAATTTAGCTTTTGATTTCCCTAAAGCAGCTCCATGCTTTTTGTTTACATCAACTAAATGTGAAAGCAATTGATATGGTATCAGAAATGCTGCTTAGTTCTGTATTGTCTGTTTATGCAAAATTCTTTTTAAAGTGAGGTGTCAGTTACTCTTAGTAGGCTGACATGAACATTTAGTAATTGTTTTTTAATAATGTAACATGGTAACAACATCAGCTGTCTTGATATTTGGTAATATTATCTTAAAGTGTTAATAAAGTCTATTTTTTTTTTAAATTAAAATAACAAACATGTTATACTTACCTGCTCTGTGCAGTGGTATTGCACAAAATGACCCCGATCGCCCTCTTCTCGGGTCCCCTGCCAGCGATCTTTGCTCCTCTTCTTTGTGCGTCCAGATAGAAAGCTGTTTGCTATGGAGGCACGTGGTGTCTGCTCACTCCTGAGCTGTGAGTCTATAGAGCTGTGCTCCATAAACACACACAGTGGTCCCCGTCCCCCACTTCCTCACTGCATTTGATTGGCAGGAGCTAATGGCTCCTCCTGCTGTTCGAGTCCCTGTGTGAAAAGGAAGAGAGGGGAGAAAAGATTCAACTGTTCTCAGTGCTGGTTCTATTCTCCCCTCTCTTCCCCTTTACAGAGGAATAGGGGAGGACAGAGAAAAAGAAAAGTTTTTTTTACCTCAATTCAAGGTATTCACCGCTAGTGCTATTGCTGAGCTCTCATTTTAAACATGCTAGTTACCTGGCCATCATTCTAATCCATATGTTAACAGGAGAAAGTACGCAGATCAGGAGTTAGGAGTTTCCCCTGCCTTCACTAGCTGCTTGTTTGTTTTGGGTTGTGAAAGTAGCGAGGCCAGGGACAGCCAGACAACTATGATTTTCAGAAGGTCAGCAATGACAGACTCTTTTTCCTCTAGTGCAGTTCTCCTTTGGATCATTTGAGGACACCAGTTGTGAGATATTACTACCATAGTGCCTAGCTTTATGGCCATACTAAAGCCAAACATTAATATGAGGGGGGTTCAAGTCAAACCAGGACTTTTAATTCTACAGGTATAAAGAGGGATGCTAGTGTGGCGGTACTACATGCAGTAGTAAGTGGTAAGTGTGTCCTATTACTGATAGGCGTCGCGAGCCAGTCCAGAGACTGTTAATCAAGATGGCAGACAACAGTGTTAGAGCGTGCATTGAACATCGAGTGGTTAGGAAGTTTCTTGTGAATGAAGGTGTAAAACCTGCAGATATCTATAGAAGACATCAAGCACAGTACAGTGATGAGACAGCCGAAGTAAGACATTTGAATGGTGTAAATGTTTCAAAGATGGCTGTACGTCTGCCAGTGACAATCCCGGCCATGGTGGTTCCCGGCCCACAGCAGTCATTCCTGTGAACATTCAGCGCGTGGAACATCTGATTCTGGATAATTGATGCATATCCTGTCGTGAAATTGCACAAGAGACAAATCTTTCTGTGGGAACAGTGAACGCAATGATGAAGTAAAGCAGGCTGTCCTAGGATGGTTCAGGTGTACTGACAAGTCTTTCTATGCCAAAGCTTTCCAGGTGTTAGTTAAATGCTGGGATAAGTGTACAAATGTAGCAGGGGAGTGTGTTGAAATATAAATGCAATTTCCTCTCCTTGAAATTTGTTCTTTCATTATATAAACTCAAAAGTCCCTTTTTTACTTGAATGCCCATTGTATAAATAAAAATAAAGCCATCAGACTTTCCTTTTGTATTGGTTATAGTCTTGTGGGACAGGGCTGGGATAAAGTCCACCATGGTAAAAACTTACCAATGAAGCCTCTCAAGAAAGCTGGCATATGATTTGGTTCACCAATCAATAGTGAAATCACCAATCAATAGTGAAAACACAAGCCTAAGATATTCTGAAAATTGTGAGGCTGTGCGAGTATAACCTGTTTGTTTCTGGAGTGAGAGTATTGAATATGAAGGTTAGCTGCACATTCATTTTGTATGTGTGCGTAAAAAGCATAAAAATGAACGATTACTCTGGCATATGGACCCCACAGCTCATTGGCTTTTTATAGTGAACATTTAATTGACGTGTTCTGTAGAGAATGTGCACGCACAATACTTAGCACAGTTAGACTTATTGACCAGACAGGCATAAATGGCACAGCAACTGTGCTGATTTCAGGTGGATTATTGCAAATCAAACCTGGTATTTGGATAGGTGGTTGTGTTTGTGCTTACAAGTCCTACTAGGTAATGTACTGCTATATACTGTATAACACACTGCATATTCAGATAATACATTTAGAATTGGGTGTGTTGTTTTAATAAAAAGAATTAAAGGTAAGGTAAAAAGTGCTGAATATATACTGGTATACACTCACCGGCCACTTTATTAGATACAATTGTTTGGTAACACAAATTGCTAGTCAGCGAATCACATGGCAGCAACTTGATGCATTTAGGCATCTAGACGTGGTGAAGATGACTTGCTGAAGTTCAAACTGAGCATCATACAGGGGATTTAAGTGACTTTGAACATGACATGGTTGTTAATTCCAGACAGGCTAGTCTGAGTATTTCAAAAACTGCTGATCTGCTGGGATTTTCACACACAATCATCTCTAGGGTTTGCAGAGAATGGTCTGAAAAAGAGAAAATATCCAGTGAGTGGAAGTTGTGTGGACAAAAATGCCTTGTTGATATCAGAGGTCAGAGAAGAATGGGCGGACTGGTTCGAGATGATAGAAACCAGTAACTCATGTCAATATGGGCCAAAATCTCTGAATGTTTCCAACACCTTGTTGAATCTATGCCATGAAAAATTAATTGCAGTTCTGAAGGCAAAAGAGGATCCCACCCAGTACTAGCAAGTTGTACCTAATAAAGTGGGTGGTGAGTGTATATACAGCAGCTTTTCAGTCTATCCAGGCAATTGTTACTGAGCCTAGCATTGACACTTCCTGCTAGTGTTGCTATTGGCCCACTACTATGATGTGATGTCTCACTGGCCAGAAGAAATGTTCAACATTATCAGGAAGTATAGACACTATCCCCAATCAGGACTGTTCAGGAGTCAAGCAAAGCATGGGACTGAAAACTGTTTTAGGACTATGTAGTACCTGCACATTATACAGTCACTTCATTTTTTTCTGATCCAGATTCCCTGCTGTGCTATTTACATTTTCTTTTGGAAGGGGAGGATGGTGCAGACTTTGATCCTCCTCCTTTTTTACGAGACTGCATATGAAAACATTTTGTTCTACTAGGTGCCATATTTTTTCCAAGAAAGGGAAAAAGCTCCTCCCTTTTAATTGTCCATCTAATCCAGACTTCAAACGTATGGGTTTAGGTCTACTGTTTGTAAAGGCTTTTAAAGTTTCTATGGACAATTTGGGGTACTGTAGTTTTTTTGCCATTGTATGTGCACATGCATTTACTCAACACAACCCACTGTTTTATATTTCACCAAAATATTGCGTATTATATTGTGTTTGCGTACACAAAAATTAATTTGAGTACACTGCTGAAAAAATTAAAGGAACACTTTGAAAACACATCAGATGTCAATGGGGAAAATATCATGCTGGATATCTATACTGATATGGACTGGGTAATGTGTTAGGAACATAAGGATGCCCCATTGTTTTATGGAAATTAAAATTATCAGAGGATGAATTTCAGACACTCCGAAAATCAAAGTGAAAAAATGATGCAGCAGGCTAGTCCATTTTACTGAAATTTCATTGCAGCAACTCAAAATGGTACTCAGTAGTTTGTATGGCCCCCACGTGCTTGTATGCATGCCTAACAATGTTGGGACATGCTCCTAATGAGATGACAGATGGTTCCTCCTGTAGCAATCGTGCACACAGAGATGGATGCGAACCTCCATTTTGGGAAAGGCCTCCATCTTCTATCATTTTCTACTCCCAAATGAGCTCCTCTACATCCCCTCTCCCTCTCTGTTGAGTGACACGTGGTCCCTGGATGCTGAGTTCAAAAAGGCATCAAGGCCCAGTGGGAGAGCTCATGGCTATAAACCCCAATTAGCCTGGCCCCCATATGTCTGCAAGACTCTGCTTGGAAAAGGATCGTAAAACCATAAACCAAGTCCTTCACTGAGCTCAAAGACATCCCAGATAAACCGTGAACCAGACATCACATTCAACATCCACTTTCCCCTATGATTACATATCTTGGAAGACTTACATAAAAACCAGGCATATATTCAGACCGGTCACTTTACTACAAGTCGTCTGATATATTACACCCCCTAGCTGACACAAACAGGAGAGCAGAAAATGATATCTCCTTAACCATCCCAGCAGGTATGTCATATTTCATATCTAGACGTTCAGCAGATGATTCTGCGTATTTATCTACCCATGGATAGAATGTCACATGTACCTAGGAAAAGTTATGGACCATAGTATAATTTGGGAGGGATTTGGTCATAGCCTGAGCTCCCCACCTACAACACCCCTCCCCAGGCAAGTGGTTCTCTGCTTTAAGGAGACACTCTGTTGAGTTCCTAGAAAAAGGCTGTTATGCTTGGAGCTAAGCTAAGCTGAGTTGAGCTAAGTTGAAGATTCTCCCTTTTAACATCGGAACTAACTTTGGGAGATAAGGCACCATTTTGGCTCAGGAAACTTGATCTGCTTAAACCAAGGCTGACGGCAAGTACTTTATCTCTCTAAACTTCTTTCTCTTATCTCTTTGCTGTGTTATTTCTCTCTGTATATTTATATATATATTGGCTACATTTTTTTCTGTAAATATTTTTATTGCACCCTTTTGACCTTTTAGTAATAAATCTTACTTTCTGAAAATGTTGAACTGTTTCTAAAGCTCTTTAATGCAAACTAAGAACCCCTTTCTCTGAAGAGCGCTACTGTGTGTTTTAAAATGTCTGCATACATCTGTCTGCGGTGACATTGTGTATACAAACGAATATTCAAACATCATAGTGTTACTACTGATATTGCAGAGTTTCCTCTTTCTCTGTACAAAAAGGAGGTGGTGGCAGTGTGAAGGGTTAATTGCGTAATTAACCTGACCCAGTAACAATCGCTCCCAGGCTGCAAGTACACAGATTGTGGTCCATTAGCTGGAAAATCTTTGTGCAGGGTGCAGCTGGGCGTGGCGCTATGCACGTGACAGCGTGGTTTTAGATTGCCTAGTCTATCGGTCACAAGTTTGGTGAGAAGGGCTGGGGTCTGACGCTGCGATCGTCACACCTCCCAGATCTGGACCAGGCCAGCTCCTGGACAGTCTGAAGTGCAACCTGGCGGCGTCGGATGGACTGAAACATGATATCCCAGAGGTGTTCTATTGGATTTAGGTCAGGCGAATGTGGGGGCCATTCAATGGTATCAATTCCTTCATCCTCCAGGAACTGCCTACATACTCTCGCCACATGAGGCCGCGCATTGTCTTGCACCAGGAGGAACCCAGGACCCACTGCACCAGTGTAGGGTCTGACAATGGGTCCAAGGATTTCATCCTGATATCCAATGGCAGTCAGGGTGCCATTGTCTAGTCTGTAGAGGTCTGTGCTTCCCTCCATGGATATGCCTCCCCAGACCATCACTTACCACCAAAACGGAAATGTTGAACGATGTTACAGGCAGCATAACATTCTCCACGGCTTCTCCAGACCCTTTCACGTCTGTCACGTGCTCAGGGTGAACCTGCTCTCATCTGTGAAAAACACAGGTCGCCAGTGGTGAACCTGCCAATTCTAGTTTTCAATGGCAAATGCCAATCGAGCTCTATGGTGCCGGGCAGTGAGCACCATGAAGTCTGTTCCTGATTGTTTGGTCAGAGACATTCTCTGGCAGTGCTCATCCTGTTTCTCCATATACGAAAGAACAGATACCAGTCTTGCTGATGTGTTAAGGACCTTCTACAGCCCTGTCCAGCTCTTCTAGAGTAACTAAAACACAGCAAACTCTGTACCCCTGCGCTTGGGGATGGACTCAGTAAAGGCTATGGTAACAATTCAGATGTCCTGGAAAATGCACTCCTTGCTGCCCTCAACAGACCGGGGTAGTCCAAAGTCACTGGATACAAAGAAAACAAACAGAGGGTGCACCGGCCTTGTGCATTATCGTAAACAATATTTATTAAAAGGATAAAAAGTAAGTATCGTACTGACACTTGACATACAGCACAAAGGCACATCACACTAAACAGCAGTGTCCAATCCACACTACATATCCATGGAACCCTGGACTTCCAACGGGCTAACGCGTTTCGAGGACTCAGCCTCTTCCTCAGAGCCCTTTTAGTGTGATGTGCCTTTGTCTTGTATGTCAATTGTGAGTACGATACTTACTTTTTATCCTTTTAATTTTTACGATAATGCACTAGGCCAGTGCGCTCTCTGTTTGTTTTCTTTGGAGAGTAACTGCCTGTCTCCTGGAATCTCCTCCATGCTCTTGAGACTGTAAACCTTCTGGCAATGGCACGTATTGTCATCCTGGAGCAGTTGGACTGCCTGGTCAGCCTCTGTAGGGTCCAGATATCGCCTCATGCTACCAGTAGTGACACTGACCCTAGCCAAATGCAAAACTAGTGAAAAACAGTCAGAAAAGATGAGTAGGGAAAAAAGTCAGTGGCCTCCACCTGTAAAACCATTCCTGTTTTGGGTTTCATCTCATTGTTGCCCAGCTAGTGCACCTGTTGTTAATTTAAATAACACCAAAGTAGCTCAAACTGATTAAAAACCCCCTCTGCTACTTAACTGACCAGATCAATATCCCTAGAGTTTAACTGATGTGCCTGTGCAGAGGTCTGAAGAAGAAGCCTATTGAGCATGCTCCGAAATGCATTACCACCCCCTTCACCTGCTACATCTGACTCTGCTCTCCAAGCTTCATTTTTGATGCACAGGCACATCCTGGTCTCTACTTCCTGATCCTATAGGCATAGTTTGCTGTTGGACGGCTGGATGTCCCACCTGGATCTAATTACTACACGATGAGCCTTTTTAACCGTTTATATTGTAAGTGCAAATTTTCCATTGTTTACTGAATAAATTGTCAATACTGCACTTAGAGGCGCCTTTCTCTCTTTTTCTTGTAATTTATGCCCTACCTCTAAAGATGATCCTGCCTGGACTGTTGCGCAAGAAAGATAGGGAGGAAAGGATTCCGGCAATCGCCACCATGCTAAGTTGGCCCAGAAGAACATGGTACACAGACTTCTGGTGGACAAGCCTTAGCCTCTTCCAAACAGACTGGTCCAAGACCCCTATTCCATCCTGCTTCTCTTGCTGGCTTTAAAAGAATGTCTGTTGAAACCCAAATCCTAAAAGGACTCTGTTTTTCTTTCCTTACTCAGAGCAAGAAAATACATCTCCTTTAAGATTTACCATTGCACATGTAAGGCTTACTTTGCTTGGTTAGAGGAGATAAGGCTACGTCCCAGGGAATATTCTGACTTGTATTTTGGCCTTTCTTCTGTCTGGTTTTGAGCAGCCTCTGGCCCTGAGTACCCTCAAGGGACAGAATTCGGCTTTATCCATTTTATTCTAGAAACCTCTTGCCACACAACCACTCATGGAGACTTTTTTTCAGGGAGTTGGTTATATAAATACAATTCAACCTCCTGTGTCACCTTGGGCTGTCAGCCTGGTGCTCTGTATACTTCAGAGACTTGCTTTTTGAACCAATTAGAAATATTCTGTTGGATTTCCCCACTTGTAATGTTACCTTCACGATAGCCATTACATCTGTCAAGCGTGTTTCTGAATAGGTAGCTCTTTCCTGTAAAGAATCCTCCCTTGTTTTACACAAGGATAAAGTGGTTTTGAGACCAAAACCTTCCTACCCAAGGTGGTCTTTTCTTTCCACCTCAGTGAGGACATTGTTCTTACTACATGATTTAGATAATACTTATCTCAGAGTATAGTACAGGATACATACCCTTCTGCTCTATGTCTTGATCACTCTGGGGACATCCTTAACAGGTTCTTTTTGCCAATTTCCAATCTAATGGTAGCCGGCTTATAACCCATGGTCTAATATTACATGTCCTGTAGGGAGGGAGAAGACCTACAGCTGGGACAGCATTGGATCACTGACAGGCTCGGTATTTGTTTGGTGAGGTAGTGGGAGCAGATGGTGGGGAGTTTTTTTTTACCTTAATTCAGGGAATACATTAAAGTAAAAACTGTTAGATTTTAGAACCACTTTAAATGCTACCAATTAATGTGCTGACCAGGAGCGGACTGACAACTCATGGGGCCCCTGGGCAATAGGAAATCATGGGGCCCCTGTGTCCTCACCCACACTCAAAAAAGCCTATGAAAAAGTTGCCAGGGGTATCTCATGGGGCCCCCTACTGACCCCGGGTCCTCGGTCAGTGCCCGAATGCCTAAATGGTCAGTCTGCCCCTGGTGCCGACTCATTTGTTCACTCAAACATGTGTTGGACAACAATAGATCTGTACTAAAAAATAAACTATATAACTCAAACAACAGGACAGACTCAATAGACCACTTGGTCTTTTTTCTGCTGTCACTTTTCTATGTAAAATAAACAATTAGCACTTCCAAGAAATAGTAACTTGTGAGAGCTACTTTAGCACCATCTCACTGCCCAAGCAACCCAGCCTGGAAACACTACCAGTATAGTAAGAGCAGAATTAAAAATTGAAGAACAGCTCCCTGAGGAGGACAAAGAGACCAATAAATATTGCTTAAAATGGAAGAACAGAAGCATGTGAGAGAAGATTTTGAAGCTGAAGTACCTGCATCACCAACAGGCTGAAACCAGAAAAAAGGAACTTCTCCAAAGATGCACAAATCAGCAGCAACAGGCTAGCAGTGCACAGCAAAGCCATCTAGAGATGGGCAAATACACTGTATAATCCAAAAATATTTATGCCTCTGATGCAGCCAGGTGGGTCCGGCAAAACCGGTCAGGCTATGCAAATCATGACAGGACCTATTATGGACAAGACTGATAAGTATTACTCTCATGGCATTATGGGACATTATGTTCGCTTTGGTTGGATATGTTTACAAGTATTAGAAAGCCATGTTTGCTATTTTATATGCCCCTGTTTCACAGTTGGGTTAAACAGTGTATATATATATATATATATATATATATATATATATATATATTTTCCATATGCTGAGTAATCAAGCTACAGTGTCAATATGGATACCTTTTGAACGACACGAATTGCTAGTGTGAGGGAGGCCAACAATCATATGGAGTAAACCATGGGCAACACATGCCCCTATAAGTCTATTACTACCATCATTGTCACCTCCTCTGGACCACATTGTATTGTTTTTTGAATCTACTTGCTTGATTACAGCCACCTTATTCAATTTTGTCTATGTACGGAATCTAGGACGCAAATACAATTGAACAGCCCCTAAACAAAACAAATTTAATCAGACCTGTTATTCAACTGGAGTGTACCTGTGGAGGAAAATCTGTCCACAAATCTGCACAAAAAGTCTACATACATATCTTTGGTAACTAGATACTGTTTATA
This sequence comes from Staurois parvus, assembly GCF_062004578.1. Classification (NCBI taxonomy): domain Eukaryota; kingdom Metazoa; phylum Chordata; class Amphibia; order Anura; family Ranidae; genus Staurois; species Staurois parvus. Next base: position 1,797,456 of record NW_028317857.1, on the reverse strand, counting down.
ATGGACATTGAAACAACTATCCAGCGTGCTGGAAAATATATATTCTTTGTGGCCATCTTTCTAACTTCTATCAATTTTTATCATTGTCCCTGTTTTCCTGAGAGCTCTCAGTAGGAAGTTATGAAAAACTTTTGGAATTTAAAATATGATATATGACTCCTATAAGTCCTTGAACATGATTGTTTAAGGATTCTTAGGGGGGTTTGATTTGTTCTGAGTGTGTTTCTTTGTAATTTTAATTAATAAATGAAGTATTTGGTTAATGATATCTCTTAATGTTTTTTTACTTCTATACAATGGTTGAAAAAGTGATTTGGGTAGAGGTATTGAGCTTAATCCATTTTTCCTTTTTTGTTCTTTGAAATTATTATGTATTTTGCTCCCTCCCCTACATAATGATAAATATAACAAATATTCTTGTGACCTAGAAGGATCAAGTATATTTTAACTTTTTGTGCTAAAAAATAAGGTAAACAAAATATGCCCCCTATGCTTTTCTTTAATTTAAAACTACAGATCTGTTTATGTCCAGGAAGTAGGTTGATTTTTTTTTTATTGCAGACCATCCAAAGTATCCTCACATATTTTTTTTTCTGTACTCATTTTTTTTAAGAAGGGGCACAGCGATGGGGACGTGTTTGAGCCCAGCTTTGTGAACTCTGAAGATTAATTCCTTAGGTCTCTTACTAACCTAGTTTTTGAAAATCAAATTTGACAAATTTATTGATGATATTCTAAATATTTTGGAAGGAGATCTATATGATATTCTAGCTTTCATTCAATATCTGAACTAAAATACATGGGGATTATCGTTCACCAGCCATAATCATCCCCTTTCAGCTGAATACCTGAAGGTTGTCTGAAAACCCTGATGGTCTGATCACCACCAAGACATTTTAAAATTGTGGTTAACAACAGCTACCTCAACTTTATTAGCTGCCATTACAAATTGTGGCTGCGGAATTTACCATATGGTCAATTAAAAAGTATTCAGAATAACTGCACACAAGATATGGACTAATATCAAGCAAAAATATTTTAAAGATGCTTTAACAAAACTACCCAGTCTAACTAGTGGAGGAAGCTTCAAAAGAACAGATCTTGACATTGTCCAAATCAAAGAACAACTTGTATTCAATAAAAAAAGCAGGGGTTCTATGAATTGTGGCAGTGCTGAGCGAGTGACCTCCTGTGGTCAGTGTGCAGAGGCGAAGCTGCTCAAACGCAATCCGAGCAGGAGCCATTATTATGGTAGCATTGAGGGCTACAGTTATTTTCAGCTTCCCTAGAGGACCTTTGGGTATGAGATATGCATACTTACATTGTGCTAAGCTGGACCAATATAACTATGCAATACAGATTATTCCTGGAAGCATTAATTCAACTCACTTTGAGGTGCAACATGAAGCAATATACAGAAATTCACCTTAAAGGAGACATATGGCCAAAGCTCTGTTGACCATACTGCTCCTGTGGGTCGCAAGTGTGCACTTAGTTCTGTACTCCTGTGACTCAGATTCAGGCTGTAGCCCTCTGTCGGCTGATGTCAGAGTACTGGTCCACCCAGATGCCTGACCTGCAGCTGGCTCAGAGCCTGAGCCAATTACTACTGCCCCTCCACAGCCTGGCACTCTAAAGGCGCAGAGCACAGAGTTAGTGGCTGACAGTCTCAGTGAAGACTGAGAACTGAGCGATCAGCAGTCATGGGATTGCTTGGTTCTCGGTGTTAGAGCCGGTGGGAGACAGCTACAGTATCAATCTGATCTCAATCCATCTAGATGAGTATGTATGTTCATTTTTTTTTTTTTTTCACACTTCTCTTTTAAGGGATAGCACAAATGTGAATCAACACTACATATTGTCATAAAGAACTGAATCTAGTAGATGGGAGTTATTATGGGCACCAAGTGTGTGTACAGGCTCCAGTGACAAAAATCCAGCTTTGCCTAAGCCTTACGTTCAAGCTGGGGCAGGGTGTTATGGCAAGGGACCCTGTACAGTGTATATAGTACTGAGGCTGTTGCTGTGTACCGTATTTTTCGGACTATGAGGCGCACCGGATTATAAGACGCAGTATTAGTGAACGGATCTATTTTCAGATATAAGCACCGGATTATAAGGCGCATAAAGCGAAACAAAATACCGGTAGTCGGATAAGTCAGACTTTATTCAAATCATTAACAATAACTGTCAATATTACACAATAGATCCAGTCAGACCACAATATTACACAATATTAAAGCGAAACAAAATAGCCGGATAGGTCAGATATTACACAAGAGTATGCTCACTTTTTCAATCATTCATATTCTACGAATCCATCAAATTCCTCGTCTTCGGTGTCGGAATTTAACAGTTGGGCGATAGCGGCATCAAGCAAGCCCGGATCCCTCTCGTCATCATCCGATTCAGTCTCATTGCTGTTGCTTGGCTGTTCATTGATGATTCCGGCCTTCGTGAAAGCTCGGACGACAGTTGAAACCGATACCTTAGCCCAGGCATCGACGATCCATTGGCAGATAGTGGCATAACTAGCCCGGCGTTGCCTGCCTGTGTTGGTAAATGTGTGCTCACCTTCTGTCATCCATTGCTCCCATGCGGCTCGCAATTTAGCCTTGAACGCCCTGTTGACACCAATATCTAGTGGTTGGAGTTCTTTGGTCAATCCTCCAGGAATGATGGCAAGCTCCGAATTGGTTTTCTTCACTTGGCTTTTGACAGTGTCAGTGAGATGAGCGCACATAGAGTCGTAGATCAATAAGGCCGGAGACTTGTGGAAGAAGCCATCTGGTCTCCTGACGTAAACTTCTCTCAGCCACTCACTCATTTTCTCCTCGTCCATCCAGCCTTTTGGATTGACCTTGACGATGATCCCAAGAGGAAATGTTTCCTTTGGCAAAGTCTTCCTCTTAAAAATGACCATGGGTGGTAGTTTCTGGCCATTAGCCTGGCAACCGAGAACTACAGTGAAGGATGATTTCTCATTCCCTGTGGTGCGTATAGATACAGTAGATGTCCCTGTTTTTTCTACAGTACGGTTCGCGGGGATGTCAAAGGTGAGAGGGATCTCGTCCATGTTTGTGATGTGGTCTGACTGGATCTTCTTTTCGATGATCTTGTCCTTGCAGTAAGTGCGGAAGATGGCCATCCTTTCTTCATAATCCTTTGGCAGTTGCTGCGAAGTGGTAGTTCTTGTGCGGATGGAGAGATGACGCCTTTTCATAAAACGGAAGCACCAAGAAGGACCTCCTTGAAATTCGTTGATCTTCATATCTCGTGCCATCGCTGTTGCCTTAAGTCGAATGGAGACTGTAGAGACGCTTCTACCTGCTGTTCTATGTTCAATAATCCACTGCTCAATTTTGTCCTCTAATTGTGGCCATCTTGCCTTGTTCCCTCGGAAACTCTTCTTCGTCTTCTTTACTTGACGCAGGTCATCTTCTTGTTTCCTCCACTTCCGTACCATTGATTCATTAATGTTGAATTTTTTCGCTGCTGCTCTATTCCCATGTTGTACTGCTTGGCTGATGGCCTTGAGTTTGAAATCCGCGTCGTAAGCATGTCTCTTAACAGGTCTCTTAACAGGTGGCATTTTGGGGTCCTTAATTTGGAAGCACAGTACATATCAGGAAATGTAGTTTTCGGTAAGTGAAAAAGCTTTGATTTGTTGTTGATTGCTTGGCTCTGATTGGTTTATCGTCGTTTATCGTCGCCAGGATAAGCTCGAATAAGCAAGGGGAGTGGCTTCGTCGCTTACCAAAGTCATAATAAAACATTTTGACAGATTGTTCAGCACAGTGTGAACATACACTGTTCATACATAAGGCGCATCAGAATATAAGGCGCATTGCCGATTTTTGTACAAATATAGGGATTTTATGTGCATCTTATAGTCCGAAAAATACGGTACTTCTTAGTTTTAATCCTGGTCGTCTGCACAAGGATCCAGTCATCCAGCAGCTGTCGAATTCCAAAAATTCTGTTTGTATACAAGTTTGCTGTGTGTACAAACTCTAACACCTATGAGCACTCCAAAGTTTAACAATGATTTTTTTGTATTCTGAGATGAGTAAAAAAAAATTCTGAATTCTTTTATTTTAGATAAGTCATGCACTTCAAGATTTGCATGTTTGCAGTTTTCATCAAAGAAATATGCCGAAAAAATGTGGACTGTAGATGAGAATCAGGTATATTTTCATTAAATATTTATAATAAAAATTGACCCCAAGCTTTTATAGATTCCCTATAAATGCACTCAAGAACTCATGAATTATTTCTATTATAAAGAAAGCCTGAATAATAGGATTTTGACTTACCTGTAAAATTCCTTTCCTGGAGTACATGACAAGACACAGGAAATGGTTCATTCCTTTGCATCACCTCCAGGTGATATGCAAGTTGAAAAGCTTAATTCAGTCTTGCATAACCACTCCAGCATTGCCCCAGTTTTGTTAGCAAGCAATATCAGAGTGATAAAACATGAGAGGGACCTGTATCATGTGATGTACTCCAATAAAAAATGTTTTACAGGTTAATAAAAAAAATCCAATTTTCTCACCACATATCACAGGACAAGAAATTGTTAATTGTTAAACCACTGGGATCTCCAAAAGAAATCCCGTGAGGGACAGGCAACCTAGTAAACAAGAGCTAACAGGGTCACCAAAAAAACGAGATGAAAAAACATCCAAGGGCCCTACAGGTCCACCTAGAGGACCTTTGGATCAAAGCTAGCATTAGCCACAGCCTGAAAAAGTGGCAGTCTTTTCTTCAGAGGTAGAAGTGTCATTTTTCCTCCTGTGATCTTATGGATAACTGTATCCAAAGCATTGCTGTACAAGCACTTGTCCTCGAAGAACACATGGTCCTGTTTCTTGCAAGATAGCTCCACCGGCCACAATTTCATCATAACACATATGCCATCTGAAAAGACATAGGATCCAGGCGAGAGTATTGAAAGGGTATCTTCAAACCCATCTACACAGAAGTTTGATGCTTGGCAAAGGTCTTTAAGTGCTGATTAGCTAAAGAGCCTACCTGAAGGACCTCTGGTTTTCTTAGCCATGCACTTTGACCACCACCAATAAAGCCTGGCAAAGCCCCATTGAGGCAGTCATGGGTTGCATAACTGCACCTACCATGCAAAAGGACACCTTGAAGTTTTTGTTCGCATGATCTTTAAAGGATAAGTTCACGTTTTTACAAAAAAATAATAAATGCACTTTTTTTAGCAGGTAAAAAAAATGTGCATTTACTATTTTATGTTTTAGGAGCCTGTAAATCATTGCACCAGCAATTAGTAGATTGTTGTTGCTTGCAGGTCTCCTGAAGACTGTCAGTATAATCAGTCTGCTTGTACCTTGTATGAGCAGACGGTTTTACACTGACAGGAAGAATGAATGAACTACAGCGCTCAACGGTGCCATGGTAGTTCATTGAGAACTACAAGCCAACAACTGCAAAGGCTGTCGGTACTTGTAGTTTATTGATTCACAGGGATCTGGGAATCAATGAGGTGGCCGTGTAGGTAGAGCCCCACACGGCCTCGCTCTCTTTGAATTGTGGCAGTGATTACGGGAAGAATATCTCCGGCTCATTGCCACAAGGAGGTGGGGGATTGGGGGAGAGGGGTCTGGGTATAGCATGTAACATGTTCAGAAGGATGAATTTATCCTGCTTAATGTCCACCCATTGCCTAAAGACAGCACCGATGAGGGCTAACGTACCTGTACGTCAGCCCGCATTGGAGGTTCCTGCCCAGCTCACAGATCATGCACTTGGGAGCCCAGTGATCTGTGTGTCACCCAGACACAACGGATCACATTACCCCTATGTCTGCGTAGTGACATGGTATTTTACCATGTGATTGCTGGGTTCAGTCACGGCAATCACATAATAAACAATACCAAGTGAAAGTAAAGATCAGTTTTCTCTGCTCTCAGTGTGAGAGCAGAGAGAAGAGATACTGCAGCCTGTGAGTGTACAGCAGTCTGTGTTTCAGGGGCTCTGCCCCCTTTGTCAAGCAACACTGCATAGACAAACAGCTGGCATTTATACATTGCTGGCCAGGGAAGACGGAGACAAGGGGCAAGACTGATTGGAACTACTGCATGTGCACCCGCAGCGGTCTATAATAAACCTAAATTATACACCACTGCAGGTGCACATGCAGTAGTTCCAATTGGTCCTGTCCCTTGCCACCTTTTTCCCGGTTGGCACTGTATAAATACCGGCTGTTTCCCTATTAAGGGGTTGTGTTTAAAAACGCATATCTGCCTCACCCATTGCCGACATCACAGGTTGGACTTGACAGCTGCACTCTCAGCCTTACCCCCGCTGGCTTGTCCACCAATCCCTGGCTGTGCTAGATGTTCACACTGCTGCAGGTTTTGCTCAGCTGCACTAATCTGTTATTCATCTGATCCCTGCATTCTTGCCTCGGCTCCTGTATGCTGTTAATCAAGAGTTTAGAACGTAAGTGTATGTTTAATTTGTGTCTTTCACCAACTTCTGAATCCTGCACTCTGTACGTAACGAACTCCTGAATCTTGCACTCTGTATAAAACGCATCCTGGAATCCTGCACTCTGCATGAAATGCACACCTGAACCTTACACTCTGTACGAAACGCACTCCTGAATCCTGCACTCTGTACAAAACGCACTCCTGTATCCTGCACTCTGTACGAAACGCACTCCTGTATCCTGCACTCTGTACGAAACGCACTCCTGAATCCTGCACTCTGTACGAAACGCACTCCTGAATCCTGCACTCTGTACAAAACGCACTCCTGAATCCTGCACTCTGTACAAAACGCACTCCTGAATCCTGCACTCTGTACAAAACGCACTCCTGAATCCTGCACTCTGTACAAAACGCACTCCTGTATCCTGCACTCTGTTCAAAATGCACTCCTGTATCCTGCACTCTGTACGAAACGCACTCCTGTATCCTGCAGTCTGTATGTAACGCATCCTGGAATCCTGCACTCTGTATGTAACGCATCCTGGAATCCTGCACCCTGTACGTAACGAACTCCTGAATCCTGCACTCTATATGAAATACACTCCTGAATCCTGCACTCTATATGAAATACACTCCTGAATCCTGCACTCTATATGAAATACACTCCTGAATCCTGCACTCTGTGCATAATGCACTCCTGAATCCTCCCACACTTTGTGTAACGCACTCTTTCACAATTTGCGCAAAACCATTTATAATGGAATATTTTTTTCTTTTTTTAAATGATTGTGCTGGGGTTTGTGTCTGCGAGACTCTTGCTTGTGGCACAGCAATCAAAGCATATTTTATAGGTACAAGGAAGCCTGGGTTTTGTTTAACCATGCCCCTTAAGCCCCTCCCACTGTTAGGGCTCGTTCACACTTGGCTGTTTTGCCAACGCTTGCCAAACGCCCCTATAGCGTTTGGCAAGCGTTGGTCCGTCGTTTGCGGAGCGTTTTTTAACGCTCGGCAAACGCTCCACAAATGCCGCATGCGCGGTTTAGTGGCGGTTGCTAGGCGCTTGCCGAGCGTTAATAACGCCCCACAAACACCTATAATGCAGTTTGAGTGGTGTTACCGCTCCGCAAACGCCCCGCAAACGCCCCGCAAACGCCCCGCAACCGGCACCATAGACGAGAATAGGAGGCTTCAAAGCCTCCTGACTCGACCAGAGGCGTCCGTTTTGCCGCGACGCGACGCAAACGCTCCCGTTAGAACAGCACCATGTGCTGTAATGTGCAGAATTGGCAGAGGCGTTTGGGAAGCGGTAAAAACGCCTCCCAAATGCCTCTCTGCCGCCTGCACACAAGGCTAGTGTGAACGTAGCCTTAAGCATTTGGTCACACCCATTTTTGCCAGGGTGCGCTTTGCACGCCGCAAGTCATTTCTTCCCTCAAGTGTTCCTCATTCTGAAGTTCAAAAGTTGGGAGGTATGTTCTAGGCTAGTGCATTGTGACAACTGATGTTGCTGGGGGCCCTGTGGGTGGATTCATCAGTGAAGAGAGGGAGCCATAAGTAGGTACTTTTTACAGTATTTTTCAGCCACAATCTCCAGGCCCACAGGGGATTCTCCTGTCCCCCAGTGGGCCATTCTGCCCCCACTTGCTATCTACTTTAAAGAGACTCTGTTAGTGGGGAGAAGAGGGACAAACATCTGCAGGAAAGAAGTGCAGAAACCTACTGTAGATGTGCACATATCTGCAGCAGAATCCCAAACCTTTGTCACAACTGAATGCAAGCAAAGTTTCTTTTCTCTGTATTTTTCTCATCTTCCCTGCTTTGCTGCTTAAAATTATGATTCCAAGTCGGCTGAAAACTAAAATTAAACTTCACTCTTATTATCTTAGACCTTTAGGAGCTTTGGTGTAGCTAAAGGAGATCTCTACCTCTCCAAGGCTTGCTTCCCATTGATATAGAGCTGAACACATAAAAGGTTTTCTGTGGCTTTTTTATCTTGAATCATGTAATCCGATAAAAAAAAAAAAAACATCCCAGAACACTCCATAAGGAGAAATCAGGGTTCTGCTGAATAGTACATCATACCATCCAATTTCAAGAACACATGATGCCCCAAGTGATCATGACTTGTCTTCCCAGCAAATGTATTTTTTAGAATGTGTCTGTTTATATAGTCTATACTGTGCTTGTTTTTATTGTTCAACATTGCCATGCCATTTTTTACCTTTCCTTACACTGCATTGTGGAGTACATCGCCATCTTTTGAATAATTGATGACAATAAATAATGTATCTTTTAACCACACAGTTAGATTGGCACCAAACAAAATATTTCATAAGGGTCCTCGGGGGACGCTGTGTACTTTATGCCAACTTCAATTAGTATCCTCGCCTGTTGAAAAAAATGCATATTTCTGTTCCTGATTTCCAGTACTACCTCTTAATGTACACTTTACATTTTCAGTTACTCTCTGTTCTGTTGTGTGCATTTCTTGAATTTTTCTGAACATTTTATTAACTGTTTGGTGACTGAGCCTGAACAATTCTGATGTAAATGTATTAAACAGAACATACAGGCAAAAAGTCAAACAGCGTATTGATAATTCAATCCAGGAAACCCTGAAATGGTGCTAAATCCAGATACAGAGCATCACTGAGTTTCAGCAACCCAAAGCAGTCAATTTCAGACTTCTCATCAGGCTTGCACAAAGTGTTGTTGCAAATGAGAACAAGGGGTACAGTTTATTTGTATTTATTTATTACAGGTACTTGCTGTATATTCTTGGATACAGAGAATATAACTGGATACCAACATTTAAAGCAAAGTTGATCTAGGGAATATCCGATTGCCTCTTGGGGGATCAGGAGGGAATTTTTTTTTCCCCTGCAGGAGCAAATTGAATCATGCTTTGCTGTTTTTTTTGCCCTCCTCTAGATCGACTGTGGGTATAGGAATATAACTTTTTTTTTTTAATGGTTAAACTGGATGGACTTATCTTTTTTCAGCCAGACTAACTATGTAACTATAGTGCTGTCAATTTATGCAGCACTATATATATATATATATATATATATAGTATATATAGTCAGGTCCATAAATATTGGGACATCGACACAATTCTAATATTTTTGGCTCTATACACCACCACAATGGATTTGAAATGAAATGAACAAGATGTGCTTTAACTGCAGACTGTCAGTTTTAATTTGAGGGTATTTACATCCAAATCAGGTGAACGGTGTAGGAATTACAACAGTTTGCATATGTGCCTCCCACTTGTTAAGGGACCAAACGTAATGGGACAATTGGCTTCTCAGCTGTTCCATGGCCAATTGTGTGTTATTCCCTCATTATCCCAATTACAATGAGCAGATAAAAGGTCCAGAGTTCATTTCAAGTGGGCTATTTGCATTTGGAATCTGTTGCTGTCAACTCTCAAGATGAGATCCAAAGAGCTGTCACTATCAGTGAAGCAAGCCATCATTAGGCTGAAAAAACAAAACAAACCCATCAGAGAGATAGCAAAAACATTAGGCGTGGCCAAAACAACTGTTTGGAACATTCTTAAAAAGAATTAACATGCCGGTGAGCTCAGCAACACCAAAAGACCCGGAAGACCACGGAAAACAACTGTGGTGGATGACCAAAGAATTCTTTCCCTGGTGAAGAAAACACCCTTCACAACAGTTGGCCAGATCAAGAACACTCTCCAGGAGGTAGGTGTATGTGTGTCAAAGTCAACAACAAGAGAAGACTTCACCAGAGTGAATACAGAGGGTTCACCACAAGATGTAAACCATTGGTGAGCCTCAAAAACAGGAAGGCCAGATTAGAGTTTGCCAAACAACATCTAAAAAAGCCTTCACAGCTCTGGAACAACATCCTATGGATAGATGAGACCAAGATCAACTTGTACCAGAGTGATGGGAAGAGAAGAGTATGGAGAAGGAAAGGAACTGCTCATGATCCTAAGCATACCACCTCATCAGTGAAGCATGGTGGTGGTAGTGTCATGGCGTGGGCATGTATGGCTGCCAATGGAACTGGTTCTCTTGTATTTATTGATGATGTGACTGCTGACAAAAGTAGCAGGATGAATTCTGAAGTGTTTCGGGCAATATTATCTGCTCATATTCAGCCAAATGCTTCACAACTCATTGGATGCCGCTTCACAGAGCAGATGGACAATGACCCAAAGCATACTGCAAAAGCAACCAAAGAGTTTCAGGGAAAAAAGTGGAATGTTATGCAATGTCCAAGTCAATCACCTGACCTGAATCCGATTGAGCATGCATTTCACTTGCTGAAGACAAAACTGAAGGGAAAATGCCCCAAGAACAAGCAGGAACTGAGGACAGTTGCAGTAGAAGCCTGGCAGAGCATCACCAGGGATGAAACCCAGCGCTGGTGATGTCTATGCGTTCCAGACTTCAGGCTGTAATTGACTGCAAAGGATTTCCAGCCAAGTATTAAAAAGTGAAAGTTTGATTTATGATTATTATTCTGTCCCATTACTTTTGGTCTCTCAACAAGTGGGAGGCACATATGCAAACTGTTGTAATTCCTACACTGTTCACCTGATTTGGATGTAAATACCCTCAAATTAAAGCTGACAGCCTACAGTTAAAGCACATCTTGTTCATTTAATTTCAAATCAATTGTGGTGGTGTATAGAGCCAAAAATGTTAGAATTGTGTCGATGTCCCAATATTTATGGACCTGACTGTGTATATATATATATATATATATATATATATATATATATGAAAAATATATAATGCTGTATAATATTCTAAAAACAAAATGTTACTGAATAAAGTGACAATAGTGACATACTCAAAGTGCAGGCGCTCAATTTGCGCTACAAGTGAATAATACTGGTAAAGTGTCCTGCAAAATGTCAGCGAGTAAGTGGTATTTACAAATAAATATAAAGTGACGTAAGTGAACAGTCCAATATAAATAAATTGATGAAACAATGCGGATGAATATTAAAAATGTCCCAAAATTCTCCGTGATCAACCAATGAAAGTGACTCTGTGCTTGAAAACTGCTATATGAATGCACTCACCAGAAGTACATATTAAATGCCCATCGAGAAATATCCAGCTCCTCCACAGGTATGGATAAATGCCATCAGGAAAATCATGGTATGGAGACAGAGAAAACACCACTGGCCTCTGACAGCTTTCAGAGATGATTCCGGCACCACCACTGGCCTCTCATTGCATTACAGGGATGGCTCAGGAAAAACTATGGACAGAGCCAGCAGTAATAATGAAATCCACCTTTCCAGTTGTCAGGTGCTGTACTCATCAATTGAGATATATATATATAGATATATAGATATATATATATATATATATATATATTACATTCCCCTCAGTCCCTAACCCCCAAGGGGCGTACAATCTAAGGTCCCTAACTCACATTCATACATACACATACTAGGGACAATTTACACAGGAGCCAATTAACCTACCACCATGCCTTTGGAGTGTGGGAGGAAACCCCCACAGGCACAGGGAGAACATGCAAACTCCAGGCAGGTAGAGCTGTGGTTGGGATTCAAACCAATGACCCTAGCACTTCCAGGCGGAAGCACTAACAATTTAGCCACTGTGCTGCCCACAGTTTTGGGGACCACATTGTTAATGGATACAAGAGTTTTTAAGAGGGTTGAGAAGAGGGCAGCTTCATCTGTGAAGAAAGAAAGACATTTATGTGATGAAGTCCAAGTGACAATAGCGTAAAAAGAAGAAATATGAAATTAAAAATTAACCACTTCAACTCTCTCATCTATATACCCCTTAGGAACCAGAGCAATTTTTACATTTCAAGTGTGGGCCTATGTATTTGGCAATAATGTTGTTAATACTTAAGATAAAGTAATACGTACATTTTTTTGTGGGACAATAATTGCTTTTGGCCAACATGATCTTGCAAAATATTTATTTTCCAAAAAAATTGCAAATTTTTCTAATTTGACTGGGTGTTGTTTTTAAAATATGTAGTGGTATTGATGATGGAAAGTGCACATTTTTTTATAATTTGTCCCTTGTATAATAACACTGAAATAGCACTTCTGGTAGAAACCTTGGCAAAACTATTTACAAATTAAATAAAGGCACCCTTTTTTTAATTTGGTAATTTTCTAAATAAATTGCTGAAAGAATTAATGAACAAAATGAATGAAAACAAAAAAAGCGTAAACATCAAAGTGTATGTAAATCTTAAAAACATGTGGTTAGTAAATCCTACCGATGAGTTCTATGTATGGTATATTTTAACATAGTTACATTGGTACAGCTTCGACCGATATAACTATGTATATACATACTGTGCCGATTTCCTGGGGGAGATAGAAATTACTGAAGTAGACACAGCTACTCCAGTGATCTCCACTTGCTTCCATCCTGTGCTGAGAGGTTTGCCTGATGCATTCTGAACACAGGATGCCAGACGTTCAGCACTAGTGCTATTCAGAGAATGTTTTGCATTCTCTGAATGAATATAAAATGATTTCTGATTGGATGAGATAGAGAGGCAGGGTGGTGACATCACAATAAAGAGGCCACACTTCTAGATGTTTTAACCTTTATTGAGACAGACAATGTATATGTATATATATCTCTATCTCTCAACTGTACGGGGGTTGTTAATGGTGGTTAAGGTACCAAAAACTGCCCAGAAAGCACATATATGTGGACAATGCCAAAAAATATGCAAGAAATCTGCTTCTGGGTCTCCACATTGCCAGCAAGTGGATGGTACTGATGGGTATATTCTATGAAGCTTAGATGGAGTCATACAAATCATATATAATATTTTGAATTGGTCACATTACATTCTCATGCACTCCTAGTTTATACACCCAACTGGACACATCTGCTGGTAATTTGCCAAACAGGATCAAATAAGATATGTGGCATTAACTAAAGTAGGATAAATAACGCAGCAAGAGGATACAGCAAATGGCTCTACTGCACTCTGGATGGACTGCAAGCAAAACACACTGGGAAACATCTCCTACAAAGTTTGATTCTCACTCCATCTACCTTTTAATATGCCCCTCTACTCCTCCTTTTCATATTAGTATCCTCTGTTCTCAAAATCTAATTTCTTTACCCCTACCACTCAATTTAATCTCAATCCTCACGCTCCTAAAAACATTTTTCATGTGCACTCTGAAATGCCCATTCTGTCTGTAATAAGCTTACCTCTGTCCATTACTTTGTTGTCTCCAACTCCCTTAACCTACTAGCAATTACAGAAACCTGGTTTCAAGCACCAAATTTTTTATTCCCACTGAGTACCTTTCAAGTCCTCCCTACCGTTCCCTCTCTATCCTTCTCTTTTTTCGAGACACTGCATTTGGCTGTTTTCTCCCATTTCTCTGGGGATTGCAGTGATCTATTGGCCTCTTGGACCAGTGTTCTTGATGACTCTTCTGCCTGGCTACCCTACTTTCTCTCCTCTGAAATACCCAATGTCATTCTTGGTGATTTTAACATCCCCTTTAATGTGAACAACCCAGCTACATCCCAACTGTTCAACTTGACCTCATCATTTGCCTTAACACAATGGACACAGTCCTCCACTCACTCTGATGGGAATACATTAGACCTTGTCTTCTCCCATCTTTGCACTCCCTAAAACCTCACAAACACCCCTTTCCTCTCTCTGATCACAATCTCATTACCTTCACAGTGTCCTCATCTTCAAACACCTATCCCTCCAAGTAGCAAACCCGCAGAAACCTTCACAACTTTAACCCTTCTCTTTTCTACTCTGCAATGGACCACCTCTATGACAGAATCTCTCTCCTGTCCTGATCTGGCCACTTCTGTCTACAACAGTTTGCTTTCATCCACACTAGACTAACTTGCTCCTATACTACACAAATTATCAGACCCCGACCTTTACAACCTTGGCAGACTAACGACATCAGAAATCTTAAGAGACATAGCCGTGCACTGGAGCGATTGTGGCATAAAACCAAATCCCAGCCAGAAAACAGCCTATATAAATCTTCTTTCTTAAAATATAATTCCTCTCTCCATGCTGCCAAACAAGCCTACTTTGTCACGCTTATTGATACCTTGTCATCCAGTCCTCGTTTTCTCTTCTCTACTTTTAACTATCTACTTTCTCCACCTCCACCCAGTAACTCACTCACTGCTCACGAGATTGCCAATGATTTCAAAAACAAGATTGATGCAATTCGTAGGGGCATCTCCACTACACAGACATCTATCCCACTTAGTATACCTTATACTAAACCTCCCTCAACACTTTCCTCTTTTTACCTTGCTATTACTGAAGAGGTCACTAAAGTTTTCTCAGAAGCTCATCTCACCACCTGGATCCTGTTCCCTCACAACTACTATGATCGCCCTCTTCTTCTATCCTTTGCTCCCTCACTGACATCTTCAATCTTTCCCTCTCTACTGGCACCCCCCCCCCCCCCAATGCATGCACAAATCACTCCCATACCTAAAAAGCCCTCACTGGACCCCACCATCCTGAAAAACTTAAGACCCATCTCCCTGCTCCCGTTTACCTCTAAACTCTTAGCATGCTTAGTCTACAATCGCCTGAGCTCCTACCTCACTAACAACAACCTTCTTGACCCTTTACAGTCTGGCTTTCACTCACTACAGTCCACTGAAACTGCCCTACTAAAGCTCACTAATTATTTACTAATGGCTAGCACCAATGGCCACTACTCCATACTCTTACTACTTGACCTCTCTGTGGCTTTTGATACTGTTGACCATCCCCCCCTCCTCAAAAAACTCCACTCTCTTGGCCTCCAAGACTCTGTTCTCTCCTGGTTCTCCTCCTACCTATCGCAGCGCTCAGTGTTACCTATAACTCTGTCTCCTCCTCTCCACTTCCTCATTCTGTAGGGGTCCCTCAAGGTTCTGTCCTTGGACCCCTACTCTTCTCCATTTACACTGCCACCTTTGATCACTTGATAAACTCCCATGGCTTCAAGTACCATCTCTATGCTGATGACATACAAATCTCTTTCTACTCCTCACCCCTTCAGTCTCCTCGAGCATTACTAACCTACTAAGTGACATATCAGCATGGATGTCACTCCATTTCCTCAAACTAAATCTTTCTAAAATGGAGCTCATACTATTCCCTCCAGCCCGTGCCCCCTCCCCTGACTTCTCCATCAAGATAATGCCAAGGTAATAGGTGTAATCCTGGACTCCTATCTGTTCTTTCAGCCCCAAATTCAATCACTGTCCAAATCTTGTAGACTTCACCTCCAAATATTAACAATAACATATAAAGCCATTTATAACTCTGCCCCAAATTACATCACCAATCTTGTCTCCAAATATCACCCAAATCATCCTCTCCACTCCTCTCACGACCTCATGCTCTCTAGCTCCCTTGTCTCCTCCTCCCATGCTCATCTCCAGAGCCTCCCCCATTCTCTGGAACTCTCTACCCCAATCTATCCGATTATTGCTTACTCTGCCCACTTTTAGGTGATCTCTGAAAACCTCTCTTCAGGTAAGCCTGTGACGATCGTGCGTCAGACCCCTGACCTTCTCAGCAAACTCGTGACCGAAGGACTAGCCAATCTGAAGCCGCAATGTCACGTGCGTAACAATGCCACGCCCAGCTGCACCCTGCACAACGATTTTCCAGCTAATGGACCACAAATCGATGTACCGGCAGCCTGAATGCGATTGTTACTGGGTCAGGTTAATTACGCAATTAACCCTTCACACTGCCACCACCTCCTTTTTGTACAGAGAATGAAGAAACACGGCAATATCAGCAGTAACACTATGATGGTTGAGATAATCATCTGTATAGCACTGTCACCGCAGACAGGTTATACAGAGGGTTAAACAAACACAGTAGCGCTCTTTTAGAGGCAGGAATTTGTAAGTTGCATTAACAAACTATAGAAACAGTTCAACACTTTCAGAAAGAAAGATTTATTACAAAAAGGTCAAAAGGGTGCAATAAAAATATTTACAGAAAAAAGATGTAACCAATATATATATAAATATACAGAGAACAACAGCACAGCAAAGAGGTAACAGACAGGAAGTTAAAGGGTTAAAGTATTTGCCAATCAGCCTTGGGTTAAGCAGATCAAGTTTCAGAGCAAAAGGGCACGTCTCCCAAGTTGGTTCTGATGTTAAACGGGAGAATTCTTCAACTTACTCTCTTAGGCCTGACAGCCTATTTTGTAGTCCCCTAGCAGGGGGTGTCTCTGAAGCCAAGGACCAATGCCTCATTTGGGGAGGGATTCTCTGGGTGGTGACCCAAACTAGAACAAAAATCTCTTGTAGCTCATATCTTTTCCTAGGCACAAGTAACGTTCCACCCACGGGTAGATTAATATGCAGACGCATCTGAGGAACGGTTACATATGAAATACATACTTGAAGGGTTCAAGAGATGTAATTTTCTGCTTTCCTATATATTCCAGCCAAAGAGAGTGACATATCAAACTGTTTGTCTTCTCGTGGCCAATCTGAAGATATGCCTGGTTTTTATGTAAGTCTCTCATATTCCAAGATATGAGACATAGGGGAAAAATGGATTTTAAAAGTGTTATCTAGTTTCTTACTCCTCTGAAATTTCTTTGAACTCAGGGGAAGGCTTGGGTTATCTTTTTACAAGGTGCCAGATTGCTCAGCTTTCCAGCCAGCCTGGTGCCCAGCTCAAAGATGGTTTATAGCTCGGAGCTACCTGCTGTGCCCTGGCCTGCCTGTGACACTTCCAACACACACAGACAGACCAAATGTCACTGTGACTCTCAGAGAGTGAGGGGGAGAATGAGGGGAGATATGTTTGTACAAGATGGATGATCCTTTGCCAAGATGGAGGTTGGAGCCAAAATGGTTGAACCGCGTCCATCTCTTCGTGCATGATTGCTACAAAGCCTATCCTGCCTTCAGCTAATAATCAAATCTTCTGTTTCTCCTACCAGTCCATCACCCACAGTTACTACCTTTTGTACCACCAGCCCCTCTCTCTTAGATTGTAAGCTCCTAACCCTCTTGTATTAAACTGTATCGTTGCTGTATTAATAAAGAAAATATATATAATAGCGCCTATGGAAAATTGAAAATTATATATAAACCACTTGTGGTGTACCAGCTGCAAAAAATCACCATAAGTAAATAAAGTGTAACGATTATAATTACAATAAATATTTTGCGCTAGTGAATATATCCGTGAGGCAAAAAAATATAAATAATATATATATATATATATGAGTAATAATTGAAAAAGAAAAAATAATTAAAAAAGAAAAAGTTCAAATAATAAGTCCACAATTTAAAGTATAAATGACGCAAAAAAAATGTGCAAAGAAATGTCTAAATGTGACAAAACACCACCAAAAACCTAAATAAACTCACCAGAGCTAAAAACAAAAAACAAATATTGCTCTGGAAATGATGATATGATGGCAAGTCATCCGTAGGTATATCTTCAGGAAATGAAATTCTGCAGAACACCGATCCACATAGACCAATATCAAAATGGAAAAGACTTTTCAAATTATCAAGGAAATCCACTTCTCCAGAAAAGCCACCTTTAATCGTATCCAAGGAAGAAGATACCAGGCACTCGAAAGAAACAAGAGAACTTCATGGTGCAGTATTATAAAAACCAAATTCCTTTATTAGGTACTCATTGCACTTAACTCAGGAGGTGTCTCAGCCGACACCAGCGTCAACAGCATAACAGCAATCTCAGAAAACGAACCTAGCTACTCAGCACATGCGCAGTAGCTCGTAGACAAACGTAATGACGTCACATCGATCAAGCTCCGCCCTACGCGTTTCGTCATCGACGTCCTCACGGAGCGGAGCTCCTCACGCGAGGACGCCGATGACGAAACGCGTAGGGCGGAGCTTGATCGATGTGACGTTATTACGTTTGTCTACGAGCTACTGCGCATGTGCTGAGTAGCTAGGTTCATTTTCTGTGATTGCTGTTATGCTGTTGACGCTGGTGTCGGCTGGGACACCTCCTGAGTTAAGTGCAATGAGTACCTAATAAAGGAATTTGGTTTTTATAATACTGCACCATGAAGTTCTCTTGTTTCTTTCGAGTGCCTGGCATCTTCTTCCTTGGATACGATTAAAGGTGGCTTTTCTGGAGAAGTGGATTTCCTTGATAATTTGAAAAGTCTTTTCCATTTTGATATTGGTCTATGTGGATCGGTGTTCTGCAGAATTTCATTTCCTGAAGATATACCTACGGATGACTTGCCATCATATCATCATTTCCAGAGCAATATTTGTTTTTTGTTTTTAGCTCTGGTGAGTTTATTTAGGTTTTTGGTGGTGTTTTGTCACATTTAGACATTTCTTTGCACATCGTTGCTGTATTGTCTCCCATTATATTGTAAAGTGCTGAACAAATTGTTGGCGCTATATAAATCCTGTATAATAATACATTTTCCTACAAGCTCTCTCAGTGGTTTGCTGTGAATGTGAAGTTTAAGGTGACCATACACTACTATAATTTTGTTAAAAAATTAAAACATTCATTTGATTTTCTCATCGTTATTGGGGACAAATCAACATTTATTGTTTACTGCAGTAACGATAAAATTCGAAGGAGAAGGATGGAAAATTTTTCTCATAGGAGAAAAAAAAAACAGTGAATGTGGTTTTGGTTAGGCAAAGTCAATTTGTTTCAAAATTGAACATTAAAAGTAAACTAAAATCTTTTTGTATTTTCCCAAAGACATTCAACAAGTCTTTAATAGCATTATCAAATGTAGTAATGAGAATTTTCATGTGAACATTCCAAAATCTATTAGTGTTTGGCCAGGTTAACAGTTGACTCATTAAACTCAAATAACAAGTTACACAGTCTTAAGATGAAAAGTAGAAGTCCTAAAATGTGTGATTTTATAGTTTTCCAGTAATTCTATCCTCCTTCATGGACTGATATTCCAGCCTTGACTGGCTTTGTGGACACTATATTCACAACAACCATTGCTAAACTGTGCTTCCATGAACTGTTTAGCTTTATAATATATGGCCAAAAGGTTTGTGATCACCTTGCTTTTGCACCTATAAGAGCTTGTTGGATATCCAAAAAATGGGCATTAATAGGGTGTTGCAATCCCTGCCCCACAGCCCTTTGCAGTTAAAACCTACTCCGCTTATCTGGAAAGGCTTTCCAGAAGTCCTTGGAGGGTGTTCATTCAGCCAAAAAAACATGTGTGGAGTTAGGTACTGTCATTAGAAAATACAACTTGGCTTGCAATTGGCGATCCAATTAATTTCAAAGCTGTTTTGTGGGGTTGAGGTCAGGGCTCTTTGCAGGCCACTTGACTTCCTCCCAAAAAAAAGACAAAACGTCCTTCTAGTTCAACCATAAAAAAATTAAAAAAAATATAATGCTATACCCACAGTTGATCCAAAAGAAGGCAAAAAAACCCCAGCAAAGCAGGGGAAAAAATTCCTTTCTGATCCCCCAAAAGGCAAGCGGATATTCCCTGGGTCAACTTTACCTTTAAATGTTAGTATCCAGTTATATTATGTGCATTTAGGAAAGAATCCAGGCCTTTTTTAAAGCAATCTACCTAGCTGGCCAGAACCAGCTCTTGAGGGAGTCTATTCCACATGGACACAGCTCTTACTGTGAATTAACCTTTCCATGTTTGGAGATTAAATCTCTTTTCCTCCAGATGTAAAGAGTGCTCCCTTGTCCTCTCTGATGACCTCAGGGTGAATAACACCGAGTTCACTATATGAACCACTGATGTATTTATACATGTTGATCATATCCCCCTTAATCTCCTCTTCTCAAGAGAGAATAAATTAAATTCCTTTAATCCTTCCTCATAGCTGATCTCCTCCATGCTTCTTATCAGTTTGATTGGCCTTCTCGTTCATTTCTCTAGTTCCCCAATATTCTTTTTGTGAATTGGTGCCCAAAACTGAACTGCATATTCCAGATGAGGTCTTACTAATGATTTGTACAGGGGTAATATGATATCTCTCCCTCTGGAGTCTATACCTCTTAATACCAGAGAGGATTTTGCTCGCTTTAGAAGCCGCAGCTTGACATTGCACGCCATTATTAAGCTTGTGATCTACCAGAACTCCCAGATCCTTCTCCACCATTGATTCCCCCAGTTGTACCCCCCTAGTATGTATGATGCATGCATATTCTTAGCCACCAAGTACAGAACCTTACATTTATCAACAATAAACCTCATTTGCCGCATAGCTGCCCAATTAAACAGTGCTTTGCAGTCGACTTGTAAGTTGGAGACATCCTGTAAGGACATTATTCCACTGCACAGCTTGGTGTCATCTGCAAAGACTGAAATGGTATTTTTAATCCCAGACCCTATATTGTTTATAAATATATTAAAAAGTAAGGGTCCCAACACTGAAGCTTGGGGTACACCACTGATGACCCTAGACCATTGAGAGTATGAATCATTAACCACTACTCTCTGAATACGAACTTTTAGACAGTTTTCTATCCAAATTCTTCAAACCAATGTGACAATACACTAATACACATCATATACAAATTAAGGTCTTTTGGCATTGATGAGATTTTATGTACCTGGATAGAAAACCGGTTGCAGGAGTGTTTCCAGAGGGTGGTGATAAATGGTGTTTTTCTGAATGGTCTGGAGTTGTGAGTGGGGTACCCCAGGGCTCTGTCCTGGGACGAATTCTTTTTAACTTGTTCATAAACGACAGAGGTTGGAATACAGAGTTCAGTCTCAGTGTTTGCTGATGATACAAAAGTAAGTAGGACAATAACTTCACAACTAGTTATACCGACTTTATAAGAAGAAGACCTAGTTAAAATAGAGTGGTGGGTAGTGAAATGGCAGATGAGGTTTAATGCAGAAAAATGTAAAGCAATGCACTTGTGAGCTAAAATATGAATACAAGTTACACATCAGGGGGAGATCTTCTATTGGAAATGATGATAGAAAAGGAACTGGGGGTGCTTGGACTCACAGACTCATACCAAGCTCATACCAATACCAAGCTGCAGCAAGCAAGGTCAACAGACTATTAGCATGCAATAAAAAGGGTATTTGCTCAAGACATAAAAGAAGGGTGCTATCACTTTACAAACACTTCCTAAGTATACCGTCCAGTTCCAGTCACCAGTCCCCAGGAATGATTTGCTTGAACTGGAGAGAGTCCATAGAAGGGCAACAAAGCTAATAAGGGGTGTGACAGACCCAACCGGGACAGGGTCTTGTGGAGGGGACTGCAGGCTAGCCTCTTGCCTACTTACTATTGGAAAAACAAAAAGGTATACTGCTCAGGCAAACAATCCAGATCAATCCACAATAGGTGCAGGCTCTGGCTCGCCACCACACACGATGCAATAGGAAGAAGGGTCAGCTGCACACCGGAGGATAGATGAATATAGTGTGTATTTATTAACCCATAGGACACACAAAACACCAGGACATGAATACAGGACCTGTTAACGCGTTTCACACGATCTCGTGCTTAATCATGACAAAGCTTTCATTATGATTAAGCACGAGATCGTGTGAAACGCATTAACAGGTCCTGTATTCATGTCCTGGTGTTTTGTGTGTCCTATGGATTAATAAATACACACTATATTCATCTGTCTTCTGTTGTGTGGCTTCCCTTCTTCCTATTGCTACTGACTATTGGCCCTTGCATTTGAGGGGGCTCTATTTGAGGTGTGTGCCTGAGGGACCTTTTGGAGTAGTTTTACTTCGGATTCAATTCCATGTCTCCCTGAAACACACAGACTCTGAGAACTGAAGGACTAGGATATGGGACCTTTGTGCCCAAACTAGCATTCATTTCTTTAACCCCCTCCTAGACTCAGAGACTCTAAGCAGAAGATTATAATCAGCTCAATACAACCTCATGCTGAGGTCTCCTGCTTGTTATGTGTACTCTGTTTATTAAGATGTTATGCATTTACTGTTAAGTCTCTTTCTCAATTGTTAATTGAATTAATTAAGTAATCTATTGTTTCTGTCTGTTTGCTAATCCTTCTGACGTGATTAGTCTTGTGTCAACTTTACCTCAATGTGAAATATTTGTTTTTATTGTTCATGTGGTGACTGACCCTATTTTTGAACTATAAAAACCGGTATTCTTGTTCAATAAAGGAGATCCTGTTTGCACCTAAGCTAGTGTTGTCTAGTTTTTGGGTGCAATTCCCAGTTAGAATACCTTGTTCCTGTGTCCTAGCAGTGGGGAAGCAGCTGTCTGGCAGAGGCAGCCAGGCGGGGTGCCAGGCAGTCCTTCACAAGGGGACTGGATGATCTCTGTTTTGAGGAATGACTACAAACATTAAACTTATTCTTCCTGGAGAAGAGACACAAGGGAGTATGATAGTGATATACAGAGCAATAAATGGGGACTCTAGCAATGGGTGAATATTGTTTAATCTTGGGTCTCTAAAAGGAGACACACGATGATGTGGGATGAGAAGTGGTTCAGTCTTAAACTGCCTAAGGGGTTCTTTACTGTTAAAGTGGTAAGAACGTGGAACTCCCTTTCAGAGTTGGTGGTGTCAACGGAGAGTGTAGATAAATTCAAAAATATGTTAGATATGTTTCTTTTCGAACACAATATACAGTGATATTGAAAATGGTGGTTACGCACACACACTCGAGCATTCAGGTTGAACTGGATGGACTGGTGTCTCTATTCACCCTTACCAATAATGTAACTATGTAATAATCAGATATCCACAAACTCAGGGTTATATGGTGAATTGAGCCACTAAGCAAAAAAGAGAAATGGAACAGAAAAGTCAAAAGTTCTTATCTTATTCCTCGGTCAGTAACTCGAGTAATCCGCATGATAACCTGGCAACCAGCATTTTCAGAATAAGATGTAGGCAGTGGCAGCTTTTGTATTTCTCAGTAAAGGTTTGCCTTTCAAACGCACTTGTCTGTACAAGCTTACACTTCCCTTGTGCCATGGTGACTTCTATTGACACATAAAATGTAGAATTAGCACTTTGTGGATACCAATAACTCTTTTCTTTTATACGCCTTTATTAATTGTTTCTTATTCATAGACTAAAATGTCTAGATGATATGTGAAGAAGATATTGTGAATCAATATGTACTTAACTGAGCTACAGTACCCTTCTAAAGTTGTTTCTATTATGCATTAGATATCCATGGCATCTGCATGTTTCTGCTCAACTATAAATTGTTCTAATGGAAATTGATCTTAAACAATTGGTTTTTAAAGTGGAACGCCAACCACAGGGATACATACGAATTCTCAAGGAAAAAAAAATACCTCTCATACTAGTATAAAATGTGTGCCAGTTACTGCTATCAGGACCATTCACGTCATTTTGTGAATGGATAAAGGTAAAGGGAAGAGTGAGTAATGCAACTCCCATACTCACATCACTGGCAATGACAGTAGTATTTGCACATTAATAAATGCATTCTAGATTAAACAGAGGCAAGCAATTCATACCACATTCCAAGAGGTAACTTTTTTTCTTAAAGTGAGACTAAAGGTAAATTGACACACAGAGCGCAGATCAGCTCTGCCCCCGCTCCCTCTTCACTGGCTGCAATTGACAGCAGTGGGAGCCAATGGCTCTTACAGCTGTCTCTGAGCCAATGAGGAAGGAGAGTGCCACCCACCCACTATGTTAACTGAAAAAGAGGCCCATCTGGTCTCCAGATGATATAAGCTGCACTTCCATATGTCATATTGCTGCTTGATAATGTAAGAATTTATTCATGGCCCCTTTTTCTGGTACTGTAGGCTACAGTTGTTACTATGATTATTGTTTTTTCTGGTATTATAAAGGTGTGGCCCTCAGTGAATAAAATGTGGGCCCTTGAAGATTTAATCCATTCAGTCCATTGATGATTCAGCTTGGTCTCCAGTTTTATTTGACTTTAACCTTCCTTCTTTAAATAAAGCAAATGGAGAGATGCAAATATTTTGAACAAACATTTTATGTTCTCATAGGCAAAATAACAGATACGCTTTACTGCAGTACATAGGAGATTTTTACCTACTCCATACTCCTCTGCTGCCCCTAGTTATGTGCAAAGTGTAATCTTTCTACCTTCTATAAGATTGGCAAGGAATAATGAAATATAAACAAAGAACATACAAAATCAGTTCATCCCAGTGCAACCAATGACATAACTACAGAGGGTGCAGCAGTCATTGCCACTTTCAGAATGAGGAAAGAAAAAACAGAGGGCGCACAGGCCTAGTGCATTACCATAAAAAATGTTTAATAAAAAATAAAGTATGTGTTGTACTCACAAAACGACAATATAGTCAAGGCACATCATAAAGAACAGCTGGGTCAACACCGCGCTGAGTCCGCAATAGGGAGTATAGACGTCCAAAAGGCTGACGCGTTTCGAGGACTTGCCTCTTCCTCAGAGCTAACTGAGCAAATGTCTGCTCCCTCTTTTATATGCTCACTACTAGTTATACCAAAGGTCACATGGGCCATCCTGGACACTCCCCTGTGCAGGTGGAGGAGTCACAGGGGCAATTGACATAGTGTAAGTAAACACGAAAGGTCTATACAAATATATATAAATATATATGTGTATAAATAAAACCATTGAAACTAGTGACAATCATAAAATCATATGAACCATAAGAAGTGTGCACAGTGAAAAATAAATAAGTGGAAAGTTACACATATATATAAAATAAAAATCCTTCCCTGGTGATGCACTGCACTGCTCGCCTTTAAATAAATGGATGGATGGATGAGCAACGCTATGAAGCTGCCTAGTGCTCTGCTTGCCATAGACAACCATGGGACATGGATTTAATATAGAGAGTAGATCTGAAACCCAGCAGAGACACTTATTAATTCATAGAAATGCAGCCTACAGGGTGTGTGCTTATCATTCTAGTATAGTCATATGATGAAACGTAGGCATGTGTGGCAATGTAGTGCACCATGGATGGATATGCATATGCGATACTATATACAAGAACAAAGGAGATAAATCACTAGTAAAACATAAATGTTGATATAAAACGTTACAAAAAACTTCTTAATATGGTTCACAAAGTTTAAATAAAATTAAATAGGTATTGTTACAATATTGTTATAATATTACAATATTGCCACTTTCAGGGCTGTATCAGGGGCAGATGCAGCCCAGGATGGCCATTTTTGCTCCCCCTGTGGTAAAGATGGCCCCCGCAGACAGCTGTGACACTACCTGGGAGGGAGCTCAGCTTAGCCTTATTGAGCTACACTTAGGACGGATGTCTATCCCTGCCCCAGTGCTTCCCCCACTGTGCCTCCATGAGTGCTGCCTGCGGAGACCACCTTAATTGGTCTCACTGGTGGCTCGGCCCTGGCCACTTTCCTTATATACCAGCTGTGCTTGTAGGTTTTCTCAGCTTCTCACTAGATTATTCTAGATCTATTGTTTTGACATGGTGGAAGGGATCACGTGGCTGATTATCCTCAGTGGTGGTGAACAGTGTGAAATGATAGAAGTGTATTGCTGGAAGTCATTTTTACAATGGGGAGAAGGCACAAAGTTGACAAAAAAGGTTTTCACTGATCATACTGGAGGACAAAAAGCAGAGCGGACACAGAAGAAGGAATTACGGATCATACTGGGAATAAATAACAGAACAGATACAGAAGAAGGGTGTCACTGATAATATTGCAGAGAAAAGGCAGAACACCATGTTCCTCTGTTTACCTTTCCTGTTTTGTCCCTAGTTAGCACAGCCCAACTCCCTACCGCACTCCACTGTACAGTTATTTTCACGTTCCACTGCACACTTAAAAAGACTGGAAACATTTTGTCAAGTAAAACTAGGCTTTTATTGCGGTCTGTGATCCCATTAGGGAGAATTGTCTTGATCACCAATGTTACTGGCAATGAAAGTGAAGGTAAATTCAAAATTATCACCAAAACAGTGTAGCATTTACCCTGCAGGAGCAGCTGCACATGGGGGGTTCTCTGTTCTGCCATGACTCTTTAACTACATGCCCTCCAGAGGATTTACCCCCCTTCCTGACAAGGCCATTTTTTGCGTTATGGTGCCGCGTTACTTTAACTGACAATTGTGCAGTCATGCAACGCTGCACCCAAATGACACCCTTTTTTTCCCCACGAATAGAGCTTTCTTTCCGTGGTATTTGATCACCTGTGCATTTTATATTTTATGTGGTATAAAAAAAAAGACTGACAATTTTGAGAAAAAAAAACAATATTTTTGACTTTTTAAACATGTCCAGTAAAATAATTTAAAAAAATCAAATTTCGACATAAATTTAGGCCAAAATATATTCTGCTACATGTCTTTGCTTAAAAAAAATTCCCAATACGTGTACATTAATTGGTTTACATGAAAGTTATAGTGTTTACAAATGGCGGCATATATACTGGGCTTCTTTTTTTTTTTTACTAGTAATGGCGGCAATCAGCAACTTATAGCGGGACTGCAGGACTGCGGCAGGCATTCTGACACTGGGGGTCAGTGCTAATAAAAAGCATGGACACTGTACTAATGGCACTGGGCATGAAGGGGTTAACATCTGGGGTGATCAAAAGGTTAACTGTGTGCTGTTTTACATGATGTTTTGTGTTTATGCTTCACTGTAAGCCATGCAAAGCAGTGTGCAGGAGCTGGCAGGGAGCATAACTGTTTTGTTTACTAATAATTCTCCCCCCATTGGAGATCCTCAGCAATCACCGGGCGCCAGCGAGTAATTTCTGGCCGGGACCTGGTGATTAACAGCCATGAATGGTGGCGTGGCTAGGGGGCGTGTGCTCCTCACGTGCACCCCCTACCCGGAAATGCAAAATCACGTATATATACCTGATTTTGCAAACCGCTGCCGCCCTGTAGCACTATTTTTGCTATGGGGTGGCGCTAAAGCGGTTAAGCTGCTTGGTCCCCACTGACACCAGTGTATAGGTTGAAGGCCGCTCACACCTGCATAAATTAAGTGTTAGTATGCTTCCACTCTGCAATAATGCACAGAAAATAGGTCACAAGTAACTTGATAGCAAGGCAAGTTAGACAATGCATGAATCAGTAAACAAGCAGCTGAACACATTTAAAGATGCTGTACTAGATAGGGGAACATTGGCCTATAATATAGCAATTAACTATTCTGCAACAAGGCTAAACAATTTTTAACCGGTATAAACGTTGAGAAATGTAACAGCATTAACTAGCCCAACAAAGTGTCCTTGAGTGTATTCTGAGCATACGGTCCTTTAGTGGGTGGATTTGCTTTCCTGACAAAGGGTACCCTGAAGGTGGCTACAAAGTACCTGACACCTTATTGTCAGTGTTAGCTGGATATTTTGGGGCCTGTCTATAAGATGGTGCACATGAAGTTGTCCCTTACTGCTAAGTAAGGAGCAGACTCTATAGGCATTAAGTGTGGGCAGTAAGGGATTAGACTTGGTAGTTCTGTTCACCACTCCTGGTATGTAATGGATCTGCTCCAATATACTTGGCTGTCAGTGGTCCCAGAAGGCTAATTTCCCACAATCAGGTCCCCACAATCAAACTCTTACTGGTTACGTCTTGCTGCAGGCACACGCACGGGAACAGGTTCCTCCAGCTCCAGTCCCAGCTCAGCAAGCGACCTTGCAGTAGCTCAATGCTCTGGCTTTCTGGACACACAGAATGCCAAAAAGGGCACTGCAGACTTAGGCTTTGTTATCTGGTGCTGTGCACAGACCCAAGCAACAAGTCTTTGCTCTCTGACTCCCCACACTAGATCACTCACACGTCCAATGACTTGTATGGGAAAAGTCCTGTCCTCTCCTTCTGTGTGCACAGGGAATCTGGATATTGAAGTCCACAGCTTCATCAGCCCCACCCTTGTACAGCGACCCTTTTAGGACTACATGTCCAGCTGTCCTTTGAGGCAAGTTCAAGTCCTCAAGTCTTCCAATGGAAACGATTGTTCTTGTGATAACTGTCTAAGAGGGAATTTTTCTTTACATTGGAAAGATATCCTCCCACTTTCTGTTGAGTCTACAGGGCTGGATGACAAAAAGAAAAAAAACTGACAGTCACTTTAACCCTCCCTTCTCTATCCAAAATGACAAAAAAAAAAGTTTTGGATTTAGATATACTTTAAAAAAGTGTTGGCTGGAGTTACATTTTAACAGTAAGATGTTTTTTCCACTGTGGTCTGTGAAACATGAGACCATACCCATTCCCTCTGCCCTTCACTATTATTACATTTCTTGTCCTGGACTGTATGCACCCCTATAATTGAAGCAAGTGTTACAGTATCTTACTACAATGGAAACTTACCTTCTACTATATATTCTGTTTCCTCCTTCTTATCTTTTATAATTAAACATTTAATAGTAGTGTCAGTAGACATATTGTAGCTTTTTTTTTTTCATCTTAAGTCTTTGAGAAATATTTTTGCATGCTTTCTCCTGTGTGTAATATCACATAAAGTAGACCATGTACCTTGAGGCAATAATGTATTCCATTAAAATTCAATTTCACTTGGCACCAATGATGCTCTTAATATTTTATGCCTTTTGGAACAAAAAAGCGTCGAGGTAGGAAAGTGGAACACCAATGAGATCTGAAAATAATAATATATATATATAAATATACACTGCTCCAAAAAATTAAAGGAACACTTTGAAAACACATCAGATCTCAATGGGGAAAAATATCATGCTGGATATCTATAATAATGTGGACTGAGCAAAGTGTTAGGAACGTAAGGATTCCCCATCATTTGATGGAAATGAAAATTATCAACCTACAGAGGACTGAATTCAAAGACACCCAAAAATCAGAGTGAAAACATTATGCAGCAGGCTAATCCATTTTGCTGAAATTTCATTGCAACACAAAATGGTACTCAGTAGTTTGTATAGCCCCCATGTGCTTGTATGTATGCCTGACAATGTTGGGGTATACTCCTAATGAGACGATGGATGGTGTCCCAGGGTATTTTCTCCCAGATCTGAACAAGGGCATCACTGAGCTCTTGGACAGTCTAAGGGTGCAACCTGGTGGTGTCAAGTGGACCGAAACATGATATCCCAGTGGAGTTCTATTGGATTTAGGTCAGGGGAGTGTGGGGGGGGGGTCATTCAATGGTATCAATTCCTTCATCCTCCAGGTACTGCCTGGATACTCTCGCAACATGATTCCGCACATTGTTGTGCACCAGGAACAACCCAGGACCCACTGCACCAGCGTAGGGTCTGACAATGGGTCGGAAGATTTCATCCCGATACCTATTGGCAGTCATTATGCCATGGTCTAGCCTGTAGAGGTCTGTTCATCCCTCCATGGATATGTCTCCCCAGACCATCACTGACCCACCACCAAAATGGTCATGCTGAACGATGTTACAGGCAGCATAACATTTTCCACGGCTTCTTCAGGTCCTTTCACGTCTGTCACATGTGCTCAGGGTGAACCTGCTCTCATCTGTGAAAAGCACAGGTTGCCAGTGGCAAACCTGCCAATTCTGGTGTTCAATGGCAAATGCCAATCAAGCTTGATGGTGCCGGGCAGTAAGCACAGAACTGTGAGTGCTTTCATGTGATTGTTGCAGTGCTCTGTAGAGCTGAACCTCTTAAAGTAGTTTGTTCTCTTTTTTAGCCCTGGTGGCCATCTTGGGGAGGCCAATGTCTATGAAAATCCATGAGATTTTGGTGGGCATTTTGGTGTGGCCATGATATATATCATGTTCTCCACCATTTTAAGGGGGAGTCCTGCATGGAAGTGAGAAGGGACAACATCATATGCAGAATGTAGCAGCAACTAGGCCCCAGGTGGGCTTCCCTTTGGAGGGAGCAGTCATTGCCTTGCCACATACTTCCTCGGACACAAGAACAAATGGGGAGTTGGATTCAGATTTTGTAAGTGTCACTGAAACGGTCACTGGGTACATGGTTTGGCAGCACTCCACAAGGAAACAGAGAAAGAACCCAGAGTTCAGAGTCCACATACAACCAGGTCATCGAGAGTGCCACACAAACATCCAAGAAGGTTTTTAATGATAACATTGATTCATAGTAGAAAAAAAGTCAGTGTGTTTCCATGGTCAAACACACTAATCCTTCATCAGGTCTTAGGAGTTTTGACTTTGCCTAAATGGCCTCTGGTAGGGAGATACCAGATAGATCTGATCTGTGATTTTATCCTGTTACACGTGCATTTTTTGTTTTCCTTCAAATAATTTTGTTCCTACCCCACTCCATAGCTAAGGGATGCTCTATGTAGTTAGTCCTATACTTCTACATGTTTTAGCTTCCATTGGCTACATGTACTGTATTCAGATGAAGCTAGATACACAGTGATTTTTTGACTAATTTGATATTGATCTGTTATGATCTGCACAAGTTTTGGGATTGAAAGGCTTTCTGCAATCTGCAGGATGACATTTATATGGAGTCTGCTAATTCTACTGAGACCATATGTTATAGCTATTTTGCCACCACTAGATCAGTTATAGAGATCACACTTGCAGTGCTTAGTTTGGAGAGGCAGGGCAAATTTACGGCTTTGAACAGTTTCAGAACAGTGTTAGTGAAGGCAGAAAAGCAGCCTAATATTGGCTAAATCTGTCCTCCTGAAACTGTACTTCCTGGGGACATACTAGGACTTTTTGTTTAGGGAGTTGAGGTCCCTCACTAGATCAAGCAAAGAGTGTGACACTATTTATTATCCTACAAGACATTGCAAACACAAACTCCCTAATCCCGCAAACTCCCACTGCATACATTAGGAATCCCTGCAAGGGCCGTTTTTAAACATTATCATGTTATCACATGACCAGGACTTTAGGTAGGTGCAGCATGGTGCGGCAACAGTTAGGCCCAAAGTGCAGTAACCAAAGTATTGAAAAACTTGTAAATAGTACAACAGCCTGGCAGGGAGCTCACCCAGCCAGAAACATACAGTCAGTGTGGTGAAGGGTCAGCGGTAGAAGGCCTGAGCTTAGGACAGCGCCTGCCAAGGATGGTGGAATGCAGCCTGGCCGGTCAAACCCAAGAGGGATTTGCGTAATGGAGACATAGGCCCTGAGCTTTCCCTTCTCCTCTGAAATATCTCCCTACCGCTATTGCTGTCCCTGACAGGTGTGTACACTTTCCCTATGCTACCCACTTCACAAATGTGTGCCAAAACCTGGGGGCAGGGACTTATAAAGACTCTGCGTGACCAAAAATGGCCAGCAGGGACACCTGGATGCAATGTAGCCAACCGGAATGCTGCTTCAGGGAAACCAAGGAAACCATAGAGAAACCAAGTTTCTCTTGACTTCCTCTCCAGCTGCAGTACAGCTCTGGGCAAGCTCCACCTACAGTGGAAAAAAAAGACTGCACCTGCCTACAAGGTCACAGGAGTTGAAGAGATGAATTTCCTTTATGCCTCATGGGTGGGTGAACTGAGGCGTGGCCCTGGCCCTGCATCTGTTATTCTGCCTTCTATTGCTTGAGCTTTGAGATCTCCTATAATCTTTCCAACATGGTCAATGGGTGGCTGCAGTGCTCACCTTGTTAAAATCTCTTCACTTCATCTTATGTTTAGAGATTGTACTGATCGGTACCTGACCACACAGAAACTTTCAGAAAATTGAAAGTCAAGTCTTTCTGAAACCCTGTTAAATCTCACTGGTAGGAATCAGCATGGGATTAAATTTAGAACTGCTTGGAGTCTCATTACAACCACCTGATCAGTGGCGATATGAGTGGAGAATTTCCCACTAGTCACTATATCTTGCTGGGTGGATCTTTTTTTTACTACATACAGAACGCTGGAGATGCAAAACGCCTTTAACTTCCCATCCAGGCCAGCTGTTGATACAAGCTGTCTTCAACAAGATATGAGTGACATCTCAGGAGGAATATGCTGGCTGCAAACCTCTCGGTGTATTCTTTACATTAATAACTATTGGCAGAGGCATTGCTGATCTCCACTGCACCAAGTTATTAGTACAACCTTTAAAAAGAATGTCTTGGAGGATTAACTGAGAACTGAGACCTGAGGGATAGTAGTTATTGTTAGACAAAACACTGTCAGCAGAGCAGGTGCTTGAAGTGGATGGGGATAGGGAAAGTAGAACACAATGTATCGAGTTTCCACACTGTTCTATTGAAAGTTCGGTGTCAATGTTATTAGTTTAAAGAAAAACTCTCACTTTGATTTTATTCAGTGTTTGTGCTTTTTTCCATGTCTCTACATGCTTTGTAAGCCTAGGTTCAAAACAAACAAGGTGCCCCCCTCCTCCTGTGGTCTTTTGACAATGTAGCTAACAAGGAAACATCTACTTGATAACTGGCACTTTTCTCAGCTCCAAGCCCCTTTAAGCAGGCCATACACATATCATTTTTTATTTGATCAGCCAGTGGGCCAAGTGAAAAAAAAACTGAATGGATTCCCCTGTCCACACATAGTATTCTGACAGCGGGACTCCTCCTTTGTCAGTATACACTGATCAGCACTGCAGTCAATTGGCTTCAGCGGTGATTGAAACAGCATTTTTCAACAAGCCTGTTGGAGAGCAGTTTGGCCTTAGATCGGCTGATTTTGAATAGGAATGGCCATATATGGATCGCTATTGGCCAGTACCTGCGGAAGCAAATTTCAATCCATCTATAGCCAGCTTTAGCCTCCCATACCTTTGCATTCCTATTACCATTGATTGTCTTGGGCTAGATCTTGGAGTCAGGACAAGCACTGGTTATCAAGCAGTTGTCCCCTTGCTAACTACATTGTCAGACAGCTTTGGGGAGGATAGAGGTGCCCTATCTGACCTTATAGCTAGGCCTACAAAGCACATAGGAACATTGGACTAATTACTACATGTAATGTAGAGAGCTTTTCTTTAACAAAAGCTTATTTTTTATTAAATTTTTTTTAAATTTCAAAATCAACTTTATATTAAACATTACAAAAACACAAATTTTCACACTCATCTATTTCCTTCCTCCCCCTCCATTCAATTTCCCCTCACTTTTCTTACTATTTTCTTTTACTTCTAGTTCCTCTAATGTTCTTACTGTCTATTTCCTTCTCTCCATCTACCTCTCTTTTAGCCCTTTTACAGGATCCTACTTTTCATTGATCTCTCCAAACTCTTTAGACTCCGACTGCTTCTAGAAAACTCTTTGATGATTTAAAATCATCCCATCTACCCCATATTTTTTTTAATTTTTATATTTCATCCTCATCTGTGTGGTAGAATTCCTCCATCTTGTAAATATACTCAATTCTATTTATCCAATCTTTTATTTTTGGAGATTCTTGTGCTTGCCAATATTTAGGGGTGAGTCCTTTGGCCGCATTTATTAAATTAAATAGCATCATATTCTTATATTGTTTCACTGAGATCTCTGATTTATGGAATAAACACACCCATGGGTCCTTTGGTATGCTGACCCCCAATATCTTCTGTGTGTATTGAATTATTTCTTGCCAAAACATCTGTATTTTAGGGCAATCCCACCATATATATGCCATTGTTCCCTTAATCCCACACCCCTTCCAACACAAAAGTGACCACTTCTGGTTGTTGGTTATGTGCCACACTAGGTGTAATATACCATCTAACTACACATTGATCATTCATTTTTACTATATTCATATTTACCGCCCCATGTGTTAATATTTCATTTTTTTGTTACTCATTCACTTTTGTTCCTAGCTCCTTTTCCCATTTTTCCAAGAACAGTGGGGAATCGGACCCAGCCATTTCCGTAAGGATCTTATAAATTCCAGAGGTGACATGTTTTTGGATTGTTGTAATAAAGGTTTCTAACCTGCCTGTAATGTATAATAATTGTTGAACAGAAAATAGTCAACTCCTTCCTGAGTTAGAGCGTATGCTTTTTAGGCCTGATCAAAGTAAATGTAGTCAAGTCCACAATGGCAATCCAGCATTTAAGCCCAGACAGCTGTAACCCTCTCTAGCTCCACCATGACTATGAAGAGCACAGTTTTCAGAAGTGGAACCATTACATCTGTCAGGAATGGACTTGCCAGTGGTGGTGGGACTCACCTGCCTTGTGGGCTGCAGTACCAGGGCTGGCCAGCGGGTGCTCTCAGCAACCAGAGGCTCGCTCCTGCAATGAGCCATCACCTGAAGCTGATTACAACAGGTGTATTTAAGGAATGGCCAGGCCTGTGATCAGGGCCTTGGTGTATGTTTCCCATGGGCCCCTGTACCTGCATCCTGTCTGCTTTCTGCCTGATCCAGATTCTGCTTCGATCCCTGACTCTGCATAAACTCTGCCTGTCCTGACCTCGGCTATTCCTGACTACTCTTCCGCCTGCTCCTTGTGCCCTGCCTGCCCGTTTGCTACCTACCCGGCCTGCCCAACTACGCTTAGTATTGTTTCTATTGTTACCTGTTGGAGGTTTGGGTTGGTTTGTTTGCACTGTGTTGTTGTTTAGTCTTGCACTGCGTCTATGTTTTGTTTAGTCTTAATAAATTGTCTTACTCACACTATACCTGAAGTCTGCGTTTCCCTGTGTCAGTCCACACATTTCTGGTCATACCCGGATCCCTAACAACATCCCAGAAATACAAACATATATATTTCCTTTTTTGCTCATTTCCGATTTATTTCAGTTTCTTGTTTTAAAGAGTATGGCTAGCCAAAACTATTTTCTGTTTACTTTTGGATAGAGTGAGAAAGATTAGGACCCCTATAAGGTTTTATTACTATCTGGGGCTTCGCAGCATCAGACAGGAAGTGAGGGATAATTTGTGTTATATCTGCATTGACGAAATCACGGTTCCCTAATAAAGGAGTTGTTATAGAGCTCACAAACATCATTGCTGAATTTTATGATGAGCAAATGTATCTTTAATATGGGTGGATGATGTGTTGGTGATACATGTTCCCAGGGCGTTTTTTCTCAGAGAACAGGTACAGGAACTCCCCTTTTCTGAGACACCCCTTGTCCCCACCCCCTACCCATCTAACAGTACCGCCCCTTTTTGAGAATACAGAACCAAGTATCATTTTGTGGTGCTAAGTATTTTTTTTTTAATGATAACAAGAAAAGCAGTAAGATAGACCCCCTTCAGCCATCAACAATACAAGCCCACCAGCAACAATAGATCCATCAACAACAATGGACACCCGCAACAAAATACCAATTGGTAACAATAGATCCACCCCAGCGACAAAAGACCCCAGCATCAATCATCAATAGATCTCTCCCTCAACAGTAGATCCCTTTCAGCAAACATTGCCCCCCCCCACAGCAAGATAATACCCCCCTCCCCCAGGAACAATAGACTTCCTACCAGCAACAATAGACCCCCAGCAACAATAGACCCCCCAGCAACAATATACTCCCCCGGGAACAATGGACCCTCCTCAACCAAATCCCACCCCAACAATCCAACAGCAGCAGCAACAACAGATCTGCCAGCAGCCAGCATCAATAGAATTCCCTCTCAACAGTAGATTCCTCCCAGCAACAACTGACCCTCATAAGTTCTCTCCATCCCAGCAGCTATAGATTCCCCATCAACAATAAACTGCCCCAGCAATAATAGACCCCGATGCAAAAATAGACCTCCTCCAATTACAATAGATCCCCCAGCAGCCAGCATCAACAGACCCTTCAGTACACCCCAGCATCCCTAGACATTAAATACACTCAGTGCTGGAGGTGACAGTGCTGCGTTCCCCCACGCTCCTTCTGAAAAAAGCCCTGCGTGTTCCTGTTTTCTACTTGGTCGTAGCACCAGCCGTGCTTTGACATTGCAGTACTCAGAAAGGAAGCCTATACAATTAAGCCCCAAAATGGGAGAAATGTGTCCAAAGAGATGTCTACAGGTGGAGAACAGGAGCTGAAGGCATATTTCACCCATATCATTTACTTTCATGCAACAGGGAGTGCAGACGGATGCCATTTTGCTGAACTCAGGAAAAAAGTCGAATACCATTATAAGTGCCCCATACTTTTATAGCTACTTTATTAAACAGGGGTCTCCAAACTATTCAGTATGAGGGTCACATAGTAAAATCTATATTTTCAAAATGTTTGCAGGTGGAAAAATCCTCATTAGAGTCCCTCTTACATAAGAAGCTGATACCATAAGCAGCCTCTGCTGACCTCAGTTCTCAGTCAGTGCATTTTGAGGATATGACACCCAAGTTGGGGGCCAAATAAAATCTTGTAGCAGGCCAGGCCATAGTTTGGAGACCCCTGATAAAAAGGATGACCACAGTCTGGTATGCCAGGAGGAGATTTCTTTATTACTGTATTTGTGCTGCTATGTTGATAAAAGAAGGTATCAGTATACTACAGTGCAGTTAAGGTAAAGATTTAAATATTTGTCATTTAATAGTGTATTTAAATATAACAGAGAAAATGATGACTACACAGCAAATATATTACAGGAAGAATATGCGAAAAGTTCAATGTGAGATTTGAAGCGCATCTCCAGGAAAAATAAAAATCCTTCCTTATAGCGGGGCTGCCCCCACACTGCACTGTTAGAGGGGAACTTCACTTGGCTATGGCAAATGTAAAAGAATGTAGCTACAAATACTGTAACTACTGTGTTTTAATAAATAGATACCTATCAGCCCATGGAGTCCACTGCTGTGTTGAGTAGGTGCAGTGTGGTGTGGTGGGCCATAAGCACACAGAGTTCTGATTTGTCAAAAATGGTGTATTGTAAAACAATTCAACAGCATAGCAGCTCACCCGACCGGGGACACTTACAGCAGTACAGCATAGTGACAGCGATACACAGATTCAGAGTTGCCGAGAGCGTCTGCCAAGAGAAGCGGAATGTTGCCTGCCTGGCCCAACCCAAAGGGGAGGCTTCCTGAGAGGGTAGACATAGACCTTTCTCTCTCCCTACTTCACCGGAACCTTTCCCTATTACTAGTGCTGTCCCTGACAGATGGGGAACATGTCCCTACACTAGCCGCTTGCAAAAAGTGCACCAAAACCCAGGGTCAGAGTCTTAAATATACTCTGCCTGACCCAAGATGGCCTCCATCCAACCGGATCACTGTCCCTGGTGACCAAGGAAGTCATAGAGAAACCCACGTTCCCTCCACTTCCTCTCCCTTCTGCATTGCCATTACGGTCCAGCGCCAGCTGCAGTGGGGAATACAGACTGCATCTGCCTACAGCTGTCTTTTCCCAGATCCAAGTCATCTTGGCACTGCAGATGCCTGAAACCACCATCTTGAATTTGAGAGCTGGCTATGACTTCTTGATGAATTACAGCCAGGTCCCCATTGCACATGTGAGATTAAGCAGTGCAGCTAGACTGATTCGTCAGATCCCTGGATGGGTGAACGTGGACAGGAGGAAGGGAAGCTATCATCCTCACCTACGCAAGAAACAAGGAAGTGGGAGCAAGCACTGACAAAAAGAAAGATACTTGCACCCCCCCCCCCCCCCGAAAAAAAGACAGCTGCAATTAAGATAGGGACTGGGGAGGAAGAGTGTGAGAGCAACTTTTATCTTGGGGTGAAGGTCCACTTTAAATTCTCATTTAGGTCTAGGGTACCAGAAAAAGCAGTTTTACTTACCCAGTTGTCCACTCCCACTGACTCCCTCCACACTGCTAGACCATTCTCCAAGCTTCTTCTCCCTATGCATACGCAGATCCCCTGATGTCATCAAGTACAGTGCAGGTTCTGAGAGACAGTGACCACTGGAGCATAAAGGAGTAGAGAACAACAGCTGCAAGGACGGAGAGCTGGAATGTATTTGTAGCCTCCCATTCTATTCTTAAATAGTTTTTGTTTAATGTTTTATAGCACTAAATAAGTCTATAGCTATGGCTTTGTGACTGTCATTATTGATACTGTGAAAAGTAAAGTACCGCGCAACACGAGAAAAACCAAAGTAAGGTGGCTGGAGGGGTAAATTTATACACCAGTGAATGTGAGGTTCAACAAACTTTGTGCATGTATGCACATGAATAAGAATTGTTATATACAGTATGTGTCTGCGCAACAAATTGCACTTGAGAAATAGCCTGCCAACACCTCCTGTGTGTCATTCACAGAACTACAACAGAATTAAAATGAATGTTGTGCAGGACTAAATAAATACTTCAGAAAAATAAAAAGGATAAACTCATATTATAATAAATACCACATCAAATATTAAGTGAATAGTGACAGTGATAAAATTGTGCAAAAATCATAAAAAATAACCTGTCTTTCAATCTTTATAAACGAAATACTGTAAATCCAAAGTTCATAAGTGATCTTCAAACTTTGTGAAAATGTGACTTCCTCTCCAGCACCACTTGTGCTCTATTGTAAACCTGCTCACCTTGGAGCAGACCTCTGATAGAGGTCTAAGCAGGCAGTTACAAATGAGGAAAGGGGAATCCTCCATCTCTTCACACAAAATTGATAAGCTGCGAACTTGCCCACAGGATCCTACTCCAAGCCCATCCAGCAGTCAGCAGACCTAAATCTTAAATTGCCCATCAGTATAAATGATAGCAGCATGTCACTTTAAGAATACCCATATCCATGGAGATTGAAAATGATGTTAGGCAAGTATACAAGGTGCCACTCGCTAACCAAAGCCATCCAGATGTGATGACATCACCCCCCCTTTGTTCTGCTCTTACGTGTTTCGTCCTTTGGTATGTGCTTCTTCAGACGATCATATGGGTGCATTCACCTGTACAGCGCAAACAAACTGGTCCATTTTGTAGCCCGGATTATCCTGCTGCTGCTTACAAAAGCCCATAGACACAGCTATGCACCGCTATTTGTGTAAAGTGCTGCATGTGCACAGATGTAATGTCCCAAACACTGTCTATATTCTGAACATTAACTATGTGCACATGCACCACACTATGCAATTAGTGGTGTATAGTTGGGTACAGCCTCCTTCACCCATTCATGTCTATGGGTGGCTGGATCATCAGGGCATCCCAGGCATCAAAATTCGCCAGTGTGTTTATGCTGTACAGGTGAATGCACCCATGTGACTGAACCCTTAATTTAAAGTGATTTGTTCACTTGCAGTGAATGTATGCTGAATATCCCAATCATTGCTTTAAATGTTCCTCTTGGTCATGCCGACACCAGATCTATTGGGAAAAGAAAGAAAAATGTAATGTAGCGATCAGGGGCGGACTGGCAACTCACGGGGCCCCCGGGCAATAGGGGTTCATGGGGCCCCTGTGTCCTTGCCCAAACTTATAAAAGCCTATGAAAAAGGTACCAGGGGCATCTCATGGGGCCCCCTACTGACCCCGGGCTCTCGGGCAGTGCCCGAATTTCCAAATGATCAGTCCGCCCCTGGTAGAGATGACATACTACACAGTGCCAGAGTTACTCACATCTGTCCCAGC
Organism: Staurois parvus; assembly: GCF_062004578.1. Taxonomy (NCBI): domain Eukaryota; kingdom Metazoa; phylum Chordata; class Amphibia; order Anura; family Ranidae; genus Staurois; species Staurois parvus. The sequence goes on along the minus strand of NW_028317857.1, from coordinate 1,757,659 downwards.
TTCTAACAGAGCTCACACTCTAATGCAGCCTTGCTCAACTAGGGTGCCTTAAGGCTTTTTCAGGGATGCCTTGGAAAAATGTTTAAAAACTGCCCAAAAAATTGTATACAAGCCTACAGGTGGATCAAGCCTGCTTTTTAGTTACACAAAGCCACAGGTTTTCATTGTGCGCCATCACACCCTGCCAGCTGCCGGCATCCTAACAACCAATTATATCATTAGCTGATAAGAAGGACATCGGGCGCCTGCACAGCATCCGTGTTTGCCCCTCTCCATCGGCACTGGGGTCACATTAGCTGAGTGAGAGAGAGAAACTGAGGAAGAAGAGAAACAGTGGAATACTAGTCAGTACCAGTGTGCAAAAGTGTATTTGCTTTGGAAGAATCAATCCCCTCTAATGTTGGGTGTCCTACATGTGTGGATGTTGCTGCGTTATATAAAACTATTAGAATCATTTTTTACTTTTTAGAATGGGGTGCTTTGAGATTGTCCATAATTTTAAAGGGCGCCTTGACTGAAAAAAAGGTTGAGAAACACTGTTCTAACTTCCCAGGCACATAGTCCTACAAAAATACATTCTACCAATTTGCCTTCTAGAATGATTTTGGTGGGAACCAGAGCACTTGGTGGAAAGCCACATTAATAATGGTTGAACATAAAGACTCCATGTTGATAGTGTCGGAACTTAACCCACAGCTTCAAGGCACACATGCTAAGTGCATAGTCTCGGTGCTGTGCCATTTTTCATGTAACACAGCATGTACATTGTCCATACATACTGTATAATCTATTCTGTCAGAAATGCTTGAAAGGGAATATCGAATGATAACCAAAGAAAAGTGCCAAGTTGCAGCAGCTATAATACGGGAGAGTGGTTCTTCGCACAATTTAAAAGATAAATGAAGAGTAGAGTAAATGAAAACTGTGTGTGAATCAGGATTTAAACTGCAGAAGCAGTCTGAATTATTTCTGTCTAAAATAAAGATGTCTGGGGACAAAACCACCAGACATGAGCCATAGTGCCAATTTGTGACATTTTCATACCTCTCATTTTCTTTGAGCTGTGTGTTATTTAAATGAACCTCTATAGCCGGATCACTTTCTCATACGTTAATGAGAGGTTGGTAATAGTCTGTCAGAGGGGCCCCATAGTGAGATCATTTTAGGCCTCCTTGGTGCCGCAGCATCCCAAAAGCAATCCCATTAGTATGTTACACTTCAGCATACTGATAGCATTCATAGCTGTCTGACAGAGGCAAAGTCATTATGGACCCACACAGTACTTACTCCTGTGTGGTATTTACAGCACATGGTCTGCTGTGGCTATAGTAGTACCTTTAATAAGTGAATAGAGGCACATTAAAGAATAATGTAGTTCATTTAGCCCCTTCACACCTAGGGATAATTGCAGAGCAGACCTAATTTTGCAGTTGCGGTGTGTCAGTTATTTTACTGTTATTTTCTAACCACTTTGACTACCAAAAGAGAAGAGAAGAGTGTTACAGTAAAAAAAGTCAGCTGTTTCAGTCATTCCAATATCTGATTATTCCAGGTGATCACATTTATTCTTCTTTGAGAAGAGGCATTTAATGGGGATATGATCACCATCTATATGTTCAAAAACGGTCCATATAGTAAATGTAGTGCAAAGCTGTTCAGTGTAAAGTCATTTTTGAGTTTGAAGTAAAAAAAGATTTAATCTCCACGTACAAAAATGCTGCTGGTGGGGGATTTTTCCTGAGAAGGGAAAGGGTGGGGAGTCATGCTGACAAGGGAATTATGCACTACCCTGACCCCAGTACTCTGTAAATTACACACCTTTGTCCCCTACACTATGTTGGTTACTAGAGATGAGCGAATCGAACATGACGAAGTGGAATTCGTTCCGAAGATTTGGAAAAATTCTATTTGCGACGAATCCGAAGATTAGCAAACTTCGGATGCACGAATCGAATTTTCCCAAAAATGGCGGCGACATGTGTGGCGACGGAGAAAATGGACAGAGAAGATGGGGCGGGGATCTCTGGGAAGGCGCGCAGACAAGGCGCGCTGACCCATAATGCATTCATGACATGTGATCGCATTAGCCAATCAGCAGCCAGCCAGCACTGTGTAATGGTGGAGCTATAAATCGCGGCCATCTTAGAATTCTCCATTAGCCTCCGGTCATTCAAGAGAGACAGACCTGTGTGTATTAAGGGACAGAGTTAGGGCCACAGAGACTTTAGGGCCACAGAATCGTTACTCAGGACTCCATTGGACTCTTGATAGTCATCTCCCCACACTGCTGCTGGGGGGACTTTTTAACCTAGGCCTGTGTATGGCCTTCAATTGAAGCTGCTTCCGCTCCGCCACTCTGCCATTGGATTCTTGATAGTCGTCTCCCCACGCTGCTGCTGGGGGGACTTTTTAACCTAGGCCTGTGTATGGCCTTCAATTGAAGCTGCTTCTGCTCCGCCACTCTGCCATTGGACTCTTGATAGTCGTCTCCCCACACTGCTGCTGGGGGGACTTTTTAACATAGGCCTCTGTATGGCCTTCAATTTAAGCTGCTTACACTTCGCCACTCTGCCATGGGCCCCTGTACCGCCTCCTCTTGCTGCTGCCAGGTCCAGAGTGTGTCATGGGTCCCTGTACGGCCTCCCATTGCTGCTGACTTCATCGCCAGACTCTGCCATGTGCCACTTTCAGGTCTCCTTACACTGTTGGTGGGTTCCATTTTGTGATAGGGTGCTGTATGGCCTTCCATTGCTGCTGCCTCCACCGCCACCCTGCGCCATGTGCCTCTGTCGTCTGCTCACGCTGCTGACGGCTTCCGCTTTTTAACCGAGGCCTGTGTTTGGCTTCCGAATACTGCTGCATCCACCGCCACCCTGCGCCATGTGTCTCTGTCGTCTGCTCATGCTGCTGACGGCTTCCGCTTTTTAACCTAGGCCTGTGTTTGGCTTCAGAATAATGCTGCCTCCACCGCCACCCTGCGCCATGAGCCTCTGTCGTCTGCTCACGCTGCTGCCAGGTCCATACTGATTCATGGCCCCCTGTACCGGCTCCTCATGAACGTGGTTCAGCGGGTTTGCATCACTTAACGGCAAATCGTTGACAAACGCTGGGACGTTGTGTTGTGCGCATTAAGCCAGACACCAAAGGGCAGCACAGACCTGTTATTACTCGCTCAAGCATGGCTGAACAACACCAGTCTCTACCACAAATTGGACCCAGACCTGCCCAGGGTCTCGTAAGTAGATTGCACGGAGGAGTAGAGTTCGTTATTGGAATTAACTGTGAGGGACTTTTAAACCTAGGCCTGTGTATGGCCTTCAATTGAAGCTGCTTCTGCTCTGCCACTCTGCCATTGGACTCTTGATAGTCGTCTCCCCACGCTGCTGCTGGGGGGACTTTTTAACATAGGCCTCTGTATGGCCTTCAATTTTAGCTGCTTACGCTCCGCCACTCTGCCATGGGCCCCTATACCGCCTCCTCATGCTGTTGCCAGGCCCGTAATCTGCCATGGGCCCCCGTACCGACTCCTCATGCTGCTGCCAGGCCCGTAATCTGCCATGGGCCCCTGTACCGCCTCCTCATGCTGCTGCCAGGTCCAGAGTGTGTCATGGGTCCCTGTACGGCCTCCCATTGCTGCTGTCTCCATCGCCACACTCTGCCATGTGCCACTTTCAGATCTCCTCACACTGCTGGTGGGTTCCATTTTGTCATAGGGTGCTGTATGGCCTCCCATTGCTGCTGCCTCCACCGCCACACTGTGGCTCCACACTCTGGTTTTGGCCCCGTGACTGCCCAAATGAGTGAAGTGTGCGGTGATTCTAAGATTGACGGCACTCATCTGCATGTCATACTGACTGACAGTATTATTTCTCTTCCCCAGCAGACTCCAAGGGCATTTAAATTAAAGGTACAGTGTTCTGCACTAATATAAAGGCTCTCTGAAGCCTAGAAACACCGTTTTTATAAGTTAAATTCGCAGCGAATATATTCGGCTCGAAGCGAATTTATTGGGCGAATTCGGCGAATCAGCCGAACCGAATTTTTGAATAATTCGCTCATCTCTATTGGTTACACACTCTCAGTCCCTGCACTCTGTGCATTATACACCTCTAACATCTACACTGTTAGTTATGTAATTCTGACCCTTGCACTCTCTGTTTCACACATTCTCTGTGATAAACACTCCTGAAACCTGCACTCTATGCATTACACAACCTTCACCCTTGAACTCTTGTGTTACACACTCCTGGCTCTTGCACTTTGTGCATTATAAACTACCAACCTCTGCACTTTGTGTGTGACACACTTCTGCCCCTGCACTCCATGTGTTACATACTTCAAACACCTGTACTCTGTGCATTACCTACCTTTGGCCCCTGTATTTTGCATATTACACATCATTAACCCTCCATTGCATGCATTGTGTACTGCATACTCCCTGCCCTCTGTATATTACCTGCATGCTCCTGACTTTGGCAATCTCTGTGTTATATATTCCAAACCCCAATATTTTGTGTGTTATGTACTCCTGACTTCCCAAAATCCTGACCCCCTAGACTCTGTGTGCTACATACTTCTGACACCTACACTCTGTGGGTTACCTACTGCTGATCCCTGCATTTTGTGCACTACGTACTCCTGATCCCTGCACTCTATGTATTACATACTGTATGTATTTCTGACCTCTGCACTCTGTTATGTATTCCTAAACCTGGCAGTCTGTGCATTATCTACCCCTGGCTGCATCACTTTGTGTGTTTTGTTCCCCTGACCCCTGCACATTTTGCTTTACACACCCCTTACCTAAGCACCCCCTATAGACTCTTGCACTACATACACTAAATTGTACATCATTGCACATTATATAGTATTTTAATGAAGGTAGTTCAGTCATTTTAAATCTCTCTCTATTTTCACTGTGCACAAAAGCATATAAGATGGAAGCAATTAATATTGTGCCTTGCTCTCTGTGAGACTCTTACCTGTGCCACAATAATTATAGTATCTTTTATGGGTACAACATACAGCGCGTAGGCTCAGGTTTTATCTAACTATGCTCATTTAAGCCCCAATTACACAATTTGGCTGTACTCACTGAGTGTGGTAGAGCACCGCATTATTACTGTCCTTGGGGTGCCCAAAGATACCCCAGGTTATTTTACAGTTCTGTATGTCCCACTGCAGTGAGCCGGAGATTTGGAGGAATGTGGGTGGAGGAAGAATGTCACCAGCACACCAAGGAATCCTCAGCTTTATTTAGTGGTCAGTTGCCGGATGAGGGGGCCCTGTGTGGCTCTGAAACATTGTCGCTGTATATATTATGTGACCACTAAATAAAGCTTTGGACCCTTCTGAGGATTCTTTGGTGTGCTGGAAACATTCTTCCTCTTGGATTGTCTGCGGTTCCCAGCCCGTGGTCCCTGCACCACCCAACATTATTGAACAGCCACATGCAGGAACGTGTGCTTTGAAAAAACTGTTTTTGAATGTGGGTGGAGGGAACAAGTGTTAGTCACCCTACGGGAGGGGGGGATGCCTTCTATCCACTTAGCTATTTTTGTTTTTGCCTATTCTTACACTTTAACTCAGTTTTGGATATTCTGGGATGTGAAATTAGGTAATAAAGTTTTTTACGTTTATCCCAATTGATTAAAAGAGAAGTTGGATATAATTCCAATGCTATATTGTTTTATTCCACCAGTCCAGCGTTTACCCTTTTCCCATATATCACATGCTCAGGAAAGGAAGGCATGCAGTCTGCGGCTATGAACTGTATATTTGAAACAGGCACTTGCAATCTGAATTTCTCTCCATGATGTAAATGTGTGCTTTCCTTTCCCCCTCCTCTACAACCACAGATTATTTCACAGAAAAGTAAAGCCATGTGATATTCCACCAATGCTTCCAACTTTAAATTACAGGAAATTAAAATCAGCATGCAAATGCAAAATTCAGGACAAATTCCTGTATCACATGTCATTGTGGTGTATGCTGATAACCACCAGTATACCTGATCTAGGATGGACCCGAGCAGAACTGAGGCAACATCACATATTATGGAAGCAAGGAGTGTCATAGAGGCAGGGCAAGCCAGGGAATTGGGGTAGCTGAGATACAAAATGTAGTAAACATGGCTATGACGGGGTCACTGTAAAGTCAAAGTTCATACTGACAGCCTTATGCATCTAACGTATGAGCATCACATAGTGGGATTGGTAAAGCCCAGTGCTTAGGCCTTTAAGTGTATTCCTAGGCCAGGATTTCTCAACCGGGGTTCCATGGAATTCTGGGGTTCCTCTAGGGCAGTGGTTCTCAACCTTCCTAATGCCGTGACCCTTTAATACAGTTCCTCATGTTGTGGTGACCCCCAACCATAAAATTATTTACCCAGTAATTATAATTCATGAGTGTCGTTTTACCTCCAATACTGCTGCTTTCAACACAGTAGCTGCTTTTAACAGAGTAGCTGCTTTCAACACAGCAGCTGCTTTCTACACAGTAGCTGCTCTTTACACATTGGAAATATGTGTTTTCTGATGGTCTTAGGGGACCCCTGTGAAAGGGTCATTGGACCCCCAAAGGGGTCGCGACCCACAGGTTGAGAACCACTGCTCTAGGGGTTGCTAGGGGTTCCTTGAACAATGAAGAGTATATAACTCCCAGTACCCGCTGATATTAATGATCATTTTAGCTTTGTGTAAGTGGACAGTTTTCCCTCTGGTCCACAATGTAAGATTGGCCTTCTCCCACTGACCATCGATATAAGGGGTACTTCTCCCATTGACCACCAATGTATAGGATCGCTACACCAACTACCAATAAAAGAAGGAACCTTTCCCCCTGACCACCAATGTAAGGGGCAGTACAATTTTCACCATTGGGGTTTATTTTCTGGCCATGATTATTATTTGTTCCATTTCATGATTCTTACTGAAACTATTTTTTCCCATAGAAAAAGTTTAGGAGAGTTTTAAAAAATGATCTGCTCTAGGTGAAAAATATACTAGATGCACTACATTCTTTTATGTATTATTATATTTACAACTTACTAACCATGCAAATGTGCCATGAACTAGCGATATCACAATTTAGTAGGGGTCTCCCGACATGTGAAAATGATTTCAAGGATTCTTCTATATCAGGGTAGGCAACCTTGAAGAAGTGGAGATCTACCTGAATAACCTGGGAGAAGCCAAAGATCACCGGGCACAGTGTCGCCTCCTCACACCTGATGTAAACCTCTAATTGCCATAATACAGTGTTGCAATCGCATGCATTGCACGGCAATCATGGGTTTTAATCTGGTGGTGAGGAGGCAACATATTGCCTCTTCACCACTTGTCAAACACACTCGGATCACTTTTCAGAGGAGCAACAATGCCTGCTGAACTTGTGAATGAGCCCTTAGTTGCATTCAGCAGTGGTACCCTTACGGATCATTCACATGTAAAGTTGGGGGCGGTAAAACTCTGCAGTTGAGTCACAATTTTACCACACCCAAACCCTACCCCCATTTAGCTGCTGAGGCAGCATCCAAAGGTGTACACATGCCAAAACAGAAATTAAACCCCCAGTAACTTTTGGTGAGTGCTACCACCCACCGTGTGAGACGCATTCAAATAAATAGGGCCACTCTGCAAGCGCTTAGCAACTGACCAACTGCATGCTTCTGTGGGGTTCAAGGGGTTAAAGCAGAGAGTGAGAAAGCAACACAAGGCTGCCTACTTTAACCCCTTGTTTGCTGTACTGCACAAGGTTTCAGGGAACTTGCAGAGTGGCTTTATTCACTTGAATGAGTCATGCTTGGCAAGTGCTACACCCACCAACCATGACAAGGCGTATAACTCCTGCTGCGGCTGCGACATGTGCACACCCCTGACCAATGCAGCTAAAGGAGGTGCAGTTGGGGTGGGTGGTAAATACCCATCTTAACTATGGGGTTTTACCACTCCCTCACCCCACCCAAACTGTAAATGTAAATGAACCCTTACTGTTCTGAGCCCCCTATAAAGCAGCTTTCGCACTGATGTGCTGCGGTTTACCTGCACTGCAGGTGCAGTGCAGTGCATTTGCGACTTTCCTGGGTTAGCTGTGCTTTGCCATAGACTTCTATTACAGTCAGGTCCATAAATATTGGGACATCGACACAATTCTAACATTTTTGGCTCTATACACCACCACAATGGATTTGAAATGAAACAAACAAGATGTGCTTTAACTGCAGACTGTCAGCTTTAAGTTGAGGGTATTTACATCCAAATCAGGTGAACGGTGTAGGAATTACAACAGTTTGCATATGTGCCTCCCACTTATTAAGGGACCAAAAGTAATGGGACAATTGGCTTCTCAGCCGTTTCATTTCCAGGTGTGTGTTATTTCCTCATTATCCCAATTACAATGAGCAGATAAAAGGTCCAGAGTTCATTTCAAGTGTGCTATTTGCATTTGGAATCTGTTGCTGTCAACTCTCAAGATGAGATCCAAAGAGCTGTCACTATCAGTGAAGCAAGCCATCATTAGGCTGAAAAAAGAAAACAAACCCATCAGAGAGATAGCAAAAACATTAGGCGTGGCCAAAACAACTGTTTGGAACATTCTTAAAAAGAAGGAACGCACCAGTGAGCTCAGCAACACCAAAAGACCCGGAAGACCACAAAAAAACAACTGTGGTGGATGACCGTAGAATTCTTTCCCTGGTGAAGAAAACACCCTTCACAACAGTTGGCCAGGTCAAGAACACTCTCCAGGAGGTAGGTGTATGTGTGTCAAAGTCAACAATCAAGAGAAGACTTCACCAGAGTGAATACAGAGGGTTCACCACAAGATGTAAACCATTGGTGAGCCTCAAAAACAGGAAGGCCAGATTAGAGTTTGCCAAACGACATCTAAAAAAGCCTTCACAGTTCTGGAACAACATCCTACGGACAGATGAGACCAAGATCAACTTGTACCAGAGTGATGGGAAGAGAAGAGTATGGAGAAGGAAAGGAACTGCTCATGATCCTAAGCATACCACCTCATCAGTGAAGCATGGTGGTGGTAGTGTCATGGCGTGGGCATGTATGGCTGCCAATGGAACTGCTTCTCTTGTATTTATTGATGATGTGACTGCTGACAAAAGCAGCAGGATGAATTCTGAAGTGTTTCGGGCAATATTATCTGCTCATATTCAGCCAAATGCTTCAGAACTCATTGGACGCCGCTTCACAGTGCAGATGGACAATGACCCAAAGCATACTGCAAAAGCAACCAAAGAGTTTTTTAAGGGAAAAAAGTGGAATGTTCTGCAATGGCCAAGTCCATCACCTGACCTGAATCCGATGAAGCATGCATCTCACTTTCTGAAGACAAAACTGAAGGGAAAATGCCCCAAGAACAAGCAGGAACTGAAGACAGTTGCAGTAGAGGCCTGGCAGAGCATCACCAGGGATGAAACCCAGCATCTGGTGATGTCTATGCATTCCAGACTTCAGGCTGTCATTGACTGCAAAGGATTTGTAACCAAGTATTAAAAAGTGAAAGTTTGATTTATGATTATTATTCTGTCCCATTACTTTTGGCTCCTTAATAAGTGGGAGGCACATATGCAAACTGTTGTAATTCCTACACCGTTCACCTGATTTGGATGTAAATACCCTCAAATTAAAGCTGACAGTCTGCAGTTAAAGCACATCTTGTTTGTTTCATTTCAAATCCATTGTGGTGGCGTATAGAGCCAAAAATGTTAGAATTGTGTCGATGTCCCAATATTTATGGACCTGACTGTATATCCTGTAGGTGTGGTACACTTTCTGAAAGCGATTTCAGAAACAAACCAAGGATATGATAGATGTCTATGACTAAGCGCAGCTAACCCGCAGGAGAGCTGCAAGTACACTGCAGTTGCTTCAAACTGACCAGAAGATCTCTTCTTTCCTACTGCTGGCACCACTCTGGAGACTGCTAGGTGGGATAAGGGGTGGAGTGCAGTTGGTATCACTCCGCATTGGACAGGATCCAACACTACAGAGGAGGCATCGGCTTATGTGGCCCTTGCTTCCTACTACAGCTCCAACTTTACAAGTAGTCCCTCTGCACTGCAATCTGTTTAATGCTCTGGGATGGTGGGTCAGCAAGCCCTGACCGTGATCTACCAGTCACCCGGCCGCCATCTACTGGTAGATTGCGATCTATGGGTTGCTGACCCTTGTTCTATATTAAGAAGGCTGAGAAAGGTTTTGCCTAGAGAAGTCTCTTAGTTTTAGATGGACCTTCTGTTAAGTTTCTACTTCAGTGTCCCTATTAGGGGGATTCACGCCTCTATTGGTAGTGGTGAATTATTATCTTTAAGAAAGTGCTGGTAAATCCAAGATTTTAAAGGTGTCAACAGAGCAAGAGGTGAGAGGAAATCTTCTAATAGAGAACTGTTCTAAGCTCAAATCTTTAAAATGCTTAAACTATATTCCATGCTTTTAAAGTAGAACTATTGGCAAAATGTTTTTTTTTCCTGACGCCAACATGGCAGCATACATGTGATATAGCTTCGCCCCTATATCCACCCACAGGACCTGTGTATATCTAAAAATTCTGACTGAGAGCAACCTCCCCCATTCTCCTTTTTGTCCTCAAGATCTACACCTGCAAGACCATGATGTTCCGATAAGGCCCTACCTGCCATCTACCGAGTCAGAGTCCATCTGGGTTCAGCCTCTCCCAGGCACAGTCCTGCATCTTAGGTTGCTAAATGCACCAACAAGGTGGGGAGCCCTTTGGGGCTGAGGAGTTCTCTAACTAGAGACGTCAGAATCTCATGTGCTGCACCTGAGCTGGTGTTTGTTTGCTGCAGTCCATTCTGCATGTGTTTCTCTGCACACCTGAGCAGAATCAAGGGGCTGGAGATAGGTGTCCGTTTATGAACCAACGGTAATAGATCGCTGCTCAGTTCTCCGGCATTCTCAGAGAACACAGTTCTCCTGTGAATGCAGTTTATGAAGCAGTTCTCTGAACAAAGGGAGAACGGTCCCTAAACGCTGGAGAACGGTCTACAAACTCTGGAAAACGGCTGATTTTACTATAATCTCGCGAGATTACAGTAAAAGATCAGTTTACTAAGCAGAGGTAAATTATCTCTGCTTAGTTTGCGGTCCCTCTGATTCTCCAGCTCTGGGCTGGAGAATCTGGAGGGAGAACACAGATCTCCAGTGAAGGGCTGACATGATCTCCTGAGTGTCATAAACTGTGAATGACCAGAGAATAGCTGAGATCCGTTGAATCGCAGCTATTCTCTGTGTCATAAAAGGACACCTTAGTGCTGCCTTTTTCTTTTCTCCCACAGCTTAGTGCTATCCCTTTTCGTCTTCTTCCCTTGTCTCTACCTTCATTAGATTTTGTCATTTTTTTTTTCCTTTGTGAGAGTGATTTGAGGGGTTTTTTTTTTTGTCAGCAGTTTTTTCCTTTCACCTGTGACCAGTGTGTACACGATCTGGTGTTTGTGGTTTATTCTGGTCTCATGACTGGCTATGGCATCCACACATACACTGTGCAGAGGGCCTCCTGTGGTGACCATCTTTGTTAAGGCATGTCCAGGCTCACGCATGTGCAAGGTGGGTTTGCACTGGACACATCCTCTGTTTTTTCTTGCTTATGCTGCAGATGAATGGGGTGGGTGGAGATGTCTCAGACACATGTCTATGATGTTTACTTCTTTCTCTGAGTCTTTCATTTTACTTTCTGCGCAGTGCTGACATCCTTGCATCAACATGAGCCTTCTGCCACATAACCAAGATCTACATGTGCTCAGGTAGGGACCATCAGTGTGGTAAGTAAGAAGAGGAAAAAGAGAGTGCCTTTCCATGAGCGCGGTCTTCATCTTCTGGTACAACCTAGGCCGCTCTCGCTCTTGCTTAAGGTTAAGCTAAAATAGCGTTGCCATGGCATGACGAGTCCAGTGGTTTTTCCAGCCCTGCAGGTCTCACCCAGGTTGCACATAAAGTTCCCAGTGAACATTGGCATCTCTGCTTCCCTGAGCTCAAAGAGTGACAAAGGGTAAAAAGTGCTGAGTCTGCGGCGTGGACCTAATACTAGACTAACATGTCTGATGATATTGAAACCTCTCAAAGAACAAAGGAGGCTGGGAGCCAGCAAGTCATGGTCCTTCATGGACAAATGGTTAATGATCCTCTGAGTTCTGCAACCACTTATGTTTCGTTCCTTTGCTTCCTTTCAACTCCTACAGGAGTTTTGTTGAGGGAGGGCCTTCTAGGGCAAAACTCAGTTACTTTTGGTGGTTCAGACATTGCCCTCTAGAATTATTCTTCATCCAGACCAGAGTAACATTTTCTGCTCGAGGTGGATGTCCTCTTTCAGTACATAAATAATATGACTGCAAAGGGCATTGATTCTAAATCCTCCCTCACAGACTTTTTATTCCCTTCGATGTCTGTACGAAGAAGACAGAAGATTCAACTGGTGTTGAGTTTAAAGAAACTAAGTCCCAGGGGGAGATTGACAGTTTCCATTTGCATACCATCCTCCATGGCTCTCCACCTCACAGATGACCTTTATGAAGGTCCTAATCTCTGTGTAGCTCCTCTGAGGAAACTGGGTGCTTTGCATCCATCATTACTTGGATGGTATTCTGTTGTTGGCCCAGAGCCCAGATCACCTACTAGTTCAAAGGGTATTCAACCAGCCAGCCTGAGAGGTTTTGGCTAGATTGGAGGTGTCAAAACAGTGGAAGCAGACCCATCTAGTCATCAATATGGAAGCCCAGTTCAATGCTCGAGTGAGTACAATTCTGCTCCTTCTCAGAATAGGTGAAGGAGCAGGGAACATCTTCGGAACATGGTATCTCTGTCAGATTTGTCAAGCTTCCAAATTCAGGGGTCTCCTGGAAACGATGATGTCTTGCATCTCTATGCTACCCTAGGCACACTGGATTCTCTGCACGTTCCAAAGAATTTCCTTTTTTGCAAGTCGGCACTTGAGTTGATTCAAAGTACTTCTCCTCAGATGTGCAGGAGTCTCTGGTTATGGGTGTGACAGGGGATCACTTGATCCCATATGGCAGGTTCATTATCTCGGGCTATTGTCACCTTTTGATGCCTGTTCTACAGGGCGGATTGCCGCCTGCAGTTACTATGTGTGCTGTCACCTCGCATTCAGGCTTGACTGGTTATTCTGCATGATGTTAACACAGCAGCAGTGTCATGCGTTTAGAAATAAAGGAAACTCAACGGCAGGTTCCAATGGAAGTGGAACGAGCATGTCCATGACCGAATGTAATCTTTGGAGGCTGTGGGCACCAAGGATGCCAAAAGGGGCTGTGGCGCGAGGTGTTTTTGGTTCCCAATGAATGGGTCTTTAATTGAAAAGGTCTTACCCATATCTCTCAAGTATAGGGCCTCCTTAGTTGATCCTGTTTGCATCACCATCCTTTCACAAGGTGTCTCTCATGCTACCCTCACCCGTTGGTGGAGGAAGTGGACACTCACTCAGCCAAGGAATAGTTGCCTAGCAAATGGCTTTCCTCTACTGCCTTTGGTCATGAAGTTCCAGGGGTGACTATTGTTCGAGAGTCTCACTGTGATGACATGCATGCCCGATTAGCCTGCAGGTCTGGGTTTTACTCTAGACATAGAACTGGAGTCTGGAATAAAGCACTTCAGCTACCAGTGTTTCCACAACACCTGGCCCAGGATGGATTGGAAATTGAGAGGGAAGGATTGAAGGATTAGGGCCATCCTCCTTCAGTGGTAAATCCTGCAGGGTTTCAGGAAGGATGCCAACAAATGCCATTTACTTGAAGTCTGGAACAGGTTCACGGTATCTGCAGCTGAGCAGAATTTTGATCCTAGCATCCCGGGGGTCGTGCAGTTGCTATAATTTCCTTACACAGATCTGGATTTGGGGCTCAGCCTAGTTCTGTAAGGACTCAAATTTTGGCCAGCTCAGCTTCATCAGGGAATATGAGAATGTGAGCTGCCAGGGGAGCGTTTCAGGAGGCTGGTCCTGAGACTTTGCCATGAGGAGGAAAAACGTTTCCCCTGTGGGATTTTATTCTGGCACTGGATTTCCTTGCCAGAACTCTGTTTGCACCAATAGGAGTCTTCAGGAGGACATCACTCGAGAAGCACTCGAGAAGCAGTGTCCCTCCATAACTTCTGGGGGCAGAGTTTTTGGACCTGCAAGCGATTCAAGCTACGGAGTCCTACATCTTCTTTCTTCTGAACAAGTTGGGGCCTATGCCCCTCGAGCACCTTTGTCCCCAGGCGGCTTCAGTTTTCATCTTACAAACTGGTGATTCCATCCTTTCTAGCACAGATGATACCTAATCTACACAAGCTGGATGTACCAGGTATATAAGATGCCTACCTTCAAGCTGCTTTTTAGTTTAAATCCTCTGGGAGGCTGTTCGTGTTTCCATCAGGCAAATTCAGGAGGAAGCTGCAGCAAATCTTGTCATCTTGGAGTGTCAAGGTCGTCCTGAAAGCATAGTGCAGCCAGGCAAGAGCCTCCAGAAGTGGTAGAGGCTCATTCAGCCAGGTTCATCTCACTTTGCAGGTCCTCGCATGCAACGTGTTTATGAAGACTTTTGCAAAGCAGTAGGCTAGTTACCACAGTGCACCTGCGTCAGCCTCTACAGGGTAGATCCAGGGGCTTATATGCCAATGGACTTCAACAGAATGGTAGTCTAAGCTTCCATGTCCATTGTAATGCAGTTTGATTATACGGTTTAGCCCTCCCTGTTTAGCTAGTTATTTATCACATGTATGCTGCCATGTTGGCATCAGGAAAATGGAAAATTGTATCATACTTATCGTAATTTTTCCTTTTCTGACCCCAATCCATGGCAGCATACGAACCCTCCTTTGTTTGATCTTCATTGTATGGACAATGGGGGAGGTTGCTCTCAGTCAGACTTTTATAGCTATACACAGGTCCTGTGTGTGGATATTGGGGTGGAGCTATATCACATGTATGCTGCCATAGACTGGCATCAGGAAAGGGAAATTATGGTAAGTATAATAAAATTTTCTGGGGTTTTTTGCATTCTGGATAGAGCAAGGAAGGGCTATAACCTCTGTCAGTTTTTTTTTTTTTGCCATCTGTGTCCTATTGGGGAGATTTATCTTCAGTTCCTGTTCCATAACCAAAACAGGAAGTGAGAGAGATAATCCCCGCAAATGAAGGGAATTCCTTTGGGACCCCCAGGTCACCAGAACTACAGTCCCCATTGGAAGATTCCCCCCCCCCTATTACTTTTCTGGGGACAAACCAAAATTTGGGGTTTTCTTTACCACTTTCTATGATAATAATGGTGAGCAGGACAAATAGAGAGGGAGCATCTCCCTAACGGGGGCACATACTGCAGTAAAAACCTAATAAGTGTTCTAATCCACCTGCACTCTGTCAAAAACAACATCAACAAAGGTTTGACTATAGTTATACTTTACTGTATATTGTCCCTGTTCACATTTGAGTGTTCAGGTGCCTGTAGCTCAACACCTAGTGCTAGTGTTGAAGCAAAATGGGCCAACTTCAATGGGAGTGTGTGAAAAAAGGCATATTACAATCATTTTTTAGGCACTACTAAAATGGGGGGCAAAAACACAAGATCTTACCCAAAGAAGCTCCTGTATGGCACTTCACTCCTAATTACGAACAAAAAAAGTGGGAAAAAAACACCAAAAAACCCTCAAAATTGCCTACATATGCTACACTCAAGTGTGAAGAGGGGGGGGGGAAATAAGAGAGAATTACTAATCAATTTGGGAGAGTTCCAAAAACTTCAGGTTGCGTCTTTGGGACAGGACGTGAAGGGAAATTTCCCTGTCTGGACAAAGACAGCAAAAATACCTAATAATAACAGGGGTTTTAGCAAGACAAACAATTTTCACCTAATCCAGCTGCAAAAACAGACATGCTAAGGTGCTTACGATGGCAATCTAAAGGCAGCACTAAAGGAAGGAATTTTTTTCCCTGCAGGAGCAAATTGCATCTTGGGTTGCTGGGGGGGATGGTTTGCCTTCCTCTGGATCAACTGTGGGTGTAGGATTATAACTTTTTCTTTTTAATGGTTGAACTGGATGGACTTTGTCTTTTTTCAGCCAGACGAATTATGTAACTAAAGAACTTTTAGGTGCAGTTCTCATGCTGCACACACAGGAACGTAATAACCCCTTCTGGCTGGTAGATTTGGGTGTATGCTTCTGGCAGATTTCTCAGATTTTTATTTCTCACTCTTACTGAATAAATATAATTTTTATGATAGCTTTGTAAGTGTTTTTTTATGAATTGTTTTGCAGTTTAGTGCTGAAAATTATATTATTGTGTCACCATTGCTCACCCCAATTTTCTGACCAGAAAAATACAACAGTACACCTTTTAACTTTAACATGGCAGAGGTGGACAGGGATGCTGTGCCTTGTGGCATCCTTTTAAAAAAAAAAAATCATACTTGCCTAGCTGGATGCAGCATCGATCCGATGATGCATCTGGCTCTAAAGGTGAGAACTGAGTGATCAGTGGTGTCTGATCATTCAGTTCTCACCTTTAGAGCCAGATGCATCATCAGATCTATGCTGCATCCACCTAGGCAAGTATGATTTTTTTTTTCTTTTCTTAAATCATACTTGCCTAGGTGGATGCAGCATCGATCCGATGATGCATCTGGCTCTAAAGGTGAGAACTGAGTGATCAGACACCACTGATCACTCAGTTCTCCCTGCTGCTCTGAGCAGAAAGCGGTGACTGTCAGTCACCACTGTCTGCTCTGCCCCCCTGGGGAAGGGGGGGGGCTGACGTGGCTGGCTCAAGCTCCCAGTGGCTCACTGAGCTAGGTGGCAGTCCAGGCATCTGGGTAGATCCTGACTTTAAAGTTGGGATCTTTCCCCAGCCTGGACCGGCTGGGGAAAGATCCCAACTTTAGCCCACTGTCAGCTGAAAACGGGTCATAAGAGTGCAGAATGAACTGCACTCTTGTGAACCACAGAAGAAATACAGCCACACGAGCTTTGGTTGTACTTTTCCTGTAACTCTTTACCCATAGTCTTAAAAAAAATCCTCTCCATGATTCTCCCATGATTTTGGGGCAGAAAGTATTCTGGAGTCACCTAATTTCTAAAGAAAATTTTACCCTAGTTAGCTAAAAGAAGCATCCATTTGATATATTTTTTTTTTTTTTCTAATATATATATTAAACATCTCTATACTCCTTGGCAGGCTGGCAGCACGTACCTTATCACGTACTTTGTTAGAGTTCCACGGAGCTGGAACCAATAGATTGGAACAGCAGCTGGCAGGAACACCAGAAACCACAACATGCTGTCAACCAGGTCAAAGACTAACTGGGGTCAGTAACCAGGAAAACAGATAGCAGGATGGAAGGCAGAATCATGGTTGGATGGCAGGCCAAGGTAATGTTGGGAATGCAACAGCATGTACTATAATGTACTATATACAGTATTCTGTGGTAATATCACTTGACCAGTAGATGGCACTGTATGCTAAAGGTTGCTAGTTGTGTATGTGTAAAACTTGCTGGTTCTTTATTCTTCTCTATCATCTCTTCAGGAAGTAATGAGTCTGTTATACAGTCTGCTGAAATGTGCTCTGTATGTTTGTAACTTAAGCCACACAAGTAAAGCCTGAATTCTGCTATCACTACCAGTGTCTTCTATAACACATAACCAACAGGTTATGGGCCCAGCTCCAGACACTGAAGAAAAAGGAAAACTACAAGCAAGTAAGTGCTGCATTTACAATCCAATTCACTGAAAGATGGCAAGTGCTTCAGATATGAAGTTTACAATAGCAAAGCTCAACAACACCAACTACCAGCTATGGAAGTTTAAGCTTGAAATGCTGTTATTCAAAGATGACTTGTGGCAGGTACTAGATACACACAGACCCAATGACAACCCAGAAGAATGGGACAGGAAAAAACAGGCAAGCAAAAGCAGTCATAAGCCTGTTAGTGGAGGATGATCAACTCATTCATATAAGGAAAGAAAGCACAGCTAAAGGTATGTGGACTGCATTACAAAAGCTGCATGAACATGCAAACCTAAACAGTAAACTATATCTACTGCGCAAACTGTATAAGATGAGGCTGGAAAAAGGGCAGGAAATGGGTGAACATGTAAATGCTATGCTAGAAATTGTGGACCAGCTGGGTGCAATAGGTGAAGATTTAAAAAGCAACCATGTTGTTTCAATACTTCTGTGCAGCCTTCCAGAATCATACAGTGCCCTTATAAATGCTCTAGAAACTAGACTGGAAACTGAACTGACGCTAGAATATGTTAAGGGAAAATTAATTGATGAATACAGCAGAAGAAAGGAAAATTTGCATAGTGAAGAGAACGAGAGACCAGAGGCAGCTCTGAAGGTGCATGAAGGCATAAGACAAAGCAAAGAAACCAGGGTATGTTTTTGCTGCAAAAAGTGCGGTCACCTGAAAAAGAACTGTTCAATCTGGAAAGCTGAGCAGCGAAAGCGGGAGCTACCCACAAGAGAAAGAGCTAAAGCGGTCATGAAAGAAAATGAAAGTGCATCATGGAGTGGTACTTTTAAAGTGACTCAGAATAGTACCTCACACGGATGGTACATTGATTCAGGGGCAACAAGTCACATGACAAGCGACGAGACATTCTTCACAGAAATTGATTTTAGTGTAAAAGATAAAGTCTTCCTATAGCAAATGGGAAAAGTATTACAGCGGAAGGTAAAGGTCAGGGATTTCTGAACTGCAAAACACCATCAGGGGGCAAGCAGAGCATCCTTGTAAAGAATGTTCTATATGTTCCAAGCCTAGAAGGAAGCCTCCTATCAGTTAAAACCCTTGCAAGCAATGGACTCACTGTCCAGTTCAGAGGTAATGAATGCACAATACAAAATGGAAAGCAAATTTTAGCAAGAGGAAGATTACATGAACATTTGTACAAACTCATCACTGAAAGTGAGAAGGCTAATGCGGCAACTCATAACCCACATGACAAGTGCATCCACCTGTGGCATAGAAGATTGGGGCATCGAAACCCAGAAGCTATAAAGGACTTTGCAAAGAGAGGTCTATCAGAAGACATGAAAATATTGCCTTGCCACACACTCAGCAAGTGCACGTGTTGCATCAAAGCAAAGGCCACCCGAACCCCTCTTCCACAGACCAGTCAGAGTAAAACCATTAAACCCATGGAACTGATACACAGTGATGTGTGCGGACCAATGAAAACCATCACACCTGGCGGGAACAGGTATTTACTGACTTTCATCGACGATTATTCCAGGTACACAATAACGTATCTAATGAAGCACAAAAGTGAGAAATTAGAAAAACTTCAAGAGTTTGTAGCTATGACAAGCAACAAGTTTCAAAGGAAACCTGGAATAATACGCACTGACAATGGAGGGGAATATATGAATAAAGAGATGGAATCATACCTAAAGAAACAAGATATTATACACCAAACAACCGTACCATACACTCCTGAGCAAAACGGTGTAGCGGAAAGAAAGAATCGCACTCTTGTAGAAATGACAAGATGTATGATTATGGACGCTGGCTTACCTAACAAATACTGGGGAGAAGCAATAATGACTGCAACATACCTACAAAACAGGCTCCCATCAAAATCTATTGAGAGTACACCATATGAAATGTGGAATGGATCAAAACCTAACGTAGGACACATCAGAGTGTTTGGCTGTAAAGCATATGCCCACATTCCAAGTCAGAAACGCTCCAAGTTGGAGAACAAAGCCATAGAAGGCATTCTGGTTTGCTACAGTGAGCAGAGTAAGGGATATAGAATCCTTTGTCCAAAGACCAACAAGGTCACAGTAAGCCACAGTGTTTATTTTGATGAAAGTGAAGCACCAGATAATACAATTATTGAAAAATGTGTAGAGGATTTACACACTGAATCGGCAAGAGACACTGATTTATGCGAAGCAGGACAAGAGCCAGAACAAGAAGTGGAACTTACAATTAATGATCCAATAGAACCCACTGAACAACAAGAAATCAGAAGATCCTCTCGAATGACAAAAGGGATACCACCCCGCAGGTTATCATACGCTGCTAAAACACATCAAACACAGGAGCCAACATCCTGGGAAGACATAGAAACTTTGCCGAGAAGGGAAGCCGATCAGTGGAGAAAAGCAGCTGAAGAAGACATAAAATCACTTCAAGAAAATAAAACTTGGTCACTAACAGAACTCCCTCCTGGTCGCAAAACCATCGGAAGCAAATGGACTTTTAAAGTGAAATATGATACAGAAGGAAACATCCATAGATACAAAGCAAGATTAGTTGCCAAGGGATACTCCCAGAAATTTGGAGAAGATTACGATGAGACATTTGCTCCAGTTGTGAAACATTCTACTATAAGAACACTCCTTAGAATTGCTGCCGGAAAGGGAATGCAAGTAAAGCATCTAGATGTCAAAACTGCCTTTTTGTATGGAGACATCAATGAGGATCTGTACATGGAACAGCCACCAGGCTTTGAGAAAGAAAAGAACCTTGTATGCAAACTGCAAAAGAGCATCTACGGGCTCAAGCAAGCGGCGAGAGTATGGAATGAAAAAGTGAACGAAATACTCAGAAAGGAAGGGTTCTCAAAAAGTAAAGCAGATCCATGTCTGTATTCAAAGAATCAAGAGAACAAATGGACATACATCCTAATATACGTCGATGACATATTGACGTGTTTTGAACAAGAAGGGGACTATGACCAAATAGTTCACAAACTAAAACAAAATTTTGAAATTAAAGAGTTGGGGAACATTACTCACTATCTAGGAATTCAAATAGAGCGGGAAGAGAATGGAAGCTATCTTCTTAACCAAAGTCAGAAAATTACAGAAATGTTAGAACAGTTTCACATGCAAGATGCAAAGGAAGTGAAAACACCAATGGAACCAGATTATCTAAAAAACAATGGAACAGAAAACTTGTTACCTAACAATGATTTTTACCGCAGGGCAATCGGAAAATTGCTATACATCGCCACCGTGACAAGACCAGACATCGCCCTAGCAGTGGGAATACTTTGCAGGAAAGTCGCAACACCGTGTCAACGCGACTGGAATGCAGTAAAGAGGGTAATGCAATACCTAAAGGGAACAAATCGGATGAAGCTGCGACTTCCAGCATCGTCAAACCCAAAACTGATTGGATATGTGGACGCCGATTGGGCTGGAGACACCACTGACCGCAAATCTACAAGTGGTTACATCTTCCAGTATGGACAAGGAACCATAAGCTGGTCTAGTCGGAAACAAGTGACTGTTGCACTCTCTTCAACTGAAGCAGAATACATAGCACCAGCACATGCATGTCAAGAAGCCATTTGGATTCGTCAACTTCTACTAGACATGGGACTGAATATGTCACAACCCACACCCATCTTTGAAGACAATCAGGGATGCATAAAGCTTACACACTCTGAGAAGATTAACCCAAGAACCAAGCACATTGATGTAAGATATCATCTGCTCAGAGACATGCAAGAACAAAGGGTTATCGACATCCAGTACTGCCCATCAGAGGAGATGACTGCAGACGCACTCACCAAACCTTTGCCAAGGGAACGTTATTGTTTTCTACAAAAGAGACTAAATGTCATATAATTATGCACATGCCGTTGAGAAGGGGTGTTGGGAATGCAACAGCATGTACTATAATGTACTATATACAGTATTCTGTGGTAATATCACTTGACCAGTAGATGGCACTGTACGCTAAAGGTTACTAGTTGTGTATGTGTAAAACTTGCTGGTTCTTTATTCTTCTCTATCATCTCTTCAGGAAGTAATGAGTCTGTAACATGTCTGCTGTTATACAGTCTGCTGCAATGTGCTCTATATGTTTGTAACTTAAGCCACACAAGTAAAGCCTGAATTCTGCTATCACTACCAGTGTCTTCTATAACACATAACCAACAGGTAACACCTGGGAATCAGCAGAATTCTGGTCAGGAGGAAAGCTGAGGTCACACCAGGAAATCAGCAGAATCGTGGTCAGGGGGAAAAGCCAAAGTCACACCAGGAAATCAGCAGATTCGTGGTCAGGAAGAAAAGCCAAAGTCACACTAGGAAATCAGAGATGAGCCATGGTGAAGAGTTATCCAGGTCAGCAATGAGTAGACAAATGAAGAAAGGGTCAGGATCAAGCTGGTTCACAACAGAAGGTATGAGCAGAGACAAGTCCAGAGGCAAACCGGGTCAGTAATAGCTCAGAAGATCACAGAAAGAAGTGCAGGTTTGGTCACAGGGAAATAACATCCAGCAACTTCCTACTTCAGCTCTGTTCCTTAAGCAGGCCATCAATAGGTGCCAAGATTGGAATTAGCCATGCATGCCTATGCAAATTAGCATGTTCATGAAAAATGAGCGCGCACACACAACCAATTGGAAAAAACCTTTGTTCTGCATGTTGACGCATGCACGCATCTTCTTCTGAAGCCGTACTGACATACCTGCAAGCATTTCTGAGACTCCATGAAGAACTCATGCACACAGATGGTAACAGATGCATAATATATACTATAGTAGAGGTTTTCCACACTCAGGGAGCCACAGATCGCATGAATCACTGTATGTGCTTGTAATCGGGTAAACGCTAATGCTCCATTGTAATGACATTACCGCACACATGTGGTTATCATGTATTTTCCAAACATAAAACTTTTGCATTCATCTAAATGCCAATGCACAAAAGCATCAACGTTTACACAAGTACAAGCACATACATCTAGTCACTTCTATGGCTGCTGTACCCGCCACCTGCAGCTCCTCAGGCATGGAATACCACTAAGATGTGTACGTTAAAACATATTTGCGCCTATTTCTGTCCACGTGCATGTGTCCTTGGAGTTTTGCATTCCCATGGAAGTCTAAAGGAATGCAAAACCCACTTAAAGTATGTCAACTGCAGGCCAGAAGGAGAACAAAAGCACCTGTCAATGAATTCGGAAACATTTTAACCACTTGAAAACCAGCCCATTGTAGCTTTACTGCTACAGGGCGACTGGTTTTTGCAGAATCGCGTATAAATACATCACCTGCGCCTGCCTGGCTACACTGTGATTTGTCACAGCACATTCCAATTACCAAGTGCCAGTGGCCAATCAGCGGCCAGCACCCGATGACTGGTATGTGCTGTGATGAATCCCAGTGCAACCAGGCGATCGGCTCTGAGACTCATAGAATAGAGCTCTGTCAGTGTAAACTGCACAGAGCTGTGTTCAGTGACAGGTGATCTAGTTGAACTAGATCCACAGTAAAAGCGGCATACAGTACACACACATGTACATGTAGGCACACATTTAACCCCTTTATCACCGTAGATGTTAACCCCTTCCTGCCCAGTGTAAGTAGTACAGCGACAGCGCACATTATCAGCACTGATCACTGTAATAATGACGCTGATGATGTCAGTGGCAGTAAGTTAGTTCTCCCCCAGCATTAGTTAGTGTTATATTGACCGCCACAGTGTCCCCTTATAAGGTGCTGAAAAAAAAGTAAATAAATAAAAATTCCAGTATATATTCCATAGTATGTAGAATCTGAAACTTTCACACAAACCTATCAATATACACTTATTGGGATATTTTTTTTTTTACCAAAGGCATGTAGCAGAATACATTTTGGACTAAATTTATTACGAGCTTTGATTTTTACATTGTTTGTTTTTTTATGGGATATGTTTTCTAGCAAAAAGTAAAAAATATTGTTTTGGTTTTTTTTTCAAAATTGTCAGTTTTTTTTCTTTTATATAATAAAAAATGAAAAAACCCAGAGGTGATTAAATACCACCCAAAGAAAGTTCTATTTGCGTGAAAAAAAAAAAATGTAAATTTCATTTGGGTACAGCGTTGCATGACCGCGCAACATAGCAAAAAATGGCCTGGTCATGAAAGGGGCTAAATCTTCTTCTGGAGGGCAAGTGGATATCGACTTGATGCCATCAAAACGGGCCCAAAGGATCGAGTAACAGTATATAGCAAAAAGAAAAACGTGCAGTTTATAAAAGTGTGAGAAAAATATTTATTTATTTTAAACTCCAAATATACAATGGACACAGAGCTTGTAAAAAAAAAGTGAAATGCAGGGATGGACTGACCATTTGGAAACTCGGGCACTACCCGGGGTCAGTAGGGGGACCCATGAGATGCCCCTGGTACCTTTTTCATAGGCTTTTTTGAGTTTGGGCAAGGACACAGGGGCCCCATGATCCCCTATTGCCCGGGGGCCCCATGAGTTGTCTGTCCGCCCCTGGTGAAATGTATTGATGTTGTAGCCCATGACACCTTTTAGTTATGCTCTTTGTAAATCTCAACTTTTCTACACTTGCTTAGAGAATAGTGTCCCCATAAAGTATTTTAGCACGTTGCTCACACAATATGAAGCCGCTTCTAACATCTCTGCTTCCTGGGTGAAGGTGCTTGTGTTCAGCAATAAAGTTGATTATACCCTTTGGAAGAGTTGTGTGGCTCCAGAATTTTGTTAAATTTTAGCAATGTTTTATAGATGTAAGTAAAACCAGGTAAAGTGTTTAACTTGATAGGAAGATTAAAGAACAGAGTTTGAACTGTGTATTTCTTGGCTAAGGTACACATCATGTACTGTATATTCACCAGAAAATCTACACATTTAATGTAGATTATGGAATGAGGCCCAGAGTAGAATGTTAGGTGGATGTAACCTCAATACTTTTGGATGGACTTGTTATACAGTATATTTCCTGTGTCACCTGTGTCATGGTTTTTCTTTAAAAGGAGACTTTAAGGATCCCAGTTCCACTTTCCCAGTTCTGGTGCATTATGTTTGGCAGCAGGGGCGGACTGACCATTTGAGCACTCGGCACTGCCCGAGGGCCCAAGCTCAGTAGGGGGCCCCATGAAATGCCCCTGGTACCTTTTTTATAGGCTTTGTGAGTGTGCTTTGAGTGTGGGCAAGGACACAGGGGTCTCATGATCCCCTATTGCCTGGGGGCCCCATGAGTTGTCAGTCCGCCCCTGTTCGGCACATTATGTTACGTATTAACATGTGTTACTTTAAGGAGTTTATACAGAATGCCAATGTACCACAACAGACAAAAAAAAACCAGACATGTCAAATTGTTTATCTTTTTCAGCACACCACAATGCACAGTAGCCAGGGTTGCTAACCATCAGTAAATTTACAGCCAGTTTGTAAAAATTGGTGATTTTCACAACTGTCTGGGGCTGATAATTTGTCATGCTGTGCTGACTTTTGTAAGTGTAGACCAGTGAAATTACTTGTTATGGGTATTGCCAGTGTTTTTATATTGTGTTTCTACTGTTTAAATATCGATTGTCTTAGTTTTTAATCTCATTTTCAGGTCGACAGTAAACAATATGTGCTCCGTCTGTAAATTTTCCATGTTTTGTCAGTAAAAAATGCTGCGGGAGATTGGCAACACTGACAGTAGCACTACAACATGTGTGTCAGAGGATTGTTGGGTTAGTACTTTGGATTACTGCAACACACAAAACCTCAACAATATACATGATTTCAAGTCAATTTTGTCTTAAGTTTATAAGGAATTTTGTTTTGTGTGGCTAAATCTTCAATTTTACCATTCTCATTCGTTCTTTTACAAATAAACATTTAAAACATTACAAAGGATTCCTCCTGCAAATGCTCCAACCTAATGAAGCCGACCCCGCCCACCTGGTTTGAAAACTTTTTTTTTTATTTTTTTGGCACGGGTACCTATTTGTGACAGGTACCCGCTCCCACTTCCGTTTTGTTCGCCTAGGTGAGTAGATTGGAAATTTGCCCTCGCCACCTGCAACCTGCATACACAGTGGGGAGCTAGCAGTAGGCCAGCAGGAATTCACAGCCGGCTTTGCACAAGCAAGATGGCGGCTCTAGGGGCATGAAGACCAGAGAAGAACCAGCCCAGGTGATGACAGTGCTGGATCCCTGGACTGGTACGTGTGTTTATTAAGAGTCAACAGCTACGTTAATTTTTGTACAAATGCTCAGCACTCCTGTTTAATTTAGGGGTTAGAAGAACCCCAGGGACATGGGTAAAACTGGCAGGGGACTAAGCCACAATTTCCATTCCTCGCCCTTCCTAACATAATTCTGCATTGCCTGCGTTCTGTAGACTTGCTGCTCTGATTTTTGGAAGGGATTCCATGGACATTCCCGGACGTACTAATCCCTGCCAACATCACTCTCGCATTGTAATTATTCAAAGCATAAATGTAAGTATTTCTAATTAAAACGTTACTGATTTTGCCATGTGTAATGAAGCCAGAAAAATGCCTTTTTACTCTTCCAGTTTTTCGAGAGCACTCAGTGCCGGGCGTATTAAATTGTGAAACCGGCTCACCAAATCGCTGAATTCAGGGATTATTGCTATCTACGCCGGCCTAATATTTTAATCTAATTGAAAATTGGCTGTGTCCCTGCGCATGGGAAGAAAGACTGTGTTTAGAAGTACATAATCCTCAGAAATCACATCCTCGTAAGAGTTATCTTTTCTAAATAGTATTTTACATTAATTATTCATTGATGCTTCAGTTACAAACTGCTCCCCGAAGCCTTGATTCAATTAAAAAAAAACATAATAGCCTGATCCATCTCTGCTCCATCGAGGCCGTCACTTTCCCTCGGCCATCAATTTCTCCCATGTATTATCTGTGTGATCTGATGGCTTTCCTGGACCGCGCACACACTCAGATGTAAAATGATGTTAGTTTATGCCGGGGAGAGAAAAGGGGGGTTTGATGTTGAGAAATGAAATTGTTAAACTAACTCTTCTGCCCTCTGGGATCAGATTTTGGCAGAAATGATTTCATTTGTGCTTTTTGTCATTCATTGGATAGTGGTCCATGGGGTTCAAGGCTGAAGGAGTTGCACAAGCAAAACATAAAAAATG
Source organism: Staurois parvus (assembly GCF_062004578.1). Lineage (NCBI taxonomy): Eukaryota > Metazoa > Chordata > Amphibia > Anura > Ranidae > Staurois > Staurois parvus. Next base: position 1,730,754 of record NW_028317857.1, on the reverse strand, counting down.
TTGGCAATGAGTTGTGAAGGGTTAAAGCAAATGTAAATCCTAATCAAATAAAATTTAGTTTTATAACACACTGTGTATCATAAACAGTCATTTTTTAAAAAGTTGAATCTACTTATAATTTGCATTCTCGTTATTCTTTTTCTCCCTTATCAACATACTAAAAACATTTTTAAATAAAACGATTTCATTTTCAATGTATACCTTTATTGTAGGGCCATTCAGGTCATCGGTGTAGGTCTCTGTGCTTCTCTATCCAATGCAGGCATATCATGGCTGATGGGAGGAGCAGGCAGGGTTCTGTATATAACTTCCTGAAAACATTGCAGCAGTCTGTCTCAGTACTCCTCTCAATAGCTCTCAACCCTTATGCAAGCAGTGGGCTGGCTTTTAGGAGGAGATATGTCTTCATGGGTTTAGGTCAGTGTGGAGGACGAGAAATCCCTATGTAGGTTGTGTTTATACGCAGACCACCCTAGGTAGCACCCACATATGATGCTGAAACTCCATGCTTGAAAGAACCACATTTGATATATGAAAGAGGCAGGCTACCGACACTGAAGTTGGGCAGGAAAGATCTAGATGACGCTAGATGAGGCAGGAAATGAGGCTTTATCGGACTTGAGGTGGTTTTTACTGCACACCAAGAGAGGTTCACAGAGTGCAGTGAAGTATAAGTAAACAATTTCAGTACTGGAGAAGGACCTGTACAACCACGCAGGACTGAAATATCACTGGAGTTCACTAAACAAGGAGAAGTCCAAAATGTTGCACACCAACATACAGCCCAGGTGTAGACAGATAAAAGGGCTTCAGTCTGGCTCCATCCAGGCCACGCCTCCCCCAATGCATTTCATCCCATCTACAGGGCTTAGTCATGGAGGACAGGCTCTTCCCTTGCCAGCACCCTTCTAGTGTGAGACACCTGAGGCAATTGGCTTGGGGACCTGGAGTAGCACCTAAAATCTTTTGTCTTATAGGGGACAATTCACTAAAGGTTATTGCATGCGTTACATGGGAAAATACCACATAAAAAGACCTTAAAGTCAATTCAAGGAAGGATGTAAATAATTAAATGCATGCGGTAATTAAGTAGTGGTCCAGGCATGCGGTATGTACTGGTAACGGTCATGGCTGTTAAGGAGCGGGTGCCCAGCGCATCCTTAACAACTCATGAGTCATTGGCTGTCAGCGGGGTCCCCTGCTGACAGCTGAATGTAAAAACAAAAAGTGGCCGGCAATTAAAAATCAAGCATAAAAATGGCATGAGGTCCCCCCATCCATACCAAGCCCTTAGGGTCTGGTAAGGATTTTCAGGGGAACCCCCATGCCAAAAAAAAAATTTGACCACGCCCCCTTGTGACATAATCGATCCAGCAGTCCCTGGGCGAAGATGTTACAAGGGGCCGTAGTCACCCAGTCAAGTCCCCGGATGGCCACACCTTTTAGTTATTTAAAAACGGTCAGGCTGATGGAGCTGTCATATGGCGGGAGCTAGCATCAAGGGCAGAGCCTTTTTTTGGGTCAAAGGTGGCGGTGGGCATCGACGATCATTGGCGATGGATCTACCCCAGGAGACATTTTTTTCTTCATAAAGGACTTGTCAAAAATTGCCTCCTGTGTTGTTTTACAATGCACTTTTTTAGGGAGTAAATGAGCAGCGGTACTGTGTACCCCATACTCATTCACATTGAGAGGTGGGATCTGGGGGCCTCCAAATTCTGATAAGTCCCCCGCCCACAGACCCCCACAACCACCGACCAGGGTTGTGGGTAGGAGGCCCTTGTCCCTATCACCATGGGGACAAGGAGCTCTGGGGGTGCCCCCCCACCCCCAAAGCACCCCCCCATATTAAGGGCATGTGGCCTGGTATGGTTCAGGAGGGGGGGTCAGGTATGGTTCAGGAGGAAATTACCTGAATAAGGACCTTCCTTCATGGCAGGATTACCAGGCATTTTTTAGTGAACGTCACAGACGTAGAATCATTGAACGTGACTGTTAGAGTATTACCATGTTAAAGCTTCCAGGAGATTTTAGTGATTGGGTTTTATCAGTACTGTGCCCTAAACCATTATTTTCTGGACTTGCTGGGTTCATGTTGAATCAGTCCTGTCATTGGCAGTGGCCTTCATGACTCAGCTAGGTACATAGAGATGAAAGGAGAAAGAATTTAGCAAATTATGTGTGACGAGTTAGAAGTGATCTCTGCGCAGTCACACATACAGCACATCACCTGTCCTTGCATTCCCACAAATTAATATGAAGAGAAATAAAACAGATTTGGTTTTCAGAATTTTTACAACAAAGAAATCCTGTACACCTGCATGGGTATGTTGAATATCTGGTCCCCTGCTGGATGCTTTGGTTCCTTCCATTGTCCACTACTGTTACAAAGTGGTTGGTGATAAGGACCACATCACTGCTGGGGACCGGATATCCGACACACCTGGACATGTGGGATATCAGCGGCTCTTCTAGCTCTTCAGGACAGTAAAGATTTTGCTCTCTGCCTGGTTTTAAGCCTGAACTCCAAGCAGAGATACAAATGAATGCTGCACATCAAGGCTTTGCAGCGCTACCCCCTTATAAGTCACTGAGTGTTTTGGGTTCCCTGTGTGTTCAGAGTCTGATTTGTAAGCACAGTCCCTGCTGACACCATCGTAGCACCTTGACCAGAAATCACACAGTTTAAGGTGAACCAGTACTCTGATTGTATTGAGGTCAAAGTAAAAAAATAGTACAAGCACAAAAGAAGTAACAGTAAGCAGAGTTAGACACTCTGAAAAACTCAGCCAAATGATTAAGCACAATACCACTTTAGAACAAAACCCCAAATGTCCTGCAGGACCAGAGTTTAAACGTCAATTCCCACACTGAGATATCTTTCCCAAAATGAGATGAAATAGGCTATCAAGAATTTGGCTAACTCACTTTTGGGTTCTCAATGACTGGGAGCAAGGTTTAACTCTAAAGATGGATATGTAGATAATGTCTCCGTTAGTATCACCCCCAAACATAAAAACAACTCTTCTGCACACTTGTTGGGGCCCTAGTTGATGCACATTAAGGTTGAGTTCCTTTTCATTTGAGAACAGGGGCGGACTGACCATTTGGAAACTCGGGCACTGCCCGAGGGCCCGGGGTCAGTAGGGGGCCCCATGAGATGCCCCTGATACCTTTTTCATAGGCTTTTTTGAGTTTGGGCAAGGACACAGGGGCCCCATGATCCCCTATTGCCCGGGGGCCCCATGAGTTGTCAGTCCGCCCCTGTTTGAGAGCAACATTTTTTGAAGAAGAAAAGACACAGTAGTAGGAAAACTTCCCCTGACTGATGGTAGCGGACCTAGAAAGGGTCACTTTGTGAAAGTGAAAGCAAAGATTGATAGAAAGGAGCAGGAGTAGACTCCAGTAGAATTTGTATTCCAAAAGTAGGGAATTGGCCTGATGAAGCAAGTTCCTTTACAACTACAGTGTATTGAAGTTGAGGTATTACCAGGGTTCTTGTCCCCCCAAGACACACGTGCTGCAGGAGGAGGAGAGCAATGAGGGGCGGGAAGAACAATAAAGCTTTAGGCAGCTGTACTGAATTGGGCTAAGAAGTCTGTGTTTCAAGTGTTAGACTGTGTACAAAGTGTACTGCACTGAAATAACTGCAAAAAAAAAACAGCAGGATGTCTGCTAACTGAAGACAATTTGGGTTGTGGAATCCTCTCACCAAGCCTGTAGTATTAGCAGAGTGAAGAACAGTCTCTTGGTTAGGGGGGCCCTTGTCATCTTGGTACCTCCGAGAACGTAATGATACTGGTCACAATTTCACAATCTGTCTGCCTGCAGGGGTGACTCTCCTCTCCTTCCTTCCATCTCTCCAATGTGACCGGATCTAGCCTGGGCCCTCTGAGTCCTGCACCTGCGTCCAGCACATGTTCACACCCTCACACAGTCTCTCTCCTCCCTCCAGGAAGTTCCCAGGCATATGATTGTATAGGCCCCCTTTGCCAGCTCCTCTGGGAAATGTAGTCTGCTTTCAGTCCGTCCGGGCACAACAGTCCTGTTTCCAGCATACAAGTTCAACAATGCTTTGCTATACACTCAAGTCTGTAATAGCTAAACTGAGGAACACTGCCATCTTGTGGTCAATCAACATCCTGCAAACAGTAACAGTGCAGTGTGTTACAGCCTGATATACAAGAATAGGCTGTTGGGACAAGTTTTTGACCCTCAAATGTCCAGCTGCAAGGTAACATGGCAACCATGGCCATGTTAGTACATGCCACAGCAAAATGTATACAATCGGTCTCGTTCAGCAGTCAGTACCACCAACAAAGCTTGGTGAATTCTTGCAGTTCCTGCGCAGCAGAGAAACAGAAAGGTGGAGGGAGAAGCAGCACAGGCAAACGATCAGGTGTGTACGGTGCAAGGACCACGCTGATAGGAGGATATAGCAGATTGACAGAGGTGAACTTGTAAGAGGGCCCCCAAGTGGTGGGTTGTTAAATCAGTTTCTGTGCCAGGAGGGCTCTTGTAGAACCATGAAACGTGAGGGGGATTGGGTGTTACCAATGCTTTCATCACCTTATGGCCAAAGAACCACCAGGAACATGTGCCTGTCTCCTGGCCACGTCATACTTCAAGCCCTTCAGGGTTTACTAACCCTTACACAGAGTAGGCATATGGCATATCTCAGCTCACCCAATAAGGGAATGTCCAGTTGGCATTTGCTTTTCTGATTGCTTTACTTTACTGTTTGTTCTTTTTCAAAAACCAACTGGGGGCATAACGATTCTTCAAATAGAGCACATCATCCTAAAAAGAGAGGTTGGCTACCAGTACTACAAGTCTCTGCATGGCTACTCTACCAATTTATCACTCTGAGGAATTTTTCACGGGCCCAGGCTGGGGACCACAGATGAGAAAACATGGTAATCGCATCACCACAGACTGAAGACCATCATGGGTGTCTCTTCCCATGCACCTCTCTCCCCCACCTACAGCTCCTCACTCACTTTATATATTATAGTCAGGGAGAAAATGTCTAGCCTACGCTGCTGGAGACTACCCATAAAGGGAAACTAACCCCCTGTTATGAGCTTATCTGTGCGCTGATTCATCTTTCACTGTTCATTACCAAAGTTGGGATGGGGAGGAGACTTGTAAGTAGAAGTGAAACTGCAGCAGAGAAAGATCAGGATCTTTTTTCTTGGCCAGCAAGACTGTGCTTTCTGGCAGAACTGTGTAAATTTCAGAACTGGATGGATAGAAATACAAATCCTTTTGGCAGGTAAACCAACTCTCAAATATATATTTATCTGTGTATTTAGCTGTTTGCTTGGAGTTCATCTTTAATATTTAGTGTCTTATCTTAATTTAATTACACTGATGTCACTGATAAATCTTACCTGTTACAATCAGAGCAGAGTGAGGTCATTACTCAGGGGAGCAACAGAGCCATCAATGCAGCTAATTCAGATCCACACCCAGTGCAAGTAACTTAGTAGTTTGCTGTAATGCTCCTTTATGGAATGTCTCTGAATAGAATTTTTAGTGTCTTTGCTGCTGTCACCACATTTAAAGGGATAGTGTATAGTCTTTTCAAGTATTTTATAGATATACTGTACATGTGCAAGGGATTAGCTTGATGCAAGGAATGATTTACAAATGCATGTTAATATATTGAAAACATTCATTAAAAACATGTAAATGTGGGCAGACACGTTATAGGACATGTACGGTGCTGTTTTCTATGAAAGATATGCTTCCATATGCTTTTACATTAATGTCCCAAGAAAACATCAAGTATCTATTTAGAACACGCTTGTGTTTCACATTCAAAGCAGAGACAGGCTGCACACAGATGGATTTTCAAGCATTCAAATTGTTTTATTAGGCAAGCAGGTAGATGCCTATATGAACAGGTCCTGTTGAGGGTGAAACACATTGATGGTCTGTCCAGGGGTGGAAGGCTTTTTCAGTGTGTAGTGATATCTACTTGCTTGCCCAGTAAAATTATTTGGATACCTGAAACGTCATTGGTGTCAGACCTGTATCTTTGATTTGAATGATAAATGGAGCATGGGTTAGCTCCTGGGCTTCAGCACCCAACTGGTCCATGGGACTGAGATGCGTAAAGGTGGCTTCGGCAGTGGTGGGACATGCCTGCTATCGTCCAATTCCTGTGTTCCATGTCACAACTGGGGGAAAGATCAAGTACCAATTCCTTATGTTGCTTCTTGCTCGTCTGATCTACAATGCACCAAACCAGTGCTTTCATGACTTTTCCTATCTCTAACATGAAGTTCTTCAACCCTACAGCACACCATACAGCTGCCAAACACCCCTGTGAAAAGTTCAATCCACGCACAGTCTTGGACCAGAATGTTATGACTTAAAAGTTTAAACCATTATTCCAAGTGACTCATTTTCTCAATGGAAATAAAACTGAAAAACACATGTAAAGCCCTTGATTTTAATATGTTCTTAGTGATTATTATGAGGAAAAGCATGGGTGGGAACCTGAGGACCATTTCAAAAAGTGAATTACTTTGCAGCTGCCTGGATACACACCTTCTCAAAGAGAAAAAAAGTTACATGTATCTGATATTATTATGGGGGTGTTAAATACCAGCGAACATCTTGTGTCATATTTTCCATCTGCTGCTTTCACTTCTAATCTGTATAATGGATATCAAATGGCTCCAACGAACTTAGGAGTCTTTGGCTGCCCAGATTGTGACACCTTCCTCTTCCTCAGTCGCACCATGTAAATTGTACCTGTGACTCATATACTTTAGAGCAGGGGTCTCCAAACCTTCTATACAAAGGACAAGTTGTGGGGCAAAACTGTAGCCAGTGGGAATAGAAAATGCCCCATCGTCACTGGCAGTAAACAATGTCCCGTTATTGGTTTTCATGGGAGGAGTAGTGCCCCATTGATGGTGTCAGTAGAAAGAATAGTGCCCCATCATTGGTGTCAGTGGAAGGAAAGGTGCCTCATTGATGGTGTTAGTGGGTGGAATAGTGCCCCATTATTGGTGTCAGATGGAGGAATAGTGCCCCAAGGGCCAGATAAAGCCAAGCACACGACCGCATCTGGCTCCTGGGTCACAGTTTGGAGATCACTGATTTGAAGGCTGATATGATGTCATGACTGGGGAAAAGAGGTAACTTTTTTTGGAACATTTGTATTATAAAAGAATAGCGGTGCCCATAGCAGAAAAGAAAGAAAGACAGAGAAACATAGCGGAGGGCAGACATGGCTAGGTGAAGAGGGGGTAGGAAAGACAGGAAAGGGTTAATTAAAGGTGGGAGGTTGTGAAACGTGTAGGTTACCTGATTGGTAATGGGTGTTTTGGGTGGGGTTTTCGACACCTTGGTGAGTGGTGGGGTCAGACAATTCCAGTGCAGAAGAGGCACTGGTGGAGCAAGCTTCCCTCCCACCCTACCTTGGGGTTTGTTTGGGTTTTTTGCAGTTTCCGGTTTGTTCTGGCTACGGAGGCGGTTGTTGGTCTTTGGAGGCGGCACATACTTTTAAACTAAAGCTAATGGTTGGGACCCATCGGTGGTATGGTGTGCCGGGAGCACTCCGGTTAACTGAGGTTTAACTGGAAGGTGGAGGTTCTTCACTGCAGATGGTGTGTTTTCTCTCCGAGCTGATGCGTTGTGGCTGAAGGTCTACTATTAATAATATGGTTAAGGTTCTGCAGGGGAATATCGGTTTTGTTTTGCTGCCTTCGAAGACCAACAACTTCCCCTGTATGTTTCTGTTTTAAGGAATGTTTTTTTTTGTGTTATTGAAGTTGAATTGTTAATAAAAGGCCATGATGGTCATTTTACTCCAACTGTGTTTTTGGTCTTCTTTATTGATATTTAGGGGGTATATCGAGGTGTAGGGGTCTTAACTAGCACATCTCTTCTACACTAGTCAAGCATTTATGAGTAAATAATATTGCAGCAATGATGACTTCTTGGATTTTTGAAATTTGGGGAGCAAAGATTATTGTTAAGTGTTTGAAAGGTTTATGATGGGGGGCGATGGCAGTAATAACATGGCTCAACCACCTGTTTATACCGCCCACTAACCACAAGTGTAAACTAGGCCTCAAGGAGAATGAGCTGCCTCCAGCCATACCTGCTCTTAATATATCATTTGGTATACAGTACATGATGCAGCATAGGGGCAAACAGATTTGAAAAATGTTATACAACCAAAACCTTTGTTTTTTAAACATGTGTTCCTTACACTAAAAGCTGGATATAAATTGAGGTGGTTGCCATTTATGTTTATCTTGTTTGCGCATGGACACATTGGGCGCGTTCAGCCGCCATTGTGCTTTGCTGGGCTACTGGTGTGTCCCTGCACCTTTGAGAAGAAATGGGCTCCCTGCAGGTCTACCTGCCCTTAATTCATCCATTTCTATGTATGTGCCAACATGGAGACTCACAGCTTAGATTTAGGACTGCACTATACAGAGGGGCCTTGACGGGGCAATGTGGCTTCCAGAATGTTGTGCAACTAAAACCTCTGGGTTTAATGCAAATTGTTAGAGTGTCATTTTTGTTTTTTTTGCTGGCTGGCAGTTATGATAGGAAATACATTTTGCTTTGTTTGCTCTGTGTAATGCCCTTACATGTGGATCTTACTCTAAAGGCTAATTATAAAATGTAATTGTTGTCCATTTTGCTGTCACCTCATGCTGCTTTTTAAAGTGTATTCAATTTGTGGGAGACTTTTTTTAAATTTTTGCCATGAGAGCTGTACCCTGCCTTTTCTCATGGGTTGCATTCTCTCAAAAAATAAAATAGATTGTTTATTTTTCTCTCTTTATATACCAATCAATATCAATTTTGAGCAGATTCTTTAACAGACTGGACTAGAGTTTTTATTACTGTATTCACAGGACCAAAGTCCAGCTCTGGGCACTCTCCATACTGCTGGTATGTTATATAACAGTTTTATTTAGTTGACGACACACTCTGAATGAACAGAATAAACAGGATTTGCTCATAACAGATGGCTAAATAACGTGGCAGAAACTGGCACAACCCCGCCATGGCTGCTGGCTCACTTATTTAAACAGAAAACAAAAAGGTACCTCGCTTTTCTCAAATATGTTTTATGCTTTTGGTTGACCTTTCAGAGAACGTGTGAACGTATTTGATTTCTGCGGTCTAGAATCTGGAGACCAGCCCGAATGCTAGTTGTGACAGAGAAAGAATTCATTTTTATTACCAAAGGCAAAGAGTAAGTAAAAAAGTATTACAATTATGACTTTTGTAGTTTTTAGACTTAAAGGCCATCTCTGAGCAAAATTTAAAGCCCCCTTCAACAATCCTTATAACATACCCACCACCCTAGAACCCATTCATAATTTGTTTTAAAAAGATAAAAAAAAAACCCTTCCTAAGCCTTTTTTTACTTACCTGAATTCGCATTGACATGACTGTCTGCATTGTTCCTGAGTATGAAGGCTGGTGATCTAACTCTGTGGTCTGGGCCCGCTACCAACTGGTCTTGTTGCAGCCCCTAGTTATGATGTCATCAAGCCAAACTTCTTGAACCTGGGAGAACCATGTCACTGGACAGTTAATGGGAAGCTTCTATCTCACCTTAGTGGCACACCTGTGTTATACACTCACCGGCCACTTTATTAGGTACACCTGTTCGATTTCTTGGTAACACAAATTTCTAATCAGCCAATCACATGGCAGCAACTCAATGCATTTAGGCATCTAGACGTGGTAATGACGACTTGCTAAAGTTCACACCAAGCATCAGAGTGAGGAAGAAAGGGGATTTAAGTGACTTTGAACTTGGCATGGTTGTTGGTGCCAGACGGTCTGGTCTGAGTGTTTCAAAAACTGCTGATCTACAAGGATTTTCATGCACAACTATCTCTAGAGTTTACAGAGAATGGTCCACAAAAGAGAAAATATCTAGTGAGCGGCAGTTGTGTGGCCGAAAATGCCTTGTTGATGTCAGAGATCAGAAGAGAATGGGAAGACTGGTTTGAGATGATAGAAAGGCAACAATAACTCAAATACCCACTTATTACAACGAAGGTATGCAGAATACCATCTCTGAATGCACAACACATCGAACCTTGAAGCAGATGGACTACAGCGGCAGAAGACCACTCCGGGTGCCACTCCTGCCAGCTAAGAACAAGAACTGGAGGCTACAATTCACACGTGCTCACCAAAATTGGACAACAGAAGAATGGAAAAATGTTGCCTGGTCTGATGAGTCTTGATTTCCCTAGACAGACATGTGTTCACCCTCTGTGGTCTTCCTCCAGCTCCTCTTCCGGCACCACCACAGTATACACTCCTCCCAGCTGACGATCTCATATAGTATGTATTATGGAAAACAAAAAAGTGGAACCATAGTGCTCTCTATTTATAAAACAATTTATTAGCATCCAGATTAAAAACTCTTACAAAATGTAAGAAACAAGCCAGCATATAATGTATCATTTCAGTTGGCCTACTGAGGAAGCCCGATTCTGGGGTGTAATGTGTATAGGTGGAATAAGCTGAGCCCTAGACGGTTTGTGCTGATGACCATTCGGGAGAGCGGGGTGGGGAGCCATGTAATTAAATTATACATTATATGCTGGTTTGTTTCTTACATTTTGTAAGATGCTTTTGGTCTATTTTATTTTCGTTGTTTTGCTTTAACCAAAAGACGCCCGGCCAATAGCCCTTTGGCGGCCGGCAAAGCGCTGTAGATTTCCAGGGTGGACGCCAAATGGCGTCCTCCCAGGCATGCGCAGTTTTCACGCTTGCAGAGCCGCACAACGGCACGATCTGTCACCGGCCATGTACCCCAGACAATGTTACTATGGTAACATTGTACTGCTTTGGTCATAGTGAAATATGAAAAAAAAATCTTGAAAAAAAGAAAAAAAAATATAATAAAAATTTAAAATTAATAAAAAAACTTAAAAAATGTAAAAAAAAATTATATATATTTTTTTCATACTGTCAGTGTCCCTGATCACCGCCATGCCAGTTATATGATGACGCTGTACTGCACTGGTGACAGTATGTAAAAAAAAAAATAGTGAAAATAATTTTATAAATTTTTAATTTTCTGAAAAATTATGACAAAAAAATACAACTTCAAAAAACTCGCCATGCCTCTTATGAAGTACGTTGGACTGTCTACTTTGCAAAAAGGGGTCATTTGGGGGATATCTGTACTGTTCTGACATTCTTGGACCTCAAGAAATTAGATTGGCCGTCAGTACTTCAGGATTGATCAATTTTCAGATATATACCATAATTTGTGAACTCTATAACTTTCCTACAAACTAAAAAATACATCCTAATTTGAGTTATTTTCACCAAAGACGTAGTAGAATACATCTCGGCCTAAATGTATGAAGAACAATTATTTATTTGCAAACTTTTATAACAGAAACAAAGAAAAACGTGTTTTTTTTTCAAAATTTTCTGTCTTTTTTTACTTTAGCAAAAAATGAAAATCCCAGCAGTGATTAAATACCACCAAAAGAAAGCTCTAGTTGTGTGAAGAAAATGATAAAATTTTAGTTTGGATACAATGTTGTATGACCGTGCAATTGTCATTCAAAGTGTGAGAGCGCTGAAACCTGAAAAATGGCCTGGGCAGGAAGGGGTACAAGTGCCCGGTATTGAAATGGTTAAGTTTAAACATTTTTGACTGCTGTCCTATATCTTTTTTTTTTTTTTTAAATCTCAGTTTGCAATCTGTAATTTGAAATTAAAGATTTAATGCATGACAAAGGATTTATAGAGCACTATGTGTTAGCTAAAGCAGAGGAAGCTTGCAGAATTGTATCCATCTATTAGCAATGGTCATTAAAAGAGAAGTGTTTGAATTAAAAAAACATACATACTCACCTCCATGACTCTAGCATCGGTCCCCCCACCAAGTCTGAGAACTGAGCAATCACATGACCACTGATCACTCAGTTCTTGGACTGCTCTGAGCAGAAAACGGTGGCTGTTATTTACTGCTCTCTGTTCTGCTCCTCTAGTGCTCACTGGAGCGCTGGGTTGTGGAGGGGCCTGGAGTGGCTGGCTCAGGCTCTCAGCAGTGTGCTGAGAGGCTTAGCCAGCTTCCAGTTTAGGCATCTGGGTGGATCCAGACATTATTGTCAAGATTGACTTCAGTACAACCAGCCTGCAGCTGAACTGGCTGCATTTTGATCTGTCTATGGCTGGCTTAAGGAAGTAAGACTTTTACATCCTGCTTTAATCAATACCTTGCTCTGGTGTTTACTATAGAAATGGACAAAAATGTGAAAAAATATATTTAAATAAATATATATACAATTTATTTCTTAAATTATTTTTAAAAAAATGTTAATTAATTATTTAAGAGAGATACTCTGACTGCTGAGCATGGGGAGCTTTTTTTTAAACTAACAAACCCCATGTGATTACTATGTCATAGCTGTGAAAATTACAACTTTATAGGGAAAAAAAAGTGAGCTGTCAGAAATAAGGGTTGTTATTCTGCAGATTGCAGACATATGGGGGTTAAAAAAGGTTTGGATGGTGTTCTTACAACTAATGGTATCCAAGTACAACTGCTAAAGAATAGTATGGCAATGTTTTGATCCAGAGAATTTTGTTCCTCTTTTAAGGCCAATTTGGCCGAGATTATCTGGAGGGGTTTTGTTTCGTTAAACTAACATGGCTGCCGTCCATGAGATGCTGAACTATACCTCTAAGCAGTCTGGAGATCTGCTTTAGCAACTAAAATGAAGTATAGCTTAAACATTTTTGTACAATCTGCTAAGTAAAACATGTTACTGCTCTTTTTGAATTTCAAGTATATATCTGACAAAAAAAATGCATGACTTTACATTTCTTTATACAGTTGTCTCTCTATGCGTTTGTCTTCCTCATTATTCGCTGTGGAAATAAATTTGCCCATTAAGCTTTCACTGCGGCTCTAATTACAGTACTGACAGCAGGAAAATGTAAATGTGACCTGTATGGAGAAAAAATAAATACAGATTTAACATTCTTCGCATTCATTCTACATCTAAGGAGTGCCTCAGGTTATAATGAAGTGCAGCTTTGCTCTTGTGTGCAGAACATTGGCTCTGAGCGAGGGCTTTAATTTAGCACAGCTCACTTTTTCCTGAGAACATGCTGGGCGCGGTAATGTCAAACATTTTCCAGCTTGTGTTCCAGGTAGAGTCACTTGGTAAGAGGTTCTGAGAAACACTTTAAAGCTTCACCAGCAGATGTGAGGAATTGGAGAGCCTCAATCAGGTGCAGGCATCTCACTGGCATTGTCACTGGCCGCTGATGGGCAACTGGCAGGGCTGAAAGCCGTCTCACAAAATGACCAAAAAAACCTTGATCAGCTAGGCTAGTCTGCAAAGACCAATTACAGAAGAACAAGTGTAGTGCTACTCCCAAAGGAGCCGCTGTAGCTAACAGCAGCCAGGAAGCCAAGCACACAGCAACACTTCACTCACTCTGACTCAATATTCAGTCTAGGGGATATCTTTTTTTTGATTTATTGCTGAAAATATGCAGCTGGGGAGGACCAAGGGGTATGGGATACTCCAAAACATCAAAGTACAAATTTTGAAGAGGAGCCTTTCTCTAGGTGATAGCAACACAGTCTTTCACTCCCAGCTGTGGACCAGGAGAATATTAGGCACAGAATTAGTAGAAGAACTTCTCCACTAGGTAGTAGCAACACATTGTTTCATTCCAAGCTGTAGGCCAGGAGAATATTAACGTATGAGTAGGTCATGAAAGTAGACTGGAATAGTCTACATTTCCTACAGCTGACAACCACAGGATAGGTTTGGACAGTTATTAGGAGCAGAATTTAACATTTGTGAGTTCTTGCAGCTGAAGACCACAAGATGAATAGCACACTAGGCATATCGGAGCAGTGTGCAATATCCACAGCTGAGGACCATAGATAAACTGCAGCTCAGGTGGGTGGACTCTACTCATGAATCCCAGTAGAAGTAAGGCCATGGGCTGGATCCAGAGGAGGAAGTAGTCCAGCAACCAGCAGCAAGGCTTCAAGCCTTAGCAGCCCCCTGAAGCACATTTTCTCCCTTCCTCCAGGGGAAGAACCGATCCCTCTGGGCTTCCAGTTATTTAGTTACCTCCCAGCCACCACTTGGGGAGACCTCCCCAGGGACTGGCTGGGGCACGGTAAAAGCACAACCTGGGCATTTGAATGTCCCCACCCCGAGCTCTATAAAGGTCTCAACAGACACAGGGGAATTAATCAAATGCCCAGACTGTGAAGCCAGAGCAGCCCAAAACAGCAGTTCACAGCTACAGAGCAAGCCACACTAAATGTACCTAGCATCCTTTGCCTGAGAGGAAGCTACAGAAGGAATTTCAAATCAAAATAGTATTTAGGCTGAACTCCAGGTGTGATCCTTATGGTATAGCTATGTTGGTTCAGCTTGGACCAATGTAAGTATTAGAGATGAGCGAAGTATTCAAAAATTCGATTTGGCTGATTCGGCGAATTTCAGGAAGAAATTCGATTCGATGCGAATTTATTCGCTACGAAGATGACTTATAAAAAGGGTTTCTAGGCTTCAGAGAGCCTTTAAATTAGTGCAGAACACTGTACCTTTAATTTAAATGCCCTTGGAGATGAGGAAGGAGAAGGAGAAGGAGAAGGATGAGAAGAAGGAGAAGGAGAAGGATGAGAAGAAGGAGAAGGATGAGAAGAAGGAGAAGGAGAAGGATGAGAAGAAGGAGAAGGAGAAGGATGAGAAGAAGGAGAAGGAGAAGGATGAGAAGATGGAGAAGGAGAAGGATGAGAAGAAGGAGAAGGAGAAGGATGAGAAGAAGGAGAAGGAGAAGGATGAGAAGAAGGAGAAGGATGAGAAGAAGGAGAAGGATGAGAAGAAGGAGAAGGATGAGAAGAAGGATGAGAAGAAGAAGGATGAGAAGAAGGAGAAGGAGAAGGATGAGAAGAAGGAGAAGGATGAGAAGAAGGAGAAGGATGAGAAGAAGGATGAGAAGAAGAAGGATGAGAAGAAGGAGAAGGAGAAGGATGAGAAGAAGGAGAAGGATGAGAAGAAGGAGAAGGATGAGAAGAAGGAGAAGGAGAAGCAAAAGGAGAAGGATGAGAAGAAGGAGAAGGAGAAGGATGAGAAGATGGAGAAGGAGAAGGATGAGAAGAAGGATGAGAAGAAGGAGAAGGAGAAGGATGAGAAGAAGGAGAAGGATGAGAAGAAGGAGAAGGATGAGAAGAAGGAGAAGGAGAAGGATGAGAAGAAGGAGAAGGATGAGAAGAAGGAGAAGGATGAGAAGAAGGATGAGAAGAAGGAGAAGGATGAGAAGAAGGAGAAGGAGAAGGATGAGAAGAAGGAGAAGGATGAGAAGAAGGAGAAGGATGAGAAGAAGGATGAGAAGAAGGATGAGAAGAAGGAGAAGGATGAGAAGAAGGACAGTTCTGTGACAGTTTCTGTCTATTTCTGACAGTTCTGGGACATTCACTCCATACAGCGGTTTCAACCGCTGTATGGAGGGAATGTCATAGAACTGTCAGAAATAGACTATTTCTGACAGTTCTGGGACATTCACTCCATACAGCGGTTGAAACATTGTATCTATTTGTTTCCATAAATGGATCCATTTATGGAAACAAATAGATACAATGTTTCAACCGCTGTATGGAGTGAGTGTCCCAGAACTGTCAGAAATAGATTATTTCTGACAGTTCTGGGACATTCACTCCATACAGCGGTTTCAACCGCTGTATGGAGGGAATGTCATAGAACTGTCAGAAATAGACGATTTCTGACAGTTCTGGGACATTCACTCCATACAGCGGTTGAAACATTGTATCTATTTGTTTCCATAAATGGATCCATTTATGGAAACAAATAGATACAATGTTTCAACCGCTGTATGGAGGGAATGTCCCAGAACTGTCAGAAATAGACTATTTCTGACAGTTCTGGGACATTCACTCCATACAGCGGTTTCAACCGCTGTATGGAGGGAATGTCATAGAACTGTCAGAAATAGACTATTTCTGACAGTTCTGGGACATTCACTCCATACAGCGGTTTCAACCGCTGTATGGAGGGAATGTCATAGAACTGTCAGAAATAGACTATTTCTGACAGTTCTGGGACACTCACTCCATACAGCGGTTGAAACATTGTATCTATTTGTTTCCATAAATGGATCCATTTATGGAAACAAATAGATACAATGTTTCAATCGCTGTATGAAGTGAGTGTCCCAGAACTGTCAGAAATAGATTATTTCTGACAGTTCTGGGACATTCACTCCATAAAGCGGTTTCAACCGCTGTATGGAGGGAATGTCATAGAACTGTCAGAAATAGACGATTTCTGACAGTTCTGGGACATTCACTCCATACAGCGGTTGAAACATTGTATCTATTTGTTTCCATAAATGGATCCATTTATGGAAACAAATAGATACAATGTTTCAACCGCTGTATGGAGAGAATGTCCCAGAACTGTCAGAAATAGACTATTTCTGACAGTTCTGGGACATTCACTCCATACAGGGAATGTCCCAGAACTGTCAGAAATAGTCTATTTCTGACAGTTCTGGGACATTCACTCCATACAGCGGTTGAAACATTGTATCTATTTGTTTCCATAAATGGATCCATTTATGGAAACAAATAGATACAATGTTTCAACCGCTGTATGGAGGGAATGTCCCAGAACTGTCAGAAATAGTCTATTTCTGACAGTTCTGGGACATTCACTCCATACAGCGGTTTCAACCGCTGTATGGAGGGAATGTCCCAGAACTGTCAGAAATAGTCTATTTCTGACAGTTCTATGACATTCCCTCCATACAGCGGTTGAAACCGCTTTATGGAGTGAATGTCCCAGAACTGTCAGAAATAATCTATTTCTGACAGTTCTGGGACACTCACTCCATACAGCGGTTGAAACATTGTATCTATTTGTTTCCATAAATGGATCCATTTATGGAAACAAATAGATACAATGTTTCAACCGCTGTATGGAGTGAGTGTCCCAGAACTGTCAGAAATAGTCTATTTCTGACAGTTCTATGACATTCCCTCCATACAGCGGTTGAAACCGCTGTATGGAGTGAATGTCCCAGAACTGTCAGAAATAGTCTATTTCTGACAGTTCTATGACATTCCCTCCATACAGCGGTTGAAACCGCTGTATGGAGTGAATGTCCCAGAACTGTCAGAAATAGTCTATTTCTGACAGTTCTGGGACATTCCCTCCATACAGCGGTTGAAACATTGTATCTATTTTTTTCCATAAATGACATTCTGCAGATACACTTAGAGGAGCTCTGCAGATACACTTTTTGCCGGCTTGGATTTAATCTTATTTTCATCCTACTTCTTCTTCTTCATCCTCATCCTCATAAGAAGAAGAAGAGGATGAGGATGAGGATGAAGAAGAAGAAGAAGAAGAAGTAGGATGAAAATAAGAATAATTCCAAGCCGGCAAAAAGTGTATGTGCAGAGTTCCTCTATTTCTGACAGTTCTTTGACAGCTTCTTCACATGTACAGCGGTTGAAACATCTGTATCCTAAATGGAAACTAATAGATACAATGTTTCAACCGCTGTACATGTGAAGGAACTGTCAGAGAAATGTCAGAAATAGCGGAGCTCTCTGCAGGGACACTTTTGCCGGCTGATCGGGAAAATTTCAATTCGCGCACCCGAAGTAGGCAAAATTTCGGATTCGACGCGAATCGAATTTTTCCTGAAATTTGTATCGAATTCCGGTTCGCCTGGTTCGATTCGCTCATCTCTAGTAAGTATGCCTGTCTCATACTTGAGGAAGGTGACAAATACTTAGTTGTTGGCACTATTACAGTAATCCCTGTGATCTTCTGGGCCTCGTGCCAAACAGCTTATCTTCTTTATAGTGACCACAGAAGGTCACTTGCTCAGCACTGCCACCATTTACAGAATGCCTTGTATTTTTGAATTGAATACAAGGCATACTTTAGTTGGACAAGGTGGAAACATCTTGCCTTTCCACCCCATCCAGTCAGAGAATACTTTGTATCAGTTAACAAAGTACAAGGTGTTTTGTGAATGGTGGAAGTGCTGAGCGATCGACCGTATAGTCACTATGCAGGAGCAAAGCTATTCAGCACAGGACACAGATGATTGCCGTGATCACTGTAGTAGTGATGACTGACACAGTGATTGTCATCTTCCACAGCCATCCCTCAGGTATCAGATATGCTTACTTACATTGGTCTAAGCTGGACTAATGTAACCATGCAACAAAGATCATACCTAGACTTGAGCATTAGTTATATTCCATAACATACCTGCTATTACATATTTCAAATAATATGTGGGCAAAGAGATGAACCAAATCACACAGGTCCAAGTAGTAGTGTAATGTACTCTGTCTTAGTCCATTTTATCACTTTTGTCCTAAAACAACAAAGGTGACAACATTAGTTCTTCTTTTACTTTCTCTACATTCTATAGTAGCAAGGACAGGCAGTACGTTAAGTAATAACTGCACTGCCAATCCTCATTTCATAGATTGAGCACATTCATACATCATTAGCAGTCAGAGTCAAGAACGTTAGTTTGACCACCGCACATACCTTTATAATACAGTCACCGGTCCCTTTATTAGTACACCTGTTCAATTGCTTGGTAACACAAATTGCTAATCAGCAAATCACATGGCAGCAACTCAATGCATTTAGGCATCTAGATGTGGTGAGACGACTTGCTGAAGTTCAAACAGAATGGGAAAGAATGCCTTGTTGATGACAGAGGTTAGAGAAGAATGGGCAGACTGGTTGCTGTGACATTCAGATGGTAGGGTCAGAATTTGGCATAAACAACTTGAAAGCATGAATCCATCCTGCGGTTCAGGTTGGCGGTGGTGGTGGAGGGCCATGATGGTGTGGGGCATATTTTCTTGGCACTAGCAAGGTGTACCTAATAAAGTGGCCAGTGAGTGTATATACACTCCAGCCACTTTATTAGGTACACCTTGCTAGTACCGGGTTGGGCCCCCTTTTGCCTTCAGAACTGCCTTAATTCTTCATGGCGAAGATTCATTAGGGTGTTGTAAACATTCCTCAGAAATTTTGGTCCATATTAACATGAGTTACTGTTGCCTTTCTAGCATCTCAAATCAGTCTGCCCATTCTTCTCTGACATCAAAAAGGCATTTTTGTCCACACAACTGCCGCTCACTAGGTGCCCATCTGGCACCAACAACCATGCGATGTACAAAGTCACTTAAATTCCCTTTCTTTCCCATTCAGATGCTCCGTTTGAACTTCAGAAAGTTGTCTTCACCACATATAGATGCATAAATGCATTAAGTTGCTGCCATGTGATTGGCTGATTAGCAATTTGTGTTAACACACAATTGAACAGGTGTACCTAACAAAGTGGCCGGAGAGTGTATATGTAAAGTCCAAACTTTTTTTCTAATTTAGGATATTGTAGGGAAAGGACAAAACCCCTGCCATAATGTTTTGTCTATTTCCATTGTGGTGACTTCCCTTTCTGTCCTGGAGCCACAACAGGAAGTGAGAGGAAATCTCTAAGAAGCAAGGGTTCATTCCTTCTTAGTCAGTTATGACTGGAACAAGTGTTGTGGTTCGAAGTTTTTGTTGCTCACAACTGTCCCTCTCTTGGAACCAAATCCCTCCATCCCTTATTCTTCCTCAAATCCCATTTTTTTAAGCTTATCCTGTCCTGTAGAATTGTAGCCACCAACGTATGAAGCTACAAAGTGCAGCAGGAGATCAGGCACTCTCAGAAGTGTTGGATGCAGAAGACTCTTTGGCCAGTGTATCTCAATGAAGCGAAGATCGCCTTCATGGGTAAGCAGGGGATACTTTTTTTAACCATTTAAACTAGAAACAGGTCACTCTTCACACTGTATAAGATTACCTTATGGTAAGCTCAGGAATGTGTCCTTTTTGTCAATTTGGACAGGAGGAAACGACACAGAGAGGCAGATTCTCCCTCCATTCTATTTACACAGTATTTGAGCTATAATGTAAGTTATGAACTTTTTTCTCTAGATTTTAGAACACCACCTCAGGTTGAAATTTCCCTAATGGCAGGAATGGCCAAGTGTCATCCTCCCAGCTTCCTGGTTACTGCACCAAAAAGAAGTTGCTGCTTCATCCCCATTTATCCATACCTTCATCATCAACAAAAAAGGGAAAGATGGCCACAAACAGGCAAAAAGACAGGTTTTCATGAGATCTAATTTCTTTGTACTTTGTAAATGATGCTGATAAAGAGATGAAAAATAATTTGCAAACTCATTTTAATAAGAAACGTCTCCTGAAAGCATCTAATTGACCTAATTGACACAAGCTTCTTGGAGCCATTTTTCAAATGTTTTAAACTTTGAAGAAGAAAACAAAACATTTGAGAATCTAATAAGTGAGTAGAAGCACACATTAATTTTTTTCATCTTTCCCCATATAATGGCATAGAAACATGCATAATAGAATACATTCCATGTGATTTGTTGTCTGTAGACACCATCAGAAGAAAACATATGTTGCTGGTGTTAGGAGAGATGGAATAGACACAAGTACATGTGCAAACTTATCCTTTCTCTAATGCCAAAACTGTCAAACGTTTTACTATACACCAATCTATCCAGCAAAACTGCAACAAAAAAAGAACTGCTTTATTTTGTTTAGCCAATGTTTTTAGTGATAGTAAAGAACTTGGCTAAGCCATTGTTTCTTCTTTTCAGTCATGGCACTCTTTGAAAGTATGCAAAATTTTGAGGCACCCCAGTTTAAAATGGGTTCCCCCCAGGCCCCCCCCCTTTCACATTAGAGTCATCAGTCCCCTCCTTCACACCTTCTTCCTCAATTCCCCCCCCCCCCTTTACATCAGAATCCTCTGCCCCATCACCTCCCTTTCACATTAAAGTCCTCAGCAACCCTCCTTTTCAGATTAGAGTCCTCAGCCTCCCCCCTCCCATATTCATCAGAGTCCTCTGTCCCCCCATCTTTCATCCTTTCACATCTCTGTTACTAGTTCCTCCTCCTCCCTTTCACATCAAAGTTCTTGGCCCCCCTCCTCCCCTCACCTTTCACAACACATTCCTCAGTCCCCCCACCTTTTCACAAGAGAATCCTACCTTCTGATCTTCATCACAGCATGGCAGTTGGCAGGAGGCAGAGTGGATCTAAAAGGAGGTGGACATTGGCTCTCTGCTTAATGCTGGGGCTACCCTGACTGCCACCCACCCTGAATTAGCATCATGCATTTCCATGGTGCTGCTAGCCAGCTCACCTACACCATGGAAATGCTTAATATTGTGCATAATTAACGGAAGCAGTTTGGCACTCCTGACAACTCCAGACAGCCATGGCAGCCTGGATGAAAAACATTGGGCTAAGTGCTATTAGTATCCTAAATGGGAAGGTAATTCATAACTATTCTTTAAACTGAGTTGGGTAAACATTTCAGGAACTATGTCTTATAGATTTGTAAGACTCGACTGTCTGAAGGTAAGTGGAAGTGGCCTGCCCCCCGAATGACATCACACACCAAGGGAACTGTGCATACTCCTACTGCTCAGGTTGAATAGCCAAAGTCCCTCATTATGGCAACCCTCTGATACTTAGATAGATGGAGATGTGTTACAGTTCAATTAAAATGCTCAGCGAGCCATCATATCAGACAGGTGGGTCCTGGAAGAAAGGTAACTTTGCTAGGGCATGAGATCTATTTTTGTGCATTCGATAGTAGCTTATGTACTTTTTTTTTACCATCTGTTATTGTTTTTTTTTTTTAAAAATGAAGCTCCTAATAATAATTAATAACTGTGAGTGAGCTTACTCCTCAAATACAAGCATAGTGAGAACTCCGTATAATGACCAAGGTGAATTACTGGTCCTATAACTGAATTTTAGAGACCTGATTACCTAAGTCCTCAAGATGGAAAAGATGCCTCTTCATCATCCACTCAGAACTAAAAAAATGCTCCTTATCATTAGAGTGATGTGTCCCATGTGTTACTGTCTCCTCAGGTAGGTGAAATCTTCCTTCTCCGATGCCCCACCCCAGCCCTGCTGCCGTAATCTTCTGGTGCGGTGGGAGTTAATGGAACTGAGGGAGCTGTGACAGGCACTCATCAAGAGTGCCTGACTATGCCCACAATTTCTGCCCACTGCTTCTTTTCATACAAACTGTACTACTGCTTCTATGAATGAAATATGATCTATGAATGGAGGACAGGTGGATGATTGACAGGTCTGCTCCCTCCATTCACAGATCACGCTTCATTCATAGAATCTGTAGTATGGCTTCTTTTCATGTTTTTTTAAAAATAAACTTCAACTTTGAATGGGATGTTCAGGAGAAGTTTATATTTGAAGTTCGCATGGCAAATGCCTATGTATTCATATAATAAACAGGTTCCAAGGCAGCCAAGAAAACTTTGCACATGCTTGCTACTAGAGATGAGCGAAGAAATGAAAAATTCGATTCGACTGATTCGGCGAATTCGTGGACAATATTCGATTAGAGTCGAATAAATTCGCTGTGAATTTAACTTAAAAAAGGGTGTTTCTAGGCTTCAGAGAGACTTAATATTAGTGCAGAACACTGTACCTTTAATTTAAATGCCCTTGGAGTCTGCTGGGGAAGAGAAATAATACTGTCTGTCAGTATGACATGCAGATGAGTGCCGTCGATCTTAGAATCACTGCACACTTCACTCCTTTGGCCAGTCACGGGGCCAAAACCAGTGTTTGGAGCCACAGTGTGGCGGTGGAGGCAGCAGCAATGGGAGGCCATACAGCAACCTATGACAAAATGGAAACCAGCAGGAGCGTGAGGAGACCTGAAAGTGGCACATGGCAGAGTGGGAGCAATGGGAGGCGGTACAGGGACCCAGGTCACACTGTGTGCCCAGCAGCAGCGTGACCAGGCGGTACGGGGGCCCATGGCCGATATGGGGCTTGGTGGCACCTATGGAAGGCCTGTAATCTGCCAGCAACCTATGACAAAATGGACAACCGCAGGAGTGTGAGGAGATTTCAAAGTGGCACATGGCAGAGTGGAAGCAATGGGAGGCCGTACAGGGACCCAGGTCACACTGTGGGCTCAGCAGCAGCGTGACCAGGAGGTACGGGGGCCCATGGTCGATATGGGGCCTGGTGGCACCTATGGAAGGCCGCTAATCTGCCAGCAACCTATGACAAAATGGACAACCGCAGGAGTGTGAGGAGATTTCAAAGAGGTACATGGCAGAGTGGAAGCAATGGGAGGCCGTACAGGGACCCAGGTCACACTGTGGGACCAGCATCAGCGTGAACAGGCGGTACGGGGGCCCATGGCCGATTTGACCTCATTCATCCCATAGTCCTGCCGACTCACGAATAGCGTGGCCTCCTCAAAGGGCCTGAGCAAGCGCAGGTGTCACACATGAGCTGACAATGGCTGACATCTAAGTTACACAGGGAGTACCTTTATCCGCTTTTAACATCAGGAAATCTGTGATGGCCTTTAGCTGTTCGTAAAGGCGGTCTAACATATGTAGGGTTGAATTACACCTTGTTGCAACGTCACAGCATGAGGAGTCGGTACGGGGGCCCATGGCAGATTACATGTCTGGCAGCAGCAATGGGAGGCCCGTAATCTGCCTGCACCCTATGTCAAAAAATTTAACACACCAGCAGTGTGAAGAGACCTGAAAGTGGCACATGGCAGCAGAGTGTGGCGATGGAGACAGCAGCAATGGGAGGCCGTACAGGGACCCATGAGAGACTCTAGACTTGGCAGCAGCATGAGGAGGCGGTATATAGGGGCCCATGGCAGATTAGGGGCCTGGCAGCAGCTATGTGAGGCCCGTAATCTGCCTGCACCCTATGTCAAAAAATTTAACACACCAGCAGTGTGAAGAGACCTGAAAGTGGCACATGGCAGCAGAGTGTGGCGATGGAGACAGCAGCAATGGGAGGCCGTACAGGGACCCATGAGAGACTCTAGACTTGGCAGCAGCATGAGGAGGCGGTATATAGGGGCCCATGGCAGATTAGGGGCCTGGCAGCAGCTATGTGAGGCCCGTAATCTGCCTGCACCCTATGTCAAAAAATTTAACACACCAGCAGTGTGAAGAGACCTGAAAGTGGCACATGGCAGCAGAGTGTGGCGATGGAGACAGCAGCAATGGGAGGCCGTACAGGGACCCATGAGAGACTCTAGACTTGGCAGCAGCATGAGGAGGCGGTTTATAGGGGCCCATGGCAGATTAGGGGCCTGGCAGCAGCTATGTGAGGCCCGTAATCTGCCTGCACCCTATGTCAAAAAATTTAACACACCAGCAGTGTGAAGAGACCTGAAAGTGGCACATGGCAGCAGAGTGTGGCGATGGAGACAGCAGCAATGGGAGGCCGTACAGGGACCCATGAGAGACTCTGGACTTGGCAGCAGCATGAGGAGGCGGTATATAGGGGCCCATGGCAGATTAGGGGCCTGGCAGCAGCTATGTGAGGCCCGTAATCTGCCTGCACCCTATGTCAAAAAATTTAACACACCAGCAGTGTGAAGAGACCTGAAAGTGGCACATGGCAGCAGAGTGTGGCGATGGAGACAGCAGCAATGGGAGGCCGTACAGGGACCCATGAGAGACTCTGGACTTGGCAGCAGCATGAGGAGGCGGTATATAGGGGCCCATGGCAGATTAGGGGCCTGGCAGCAGCTATGTGAGGCCCGTAATCTGCCTGCACCCTATGTCAAAAAATTTAACACACCAGCAGTGTGAAGAGACCTGAAAGTGGCACATGGCAGCAGAGTGTGGCGATGGAGACAGCAGCAATGGGAGGCCGTACAGGGACCCATGAGAGACTCTAGACTTGGCAGCAGCATGAGGAGGCGGTTTATAGGGGCCCATGGCAGATTAGGGGCCTGGCAGCAGCTATGTGAGGCCCGTAATCTGCCTGCACCCTATGTCAAAAAATTTAACACACCAGCAGTGTGAAGAGACCTGAAAGTGGCACATGGCAGCAGAGTGTGGCGATGGAGACAGCAGCAATGGGAGGCCGTACAGGGACCCATGAGAGACTCTGGACTTGGCAGCAGCATGAGGAGGCGGTATATAGGGGCCCATGGCAGATTAGGGGCCTGGCAGCAGCTATGTGAGGCCCGTAATCTGCCTGCACCCTATGTCAAAAAATTTAACACACCAGCAGTGTGAAGAGACCTGAAAGTGGCACATGGCAGCAGAGTGTGGCGATGGAGACAGCAGCAATGGGAGGCCGTACAGGGACCCATGAGAGACTCTGGACTTGGCAGCAGCATGAGGAGGCGGTATATAGGGGCCCATGGCAGATTAGGGGCCTGGCAGCAGCTATGTGAGGCCCGTTATCTTGCAGCACCCTATGTCAAAAAATTAAACACACCAGCAGTGTGAAGAGACCTGAAAGTGGCACATGGCAGCAGAGTGTGGCGATGGAGACAGCAGCAATGGGAGGCCGTACAGGGACCCATGAGAGACTCTAGACTTGGCAGCAGCATGAGGAGGCGGTATATAGGGGCCCATGGCAGATTAGGGGCCTGGCAGCAGCTATGTGAGGCCCGTAATCTGCCTGCACCCTATGTCAAAAAATTTAACACACCAGCAGTGTGAAGAGACCTGAAAGTGGCACATGGCAGCAGAGTGTGGCGATGGAGACAGCAGCAATGGGAGGCCGTACAGGGACCCATGAGAGACTCTGGACTTGGCAGCAGCATGAGGAGGCGGTATATAGGGGCCCATGGCAGATTAGGGGCCTGGCAGCAGCTATGTGAGGCCCGTAATCTGCCTGCACCCTATGTCAAAAAATTAAACACACCAGCAGTGTGAAGAGACCTGAAAGTGGCACATGGCAGCAGAGTGTGGCGATGGAGACAGCAGCAATGGGAGGCCGTACAGGGACCCATGAGAGACTCTAGACTTGGCAGCAGCATGAGGAGGCGGTATATAGGGGCCCATGGCAGATTAGGGGCCTGGCAGCAGCTATGTGAGGCCCGTAATCTGCCTGCACCCTATGTCAAAAAATTTAACACACCAGCAGTGTGAAGAGACCTGAAAGTGGCACATGGCAGCAGAGTGTGGCGATGGAGACAGCAGCAATGGGAGGCCGTACAGGGACCCATGAGAGACTCTAGACTTGGCAGCAGCATGAGGAGGCGGTTTATAGGGGCCCATGGCAGATTAGGGGCCTGGCAGCAGCTATGTGAGGCCCGTAATCTGCCTGCACCCTATGTCAAAAAATTTAACACACCAGCAGTGTGAAGAGACCTGAAAGTGGCACATGGCAGCAGAGTGTGGCGATGGAGACAGCAGCAATGGGAGGCCGTACAGGGACCCATGAGAGACTCTGGACTTGGCAGCAGCATGAGGAGGCGGTATATAGGGGCCCATGGCAGATTAGGGGCCTGGCAGCAGCTATGTGAGGCCCGTAATCTGCCTGCACCCTATGTCAAAAAATTAAACACACCAGCAGTGTGAAGAGACCTGAAAGTGGCACATGGCAGCAGAGTGTGGCGATGGAGACAGCAGCAATGGGAGGCCGTACAGGGACCCATGAGAGACTCTGGACTTGGCAGCAGCATGAGGAGGCGGTATATAGGGGCCCATGGCAGATTAGGGGCCTGGCAGCAGCTATGTGAGGCCCGTAATCTGCCTGCACCCTATGTCAAAAAATTAAACACACCAGCAGTGTGAAGAGACCTGAAAGTGGCACATGGCAGAGTGTGGCGATGGAGACAGCAGCAATGGGAGGCCGTACAGGGACCCATGACAGACTCTAGACTTGGCAGCAGCATGAGGAGGCGGTATATAGGGGCCCATGGCAGATTAGGGGCCTGGCAGCAGCTATGTGAGGCCCGTAATCTGCCTGCACCCTATGTCAAAAAATTTAACACACCAGCAGTGTGAAGAGACCTGAAAGTGGCACATGGCAGCAGAGTGTGGCGATGGAGACAGCAGCAATGGGAGGCCGTACAGGGACCCATGAGAGACTCTGGACTTGGCAGCAGCATGAGGAGGCGGTATATAGGGGCCCATGGCAGATTAGGGGCCTGGCAGCAGCTATGTGAGGCCCGTAATCTGCCTGCACCCTATGTCAAAAAATTTAACACACCAGCAGTGTGAAGAGACCTGAAAGTGGCACATGGCAGCAGAGTGTGGCGATGGAGACAGCAGCAATGGGAGGCCGTACAGGGACCCATGAGAGACTCTGGACTTGGCAGCAGCATGAGGAGGCGGTATATAGGGGCCCATGGCAGATTAGGGGCCTGGCAGCAGCTATGTGAGGCCCGTTATCTTGCAGCACCCTATGTCAAAAAATTAAACACACCAGCAGTGTGAAGAGACCTGAAAGTGGCACATGGCAGCAGAGTGTGGCGATGGAGACAGCAGCAATGGGAGGCCGTACAGGGACCCATGAGAGACTCTAGACTTGGCAGCAGCATGAGGAGGCGGTATATAGGGGCCCATGGCAGATTAGGGGCCTGGCAGCAGCTATGTGAGGCCCGTAATCTGCCTGCACCCTATGTCAAAAAATTTAACACACCAGCAGTGTGAAGAGACCTGAAAGTGGCACATGGCAGCAGAGTGTGGCGATGGAGACAGCAGCAATGGGAGGCCGTACAGGGACCCATGAGAGACTCTGGACTTGGCAGCAGCATGAGGAGGCGGTATATAGGGGCCCATGGCAGATTAGGGGCCTGGCAGCAGCTATGTGAGGCCCGTTATCTTGCAGCACCCTATGTCAAAAAATTAAACACACCAGCAGTGTGAAGAGACCTGAAAGTGGCACATGGCAGCAGAGTGTGGCGATGGAGACAGCAGCAATGGGAGGCCGTACAGGGACCCATGAGAGACTCTAGACTTGGCAGCAGCATGAGGAGGCGGTATATAGGGGCCCATGGCAGATTAGGGGCCTGGCAGCAGCTATGTGAGGCCCGTAATCTGCCTGCACCCTATGTCAAAAAATTAAACACACCAGCAGTGTGAAGAGACCTGAAAGTGGCACATGGCAGCAGAGTGTGGCGATGGAGACAGCAGCAATGGGAGGCCGTACAGGGACCCATGAGAGACTCTGGACTTGGCAGCAGCATGAGGAGGCGGTATATAGGGGCCCATGGCAGATTAGGGGCCTGGCAGCAGCTATGTGAGGCCCGTAATCTGCCTGCACCCTATGTCAAAAAATTAAACACACCAGCAGTGTGAAGAGACCTGAAAGTGGCACATGGCAGCAGAGTGTGGCGATGGAGACAGCAGCAATGGGAGGCCGTACAGGGACCCATGAGAGACTCTGGACCTAGCAGCAGCATGAGGAGGCGGTATATAGGGGCCTATGGCAGATTAGGGGCCTGGCAGCAGCTATAGGAGGCCCGTAATCTGCCAGCACCCTATGTCAAAAAATTAAACACACCAGCAGTGTGAGGAGACCTGAAAGTGGCACATGTTTGAGGCATGATTCATGGCGGATTTAGTCAGTTGTGTCAGGAACTGGTGGTTTGAAATCCAGACTAATCCACGCCTGATTCATTTTCACAAACGTGAGTCTCTCCACACTTTGGGTGGACAGTCGTGTCCTCCGCGGAGTTACAATACCTCCTGCCGCACTAAACACGCGCTCCGATGCCACGCTACTGGCCGGGCATGACAGCCTTTCAAGGGCAAATTCAGCTAGTTGGGGCCAAAGGTCAAGTTTCGTTGCCCAGTAGTCAAGGGGATTGTCTACCTCGGTTGGCAGGGTGCTGTCCAAGTAGGCCCAAGCCTGTTGTTTGAGCTCCTGCTCCAGGTCCACCTGATGCTGCTGCTGCTGCTGCGGCTGGTTAGTAGTTTCCTCACTGCGCTGGTGAAGAAAGCTACTCATCATCGACTGCAGACTGAGGCAGCCACTGCTGGTGGAGCTGCCACTGCTCCTACCACCCCACCCCTCCCCTGCTGCCATGCCAGCGGAACGCGAGCGCACAGGGCCCACAGTGTCTGAGGATGGACGTTGGCGCACAAAGGCAGAGACCAACTGACTACATAGGTGGTTTTTATAGTACGTAATTTTGGCCTCCCTCTCAGCAGGTGTGAAAAAGGCCACCATTTTGGACCGGTAGCGAGGGTCCAACAAGGTGGACAGCCAAAAGTCATCCCTCTGTCTGATGGTTATTATTCGGCTGTCGCTACGCAAGCAACCGAGCATGCTATGGGCCATTTGTGCCAAGGAATGCGAGGGACTCCCTGCCTCCATCTCCACAGCATACTGCCACGGTGCGTCTGGGTCCTCTGTCTCCTCCTCCTCCTCCTCTACCAGATGCTCCTGCTCCTCCACTCCTGTCCGCTGAGTGGAAAAACCACCCATTTCACTCAATAATTCCTGAGCACAAATGTCCTCCTCTACCTCCTCCTCTTCTTCCTGTCCTGCCCCCACAGGGGTCATGTGGCGTTGAGATCTGTGCGCCACGTCTACCGCACCCTGACCAGCCATTGTTAACAGCATTTGTTCCAGGACGTGCAACAGAGGAATGACGTCGTTCATCCCATAGTCCTGCCGACTCACGAATAGCGTGGCCTCCTCAAAGGGCCTGAGCAAGCGGCAGGTGTCACGCATGAGCTGCCAATGGCTGACATCTAAGTTACACAGGGGAGTACCTTTATCCGCTTGTAACATCAGGAAATCGGTGATGGCCTTTCGCTGCTCGTAAAGGCGGTCTAACATGTGTAGGGTTGAATTCCACCTTGTTGCAACGTCGCAGATCAGGCGATGCTGTGGAATTCCGTTCTGCCGCTGCAGCTCAATGAGGGTGTTCTTTGCGGTGTAGGAATGGCTGAAATGCATGCACAGTTTACGTGACATTTTAAGGATGTCTTGCAGTGGGATGGTGGATTTTAGGAACCGCTTGACAACCAGATTGAACACGTGAGCCATGCATGGCGCATGGCACAACCTTCCTTGACGCAGAGCAGACACCATGTTCTTTCCGTTGTCAGTCAACATGGTTCCGATTTTTAGTTTGCGCGGAGACAGCCATCTGTCGATTTCTCTGTTCATTACACTCAGCAGTTCCTCCCCTGTGTGACTACGTTCGCCAAGGCATACCAGGTGCAGCACAGCGTGACACCGTTGCGCCCTGCACATGTGATATGCCGGTCGGGTAATGGGACTTGGCACGGGGGTGGCGGCTGAGGACACGGCGGAAAAAGAGGTGGTAGAGGCGGACATGCTTGCTGGACCAAGGACGTGCAAACGTGGAGGCAAAAGCGTCGTGACCTGTCCAAGTTGCTGGTGCGGCTGTGCCGGCACCACGTTCACCCAGTGGGCCGTAAATGACATGTACTGTCCCTGACCGTAGTTACAGCTCCACACGTCGGCGCTGCCGTGCACTTTGGCAGAGACCGACATGCTCAAAGACTGGCCCACCATCTCTTCTACATGTGAATGCAGGGCTGGCACTGCCTTTTGGGCAAAGAAATGACGGCTTGGCACTCTCCACCGCGGCGCGGCACAAGCCATCATTTCTCGGAAAGGTGCTGAGTCCACCAGTTGGAAAGGGAGGGACTGCAGCACCAGCAACTTGGACAGGAGGACGTTCAGCTTTTGCACCGTCGGGTGCGTGCTCGCAAACTGTTGTCTCTTGGATACGGATTCCAAGAAAGACTGTTGACGGAATCCGAGAAGAGGAGTAGCAGGAGAAGGAGCATCTGAACGAGCGGAAGATGCCAACGAGCGACAACTCCCCTCAGCAGAGGTGTTGGAGCCTTGACTGGCTGATAGAGGGCGATTGACGACGTCGGGTGACGGAGCAAGTAACGGAGCGGGTGATGGAGCGGGGGCTGGGGCAGGCAGAACCGCCGTATGTTTATCACGGTTTTCCCAGGCCACCGAATGGTGACGCTGCATATGCTGACGCAACGCTGTAGTCCCAACATGGGCCCCCTGGCCACGCTTGCATTTCTGGCCACATAGTCGACATACGGCTACGTTTACTTCCTCGGGCGGCTTGAGGAAAAATTGCCACACCACCGAGTAGGAAACTTTGCCCCCGCTACTCTTCACTGGCTGACTGCTACTTCCTCCGTGCGCACCGGCACCACTACTGGCCGTGGTGGTAGGCTGCAGTGGAGCTGGTGCTCTACTCCGTGGACGTTTGGCTCCACTGACACTGATGCGACCCTGCTGCTGTCTCCTGGGCAACCCACCGACTGTTTTGCTCGCTGCCAAGCTGCCACCCTCTTCTCCTGATGATGCGGAAGAAATTGCCTGATGACGACGAGGCTGCCAAGTGCGATCAACCTCCTCATCATCAAGTAGGGTCTCCGCCTCACTACTAGCCCCCTCGGCTGCGTCTGGGTCAGGAGACAGACCTGTCTCTAGACCGGCTACCGAGCCACTCTCCTCGCCAGTACTTGTTCGCTTGGCTGCTGAAAAGGCCGATGTCTCCCCCCGTTCCTGACCGCCCTCTGTTAGCTCTTCCTCACTGTACAGTGGGGCTGAGCCCACAGCATGCGATACTTCGCTTGGTGAGGGAACAGCAAAGGACAGGGGCAGGTAGAGGACACGTGATTTCAGTGGGCTTGCTCCCGGGCCATGCCAACTAACGGTTGTGTCTGACGTACCCACCGACCGTTGGCTGTAGGTGTCAGAGGTGACCTGGGAAGAGGAAGACGACCGAGCCAACCAATCAATGACGGCAGGGTTGTCGGTGGAGACACGACCGCTGGATGACACCGGGAGCACTGGCCTCTGGCTGCGAATACTGCTGCCTCGACCCCTTCCTCTGCTGCCACGTCTGCTCGCTCCTAAAACATTGCCTCCTCTGCCACTCCTCTGCATGTTGTCTGACATACTATTTAATTCAACGATTAGGTGTCCCTGAGTAACAATTCTGTGTCCCTCAGTAACAATTCTGTCTGTCCCTGAGTATGAATTCTGTGGCCCTGAGTAACAATTCTGTGTCTGTGCGAGTAACAATTCTGTGTCTGTGCAAGTAACAATTTTGTGTCTGTGCGAGTAACAATTCTCTGGCACTCAGTAACAATTCTGTCTGTCCCTGAGTAACAATTCTCTGGCACTCAGTAACAATTCTGTCTGTCCCTGAGTAACAATTCTCTGGCACTCAGTAACAATTCTGTCTGTCCCTGAGTAACAATTCTCTGGCACTCAGTAACAATTCTGTGTCTGTGCGAGTAACAATTCTGTGTCTGTGCAAGTAACAATTTTGTGTCTGTGCGAGTAACAATTCTCTGGCACTCAGTAACAATTCTGTCTGTCCCTGAGTAACAATTCTCTGGCACTCAGTAACAATTCTGTCTGTCCCTGAGTAACAATTCTCTGGCACTCAGTAACAATTCTGTCTGTCCCTGAGTATGAATTCTGTGGCCCTGAGTAACAATTCTGTGTCTGTGCGAGTAACAATTCTGTGTCTGTGCAAGTAACAATTTTGTGTCTGTGCGAGTAACAATTCTCTGGCACTCAGTAACAATTCTGTCTGTCCCTGAGTAACAATTCTCTGGCACTCAGTAACAATTCTGTCTGTCCCTGAGTAACAATTCTCTGGCACTCAGTAACAATTCTGTCTGTCCCTGAGTAACAATTCTCTGGCACTCAGTAACAATTCTGTCTGTCCCTGAGTATGAATTCTGTGGCCCTGAGTAACAATTCTGTGTCTGTGCGAGTAACAATTCTGTGTCTGTGCAAGTAACAATTTTGTGTCTGTGCGAGTAACAATTCTCTGGCACTCAGTAACAATTCTGTCTGTCCCTGAGTAACAATTCTCTGGCACTCAGTAACAATTCTGTCTGTCCCTGAGTAACAATTCTCTGGCACTCAGTAACAATTCTGTCTGTCCCTGAGTATGAAAAGGCCGATGTCTCCCCCCGTTCCTGACCGCCCTCTGTTAGCTCTTCCTCACTGTACAGTGGGGCTGAGCCCACAGCATGCGATACTTCGCTTGGTGAGGGAACAGCAAAGGACAGGGGCAGGTAGAGGACACGTGATTTCAGTGGGCTTGCTCCCGGGCCATGCCAACTAACGGTTGTGTCTGACGTACCCACCGACCGTTGGCTGTAGGTGTCAGAGGTGACCTGGGAAGAGGAAGACGACCGAGCCAACCAATCAATGACGGCAGGGTTGTCGGTGGAGACACGACCGCTGGATGACACCGGGAGCACTGGCCTCTGGCTGCGAATACTGCTGCCTCGACCCCTTCCTCTGCTGCCACGTCTGCTCGCTCCTAAAACATTGCCTCCTCTGCCACTCCTCTGCATGTTGTCTGACATACTATTTAATTCAACGATTAGGTGTCCCTGAGTAACAATTCTGTGTCCCTCAGTAACAATTCTGTCTGTCCCTGAGTATGAATTCTGTGGCCCTGAGTAACAATTCTGTGTCTGTGCGAGTAACAATTCTGTGTCTGTGCGAGTAACAATTCTGTGTCTGTGCAAGTAACAATTTTGTGTCTGTGCGAGTAACAATTCTCTGGCACTCAGTAACAATTCTGTCTGTCCCTGAGTAACAATTCTCTGGCACTCAGTAACAATTCTGTCTGTCCCTGAGTAACAATTCTCTGGCACTCAGTAACAATTCTGTCTGTCCCTGAGTATGAATTCTGTGGCCCTGAGTAACAATTCTGTGTCTGTGCGAGTAACAATTCTGTGTCTGTGCAAGTAACAATTTTGTGTCTGTGCGAGTAACAATTCTCTGGCACTCAGTAACAATTCTGTCTGTCCCTGAGTAACAATTCTCTGGCACTCAGTAACAATTCTGTCTGTCCCTGAGTATGAATTCTGTGGCCCTGAGTAACAATTCTGTGTCTGTGCGAGTAACAATTCTGTGTCTGTGCAAGTAACAATTTTGTGTCTGTGCGAGTAACAATTCTCTGGCACTCAGTAACAATTCTGTCTGTCCCTGAGTAACAATTCTCTGGCACTCAGTAACAATTCTGTCTGTCCCTGAGTAACAATTCTCTGGCACTCAGTAACAATTCTGTCTGTCCCTGAGTAACAATTCTCTGGCACTCAGTAACAATTCTGTGTCTGTGCGAGTAACAATTCTGTGTCTGTGCAAGTAACAATTTTGTGTCTGTGCGAGTAACAATTCTCTGGCACTCAGTAACAATTCTGTCTGTCCCTGAGTAACAATTCTCTGGCACTCAGTAACAATTCTGTCTGTCCCTGAGTAACAATTCTCTGGCACTCAGTAACAATTCTGTCTGTCCCTGAGTATGAATTCTGTGGCCCTGAGTAACAATTCTGTGTCTGTGCGAGTAACAATTCTGTGTCTGTGCAAGTAACAATTTTGTGTCTGTGCGAGTAACAATTCTCTGGCACTCAGTAACAATTCTGTCTGTCCCTGAGTAACAATTCTCTGGCACTCAGTAACAATTCTGTCTGTCCCTGAGTAACAATTCTCTGGCACTC
This sequence comes from Staurois parvus, assembly GCF_062004578.1. Taxonomy (NCBI): domain Eukaryota; kingdom Metazoa; phylum Chordata; class Amphibia; order Anura; family Ranidae; genus Staurois; species Staurois parvus. The sequence continues at coordinate 1,696,352 of NW_028317857.1, read as the reverse complement.
AGTAACAATTCTGTCTGTCCCTGAGTAACAATTCTCTGGCACTCAGTAACAATTCTGTCTGTCCCTGAGTATGAATTCTGTGGCCCTGAGTAACAATTCTGTGTCTGTGCGAGTAACAATTCTGTGTCTGTGCAAGTAACAATTTTGTGTCTGTGCGAGTAACAATTCTCTGGCACTCAGTAACAATTCTGTCTGTCCCTGAGTAACAATTCTCTGGCACTCAGTAACAATTCTGTCTGTCCCTGAGTAACAATTCTCTGGCACTCAGTAACAATTCTGTCTGTCCCTGAGTATGAATTCTGTGGCCCTGAGTAACAATTCTGTGTCTGTGCGAGTAACAATTCTGTGTCTGTGCAAGTAACAATTTTGTGTCTGTGCGAGTAACAATTCTCTGGCACTCAGTAACAATTCTGTCTGTCCCTGAGTAACAATTCTCTGGCACTCAGTAACAATTCTGTCTGTCCCTGAGTAACAATTCTCTGGCACTCAGTAACAATTCTGTCTGTCCCTGAGTAACAATTCTCTGGCACTCAGTAACAATTCTGTCTGTCCCTGAGTATGAATTCTGTGGCCCTGAGTAACAATTCTGTGTCTGTGCGAGTAACAATTCTGTGTCTGTGCAAGTAACAATTTTGTGTCTGTGCGAGTAACAATTCTCTGGCACTCAGTAACAATTCTGTCTGTCCCTGAGTAACAATTCTCTGGCACTCAGTAACAATTCTGTCTGTCCCTGAGTAACAATTCTCTGGCACTCAGTAACAATTCTGTCTGTCCCTGAGTATGAATTCTGTGGCCCTGAGTAACAATTCTGTGTCTGTGCGAGTAACAATTCTGTGTCTGTGCAAGTAACAATTTTGTGTCTGTGCGAGTAACAATTCTCTGGCACTCAGTAACAATTCTGTCTGTCCCTGAGTAACAATTCTCTGGCACTCAGTAACAATTCTGTCTGTCCCTGAGTAACAATTCTCTGGCACTCAGTAACAATTCTGTCTGTCCCTGAGTATGAATTCTGTGGCCCTGAGTAACAATTCTGTGTCTGTGCGAGTAACAATTCTGTGTCTGTGCAAGTAACAATTTTGTGTCTGTGCGAGTAACAATTCTCTGGCACTCAGTAACAATTCTGTCTGTCCCTGAGTAACAATTCTCTGGCACTCAGTAACAATTCTGTCTGTCCCTGAGTAACAATTCTCTGGCACTCAGTAACAATTCTGTCTGTCCCTGAGTATGAATTCTGTGGCCCTGAGTAACAATTCTGTGTCTGTGCGAGTAACAATTCTGTGTCTGTGCAAGTAACAATTTTGTGTCTGTGCGAGTAACAATTCTCTGGCACTCAGTAACAATTCTGTCTGTCCCTGAGTAACAATTCTCTGGCACTCAGTAACAATTCTGTCTGTCCCTGAGTAACAATTCTCTGGCACTCAGTAACAATTCTGTCTGTCCCTGAGTAACAATTCTCTGGCACTCAGTAACAATTCTGTGTCTGTGCGAGTAACAATTCTGTGTCTGTGCAAGTAACAATTTTGTGTCTGTGCGAGTAACAATTCTCTGGCACTCAGTAACAATTCTGTCTGTCCCTGAGTAACAATTCTCTGGCACTCAGTAACAATTCTGTCTGTCCCTGAGTAACAATTCTCTGGCACTCAGTAACAATTCTGTCTGTCCCTGAGTATGAATTCTGTGGCCCTGAGTAACAATTCTGTGTCTGTGCGAGTAACAATTCTGTGTCTGTGCAAGTAACAATTTTGTGTCTGCGAGTAACAATTCTCTGGCACTCAGTAACAATTCTGTCTGTCCCTGAGTAACAATTCTCTGGCACTCAGTAACAATTCTGTCTGTCCCTAAGTAACAATTCTCTGGCACTCAGTAACAATTCTGTCTGTCCCTGAGTATGAATTCTGTGGCCCTGAGTAACAATTCTGTGTCTGTGCGAGTAACAATTCTGTGTCTGTGCAAGTAACAATTTTGTGTCTGTGCGAGTAACAATTCTCTGGCACTCAGTAACAATTCTGTCTGTCCCTGAGTAACAATTCTCTGGCACTCAGTAACAATTCTGTCTGTCCCTGAGTAACAATTCTCTGGCACTCAGTAACAATTCTGTCTGTCCCTGAGTATGAATTCTGTGGCCCTGAGTAACAATTCTGTGTCTGTGCGAGTAACAATTCTGTGTCTGTGCAAGTAACAATTTTGTGTCTGTGCGAGTAACAATTCTCTGGCACTCAGTAACAATTCTGTCTGTCCCTGAGTAACAATTCTCTGGCACTCAGTAACAATTCTGTCTGTCCCTGAGTAACAATTCTCTGGCACTCAGTAACAATTCTGTCTGTCCCTGAGTAACAATTCTCTGGCACTCAGTAACAATTCTGTGTCTGTGCGAGTAACAATTCTGTGTCTGTGCAAGTAACAATTTTGTGTCTGTGCGAGTAACAATTCTCTGGCACTCAGTAACAATTCTGTCTGTCCCTGAGTAACAATTCTCTGGCACTCAGTAACAATTCTGTCTGTCCCTGAGTAACAATTCTCTGGCACTCAGTAACAATTCTGTCTGTCCCTGAGTATGAATTCTGTGGCCCTGAGTAACAATTCTGTGTCTGTGCGAGTAACAATTCTGTGTCTGTGCAAGTAACAATTTTGTGTCTGTGCGAGTAACAATTCTCTGGCACTCAGTAACAATTCTGTCTGTCCCTGAGTAACAATTCTCTGGCACTCAGTAACAATTCTGTCTGTCCCTGAGTAACAATTCTCTGGCACTCAGTAACAATTCTGTCTGTCCCTGAGTAACAATTCTCTGGCACTCAGTAACAATTCTGTGTCTGTGCGAGTAACAATTCTGTGTCTGTGCAAGTAACAATTTTGTGTCTGTGCGAGTAACAATTCTCTGGCACTCAGTAACAATTCTGTCTGTCCCTGAGTAACAATTCTCTGGCACTCAGTAACAATTCTGTCTGTCCCTGAGTAACAATTCTCTGGCACTCAGTAACAATTCTGTCTGTCCCTGAGTATGAATTCTGTGGCCCTGAGTAACAATTCTGTGTCTGTGCGAGTAACAATTCTGTGTCTGTGCAAGTAACAATTTTGTGTCTGTGCGAGTAACAATTCTCTGGCACTCAGTAACAATTCTGTCTGTCCCTGAGTAACAATTCTCTGGCACTCAGTAACAATTCTGTCTGTCCCTGAGTAACAATTCTCTGGCACTCAGTAACAATTCTGTCTGTCCCTGAGTAACAATTCTCTGGCACTCAGTAACAATTCTGTCTGTCCCTGAGTATGAATTCTGTGGCCCTGAGTAACAATTCTGTCTGTGCGAGTAACAATTCTGTGTCTGTGCAAGTAACAATTTTGTGTCTGTGCGAGTAACAATTCTCTGGCACTCAGTAACAATTCTGTCTGTCCCTGAGTAACAATTCTCTGGCACTCAGTAACAATTCTGTCTGTCCCTGAGTAACAATTCTCTGGCACTCAGTAACAATTCTGTCTGTCTCTGAGTAACAATTCTCTGGCACTCAGTAACAATTCTGTCTGTCCCTGAGTAACAATTCTGTCTGTCCCTGAGAATGAATTCTGTGGCCCTGAGTAAGAATTCTCTGGCACTCAGTAACAATTCTGTCTGTCCCTGAGTAACAATTCTCTGGCACTCAGTAACAATTCTGTCTGTCCCTGAGTAACAATTCTCTGGCACTCAGTAACAATTCTGTCTGTCCCTGAGTAACAATTCTCTGGCACTCAGTAACAATTCTGTGTCTGTGCGAGTAACAATTCTGTGTCTGTGCAAGTAACAATTTTGTGTCTGTGCGAGTAACAATTCTCTGGCACTCAGTAACAATTCTGTCTGTCCCTGAGTAACAATTCTCTGGCACTCAGTAACAATTCTGTCTGTCCCTGAGTAACAATTCTCTGGCACTCAGTAACAATTCTGTCTGTCCCTGAGTATGAATTCTGTGGCCCTGAGTAACAATTCTGTGTCTGTGCGAGTAACAATTCTGTGTCTGTGCAAGTAACAATTTTGTGTCTGTGCGAGTAACAATTCTCTGGCACTCAGTAACAATTCTGTCTGTCCCTGAGTAACAATTCTCTGGCACTCAGTAACAATTCTGTCTGTCCCTGAGTAACAATTCTCTGGCACTCAGTAACAATTCTGTCTGTCCCTGAGTAACAATTCTCTGGCACTCAGTAACAATTCTGTCTGTCCCTGAGTATGAATTCTGTGGCCCTGAGTAACAATTCTGTCTGTGCGAGTAACAATTCTGTGTCTGTGCAAGTAACAATTTTGTGTCTGTGCGAGTAACAATTCTCTGGCACTCAGTAACAATTCTGTCTGTCCCTGAGTAACAATTCTCTGGCACTCAGTAACAATTCTGTCTGTCCCTGAGTAACAATTCTCTGGCACTCAGTAACAATTCTGTCTGTCCCTGAGTAATAATTCTCTGGCACTCAGTAACAATTCTGTCTGTCCCTGAGTAACAATTCTGTCTGTCCCTGAGAATGAATTCTGTGGCCCTGAGTAAGAATTCTCTGGCACTCAGTAACAATTCTGTCTGTCCCTGAGTAACAATTCTCTGGCACTCAGTAACAATTCTGTCTGTCCCTGAGTAAAAATTCTGTGGCCCTAATAACGTTTCTGTGGCCCTAAGTAACAATTCTCTGGCACTGAGTGAAAATTCTGTCTGTCCCTGAGTATGAATTCTGTGGCCCTAACTAGCGTTTCTTTGTCCCTAAATAACGATTCTGTGGCCCTCATTAACAAGTCTGTGTCCCTGAGTAATGGTTCTCTGTCCCTAAGTAACTTCTCTCTGTCCCCAATTCTCGTTTCTGTGGCCCTAACTCTGTCCCTGTCCCTAGTACAGAGCGGTCTGCCTCTGTTCAATGACTGCAGGCAAATGAAGATTTCCAAAATGGCCGCTATATATACCTCGACCATTACACAGTGCTGGCTGGCTGGCTGCTGATTGGCTGATGCGATCACATGTCGTTGAGGAATGCATTATGGGGCAGCGCGCCTTGTCTGCGCGCCTTCCCCGACATCCCCGCTCCGTCGCCGCACATGTCAGCCGCCATTTTCGGAAAAATTTCGATTCGCGCGTCCGAATTAGGCTGTTTTTCGGATTCGGCACGAATCGAAATTTTTCCGATATTCGACTCGAATTCCACTTCGGATACTTCGATTCGCTCATCTCTACTTGCTACCTACCTTGATCACCATACTTGGTGCATATTTTGTAAGGAAATGGTCCACAGACACAAGCTTTATCATTATGGAAACTGACTTAACGAGAATGCCTTGTATCAGTGGCACAACAATCTGTGTAATGTACAAGGAGTAAAAAAGCTACAGCTCTCTAGAGATGTGAATAATTGCAGTTCACTTATCTAGGAAATGACAAATCCTCCAGACTGCTTAATACACTGGAGAACAACTATCTGGAGAATGGCTATCTCATAAACTGCTTGACTCATACATGACCCTTATTTTTGGTGCCTAGTGAGGATCACTTGGAAGGCATTAGCTTTTACACATTTTGGGAGCTCTTCCTTCATACCATATATCATCCACTGTAAATTGTAACACCACTCCAATTTTTTTAATTAAACTGTATCTATTGTCAAAATGTAAAAGCATGTATTCATTTTCACATTGTATTTGAATTATTTCAAGCCTACTCCTATTACCCTGAACAGTTTTGTCATTTTTAAACTTACTTTGTCAAGATCCCCACACATTTATTTCCTTGAATTCTGTGATATATAATTGGGTGATACTCTATGTTACTGCTGGTAGGGGTTCCAGGAAAATAGGCGATTTTTACGGCCTCTGTAGTACAGCAAAATGCAATGTATAGAATGTTCCTAACACACATGAAAAGTTAAGTGAAAAAGTGACTTTTAAATAGGACAAATCAGATTCAACACTGAAGACTGAATATGTAAAGAGAAATGATGGTCTTTTAATTTTGTTCCATAAATATGTTGCTTCAAACAGCTCCAGATGGTCCAAGAGTTGTCCTAGCATGAGAATATCTGCTGCCAAGCTTCTGGGGGTTTGTTCATTAAACAGGATCAGAGGTATTAGGTAGTGTTGAGAACATTTTGGATCCTTTTTATTTTGAGCATGGAAGTCTAGACAAGGAGAGTGAAAGTGGGCTCCCTGACCATCAACCCATGTCAGATTTTGTTCTGGCTGGGTAGACAGGTACTTCTAAAACAGGGAGTTCCTGTTATAAGTGGTGGTGGTGTGTGCAAGTGTAGGCAGGTCTGTGTTACCCTACAGACTGGTCACGAAGCTGGCTGGCTGATCAAAAAAACTGATCTATCACTGGCCAGCTGGAAATGGAAGTCTTGGCCAGAACCAACAAAGCTTAAAACTGCTCCCACCCACCTTCTAACTCCTTTACGAACTACCATGCAGAGGGGAAATGCTTATACTTACCAATTATCAGGGTGCTCTGGTCCAGTCACATGATTGGCTCCTAGTGTCTGGCTTCAGAGACGAGGAGGGACAGCCAACAATGGATGCCCCATAGTAAGCCTATGGGTGATGTCACAGCACAAACCTTCCATCCACTGTTGGTGCTCTCTCCTGTCTCCTGAAGCCAGCTGCTGGGGTGGGATCATGAGACTGGACTGTAGTGCTCTGAGAATAGGTCAGTATATGCATCTTCCTTTTACAAGGTAGTTAATATAGAAGTTAGAAGGTGGATGGGAGCTGTTTAGCATAGTTAGTTCTAGCCCAGACGTAAGTTTAGGTTGGTTATGTTGAGCATACTGTACCTACTTGTGGGAGGAGATGTATTAAGCTTACTGCTTGATGAATGAAAGTAGATAGAAAGCCCTGAGCTAATGACTGACCCATTTTTGTTATAAAATGCACCTTTACATTACAATAAATGTTCACTACTTTTAGCTCACCGTATCTCATGTACCTTGTGACATCAAAGTATTCATACCAGCTCCCCCCCAGCTCTGGGTTCTGTATATTGTGCTTTTTTTTTTTAAATGATTCCAACTTTTTTTGATAACTAAAAAGACTTTTTATATACTTTTTCATATTTATAAACAGATTATTGAAAAATATAAAACAGCTTCTGAAATTGTAAAGATCACATTTATAGATTCATTTCCAGGTAAATGTTACAATAACTCAAAATATGTACTCACTGAAAATACACTAAAATAACATTTTAAATCTGACGTTTTGACATCCCAGCCTCGTCATTCAGTCATAATACTTATTAAATGGGTTCATTACTGGTGTCTTAGAACAAAAGATGAAGCTGCATTTCATGAGATGAAAATTCAAAAGGCTCTAAAATAACAGGGGACAGTTAAATGGGAAACTAATGGGGAAATGAAAATTCAAATCTCCGAGAACATTTCATAGGATTTATAAGTGCCATATTGCCACCTGACATTTATCAGTTTCCTGAGTTATTACAACACTCTCTACTAGCCAATGCATTGAACTAAGTCCCCAGGATATGGATAGGTTCTGGCTGGAGTCTTGTAAATCTGGATGAAATATTGCATATATATACATAATACATGTCATTTTGCCAGCTTAATGAGCTGCTTCCCTTTGCTGAAAGCTGATTTATTAAGAAGCCGAGCTGGTTGTATCAGAAGGTGTTTAGAGGTTATATGACAAGTCTATAACTTGACAACTAGCACATGTTCACTTCTACTTCTGTGGGATTATCCAGTAGGAAAGTGCAAAGGCTTATTTACAAAGGTCAGTTACCTATATCAGCCAATCAGAATGACCTTTTAGTTGATCTGACTACAGCAAATAGCTGTTGGATATGTTTGTGTCTGTGCATCACCATTGGTCATTCCACTGTCCTAATAATCTGTACCCTACAGACTAATAAAGCCAGTAATAACACTGCTTCATTATATATACAGTATATACAATATATATGTATATATATACAAAGTGTGCAATTGCAGCTGAAAATACAGGAGCACTAGCAGCAGGTCCTGTTATCAATGTCATGACTCAAGGGGGGTAACAGTTGGAAAAAGCCAGTTGTTGGCTTTACCCAAGCATTGATTCCCCCAGCCACCTCTCTGTAAAAGCCATATGACCTTCTGGCTGATGGGACCCGAAGCTCTGCTTTCTTTACCAATGATAAATAGCTTACTGCTGAAATTGTATTTTATATGTTTAGATTACCTTATAATTACCATAGGTTTCACTTGTCTGTAAAATATGGGTCCAGCTTCAAAAAACAAGCTTGTGAGTTTCTTCGGGCATTTTATTTGATGGATTGTAATTGTTATAGCTTGTCAGTCAATGACTGAAATATGCATTAGAAGGAAATGTCACTAACTAACAGAGTATTACATACTTACGGTATACTGTGGATGGATGTATAGCATAATTGTGGCTTGCAGGGATTTCCGCAAGAAAAACTCCCAGTGGAAAGGCAGGCTATTGATTACAAAGAGAGGATGAAGTATTCACTTAATATAACCAGTTAACAGATTAAACAAAATCTGTTACTTTGCCCATTTATGACCACAGGACAGGTTCTCTTGACAGCCCACCTTCCCTAATCACTGATACTCACCTTTGCCCCACTCTGCTAGAAGTAGCCAGTGTTTGGGGGTATATGGAGCTTGTGACTTTTTCCATGGGGTTCAGTGTGCAGGCCTTTTAGGCCTATTGCCATGCCCAAATACTTTCCAGAGGGAAAAAGAGAAGAAAAAGAGAAGATCTACCATGGAGCTTACCCTGAAATTAGACACAGGGCTTGGAGGAATGTTCTGAGAGAAGGGGAAATGCAATAAAGATAGGCACCAGTGGGTGGAGGTGGCCTGGCAAGGGAGCCTTTCATTTTGCCCAAAATGGTCAAAGTGACTGATTCTCTTTAATTCTTGTGTAGCCGAGTCTGCAGCACTGACAGGAAAAGGCTTCTGTGTCTGGGAGCAGAGGAGAGTTTTACACAAGAACAGCTATAGAAGGGGACTCCTATTGTAGAGCTGTGTACAGCCAGTGTTAATCCTGCCATCTACCCCATAGGAAGGTACACAGAATGTGAAATGCAAGGGTTGTGGGAGGTATAGTTATGACAGACTGAGCTGGCTTAGTGAGCTGGAAGGAGTAAACTGCAAATCCCACATGGCTCTGAGGCAAAGAGAGGTGGTTTTCTGCTGTTTTCCCAGGCTGAGGAGAAGTGTTTTGAGAGGATATCAGGCTGCTAACAGACCGCTCACCACTGTACCAGATTGGGAGAGAGGCACAGCAACAGACATTCTGGGAGAGCGGAGAGCGCCATGGATGCTGATAGAGCCTGCTGCCTGATAAAGCGGTAAGGACGCTGTAGACACAGGTCAGCTGTATTTCACCCAGTGTATAGAGGGAGAATACCTGCTAAAACAAAAAGTTGGTGAGAGGCCGCTGGCCAAATCCACATTACATTTTGACAAAAGAAGGATAGTGTTGCCTGCGAGTATCACAGAGCAAGCGACTTTATCAGCACTTAAAAGAAACCAGAATCAGTGTCATCATCAGCACTTAAAGGAACATTATCCTGTGTGATTCAAAAATAACAGTTGGGCCCCAATGAGATGGTTAGCGGAATTAGGAATGTAATCTGGCACTTATCACAAGGCAATCAGAGATGCAGCAGCAGTGAGAAGCTGTGAATCACAATGGTGAAATATCAACAAGCACCTACTGCTGTGATCCACAGCTTCATGCTGCTGGATCTCACCACATCCGCTGCATCTCTTATTGCCATGTGATAAGTGCCTGAATGTAATAAGACTAACATTGTGACCAGGGGCGGACTGACAACTCATGGGGCTCCCGGGCAATAGGGGATCATGGGGCCCCTATGTCCTTGCCCAAACTCGAAAAAGCCTATAAAAAAGGTACCAGGGGAATCTCATGGGCCCCCTACTGACCCCGGGCCCTCGGGCAGTGCCCGAGTTTCCAAATGGTCAGTCCGCCCCTGATTGTGACGCACCCCCAGCGAGGCGGGTGCATGACAGCCTGGTTCCAGAGGACAGGGGGCGGTTAAGTGATGCTGCCTGTCAATTAACATGGCAGACTGGCTGCATCTAGTGGCAGAAAAGAAGTACTGCAGAGGACAGCTCCGGGTTAAGGGTGAGTGACGCAAAGGGTGAAGCAAAGGCGTCATTTTTATTTTTAATGGTGCTGGTCTCTTGTATTTTAAATAAAATAAATTGAAGTTCAACTTTAATAAGAGTTCAAATGCTTGTTTGACTTCGCCCCAAATGATTCTTCATCATTCGATTAAAAAATCTAAAAATACATTTTAAACATTTTTGCTCTGCCTTTTTTTTTATGGATGGTAAAGTTTAATGAACTGAAGAGGAACATAAATGTAATCTGTCAAGGTCCAGCACTGTCAATGTCAAGCCAAAAAAATGAATAAGCAAACTACGTACTGTAAATGTATAAAGTAAAACGAACAAAGGGGAACTGGCTTGGAGTGACACGGTAGCCTCAATTCACAAAACAAAGTGCACAATTTCACTCTTGTGCATTATCTGCTTATTTTAACTCTCAGGCCTGACTGTAAGCATCACATGAGTTTTAATGAAAAGCCAATATTTGACATTTTGATAATGTAAAAAAAAAGTTAAACAGTGCCATGCTTTGTAAGAACAAAAAGTACGGCCCTACACAACGGACACCAACCCCCACGTTTCAGCATGTAGACTGGTGTGAACATGCCCTTATTGATTTCTTAGAATAAAAGTTAATGCACAAAAAATATTGCACAGGATTGTTTTGCATTAAAATATTGATAGCTTGTAATGATACTTGCAATCTTCAAAGAGAAGTCTAAGGAGAGCTAGAAAATTTGAGAGGGTGATAAAATGACGCTCCATAGTATAGGCAGGCTCTTAACAGTTAAAGCCACACTTCGGACAAAATATAAATGCGCTAATACATAGATACATATATGAGAGCTGTCAAAGGATTTATGTTTTTATCTATTCAAATCTGAGATCTACATGGCCAGGAGAATGACACCACATTCTCTGTTAAAGAACTCAAGGAGAAAAACATTTATTAAAAAATCTGCTGGGTTACAAATAATGAAATCTCAGGAGGTGTATGCCTCCTCCTGGATCATTGCCTGGTCTTTTACAATATATAACTTTATTTATGGTGGGAATGATAGCTTTCACTATACTTTCACTATTCAGACAGGAGACTTGTGGTTCTACTGCACAGCAGCCGCCCTGTCATTTCTCTGCCCCTTAGCTCCCCTTGTCTAAACACAAAATGTATTTTGTGTCACCTAATACAAAGCTGTCAAGGAGATGGCTGTGCCAACATGGCCCCTCGTACTACACAATAATGGATAGCCTAGGAATGGCAGTAGACAGACCTGAGAAGTGTAAGCCAAGTGCAAACTTCCAGTAGCCCCTCAGGGCATGATAGAGCTGGGAGCAGGATCTGCAGAATAGGAACCAGGCTAGGTCACTCTGGAACATATGGGAGAGAAGAAATGGGTCAGGACTTGGCAAGTATAAAGATGGTACCGCTTGAGAGCAGGTGACTTGGGATTCCCCAAAGGTGCAGAGCCTAAAGGCCAGCCGGAATTCATGAGAGACACCCTCACGGTAGTGTTAGGCTTTGCTTTGTGCTGTCCCCAGGTCATGATCCCTTGCTTAATCCTACTGAATACCACGTACCACAAGCAGATAAAGGGAAGTAGGTTTGGAGCAGGTAGGTATACTGTGGGTAACAGTCCAGAGGTTGGAGCTGGCTGCAGCCACAGTAGACTGGATACAGGCCAGAGATCTGGGCAAACAGTAGATAGCTGGATCCAGGAAAAAAGCTAAAGGTCATGGCAGATTATGGACTTGGATAACTAGGAAACTAAGCCAAGAGGTTGACTCACAAGTGAAGCATCCTCCTAGTCACCTAGGGGGAGCTAGACCTCAATTGTTAGCTAGGAGTGGGTGGATCTGAGGAGTGACTGATCTGCAATTGTTTTATTTTTTTTTTATTTATAATTTTTATTTAGTAGTACGCAACAGTAACAAGGAAATGCCTTGAATAAGAGGCTTCACCAACCATATAAAATAAACAGAACAATTGTGTAATATCCAAAAGTAAATATTGAGCCATCTGTACATAGAGAGAACACCTTACATGCCCCCCCCCTCATACAGTGTCTGCGGAGTCAAAACTAGAGGATCTGGAAAGAGGGAAGACCACAGTAGAACTAGTTCTTAGGGACTGAGCATACCAGATTTTTCAATTTTGCATTCTAGTAAAGAAAATGAAGAGAAAAAGAAGGGAAAGGGAAGAAAGAGAGGGAAGGAGAAAATAGAAAAGAAAAATACAAAAAAAAAGGGGTGGGAGGAGTCAAAGGAAAACTATGTCATCAGGGAGCAGGGAACTGCACCACCCAGCATAGTTACAGCAAGGCAACGTTTCGGAGTCTCGCAGGACCCCTTCATCAGGCATTCTCCCTTACTGATTCTGTTTGGTTCCAGCCGACGTTTGCTGCAGCATCCACTTATACACACAGCCATTTTTAACGCAGGAACGTGTGCATTTGCATTGTACACTTGCATTATGAGATATGTCTGTGGATTTGTGTATGAGTTGGAGCACTGGTTTCTAGAAGAACTGTAGTTTAGGGCATTCCCAGAAGATATGGAGGATAGTGCCCAGTTGTTGTTCACATCTCCAGCGACGGTCCGATTGATTGGGAAAGACTGGCGAGAACCGAAGGGGTCCTATACCAGTGGGCAATAATTTTATAAGAGGACTCTTGATATTTGCTGCAAAGGGAAGATTTTTGCACAAAGAAGAGGATGCATTCTTTCTGGGGTTTGATCTGCAATTTTGAGGGCGCCTGGCCAACCCCCAACAAGAGGGGCCAGGACAACTTTTAAAAGTGATTGAGCCTGCTCAGCTGCAGGAGAGTTTGGGTGGAAGACAGAGAGAAAGAATGCGAGGCTGAGAGCAGGACCACCTGTGTAGCAGGGAAGGAGCAGCCCAGCTAGAAGGCCTGGTAGCAGCCACCAACCCACCAGCCGTACAGGAGAATGACTAAGTGAGTAGACCTACACCCCTTGGGCCAGACAGGGGAAGGAGCACTCTGGTAGGAAAGCAGATTTGCCACCTACTGGGCTGTCTAATTCCTTAAAGTGATGGGCACCGGATCCCCTGCCCAAGGATACCTCCAGACAGCTGGGTAAAGAAGATGAGTTTATCTGGGGTGGTACTACAGAAGATGCTGGCTAGCTCTCTAAAAGAGACTGTGTTGCAGCAGAGACTTGTAAATAGTTCCAGGAAGTTGTCCTCAGTTCATTGGTTCCATTGGGTATCCCATATACCCACCTACCCTATCCAAGTTGAAATCCCCCTAATAAAACTTAAGAAAAAAAAACAAGCTCAAGGACTGATTACTGACTCCTGGATGAAAGATTGTGGAAAATCCATTTTGCCTGCCTGTGCAGGACTATAGGGGGACCCAAATACTCATTAGCTCCTAAGGGGGTAGTGCTACACAAGAAATTTGTGCTGTAGTAGTTAGTGGCTGTTCCTGGCCTTCAAGGAGAGGATTATTTGGAGTTGTTGTTGGATATTGTTTTGAGATGGCCTTTTGTTGGACATCATGGGGTTTATTTACTAAAGCTGGAGAGTCCAAAATCAGACTCCCTTCTGCATAGAAACCAATCAGCTTCCAGGTTTCATTGCCAAAGCTTCATTGAACAAGCTGAGGTTAGAAGCTGATTGGTTTCTATGCAGAAGGGAGTCTGATTTTGGACTCTCCAGCTTTAGTAAATAAACCCCCATGGGTCTGCCTGGGACCCAGGAACAGACTAGAGTGGTGAAATGCCTCTCTTTTGCATGTTTAATAGCTTAGTGCTACCAATTTTCTGGGTTATCTTGGACCCTTTCCCCATTGGGATTACCAAACTATCCAGTTATAAGGCACTCCACCCAAAGACTACAGGTCCCAAGGACAGGGTTTAGTACTTCTGGCCTGTAGGGTAATCAGGGACTTTGCCTTCATTAGTTAGACTACGTAACAGTACACTATTGTGTTATTTCCCTTGTTGATGGTATTATTACTGTTTGGGTGTCTTAACCAAATTTCATCTCATAGGGCTTTTGTTCCTGAATAAAGTCCCTTTTTGTAAGTCACAAATTGTGTTGATGAGTCTTGAGCCAGCTCTGAGCAGGTCATAACTGGAGCAGGACAGAAGAACCCAATCAACACAACTGCTCCTTCAGGGGTGAGCGCTCCATGGAGGTTGTACAATCAGATTGTAAGATATGTGACCAGTATAAATGAAATCACCCAGTTCTTGTGCTCAGGCTCAGGAATTTGTATATCCTTCTCACAATTTACATGAAATGCTTTCTTCTTACTCAGTCACATAACTTCTTAACAGCTTCAGGATATGTTTTATTGAACAGCTCATATTTTCCCAGTGATCACTCTTCCACAAGGAAATAATCAATCCAGGTCATCACATTTGAATATTGTCAGCAGTATGTTAAGCGGGTTACTCCTGGGAAAACACAGCACGTTGCAGCATAGATTTATGGCAATAGTTGTGGATCTGCTTTCGGAAAAGAGACAAACAAGGTGCAAGGTGAAGGGAGGGGGGTCACCTATTTCTTTGTAGCTTTTATGAAGGTCATATAGGTTCGGGATCTTTCCTATGCTGCAATGAATTTAAACAAAGATTGATTATGGTGAAATAGGGCCCAGGTAAAGTAGCTCTTGCCCCAATTACCCCACCCATACCTGATTGACCATTTTAGGCACTGCAATAGGCACCAAGAAGCCCGCAACATCTGCATTGTCCTATCAGACACCAACTGCTTACAAGTATATCCAGCTCTGTAAAGTAACAGGCAATGGAACGGCATTAACCAATAATACTATCCTCCTGGTTTTCTGCATGAGCATCAAGGTTGTATCAGGACCTTCTGCACAGCCACCAAACCCTAGTCTCCTGCCTAGATTGCCTTGTAGATTGACCAACTTTGGATTTGCAGTTCTTAGCACATTACATTTCTACAATGAAGTATGGCTGATGTAGAGAGTCAGTCTGGGGCAGGGCTCAGCGGGGGTTCATTTGGGAAGCCAGATACTTTCCCTGCCAGGTATATTCCATGCCTATGAAACAGGTGAGTGCAGCATTACAGTGGGTGGTGTGTGTAGAGAAGAAAGCTGTTTACAGAATGGATCCCAGTTGCTACCTGAAGGACTTGCATGTCTTGGACTTCATCTCCTGGTTGGTGAGTCTTCTGTACTGTACTTTGAACTGCGCAGAAGTAAAGCACAAATCTTGCTGTGTTAAGACTAGCATTTCAAATGTATAGAATTGTTTTGGGGAGGACTTTTTTTTCCCTGATCCTGACACAGTAAAAGATTCTTACAGCCATGCTTACAGCCATGGCACCGACTGGTGTAATTAACCACTTGAGCTCCGGAAGGTTTTACCCCCTTCATGACCAGGCCATTTTTTGCTATTTAACACTGCTCTACTTAACTAATTGTTTTCACACAAATACAGCTTTCTTTTGGTGGTATTCGATCATCACTGAAAAATGAAAACAAAACTCAATATTTCTTAACTTTCTGCTATAAAACATATCCAATGAAAAACTTAAAAATAAACAAATTTGTTCATAAATGTACCAAAATGTATTCTGCTACATGTTTTTGGTAACCTCCCCCCCTCCCAAAAAAAGTGTACATTGATTGGTTTATGTAGAAGTTATAGTGTCTATAAACTATGGTATAGATACTGAAATTTTTTTTTTTTATACTAGTATGGGGATCAGCAACTTATAGTGGGACTGTAATAGTGCAGCAGATGACCTGACACTAACTGACACTGACATCACCAGTGACGCTAATACAGTGATCAGTGCAAATAATATACACTGTCCCTGTGCTTATGACACTGGCTGGGAAGGGGTTAACACGTAGGGTGATCAAGGGGTTAAATGTGTGCCTGACAATGTTTAGTGTATGGGCTGTGTGGCGTTTTCACTAAGCAATGTGCAATTTTTTGCTATGCAGGGAGGAAAACCGGCGGCACATCCCTGATGTTTTTAGAGAGCCCTGTGTTTTTACCAACACAGGGCTCTCTTCTGTCATTCACTTAGCTGATCAGCAGGTCCTGGCCATAAATAATTGGCTGGAAACTGCTGATTGGTTTGTGCTTCAGTAAATGGCAGCTCAAGTTTTCAGACCCGGAAGAAAGCCACGATGTACAGGTACGCTACGTGCCTGTACGAGTCGCCCTGCCACAATATATGTATGCAGCGGGTTGGCAAGCAGTTAAAAGGATATATCTTTTTCACAAAAATGAAATATAATGTATTTTACCTTGAAGTAAACTTGTTGCAAATCTGGTTATATTAAAATAGACTATATTGCCAAAAGTATTTGGACACCCCTCCAAATCATTGGAATCAGGTGTTCCAATCACCTCCATGGCCACAGGTGTATACAGACAAGTCCCTAGGCATGTTAACTGCTTCTACAAACATTTGTGAAAGAATGGGTCGCTCTCAGGAGGTCAGTGAATTCAAGCGTGGTACCGTGATAAGTTCCCACCTGTGCAATAAGTCCATCCGTGAAATGTTCTTGCTACTAAATATTCCACGGTCAACTGTTAGTGGTATTATAACAAAGTGGAAGTAAACTGGGAACAACAGAAACTCAGCCACGAAGTGGTAGGTCACGTAAAATGACAGAGCGGGGTCAGCGCATGCTGAAGTGCACAGTGTGCAGAAGTCGCCAACTGTCTGCAGAGACAATAGCTAAAGACCTCCAAACTTTGCATGGCCTTCACATTAGCACAACAGTGTGTAGAGAGCTTCATGGAATGGGTTTCCATGGCCGGGAATGAAGTGCAATGTAAAGCTTGTCTAGAGCAGTAGAGACGTGTTCTCTGGAGTGATGAATCACACTTCTCTATCTGTCAATTCGATGAACGTGTCTGGGTTTGGTGGTTACCAGGAGAACAGTACTTGCCTGGCTCCATTGTGCCAAGGGTAAAGTTTGGTGGAGGAGGGATTATGGTGTGGGGTTGTTTTTCAGGGGTCGGGCTTGGCCCCTTAGTTCCAGTGAAGGGAACTCTTAAGCCATCAGCATACCAAGACATTTTGGACAATTTCATGCTTCCAACTTTTGTGGGAACAGTTTGGGGATGGCCCTTTCCTGTTCAAACATGACTGCACACCAGTGCACAAAGCAAGGTCCATAAAGACATGGATCAGCAAGTTTGAGGTGAAGGAACTTGACTGGCCTGCACAGAGTCCAGACCTCAACCGGATAGAACACATTTGGAATGAATTAGAGCGGAGACTGCGAGCCAGGCCTTCTCGTCTGACATTAGTGCCTGACCTCACAAATGTGCTTCTGGAAGCATGGTCAAACCTTCCCACAGACACCCTCCTAAACCTTGTGGACAGTTGTTCCAGAAGAGTTGAAGCTGTTATAGCTGCAAAGGATGGGCCAACTCAATATTGAACCCAACGAACTGAGACTGGGATGCCATTAAAGTTCATATGCGTGTAAAGGAAGATGTCCCAATACTTTTGGCAATATAGTGTAGGCATATGATGAGAAATGCAAAAGCAGAAGGTACTTTCTGTGAAAATAACATGTTAAAATGATAGTAGATCCACAGATACAGACTGCATAAGTTGTATGCAAATTATGACCTTACCTGTAAAAGTCAAGCTTGGCCCTTTCCCTTGCTTATGTTTTCACTCACACTGACCAATAAGGAAGCATAGGAGGTAGGAGGGATAGATCCAAGCTAGAGCCAAGCTGTAAGTGTCAAAATATGCATAAATCTCAGCTGGCCATACACTGTACAAACTTCGGCTGGTTCCTGGGGAGCCAGATGAAATTTATTCGGTGTGGGGTCCTCCCTCCTGCCTGACATCCCTCTTGTGAAAACATTGAAGGAGTCAGGCTTTATGTTGTCAGATGAATAGTGACTACATCCAATCAATTGCAGTTGGGTATTTTGACAGCTGGTGGAACCCAACAAGAGAATCATCCATCAGTACTGTCTAGTGTGGAAGGAGTAATCTATTTATTTTTTTCTTTTCTTTCCACCTGCAGTATTTTGTCAGTTTTCATGTTTAATCCTCAAACCTAGCCTCGTCAATGGAAACCACAACCCAACCTCTACCCTGCCCTACACTCTGTAATCATTAACCCTAAAACTTAATCCTTAAAAAACCCTGTGGTTTGACCATATTTCTACCCAGCTGCCTATGTCACAGAGTGTTGCACAGTTAAAGAACATCTGACCAATGGATTGTTTTGCCTTGTCTCTCTGGTAACTAACCACAAGTTCTGTTTTTTTTGCAGTCTGTAAGAGGGACATTCTTTTAAAAAAAAGTAAAGACTCCACTGACTTCCACTTCTCTATTATAAGGGGACACTTCTCCACTGACAACCAATGTATTGGGGGCACTTCTGCATTGACAACCAATGTAATAGGGGCACTTCACCACTGAACACCAATGCAAGTGTAGCGCTACCCCCACAGGAACTGCTGTAGTTTATAGCAGTTTCTTCCCTGAACAGTGCAGAGGCAGCAAGGCACACAGTCCATTCACTTTGGCTCAATAATCAGTCTAGGGTTTGTCTATTGGAAGCGTATTTGCTAGTAGAAATTTGGGAGAGGATTTGGGGTGATGCAGGATACTCTAAATGCAATGCATTGCTAGTAGAGGACACTCCTTACTTAGCAGCAGTAGCACTAGTGTAGGTAGACTGGAACAGATTACGGTTCACGGCTGGAGACCATGAAGCAGTAGTAGAGGCTTTACTCACTGGATCCTGGTACATATACAGTCCATAGGTGCAGCCTCTTGCAAAGTAGTCCAGTATTCAGTCCATAGGGCTGCAGGGGCACTCAGCTCTTCTTCTCTCAGCTCACCAATCTATCCCCACAGAGGGAAAAAGACCAACTCCTCAGGGCTCCCGACTATTTAACAGCAACCTAGCTTCATATGAACACATCACCTCAGGGATTGGCCATGCCTTGCTGGATATTCAGACTGGATATTTGCTTTCTTCCACCCTCAGCTCTAGAAACCTCTTTTAGAGGCAGAGGGAAGTAATCAAACTCTTAGTCCGTGACGCTCTGAGCAGACCAAACCAAACAATCACTGTTCCCCTGATTATAGCAGAAGTCCAAAACTAAATTTATCTAACAGCCTAAATAGGAGGGTGCTACATAAGGGTACACTAACCACCAATGTAAAGGGACAGTTCTCCGCTGCCAACAAATGTAAGGTGCGACAAACAGCCCCTGTCAGTCCAGAGAAGAGTTGTGGATGCCGTTTACCTGGTGCCTAGGATGTGGATGTGATAGGTCTCAACAGTATATGGGGGGGTTAAGCAATGGCCACATCTATGCCCCACCCGGGATATAATTTGGCTTTTCCTGGAATGAATAGTCAGTGTGTGTTGAAGAAGGCTGCATGAAATCTGTGAAGGAACATGTCCTGTGGTCTCAGCAGACCCAGGGTGGTCTCAAATTTAGCCAGGAGGCAAACTTTTTTTGATGTTTGTTTCACTATTACTTAACCCCATAAAAGAACATCTTTGGTCATGTTTGCTGCAACATTGATAAAACACATATGTAGGAAGCCTTTAAAGTGGAATCCCAGGCTTTTCCTAACTATGTTTAAACCTGCTCTCACTCCCTTCTAAATCCTATTCTAACTATCATGTGAAAGGAAGATACTTATACTTACCTATTATGAAGGTGCTCCAGTCTGGTCACATGATTGTCCGACAACAGATGCCCTATAGCATGGGTGACCTCACTGCACAGGCATTTCAGCCCTTGTCTGTGATCTCTCCTTTCCCCTGAAGCCGGCCACTGGAGAGATCACGTGACTGGACTGGAGCACCCTCAGAATAGGTAAGTATAATCATCTTTCTTTCACTGGGCAGGTAGAAGGAGTTAGAAGGGGATGGGAGCAGGTTTAATCTTAGGAAAAGCATGGAATTTCACTTTAATAACACTTTGGCATTTGGATTACCTCTCTGCGAGCTTTCTGCTTGAATCTGATCGCTAACAAAGGAAACAGTTCTATACTTACCACCATTGTAATGGATGGGGGCACTTCTCCACTGACCCCCAATGAAAACGGATGAGTCTCTTTTGAGCACTGTCTTACCATATGACATCCAATAACCACCAATGTGATACAAGACATTGATTTCATCATTTTCCCAGAGTTGCCTCTCCAATTAGAAATGAACTAGTAAAGGGTTCGTTTCACATCAACAGGCCAAATATCTGGCTTTGAGAAGAAAATCATGGAGCTGGATTTGGTAGATTGCCAGCAGTGGAAATCCTGGAGGATTCACTCATCTTGTGTCATTTAACTAATTTTAATTTCCAAGAAGAGGAAACTCATAGGGCAGTGGTTTACACTGCTTAACATTCTGAGTAAACTATCTTTATATGCTATCCTAGAATTGTTCATTACTTTAAGTATTAAATGTAATTCCTGCGCTACAACTAATCAGCCCTCAATTATTAACACGTCACATCTCCTCAAGTCTTAGAAATTCAGGACAAGCTTTCACTTTGCTGCCATCATAGGCCAACCCTACATATCCAATCAGTACCCTGGTTATATACATTGTATATACACTCACCGGTCTCTTTATTAGGTACACCTGTTCAATATCTTGGTAACACAAATTGCTAATCAGCCAATCACATGGCAGCAACTCAATGCATTTAGATGTGGTGAAGATGACTTGCTGAGGTTCAAATTGAGCATCGGAATGGGGAAGAAAGGGGATTTAACCTCTTGGTGCTGGCCGCACGCAAATGTGTGGCCTCCTGGTGTCTGGGCCTTGACGCCGAGCAGCTGCACATTTGCGTGCAATTAAGAAAAACATATGTGCTGAGAGTGCGCATCCTGCACGCTCCCAGCACACAAGCCTGGTACTCAATGAAAGGTCCCAATCTCCTCTTTCGATCGGGACCTTTCCCGATCATGTGACCGCCGTGACAGTGAATCACGGCGGTCACATGTCCCTAAAACCCCACCCCGCCTCCTGAAACCCTTAAAGGGCTCGGAGGCACTGGTGCCAAGGGGTTAAGTGACTTTGAATGTGGCATGGTTGTTGATGCCAGACGGGCTGGTCTGAGTATTTAAAAAATTGCTGATCTACTGGTATTTTCACACGAAACCATGTCTAGGGTTTACAGAGGATGGTCTGAAAAAGAGAAAATATCCAGTGAGCGGCAGTTGTGTGGACAAAAATGCCTTGTTGATGTCAGAGGAGAATGGGCAGACCAATTTGAGATGATAGAAACACGTTGAACCTTGAAGCAGATGGGCTACAGCAGCAGAAGACCACACCGGGTATCAAGGTATACCTAATAAAGTGGCCGGTGAGTATCTATGTGTGCGTTGTATGCCGCTATTTGTCATAACATGTATTCCATATACAGAAGTAAAAAATAATTCTGCTCAGGTAAGTGTTTATTTTGGCTCAGAGAAAAGGAATGCATTACTTCATATTGTACAATCACATCACTTTACAAAGCTTTCTGCCCAGTTGGCTATATCTCCATCATTACTTCAATTTTAATAGCACATAACAGTGAACATAGGAATCATTACACTGGCCAAGCCTGACTTATGAAATCCTTTCCATGAGGCCCTGGCTCCATCTACTGGTGAAAATTAGAACTGCACTGTACAAGGTGAAGGGTATAAGATAACATTGCAAGGTTTTGTATGTAGGCATATAAAGATTAATCTTTTTTCAGGTAGACAAAATATAAACATGCACACTTGTTCCACTAGTTATACTTTCCCCAATAATGGGATTTTGTGTTGTCACAATGATGAGGACATTTCACATTTCATACAACGTTGCAAACTTTCTCTCTTCCATTAAAATCACATTCTACTTTTCCCCCACATCCTTATTAGTTGCAATTACCATGGCAAAAAGAAAAAAAAAAGGCTTTTACGTGTGGACTGTGACACAGGGGCATGGATTACCCACTGATCGGCAATAATGGGCACTAGAGAAAAACATTTTACTTAAAGTGGTTGTAAACCCTTATCTATACCCAGTGAAGTGACTGGCCTCAGGTGAGACATCACCAATCTTGTCTCCAAATATCACCCAAAGCGACCTCTCTGCTCCTCCTGTCTCTTCAGGGAAGCCTGTACTGCCTTCAGCTAATAACCAAATCTTCTATTTTTCCTATTAGTTCGTCCCCCACAGTTATTACCTTTTGTGCCACCAGCCCCTTCCTCTTAGATTGTAAGCTCCAAGGAGCAGGGCCCTCCTAACCCTCTTGTATTGAACTGTATTGTTGCTATATTGTCTCCCATTATATTGTAAAGCACTGAGCAAACCGTTGGCACTATATAAATCCTGTATAATAATAATAATACACAGAGATGACACAAATCCTCCTACATAAGTTGTGCCTGTTTATCTGCACTCTTCTCTGCTCTACATCTGTTCAAAGTGAAAGCTTGTCTGAAAGCTAAGTAAACAGGAGTTGGAGAGCTGAAATTACACACTGTAGAGCTCTGTGAGGACAGATCTGAGAGCTGATTGGAGGGAAGAGACATCCCCCCCTCCACATAGCTCACAGGAACGTAAACGTTGCTGACAATCTGCTGGAGGTCCCACCCCTGTCACCTTTTGTCTCTTGGTGTCAGGAAAACTTGTCAGAAAGTGATTCATGCTGATATGAAAGAAACAAAGCAGCAGACAGAAATGACACTTAGTGCTCTGGATTGAGACAAGTAAATACTATAGAGGGATATGCTTTATTTCATTTCTGAGGTTTACAACCACTTTAACTGCCAGGGCTATGCTGGATGAGCTGCCTCAGCCACAACTAAATGATGACACTCTGTACAGGTTCCATCACTTGCAGCAAAAGCTTTAACAAATATTCAATTTAGAATGATAATTGGACCCCAGCATTTAGTGGTCCCCTCATAGAATGGGGTGCAGTGCTGTTCTCTTTCCGGTTCTTTCCTCAGGCAGCCTGGAGACCATGAAGATCTGGAATGAATCCTGAGAGGGGGCCCCTGAATACGGGCTCCTGATTGGTGGGCTCAGATACCATGTACTTGTTTTTCTATTTAACCTCCCTGTTAGCTAGTGAGCAGAGAGCCTGAGGAGACACAGGAGATCTATCCCTCATGTTTTGGCTGACCATTGCCGTTTTTTTTAGTTGGGCTAGTGATCCAATTTAGGGTTGAATGGACAAGATTCCTAACTATCTGGAACAGGTTTAATGTTGGCTTGTGTCTTTAAGAGTAACTTCATTTCTTAGGAAAAAAAGAAGATATTCTCCTCTGGGTGATCAATGCACATTGAAGGGATTTTAACAAATGTTGTTGCAGATTCCCACCTGTTTCTGCTCTGAAGGAATTGCTCTTTGTTTGACCAAGTCCTGTGCATACTGATTCTGAATTGGAGGCACTGGTTCATTATAATCACCTGGTACATTCTCAGTGTTCTAATGAGAAAAGATACAGTGTCTGCATATCTTTAGAAGTTATTAACCCTTGGGGAGTATTTCACCGAAATTAAATTTCTATATACAAATTAAACTCTGTGCAATATAAGCATATGTAACCCTAAACACCAAATAGAATCAAGTGACTAAATAAAAAACATTGTGCAAATACTTTTCATAAAAATGAAATGCATGTGACTAAAAGAACTCATTTATATGTGTGTCTTCAGTAAATATAAAGTGCAAAATCAAACATCTGCTACTGTGCTTTTCCATGTTAGCAAGCATGCTGCATGGAGAGCTCCCTCTTCAATGTAATGTCAATCTTGGAAAGAAGCATCTTCCATAGCTTTCTCCAATACGACCTCAATGTCCACGTCATTTCCTTCTGTGTCTGCCTTGGGATATAGGGATCCAATTGGGTAGAGAAATAGGGGTAGGGGAAGAGATGTGGCATCATTGAGCCCTGGGAAAAGTTAACGGTATTAAAACTATTATTTATCCAAGGACTTGTGACAGAGATGCAGAAAATTCTGCTTTTGTCAGGTAGACCAGCTTGTTGCGTGCCTGAAATAGAGCTAGAATTGGACTGGATGCAGAGACTGGTGTTATAGTTGGCTAAGCTTTCAGCAGAGCGAATGTTTGCCTATGGTTTTACAATGGCTCCCTTTCACCTGATCTCTGACACTGCTACATGTGAGGGTATTTCCCTGTGGGGTACTCACAGAATACAGGGTAAGTGTGTCCAGAAGGAGAATGCAGCAACCCATGTGTAGACTGTCGTGTAGTGAATCTTTGTGACAAAAGAGCAGGAGGAAGCGCCTGAGTACCTTATAAGGGCTCTAGGCAGGAGTGGCGTTATACATTCAATGGCCACTTTATTAGGTACACCTTGCTAGTATCGGGTTGGACCCCCTTTTGTCTTCAGAACTGCTTTAATTCTTCGTGGCATAGATTCAACAAGGTGTTGGAAACGTTCTTCAGAGATTTTGGTCCATATTGGCTAGAGTTACTATTGCCTCTCTATCATCTTGAACCAGTCTGCCCATTATCCTCTGACCTCAACAAGGCATTTTTGTCTACACAACTCTAGCTAACTGGATATTTTCTCTTTTTCGGACCATTCTCTGTAAACACTAGAGATTGTTGCGCGTGAAAATCCCAGTAGATCAACCTGTCTGGCACCAACAACCATGCCATGTTCAAAGTCAGTTAAATCCCCTTTCTTCCTCATTCTGATGCTCACTTTGAACTTCAGCAAGTCGTCTTCACTGCATCTACATTCCTAAATGCATTGAATTGCTGCCATGGTAGATTGGCTGATTAGCAATTGGTGTTGCCAGACAACTGAACAAGTGTACCTAATAAAGTGGCCAGTGAGTGTAATATGCGACCTGTGGTGTGTTCTAACACACAGTCATCCATCTGAGAGTAGTCTCTGAGTGGTTCAGTTTAGTATAGTAGATGCAATCCAAATATCATCCCACCCTCATTACTTCCATCTCTCCACTACGGCTCTCACCACCTCCTCCTAATACACCACTCTCCTACCAACCCACACGCCACCACTCACATGCTCCTGCACATCCGGCTCCCACGCCACCTTTCTCACCCTTCTTCTTCTCCTAACCGCCGGGGACATCTCCTCGAACCCTGGTCCCTCACCACCTCACTCACCCACTAGGCACCCTCCTACTCCCACAAACTGCCGCAACCCCCTCAACCTAATACCTGTCCCCCTGCTCCCCACATCCACCCCTCCATTCTCTTGTGCACTCCTGAACGCCCGTTCGGTTTGCAACAAGCTCACCGCCATCCATGACCTTTTTATCTCCCACTCCCTCAACCTCCTAGCGGTCACCGAAACCTGGATCCAAGCCACTGACTCCACCTCCCCTGCGGCACTCTCCTATGGAGGTCTCGTGTAGACCCATTCACCCAGACCGAGCGGTTGTAGAGGTGGTGGGGTCGGCTTACTCTCGTCACCACCGAGCACCTTCCAGGTCCTCCCAACCTTCCCCCCCTCTTTCCTTCTCCTTCTTTGAGGCCCACTGCATCCGGCTATTCTCTCCCACCCCTCTGAGGATTGCAGTAATCTATCGGCCTCCTGGACCCATATCCCGCTTCCTTGACAATTTCTCCGCCTGGCTACCCTTCTTCCTCTCCTCTGAGCTACCCACCATCATCCTCGGAGACTTCAATATCCCTATCAACGTCAATAACCCGGCTACATCCCAACTCCTCCACCTAACCTCTTCTTTTGCACTCACACAGTGTACACAGTCCTCCACCCACTCCGACGGGTACACCATGGACCTTGTTTTCTCTCATCTCTGCACCCCCTCCCCACAACCTCAAAAACACCCCCTTCCCTCTCTCTGACCACAACCTCATTACATTCTCCATCTCCTCATCCTCAAACACCTCCCCGCCAAACGTCAAACCATCACCAGCTGTAACCTCCGCAACCTGAACCCTGCCCCTCTCCACTCTGCAGCTGACCGTCTTTACGACAGTATCCTTCCACTGTCCTGCCCTGACCTGGCCACTACTGCGTATAACAACTCACTGTCAGCCGCCCTAGACCTCTTAGCACCCCTAACCACACGTAGCATTAGACCCCAACCGCTTCAACCCTGGCAGAACGACCACACCAAGAATCTTAAATGACGCAGTCGTGCGCTGGAGAGATTATGGCGCAAAACCAGATCCCCCTCAAGCATTCACCCTTTACAAATCCGCCTTCCTCACCTACACCTCCTCCCTCCACGCTGCCAAACAAGCCTACTTCGTAACCCTCATCAATACCCTCTCCAGCTCTTCTTCCCCCCACCTAGCCTCCCTCCCACGATAACCCCCCCCCCCCAACACTCCCCTCCTCTGACCTCGCAACTGCCCTGTCCCCCACTACACCTAAAATCCCTCACACTAATACCCCCCCAAACACTCCACTCCTTCGGCCTAGCTACCACTGAAGAGGTCACTAAGGTCTTCTCAGCTGCCCACCTTACCACCTGCCCCCTTGACCCTGTCCCCACAAAACTCCTCCGGTCACTCTCCTCCTCCATACTACGCTCCCTCACCCACATCTTCAATCTCTCCCTCTCTACTGGCGTATTCCCCTCTCCCCTAAAGCACATGCATATCACTCCCATACTCAAAAAACCCTCCCTGGACCCCACCGACCTGAACAACCTTAGACCCATCTCACTGCTGCCATTTACATCCAAACTCCTCGAGCGCTTAGTCTATAATCGCCTAAGCTCCCACCTCAATGACAACAACCTCCTTGATCCCCTACAGTCTGGCTTCTGTCCCCTACACTCCACCAAAACCGCCCTACTCAAAATCACCAACGACCTGCTAACTGCCAAAGCTAATGGCCACTATTCAGTCCCCCTACTCCTCGACCTCTCCGCGGCCTTCAACACAGTTGACCACCCCCTCCTCCTTAAAAAACTATACTCCCTTGGCATCAGAGACTCCGTTCTCTCCTGGCTCTCCTCCTACAGTATCTATCCCAGCACTCCTTCAGTGTTACCTAGAACACTGCCACCTCCCCCTCTCTGTTGGGGTCCCCCAAGGCTCTGTCCTCGGGCCCCTTCTCTTCTCCATCTACACCTCCTCCCTTGGCCAACTGATACACTCCCACGGCTTCAACTACCACCTCTACGCCGATGACACGCAAATCTACCTCTCTACCCCTCCAGTCTCCACCCGAATCACCTGCCTACTGAACGACAGACTGGATGTCACTCCACTTCCTCAAATTAAACTTTTCCAAAACCGAGCTCCTAGTTTTCCCCCACGCCCCCCCCCCCCCCCCATCCTCTCTATCACGACCAGTAACGCCACCTTCATTTCCACCCCGTAAGCCAAAGTCCTAGGTGTCACTCTAGATTCCAATCTGTACTTCCAACCCCATGTCTAATCGCTGGCAAATTCATGCAGGCTCCACCTCCGCAACATCTCCAAAATACGTTCGTTCCTAACCCCAGACACTACTAAACAACTCATTCACTCCCTTATTATCTCACGACTCAACTACTGCAACTCCCTCCTCACCGGCTTACTTCATCACAGACTATCCCCGCTTCAGTCTATCCTGAACTCAGCGTCCAGACTCATCCACCTTACCAACTGCTCCATATCTGCCACCCCCGTCATTCCCTCCACTGACTTCCGATAGCCCAACGCATAAAATTCAAACTACTAACATTGACGAACAAAGCTATCCATAACAATGCCCCAAACTACCTCAATGACCTGATATCCAAATACCACCCAACACGTACTCTTCGCTCCTCACAAGACCTCCTACTCTCTAGCTCCCTGGTCTCCTCCTCCCATGCCCGACTCCAGGACTTCCCCCATCCTCTGGAACTCACTACCCCAATCCATCAGACTGTCACCTACCGTCCTCATCTTTAGGCGCACCCTGAAAACCCATCTCTTCAGGGAACCTACCCCGCCCTCACCTAACAGCCGATCTCCTCCGCTCCTTCTACCACTCCATCCCCCACAGCCATTTCCTCCTGTACCACTATCCCCTCCCTCCTAGATTGTAAGCTCCAAAGAGCAGGGCCCTCGAACCCCTCGTGTATTGTACTGTCCCCCACTATAATGTACAGCGCTGAGCAAACTTTTTGGCGCTATATAAATACTGTATAATAATAATCCCAGTCTTTACTGTCAGAAACATACAAGATGACCCAAAGTCCAGGCTTCACTCATCTCTATGGGCATACTCCAAAAAGGACTTCAGAGACTGGGTTCCAAAGAAATGGATCACGGTGCTGGACCTGTATAGCACCACACAACTGACTACACCCTTTGAACTAAGTGCCAAGGCAAGTGCTCATGCAGGATACATTGCCAAAAGAAACTGTACAGTGTGAGCCTCACAGTGTGAGTTTTGGGTACAGATCCCAAGGTTTACCAAAGTTGCGTTAATTCAGATGCACTTCTATTTTTGCATTAAAAGATAGTGAGGAATTAAAGACATGCTGGTAGGTTAATTGGCTCCTGTCTAAATTGGCCCTAGTATGTGTATGTATGAATGTAAGTTAGGGACCCTAGATTGTACACCCCGTGAGGGTTAGGGACTGATGTGAATGACTAGATATATATGTAAAGCACTGCGTAAATTGACAGCGCTATATACGTACCTGTAATAAATAAGAATCTGACAAAAAAAAAAGAATAAGTAAGCGAAGAGTGATTTCTCTATGAACAAGTTCATCATCTTAAAGTGGAGTAGAGTGGGATAGGGTTATAGAGGAAACGTTGCCACTGTTGATATTATGTGACCACTAAATAAAGCTCCGGACCCTTTTGAGGATTCCTTGGTGTGCTGGTGACATTTTTCTTTCAGGGTCATAGAGGCGGCACCCTGTGTCCATGATTAATAGGAGTGTCATATAATTAAGAGAATACATTCATGGCACTTGTATTATGTGCATTATTACACACATACACTACTCAAAACATTAAAGGAACACTTTAAAAACACATCAGATCTCAATGGGGAAAAATATTCTGGTTATCTATACTGATATGGACTGGGTAATGTGTTAGGAACGTAAGGATGCCCCGTCGTTTGATTTTTGGGGTGTCTTTTCAGTCCTCTGTAGGTTGATAATTTTCATTACCATCAAAGTGAAAAAAATGATGTAGCAGGCTAGTCCATTTTTCTGAAATTTCATTGGAACAACTCAAAATGGTACTCAGTTTGTATGGCCCCACGTGCTTGTTTGCATGCCTAACATAGGGGCATGCTCCTAATAAGATGACAGATGCTGTCCTGGGGTATTTCTTTCCAGATCTGGACCAGGACATCACTGATCCCCTGGACAGTCTGAGGTGCAACATGGCAGCGTTGGATGGACTGAAACAGGAAATCCCAGAGGCGTTCTATTTAGGATTTAGGTCAGGCAACTGTGGGGGGCCATTCAGTGGCATCAATTCCTTAATTCTCCAGGAACTGCCTGCATACTCTCACCCCATGAGGCCGGGCATTGTCATGCACCAGGAGGAACCCAGGACCCACTGCACCAGCGTAGGGTCTGACAATGGGTCCAAGGATTTCATACCGATACCTAATGGCAGTCAGGGTGCCATTGTCTAGTCTGTAGAGGTCTGTGCATCCCTCCATGGATATGCCGCCCCAGACCATCACTGACTAACCACCAAAACGGTCATGCTAAACAATGTTTCAGACTGCTTAAGATTCTCCACGGCTTCTCCAGACCCTTTCACATCTTGTCACATGTGCTCAGGGTGAACCTGCACTCATCTGTGAAAAGCACAGGGCGCTTGGAAAATGCCAATCAAGCTCTATGGTTCCAGGCAGTGAGCACAGGGCCCACTAGAGGACATTGGGCCCTCAGGCCACCCTCATGAAGTCAGTTTCTGATTGGTCAGAGACATTCACACCAGTGGCTTGCTGGAGGTAATTTTGTAGGGCTTATCCTATTCCTCCTTGCACAAAGGAGCAGATACCGGTCCTGCTGATGGGTTAGGACCTTCTACGGCCCCGTCCAGCTCTCTTAGAGTAACTGCCTGTCTCCTGGAATCTCCTCCATGCTCTTGATACTGGGAGAGACAGCAAACCTTCTGTTAATGCCATGAATTGCTGTGCCATCCTGGAGGAGTTGGACTGCCTGTTTAACCTCTGTAGGGTCCAGGTATCGCCTCACGCTACCAGTAATGACACCAGCCCTAAACAAATGTAAAATTAGTGAAAAACAGTCAGATAAGAGTAGGGTTATAATAATAATAAAAAAAGGCAGTGGCCTCCATCTGTAAAACCATTCATTGTTGCCCATCTAGTACACCTGTTAATCAGTTTCAGCTGCTTTGGTGTTAATGAAATTAACAACCCCCTCTGCTACTTAACTGACCAGATCAATATCCCAGGAGTTTAATGGACTTGATGCTATACTCTGCTAAAAATACACTGCTCAAAAAAATTAAAGGAACACTTTTTAATCAGAGACCCTAGAGAAAAAATGGTGATAGTTGTAATTGTTTTAAGTCAAAGTATTTGCGCAGCAGTTTTTCAAAACACAATGTTTTTTGGAAATTCACTTTAATAAAATAAAAACAATACATAACCCAATTTTTTGTAAAATATGAAAAATTATGTTATGCTGAGTAAATAGATACCTAACATGTCACACTTTAAAATTGCATATTCTTGGGGAATGGCAACAAACTGATACTTAAAAATCTCCATAAGTGATGCTTTAAATTTTTTTTTTTTTACAGGTTACCCTTTTAGTTAGAACAAGAGCAATAATTCTAGCACCAGACATCCTCTAACATTCGTGGCGATACCTCACATCTGGTGCGAACACAGTTTACATATGCATACGAGACTTACGTATGTGTTTGCTTCTGTGGGTGAGCACAGAGGGATGAGTCCCTTTATTTTTTTTAATCACTTTTACTCCTATTACAAGGAATCTAAACATCCCTTTTAAATAAAAAATAAGATGACAGGCCCCCTTTATGGAGAGATCTGGGGATAAAAAAAATAGTTTTGCTTTTAAACAAAAAAAAAAAAAAAGTTTACTTCTGCCCTACACCGGAAGTGATGTCATGACATCACTCTGGTCCTCCAAGATCATAGAGGTGACCAGAGACAATCTGTCTCTGATCACCTCTATGGCCAGCCACACGAGTTGTCAGATTGTTTCCCAGGCTTGCCGTTAAAAGCGGTAGGCCTAAGAAACACCGGCGAGTGGCAGTGATTAGCTGCTCGAACTGCTTTCATGTTAAAAAAAAAAAGAATCGCTGGCTGAAAAAAAAAAAAAAAAAAAAAGAAAAAAAACTGTACTGTAGCGGAGAGATTCAGACATAACCCTCGTAAACCACTTGCAAACCGCAGCATACATATACATATTTTGGTCCGCAAGTGGGTAATTAGGACTTCACAGGAAATTCTTCACTAGATAATACAGAGGAGAGAGCCACACCAAATGTAGCCAAAGAAGACTCAAGCAGGATAGACCAATCCTAACTGACAGTGTCAAACCTAAAAGGAGGAACACTGCAAGCTGTTTACAGCAATTAGTGAATCCAGAGACCAATAGGTCTGTAGGACCGGTGCCCTTCTGAATATGATCCACCATGCTGCCTGTATGGAAAGTAAACTAAAGTGAAAAGGGTACTCCTAGAACCCAGATTTAGGAAAAGAGGTTAAAAGACCTTCTGTCACCACATCACTATAGGTAGCAGAGCAAGAGGACTGACCCTGGGGCCATCACAGGGAGCTAGTGGTACTTCCATTCAGGCTGAGGGGCTGGAGAGGCAAAGGAAAATCGTGTGCACACAAGCAACATGGCACGGGTGCACTATAGTGGTGCAATCAACATTTAACAATGGTGTTGCAGCAATGTTTCCCAAAGTACTTGCAACACAACGGGGGAGATTTATTAAAGCTGGTTCACTCTGACTACCATACACAGGTGCACCTGATTCAATCAGCTTATAACCTCAGCGTGTTCAAATAAACTTTGGCACTAAAACCTGGAAGCGGATTGATTTATATGCAGAAGTACACCTGATTTTGCACTCTCCAGCTTTAGTAAATAAACCCCAATGTGTTGCATCTCTATATTTCCAGCTTTGCCCCTTAGTAGACTTGCCAGAGACTGAACAGCCCACTCCCAAGCAATTTGCAACAGAATAAAAATGTTAACAGCACCAACCCCATAAAGTTAAAAAGAAAAATGGGGGGGGGGCATCCAGCACCTGAAAGTCACATTCTAGACAATCTCGCCCCTCAGGTAGGCATACTTCAAAGAAGTCTTCAGCAACAGGCTTACATTGGGGCGTGTAGCATGGTCCTGAACCTGTAAAGCAGTCTGTAGCCAACACAGGTCACTCTGTGTGTTGAAAACACAAAAAGCGAAGTCCAGTGCTTTAGGGTCACATTACAGTCTGGCCTACATCATGCTCACAGAGGTGGTCCAGGTATAGCTACTAAAGCCGCACCAGATCTAGAAAACTGCAAAATGAGCTCTCTTGGCTCTGCAGTGAAGAGGACTACAGAAAATAAGCCTTGATAAACAGGTAAAACTGGTGGTTGCTTTTCTCTAAGGAGAAACGTAATCCATTCTCCAATGATACTAGCAAAAAATCAAGCATGGTGTGGCTGGGAAGAATTATACTGATTAAAAAAAGAATTATTTTTGTTTGTTTTTTTTTCTCTCTCTCAGGGAAAAAAACATAACAGTGGGGGTTATTTACTAAAACTGCAGAGTGCAAAATCTGACACAGTTCTGCATAGAAACCAATAAGCTTCCAGGTTTTATTGCCAAAGCTGAATTGAACAAGCTGAAGTTATAAACTGGGGCAGCTGTGCATGGTAGCCAATCAGATTCTGAGTGCTCCAGTTTTAGTAAATCCACCCTATTATGTTTTATACTCCATTGATCACTAATGCATTCTGTGTTGCCTTCACAGGCTAATTGAATTGAAGTTACTTATATGGGACATGTAGTGAACCACTGCCATCTAGTGGCAAACATGAATGGCAGGTCTCCTCTGCATATGTAAGCTCTCAGACAGGAAGTGACTCTTGGTTTAGGAAGCTCGTCAGCCATTTTAGACTTCTATTCACTGGGGATGCAGTGTGCTTGCTTCTCTCCCAAGGGGCCTGAGACATCATCACCTGTAAGTCCCTTTCTTCTGTGTCATCTGTCATTTATGTTACACTAGTTATTCTATGTATACTGATATGCTGTTATTGTATTGTGTTTCAGTTTCACCTATAAAATAAAGTTGGATTCTTTGGTAGACAACACAAGCAGTGGGCTTCTGTTTGCTGGAGATTCTGACAAGGGTTTAGCTGTCCGTTTAGAGCCACACATAGTCAGTGTTTTGAGAGCGGAACAGTGAAAAGGTGAAGCGCAACAAGCCTGGAGATAGGAGTCACTGCACAGACAGAATGAGTCTAAGATCAGGAAGACAGTATAAGGCTGAAGATCAGCCACCCGGGACACATCAAGGCAGGGAGAGCATGCCAAGTGTCCAGCAAGATGATGCACGCTCACAATCGTCTAGATCAGCAAGGTCCAGTCAGATTTCATCAACAAGTGCCCTTTTAGCCAGAGCTCGCGCCAAAGCAGAGGCAGCTCGTGTTCAGCTAGAATTCGCTGAGAAAGAGGCAACCGTTCTGAAGGAAATTGCTGAGAAAGAAGCCGCCGCTGCCATTATAAAGGAAAGAGCTGAGAAAGAAAAAGAAAAATCAGAACAAGAAGCAAAGTTGCATATTCTTCAGCGTCAGTGTGCAGCCGCCGCAGCTTATGCCGAAATGGAACGGTATGGAAGTGGGTCTATCCACAAAGGCCCATATGTGCCTGAGAAACCCCTCTCCTCAGTAGAACGCACAAGGGAGTATGTCCAAGAACTTTCAAGCAGCAATGCAACAAAACAGTTCCCTAATCTAGAGTCAGCTGAATCTAAACCAAGACCAGCAGAATCCCTGAGTGTACAAAAACAAACCAATCCAGAATCAGCTGAATCTAAACCAAGACCAGCAGAACCCCTGAGTGTACG
Source organism: Staurois parvus (assembly GCF_062004578.1). NCBI lineage: Eukaryota > Metazoa > Chordata > Amphibia > Anura > Ranidae > Staurois > Staurois parvus. Next base: position 1,662,269 of record NW_028317857.1, on the reverse strand, counting down.
AAAACAAACCGATGAGGCCAGCAGTACCAGAGCGATTAAAAATGAATCCTTAGTACAGCAATCCAAACACCAGAGTACACAAGATGTCACTAAATATCTTATCCGTAAAGAAATGGTTAATTCGGGCTTTCTTAAGTTTGATGACTGCCCTGAGAATTACTGGGCATGGAAGTCTTCTTTTCTGTATGCAGTCAAAGACTTAGGCTTATCAGCAGCCGAGATGCTGGACCTGATGATAAAATGGCTTGGGACGGAGTCAGCAGAACATGCAAGAAGGATGCGCAGGGTACATACTGTATATTTAACCCTCCAGCAGGACTTGATATGGCCTGGCAAAGGCTAGAGGAAAGATATGGATCACCAGAGGCAATTGAAGGTGCTCTAATGAAAAGACTTGAGTCTTTTCCCAAGCTAAATAGCAAAGACAACTTGAAACTGCAAGAGCTGGGTGATATTCTTTGGGAAGTCCAGTGTGCCAAAGAAGAAGGCTATTTAAGAGGACTTGCACATTTAGATACCGCCAGCGGTACTAAGCCAATAGTGGAGAAACTACCTCACAACCTGCAAGAAAAATGGGTGCGTGTTGGAGCCAAATACAAAGAAGAATATGATGTCCCCTTTCTTTGTGTTTTCTAGATTTGTACAGCAGCAAGCAAGGATCCGGTGTGATCCCAGCTTTTCCTTCATCACCAGCAGTCAACTGCCAAAGGCAGAAAAGCCACTTCGATCCTACAATAGGACTTCAGTGATCGCCCACAAGACAGCGGTTCCCTCTGAGGACCCAGGCTGTCCAAGCAGCTACAAGGTAAACACCTTTGAAGGTCCTGACAGACTTTGCCCACTTCATAAAAAGCCCCATCCTCTAAACAAGTGCAAAGGGTTCAAAAGTAAACCCATCAAGGAAAGGATAGCCTTTCTTAGACAAAACGGCATCTGCTTCAAGTGTTGTGGATCCACTAAGCATCTAGCAAAAGACTGCAAAATACAAGCGGATTGCTCAGAATGTGGCAGTAACAGACACATCACAGCTTTACACCCTGATACATTGCATCAACCACTAGAGGTCGCTGAAGAGCAGAAAGATGAGGGCAGGGAGCAAAAGGATAATTCAGCTACCCCAGTAATGTCCAAATGCACTGAAATCTGTGGCGACAGTACAAGTCCACGCTCATGTGCCAAGATCTGCCTAGCAACAGTGTACCCCACAGGAAAAAAGGAGAAGGCAGTTAAGATGTATGTAGTTCTGGATGAACAGAGTAACAGATCACTGGCAAGGTCAGACTTTTTCGATGCCTTCAACATTACATCAAGTGCTATCCCATACACCCTAAAGACATGTGCAGGAATGATAGAAACTTCAGGAAGAAGAGCTACTGACTTTACTATTGAGTCTCTTGACAAGAGAGTCCATCTCTCACTTCCCATTTTGATAGAGTGTGATATGATACCGGATGATAAAACAGAAATCCCTTCACCAGAAGTAGCCCGTCATCATCCTCATCTCAATTCAATATCTCACCTTATTCCAGCTATCCAGACAGATGCCTCTATTCTTCTACTTCTTGGGAGAGACATTCTACAAGTACATAAGGTACGCCAACAAATTAATGGGCCCTTTAATGCCCCCTATGCCCAAAGACTTGACCTAGGGTGGGTCATAGTAGGAGAAGTTTGTCTAGGAGCAGTACATCGGCCTGACAGTGTCAATACGTCAAAGACATCTGTGCTACTGAATGGACGCACATCCCTTCTAAGTCCATGCCAAAACAGCTTTGTTGTGAAAGAAACCCTTAACATCCCAAAACCATACTGTGACTTTCCTTCTAGTTACAATAGAGACATTAGTAGTGGCATGGAGTCTGACACTTTAGGGAACTCAGTATTCCAGAGAACAAAAGATGATGACAAACAAGCAATGTCTATAGATGATCGAGCTTTTCTCCATATCATGGATAAAGAGACTTTCCAAGATGAAAACAATTGGGTAGCTCCCTTACCCTTTCGCACACCAAGGTGTTACTTACCCAGTAACAGAGAGCAGGCCTTGAAGCGCCTGAACACACTATGTAAAACCTTGCAAAGAAAGCCTGAAGTGAAAAAAGACTTTACAGAATTCATCAAAAGGATGCTTGATAATAATCATGCTGAAGTAGCACCGTCACTGGATGAAGGTAAAGAACACTGGTATCTGCCGATGTTTGGCATTTACCATCCACACAAGCCAGACCAAATAAGAGTTGTGTTCGATTCCAGTGCTCAACATGGAGGTGTTTCATTGAATGATGTACTACTGAGTGGCCCAGATCTAAATAACACACTTTTGGGAGTCCTCTTACACTTCAGGAAAGAGCCTATTGCTTTCACAGGTGATGTGCAACAGATGTTTTATTGTTTCCTAGTGAGAGAGGACCATCGTGACTACCTGCGTTTCCTGTGGTACAAGGATAATGACATAGCTAAAGAGGTGACAGAGTACAGAATGAGAGTACATGTTTTTGGTAACAGCCCGTCTCCTGCTGTTGCCATATACTGCATGCGCAAAGCTGCCCAGAAAGGTGCAGAATGTTATGGTCAAGATGCCAAACACTTTGTGATGAGACATTTCTATGTAGACGATGGACTTGCTTCAGCTAACACACCTGAAGGAGCAGTCGACATTCTCAACAAAGCAAAACAGATGCTGGCGGAGTCTAATCTGCGACTACATAAGATTGCCTCTAACAGCAAACAAGTCATGGAAGCTTTCACCGCAGAAGATAGAGCTAAAGATCTGAAAGACCTGTGCCTGGGAACAGACACCCTTCCTTTACAGAAGAGTTTAGGCCTAAGCTGGGATCTAGATAAAGACTGCTTTGTGTTTCAGGTTTCTTTAGCAGAAAAGCCATTCACAAGAAGAGGGATCCTATCCACTGTGAACAGTCTTTATGATCCTCTCGGGTTTGTAGCACCAGTCACCATAAAAGGTAAGGCCTTAGTTCGTGAACTGTCAAGTGGAGAAAGTGAGTGGGATGCCTTACTTCCACAAGAGAGACTCCATGAGTGGGTACAATGGACAGAGTCTTTACAAGCTTTACAATGTCTTCAAATATCCAGATGTTATGTTCCTGTTTCATTGTCACAGGCCTGCAAGAGAGAACTATACATCTTTTCAGATGCCTCCGTTATAGCAATAGGTGCAGTCGCTTACTTGAAGGTAAGTGATGCAGGAAATGTCTGTCATGTTGGATTCGTAATGGGAAAATCCAAACTGAGCCCTAGGCCGGCACATACAATTCCACGCCTAGAGTTATGTGCAGCTGTACTAGCGGTTGAACTGTATGAGCTAGTGAGAGACGAGATAGACCTGAGCCTAGATGCTGTGAAATTCTTTAGACAGTAAAACAGTTTTAGGCTATATCTGCAACACTACAAAGAGATTCTTCTTGTATGTCTCCAATCGGGTGGATAGGATCAGACAAACAACCTGTCCAGAGCAGTGGTTCTACGTACCCTCAGAACAAAATCCTGCAGATTATGCTACCAGGCCTACACAGATAGCTTGCCTTCAGAACTCTATATGGTTCTCCGGTCCACCTTTTCTGTATCAGACAGCTGTAGATAGTCCTGATGACAACAATGTTTATCCTTTAGTGGATCCTGAAGCTGATCCTGAAATTAGGTCAGAAGTAGTAAACTTCAGTACTAAAGCCTTTGACACCAGACTACGGACGCATTGTTTCGAAAGATTTTCCAACTGGAAGAGACTAAGCAGGGTTATAGCAAAATTAATTCATGTTGCCAAAAGCTTCCAAAAGAAAACGAATGATGATCAACCCGGAAGCTGGGGAGTTTTCCATGAAAGAGTCAGTTTAGAAGAACTTTCACAGGCCAAAACAGTTATAATTTCTTCTGTACAACACGCATGTTTCAGACAAGAATATGACTGTATTGAACAACAAAGGACACTTCCAAAACAGAGCCGTCTTACAAAACTGAGTCCCTTTGTAGATCAAGATGGACTGTTGAGAGTGAGTGGCCGTTTATCCTTCGCCACGCTGTCAGATGAGGAGAAGCATCCTGTCATCATTCCTCATGATCACCACATTGCTACATTGATCGTAAGATATTATCACAACCAGATAGTTCACCAAGGGCGCCACATAACAGAAGGTGCAATCAGAGCTGCAGGTTTCTGGATTCTTGGTGGAAAACGTTTAGTGTCTGCAATTATTCACAAATGTGTCGTGTGCCGTAAGCTCAGAGGGAGATTAGAAAGCCAAAAGATGGCAGAGTTGCCAAAAGATAGAGTCAATCCTGAACCTCCCTTCACTAGTGTGGGTGTTGATGTGTTTGGCCCCTGGGCAGTTGTAACACGACGAACTAGAGGAGGCAGTGCTGACAACAAACGCTGGGCTGTTCTTTTCACATGTCTTTCTACAAGAGCAGTGCATATAGAATTGGTTGAGTCCATGTCGGCATCCAGTTTCATTAACGCTCTAAGAAGATTCTTTTCTATTCGTGGTCCAGCTAAGTTGATTCGCTCTGATAGAGGTACTAACTTTGTAGGAGCATGCAAAGAGCTGCATATATGCTCAAATGATGCAGAACTTCTAGACTATCTTGAAGACAAAGGATGCACATGGATCTTTAACACTCCACACTCATCTCACATGGGAGGTGCTTGGGAGAGATTAATAGGTGTAGCTAGGCGCATTTTAGATGCAATGTTACTCCAAGCTAAACCTACTCGTTTGACTCATGAGACTTTGAGTACTTTCATGGCAGAAGTTATGGCTATCATTAATGCAAGACCTTTGGTACCACTATCTACAGATCCTGATAATCCTACAGTTCTTACGCCTGCCATGCTCTTGACCCAAAAGGTAGACTCTTTATCGGCCCCTTATGGGGACTTTAGTACAACAGAACTTCATGTAAAGCAATGAAAACAAGTCCAATGCCTGGCTGATACGTTTTGGAAGAGATGGAGGAGAGAATACCTGTGTACCTTACAAAGTCGCAAGAAATGGACTGAGACCAGTCCCAACGTCAAAGATGGAAATGTTGTTTTATTGAAAGATAGTCAAGAAAGCAGAAACAACTGGCCTGTGGGAATTGTCACAAATACATTGCCAAGTAAAGATGGTAATGTCAGAAAGGTTGAAGTCAAAGTGACAAAACAAGGGACTGCTAAAGTGTATACTAGACCAGTTTCAGATGTCATTGTTCTCCTTTGAATAGCATTTCTGTTGTGTAGTTGGCACAATACATAGCAGAGAGCTCCTCACTGATAGCGTTCAGGCGAGACATTCGCCATTGAGTTAAATTCCATCCTGTGGATTACAATTGGGGTTGGAGATAGTTTGGCCTTGGGCGGCTACTCCAATCCGAAGATGGGTTTATGGACTAAACTATTTCTTCATGTGGGCCATAAGCTTGAAGTACCATAGCCAAAAGACCCTGATATGTTGTGGACTCATGTTTTAGTTTATGTTACCAATCTAGGCCGAAATGTATTTTCTTATGTGTTTTCCCTGTACAGTAGATATGCATGGGCAGTGATATAATATATTATATCAGGCAGGGAGTGTGTTGCCTTCACAGGCTAATTGAATTGAAGTTACTTATATGGGACATGTAGTGAACCACTGCCATCTAGTGGCAAACATGAATGGCAGGTCTCCTCTGCATATGTAAGCTCTCAGACAGGAAGTGACTCTTGGTTTAGGAAGCTCGTTAGCCATTTTAGACTTCTATTCACTGGGGATGCAGTGTGCTTGCTTTTCTCCCAAGGGGCCTGAGACATCATCACCTGTAAGTCCCTTTCTTCTGTGTCATCTGTCATTTATGTTACACTAGTTATTCTATGTATACTGATATGCTGTTATTGTATTGTGTTTCAGTTTCACCTATAAAATAAAGTTGGATTCTTTGGTAGACAACACAAGCAGTGGGCTTCTGTTTGCTGGAGATTCTGACAAGGGTTTAGCTGTCCGTTTAAAGCCACACATAGTCAGTGTTTTGAGAGCGGAACACATTCCCTAGATGGCGTTCAATCACTTTCATTCTTCCAGCTTTCAGACGGGCTCCTTCCAGGCAATGGACAGAGAACTTGAAATGTCCGATCACATACGGTGATTACAGCCGAAGATGACTTTCCATCTGCGCAGGAGCTGCATAAGGCCTGCTGACAGAGAGCTGTTCTTATATCACAAAATACATGTTTAAAGTTTACAGGCCTGCCAACAGAGAGGTCAGTCAGAAGGAAGTGCTTGGCGGCACATAAGAGCCACACACTATATGTACCTGATCATGTCAAGCTTCAGTTTGACACGTAACACATGTACTTTTTGAAAAACAGGCATAGGAATTTTGGAGTGTTAAGATAATTGTACAAAGCATTAAAGCACTGTACATAAAGTCTTTAGTTCTGTGCCTTGGGACTTTTGTGTTTTTTTTTTTAATTTCTATTCAAACATTGTAAATTGTTTCATACATTTCATTAAACTAATTAATATTTCAGCATTATTTATATCAGCATAGTCATACCTAGTCTACCACATTAGCAGCATACAAATTGAATATGCTGTACATTTGTAAAACAGTATTACTAGGCCATTGTCTGCTGACATGTTGGAAAATTTTCTGATGATCAGTGTATTCTGACAGTGGCAGGAGCCGCTGTCAGAATACAATGTCTCCTTGCTTGCAGTCCTCTGGATGAAAGAAAAAAAAAAATAACCATGTATGGCCAGCCTTACGATCTCTCAACCATCTGTTCTCTTCTGCCAATGAAACTGAACCACTGAACCTTTAGACTAAAGCCACCCCACTTTTCCCCCACCTCCCCAAAAACAAGCTAAAAAGTCTCTCTAAGGCGCAACATGCTCCGGATTCCTCAAGGTTTCCAAGAGTGGCCTATGATGTGGCATATACACATTTTAGATTCTTTCTTCTCTGCGAGATATACTGTATGCAACATGCAAAACAAAACACTATATAGTTACAGTACATAAAAATGAAAGTGTTCCATAAAATGTGATACACATTATCAGCTTGCTGCTTTGTATATGGCCAAGTGCAAGCAGCCCTAAAATCACAATTCTTATACAGCATGAGCATTTAATGAAGTATCAGTAATCATACACACAGATCACTCATGCTAACCAGAAAACGGAGGAAAAAGCCAAAGCCAGAAGACTGCAGAGCGAAGAATCTTGAAATGGGGAGAATAAGGATTAAATATTTAGTAAGTGAGGTCATTTCAGTTTCTGTAATATTGGTGCTGCAGTGAAAATCTACACCAAGATTCTGAAGCGTTTTTTTTTTTTTTAATTCATGTTCTTATATCACAAAATACATGTTTAAAGTTTACATCAGGTATTAGAAACTTGAGATGTCTTCTATTAAGTACAAATATTGATGCTTTAATAACTGCTTCCAAAATGCAGACTATTTTTTCCTGTATATAAACTGTACACAAAAACAAGGCACTATACACTGTTATAAGAACTCTTTCAGTTCAACATGTAAGCACAAAAAACAAACCGTGAAGTAGCTCTAGCAGTGCTTTTTGCTCGGGAGAACCTCTGCAGGTCACCGGATGCTCTGGAACAAAGTAATATGTAATATTTGCACACATCGAGACATAATCCTTGTTCAGAGGATTGCCATCTCTGCCTTTGTACTCATGTACCACTAGGGGAGCACAGCGGAGAGCAGAATATGCAAACATGGTTTGAAGATGCTATGCTGACCATGGGACATGATGCAAAAGAAAAAAAAAAAGAAAAAAATCACACGCATATGCATAACTTTCAGGTGTCAGCTGTTCGCACATGATTGGCATTAATGCTTAACAGTTTGTGTAATAATCCACAAATCTTACATAGTGGTAATATTGCATAGTTAAATACAGTGTTTACATAAATACAATCTATTGGACTGGACAAAGACATTTACAAAATATCGGAAAACGATATGTTTGCATCGAGGGAATATCTGCATTCCGCATAAGTGCACGGTAGAGGTTCGTGAAATCCCTCTGAGAAAATCGCTAAGAGTTTTGAAAGGTTCTTAATACATTTATAACAGACACAGGTCAACAGGCAGCGTGACGAGAAGACTTCACACGTGAGGTGGGTAAAGCCCTTTGTTTAAAGTCCGAGCCACACAGGCTATAGGCAGATATACAGTACACGAAACACGTAGAGATGTCATGACACAACAGGTGCAAAATGCAGCAGTGTTTCTTTAGTGGTGAGGCAGCTGGAAGGTCAGCGAGATTGCACACGGTCCAGCAGGCCAGAAGGGTCAGACTCCAGAGGGGAAGTTCCATTCAGAAAAGTCCTTTGGCTTTTTTGATGTTGACTTGTTTCCATGATGGCAAAATGCTGTACTCCTCTCTGGTCATCTCTAATGCAATCTGCAAATGCAAAAAAAATAAAAAATTGGATTTGTGGCAACTGAGTTAAATCTGGTGGTTGACATTACTGACCTTCTCACCTGGCTGTGATCCTTTTGCGTCAATACTTCGATTCAGTGACCCAGAACACCATAGTTAAACCCTTGTTCCGGGCCACTGATGAAGAGTATCGATGTAAAAGCATGCAGCCAGAAAGCTAGCATTTCATGTTTTTCCCATGTTTACTGGTAACTGGCATTTTCAGTAGGAGAGGCCAGCAACTGCAGCCTTTCTTTTAGTACAGTTTTCTAACTGTACTAAAAGAAAGACTGCAGTTGCTTGCCTCTCCTACTGAAAATGCCAGTTACCTGGCTGTCATGCTGACCCAATGGCTTTAAAGTGGTATTAAACATAAAAAGCAAACATTATATTGCAGCTTACCAATTCCTAGAAGTGATGGCTACATTAATTTTCTTTGTTTGGCTTTCTTTCTGCTATTTTCCTCTGGTGATCCAGCCAGTAAGTGTTTTTCAAAAGCACAAGCATGCTACATGGCATGCTTGCATGGATAAGACAAACCATTTACCACTGGCAGGGGTGCTTAAAGGATCCGCTTTTATTTATTCATGTAAAAACTTAATCCCAGATGGAAAAAAAAACGGTTTGCTGTAAACTGATTATAAAGTGTGAGATGGAGTTGGGCTTCAATTTGTTTAGTGTATTTAAATCGTCTAATACATTTAACACTACCCTCCCTCCAGACTAACAATGCTGCTGTTCGTTGTGCCTCCTGAGATCATTCTTCCAGAATGGTGTCTCACTAATACTGGAGGTATGTTAATGGCCAGATCACCAGGTGAAAATACAGGGGCCAAAGAAAAGGAAACTGATGCAGCCACCACATCTAATGATTGGTAAGATGCGATATATTACATTTTTGGTTTGGGGGTAAAATACCGCTTTAATGAGGTACTTCATCCGGATGTGTGAAAATGAAAGGTCAGCAGCTACAAAATACTGTAGCTGCTGACTTTTACAAAACCGATACTAGTCCAAGACGTCTAGTGTTGTGTTCCCTGCAGCTAATTCTTCCCAGGGCTTCAGATCTTCAGCATCGCCATCTTGGATTTGGAAGAAAGCAGTCAACTCCTGAATTCCTGATGACTCAAAGCCACAGCTTGTGCAAGATGAAAGGCCACAAGAAGCCTGGTTCTGTAGCCTCCAGGTATGTGTGATGCTATCGTGATGTTAAAAGGTTTTTTTTCCTCAAAATAAAAGGTTGCCATGCTCGACTATACAGAGCATGACACCCCTCTACTCCAGTACAATACCATTTTAACTTATATTTTCAATACTTATTGAGCTGGATTGTTCTATAGGGGGGCATTTATTATTTCACATTATTTCTTACCTCAAAATCTTTATCAGACAGATACATTTCAAGATTTAAGGGGTCCACTCCTTCGGGCAGTGGTCGAGCCAGGAGTTCTGCCAGAGGGTAAATCTCTTTGCACAGTTTGGCTAACACATCCTCCACCAGGATTATCTGATTGGACACTTCAGCATCCTATCAAAGGGAAACACAATTTGATCAACCAAAATTCTTTTTTTATATTATATTCTAATAATATCAATACCTGTAATGACCGTAATCAACATAGGAAGTTCTTATTTACTTCACAGATCCTTATATATTTTTCTCCATCTACATATGCAGGCCAACTTGTCATGCACAAGGACAGTTGGAACAAGCTATTATACTGGCAGGAGGTGCTTACAATAATCTGCAATTGCTCATATAGTTTAAACCTTATTGCCAGAAGAAAACACATTGTTCCTGTAACTGCTTTAAAAGTATTATACGGAGTTGGACTTTAAATTTGTATGCCCCATCTATAGGGAGACAACACTACTGTGCAATTTCACTGAAGGACAAGCAGCGTTGTAACCCCACAATTACAAGCGGAAAAATACTAAATCTACTGGCAGGATCAAAATGTAATTTTTGCCCATAGCTCCACAACTAGTTCTGAGTATGGATACGGTTTTAAACAAGACCTAGTTGGATTACTTTACAGGAGTGAATACAATTTGCACAAGGTTGCTGAGTGGAGAACAACTGTATGCAATGTGCAAGTGTGATATGCATGTGAAATGGTTAGCTGTTAGTTTTTTGATGCATGATCACCTTCTCTGTAATCTGGGCAATGTCTTCTCGATGTTCCCAGGATGGAAACATGTTTGTAAACGTCAGTGGTTCCAGCCCGGCATGAATTAGGTAGGACTTTGGAGGCTTTTTACTATTTTTTCCTAGAAGCAAAACACAACAGTAAATGAGAACCAGAACAGAATTGATCAGAAAGTAGAGAATACAATAGTTTAAAAACCATGGTGTGTGCACATGTATTAACATGGATAACTCCAGGGCCTTCTACATCTTGCTGAATCCCTTCAGAAGACCAGCTGCTATGGGCAATGACCGTCTACGGAGTATGGGTTCATATACAGTTATGTCCATATTTAGACACAGCCACAATTTTCATACTTTTGGCTCTGTATGCCACCAGAATAAGTTAAAATGAAAAAATTCAAATTAATTTGATGTGCAAACTTTCAGCTTTAATTCAAGGGGTTGAACATAAACATCAAGTACAAATTTTAGGAACTACAATCATTTGTATACACAGTCCTTTCATTTTCAGATGCTCAAATGTAACTGGACAACTGAATATGATAAAACGTTCATTTTTAATATTTTGCTGAGAATCCTTTACTGGCAATGACTGCCTGAAGTCTGGAACCCATGGACAAGACTGGGTTTCCTCCTTTTTGATGCTTTGCCAGGCTCTAACTGCAGCTGTCTTTAGTTCTTTTTTTGTGCCTTCAGCAAGTGAAATGCATGCTCAATTGGGTTGAGATCAGGTGATTGACTCGGTCACTGTAGAATATTCCACTTCTTTTCCTTCAAAAGCTCCTGGGTTGCTTTTGCAGTGTGTTTTGGATCATTGTCCATCTGTACTGTGAAGCTCCGTCCAATCAACTTTGCTTCATTTGGCTGAATCTGGGCTGACAGTATATCTCTAAACACTGCAGAACTCATCCGGCAGCTTCTCTCTTATCAATAAACACCAATGACCCAGTGCCACTGAAAGCCATGCATGTCCATGCCATCACACTGCCTCCACCATGGTTTACAGATGAGATTGTGTGCTTTGGATCATGAGCTGTTCCAAGCCTTCTCCACAATTTTTTCTTCCCATCATACCATTACAGATTAATCGTTGTTTTTTTTTTTTTTTTTTAGATGTTTTTTTGGCAAAGTCTAATCTGGCTTTTCTATTCTTCAGGCTTATGAATGGTTTGCACCTTGTGGTGAACCCTCTGTATTTGCTCTTGTGAAGTCTTCTCTTGATTGTAGACTTTGACAATGATACGCCCACTTCCTGGAGAGTGTTCTTCACTTGTCTGGATGTTGTGACTGGGTTTTTCGTTACCATAGAGAGGATCCTGCGGTGATCCACCACTGTTGTCTTCCGTGATCTTCCATTCCTTTTTATGCTGCTGAGCTCACCAGTGCGTTGTTCTTTCCTCAGAATGTACCAAACTGTTGATTTGGTCACTCCTAATACTGCTTCTGTCTGATGGATTTGTTTCATTTTTGAAGCCTTACAATGGCCTGTTTCACTTGCACGGACAGCTCATTTGCATTTGGAATCTGTAGCTGCGAACCTACATCATGCATTCAAATACCACACTTAGAATCAACTCCAGACCTTTTACCTGCTTAACTGATGAAGAAATAAAGGCGGCGTAGCCCACACCTGGCCATGAAACAGCTTTTGATTCAATTGTCCAATTACTTTTTGTCCTTTGAAAAAGGGGGGGTGGCGACTCTTAAAAGCTGTAATGTGTGCACTTTCAGCCCATATCCATTATATAACTATAGCTTGAATAGGTTGTGGTAAAACTAAAATTGTGCCTGTGCCCAAATATATGGACCTAACTGTATAAAGCAGAGGCAGAATCTCAGCATCAGATCATCAAAAGATGTATGCAAATAAGTTTAGGAGACATTTCGGCTTCAACCAGAAAACAACCACCAAAGAACTCTGGATTTCACTCTTCAAATAAACAGCACTTTAAGAAGGGGTCGGAACAGACTGATCTAAAAAAACAGTACTTACAAACATGGAGCACTGTTTTTATCACAGCTGAATTGTTTGATGCAAGAATAATTAAAAGATTAAGATAAATGCAAACTGAAGTCCCTATTGGTGGCTCTTCGATGGATTTGTTTTATTTTTTGTGGATGAGCCATAAGGGACTGAAGAAATGGATGGTCACATTGGAAATATTATTGGAATGAGCTAAAAAAAATGGCTCTGGATAGGGACATGTTCAGCATACCTGTTTGATACCCTAAAGTGTGCAAAAGCAAAATTCTGACCTTTACAATACTGCAGTACAGTTTCCATTGCACTCTTCCTATCTGCGTCCCATCGTATTCGGGCAGACCCTGTGATGATATTTTCCTCAGGCCACCAGCCTTGCCAGAGGTAAACCTCGTGATGATTGTCAACAAGGAAAAGAGCTGCAAGATAAAGTAGAAATGATAGTACATGTAAAAGTTTATTGATACAGCAGGATTTTGGCAAAGTTGGTCACAAAATGTGATATTGTTGGTGACTTTGATCCAAGTATTAGAGCAGTGTAGATCTGTAAAGGGTGTAACAATCCAATACAAATTAATAATATCTATCAAATTGTATTTAGAAAATACCTACAAGTGGCAAACATATGAAGTGCTCTGCAACATTGGGGTGGGTTGCCTTTTTTGTATAGTTTGCTCGCTGGATTTGGCGGGGGACACATTGGATGCCTTCAGCTGCCATTGTGCTCCTGCTGGACTTCTATGTGTCCCTACTCTCAAATATAAAGTTAGCACCATACTTTACAGAGAAGCCTTGGAAAGACAGTGTGGCTTCCACATATATTTGCATATATGTGCTACTAAAACCTGTTTTTAATGTAAATTGTTAGACAGTGCCATTTTATTTTTGCAAGCTAGCTGCTAAGTGTGCTGGGAAATCTTCTGTTTGTATCTGTGGTGTCCTGAGGACTGCTGAATTGTTTATGTCCCTCCTACACACAGCTTTATAAAGTGGATGTGGTTTTCCATCCAGCCATACGGAGGGCTAAACTGGGCAGTTACTGCACTATTTGTAAAAGAAAACAGTGTACACCAGGTTAATGGAGGATAATCCGTACCCCAATCTAAATGGAACTGGATCTCTAGAAAGTTAAAAAAAAAAACAAAAAAACACACACTTAAAAACAGGATTCTCTGTTTTGAACCTGAAATCTAACTGAAGAAGTTAACTTAAAGTGGAACTTTAGGCTAAAGTTAAAAATGGGTGAACAGGCAGGAACTTTAATGCAGAAGAGACATGCTTTGTCTCTTCTGCATTAAAGTTACTTACCTACCTGTCCACCTGTGTACAGTCTGGGAGTCACGTCACCCCCGACTGGCCAATGTACACGGTGCAGGGATCGAGATGCAGAAACCAGCCGCCCTAAAAGGTCAGAAACCAGGGGGGAGTTTGGGGACGCCACAGCGCTGGAACCGAGGTAACTACAGTTCCACTTTAATGTACCAGATGACATGCAGGTAACATTGTCAGTATTTGTACCTTGAGTCCATATTTTGTACAAAAACAGAAAACATTACTAGTTGTAAAATAGATGATTTGTGACTTGCCAATTTTGTATATAAAATCTTTGAGTTTTTCAGCTGTCCTGTTCCTAGCTATGTAAAGTACAACCAAAATAGCAAATATTTCAAGTCATACTGGTACCTAATAGGACAGGTGGTGACAATCCTAAAAAGTTAAAGAACCCCTGATGTAAAATGCTATGCCAAGTTGCCGGTGTATGAACTGTTACTGCTATGGGAATCCTCGCTGTGTTTTGTGCCACATTTTCTCAATATTAACTGGAATATTAGAAAATGTATAAATTAAATAAAATAAACGGTGGTTTATTATATCTTGTCTGTATGTATTTCTTTGGAAAACAAATGCATAGAAAAAAATTACTACCCTACTGATGAACATGCACTATAGTTGATATATGAGATCTGTATAGACTCCTTGCCTGGCTGTGACGCTGTGTATAGGTCCTCTTGTAGGAACGGCATTGAGTTTACGACACTCGTCAGTCTGGATGGATACATATATTCAGACGCTGTGAACTCGCCAGAAGAACTACTGAGACTAAACAATCGTGGTGTAAAGTTAAACTTCCCAGGATCTGTCAAAAGAAAACAAATTGCTTGTGTATTACAAGAGATGTAAATAGAATTCCCCTGATTTTTGATTCATTTATTATACATCATATTATTACCCCATCAATTCGGGTAGTGGTATGTATTTTCTGATGAAAATAAGTGCACTTTGATATAAGAAGTTGTATTTCATAGCTGTGTTCTTAAAAAATAGTAATACACAGTATATATGGATTACAGTAACCAATTTTGTGTAAACCTACTTAAGATAAAGAGGTTATATATGCAGAATAGTCCCTGAGTGTTGCTGACAAAAAAAAACAAAACAAAAAAAAAAAAACCACCTCTGAATTGCTGCAACAGGACTAAGATTTACTTGTTTTTTCACTCATGTCTTCCATTTGGCATAGCTGCATTGAAAACATGGCATAAAAGAAAAGCTTAAAGTTTGGAAAATAAACACCTTCACATCCCCTCAACTTGATAACACAGAAGGAGTTCTGTAATTTACAGAAGAAAAGAGGAGAGAGCAGATAACGATGTTTGAGATTGCCTGAGGAAGTTAGGAGTACACTGGATTTCTGGCATGATAAAGGGCATTTTTCTCTACATGCAGAAAATGAAAAGAAAATGAATGCAGTCACCACATCTAAGGGATGGTTAGTTGCAATACTATCTTGTTGTTAGATACCCTGTATATTGTGAGACTACCCTGTCTCTTCATAACAATAAGGGATTGTTCCCATCTGAATAGCACAGGAATGCGCTCTGCGTTCCTGTGCGATTCCTGCACATTTCTGTTTGCAGCCTATTCATTTGAATGGGATGCAAATGGAAAAGGATTGCACAAAAGGTAGTTTGGGCCTATTCAAACCATGGTGCAGAGACCTTCGTTTTTCTGCATGCATTCTGCAAGGGCACAACAAAATCAATTGTTCTTTATGTGCCCTGTTCACAACATTAGTATCACATGCAAAGTTCTTTGTGCAGGAATCTGCAACATGTATAATACTCATTGAAGTGCGTATGAAAACGGATGTCTCTGCATGTATGGTGCGAAAGAAAACATGCTGCACTATCTTGAATGTTACTGCTGTACCATACGACCTGATAGCTATAAAACGCAATGCATTTGGGATATCATTAGGAATATAGGCACCTGCAGCAGATTGCAAAGGTAGTGCGGTTTGAATGTAGTGTACCACATGTTAGTGTGAACTGTACCACATGTTAGTGTGAACTGTACCACATGTTAGTGTGAACTGGCCCTTACTATTATGAAGAAACCGTGTCAGAGTGGTAAGGTTGTGAACTCACTTCCCCATCGGTGGTGTCGGCGGGAAGTATTGATAGTGTCAAAAACCTCTGGGATGGGCTTCTCAGAGAACACTGTTATACAGGAACAGGAATTTGACCACACACACACACGTTGTACTGGATGGACTGGTGTCTTTATTCAACCTTACCAACCATGTAAGAAACTAGTGGCTTTTATTCTCTGCCATCAGTATGAACAAACTGACCTAAGATTTGTGACAGATCACTAGAGCCTGTGCAGGCCATTTCATTGAATACTTGAGAAAAACAATCCAGACAAAAGCAGATTCATATGTAAGCAATATCTTAATTATATAAAATGTAGCCACATTAGGAGGACATTACATTATACAATGAAAGGTCATTTTTTTTTTAAACTTTTCATAAATACAACTAAACTGCAGTGTAATAACCAAAACTTGTACCAATGATGGCATAAAGCAAGAGATCAAAAATAAATGAAAGATGAAAAAGTGAACAACGGCATGTTACCTTGCAACATGCAGTCATATGCTTTGCGGTCTCTTCTTCCGAGAGCTTCCCAAAATCCTACTGGCTCAGATCCCTCATCACATTCATATATCGTCACTTTACTGCTGCTGTGCAGCCCGGCTTCTAATGGACATCTACAAGAAAAGAATAGTGATGTTTAAAGTAAACCCATAAGCCATTTTCCACTTTTTAAAATGAAAAAAAAAACAAAAAATAAAAAAAAACCAAAAAGGACTGCTAAGATGCTTTCACTGGATGGGGCTAGCCCAGTAGCTTTACAAAGTTATAATAAATCAAAGAGGGTTTCCTGGTGATGGCTGTTAACAGGAACTTTTACATTTAAAACTTAAATGGATGGTAGGTTTGCATTAAGTCATATTTTGCGGAGACAATTGAAGTGGCTGTTCATATTTCATAGATATACTATATAGAAACTTTCATCCAAAATCAAGGCTTGGTCTTTAAGCCCCAAAATGGGAAAGTGGTGTCAGCAGAGAAGCCAGAATATGAAGTAGAAGTTGGGAAGTGGACTCTTTATAAATGCGATATTTATTGCACACAGAATAGTGCTATTCTGTGAACAATAAATGTTGAGTATATAAAGAGTGCATTTCTCAGCTTCTACTTCACATATTCGGGTGCCTCTGCTGACACCACTTTCCCATTTTTTTGGGCTTAAAGACCTCTTACTGTGAATACACTTGAATCCTGAGATTGTAGAGGACTAGGATCGCCCAGATTACCCCAGCGCTACCTTTCTCTGCACAGGGACAGTCAGTCATTCTCTGCAGGCTGTCTGATCTCCCATTAAGGGAGCTTAGCAAACTCACAGATGTAAGTAGACCATTGCATTTTACCTTCTTTTCCTAGATTTCATCCAATTAACTTAAAATCACTACACCATTTTTCCCCCTCCTCTTTGGAGGCACCCCAGTTATTAATATCAAGGCTTATGACGAGCCTCATCGTTTCAGAGCATCTGCTTCAATACAGGTTGTCCTGGCAGGAGGGAAATTCACACTTTGTTCCTGGCTGACACATATCCTCCAGTTCAGAGATGCACATAAGGTGCCCCCAGGTTCAGTTAAGTAAATACAGGGCTAAAAATGCAAAAAAAAATGTAAATATAAAACTTTTGGAAGATAGTTTTAGATTTTAAATTTTGAGAGAGAAACAGAATTTTCCCTGACTCTAAGGAAAGCCCAGCATACTCTATAAATACTTTACAATAGGAACGTAATACATGATGCTTCCATAATAAGCAGAACATCGGCAAAACAAATCTGCATTTTTCTGCACTACAGCAATGTCTGTCCCTTTGTTTAAAATAAATTAAATTTGTAAAAAAAAAAAATCAGCACTGCCCCCTACTTCCTCCCTGAAGCCCATACACCATGGACACCAGTCTGCAGAGGAAAATAGATTGTGCAGGTAGTATAGTTGAGCCCTTAAACTGGCCATAGACAGATAGAATTTCCAACAAGCCTTAGGAAAATTTGTACAAAAATTCTCAGAACATTCAAATGTCAATAAAAATATTGTTTGCTTTTTAAATTTTGATTTTGGAATGAATGGACTCTACCAAGTAAAAACCACACACACTGTTAGAAACTCATTAGTTCGAGGAAAAATTTACCATCCTGCACCTTCAAATTTTCTGGTCATGGCAGTCAGAAATGAACGTTCATTTGACCCACTAATTATTAGAAAAAGGAACAAACCACCTTTTTTCCGAACAATTTTTGTTTGCAATTCTACCCATCAATGGCCAGCTTTAGGACTGGCTCCACTGCATACGTACAAAACGTTTTGTATAAATGTCTGAAGAATGGGTCAGTTCTTGCGGTCCTGATTATTTTTGTTAGGGCAAATGCACTGTGGGAGATTAAAGTTGCTAGGAAGAACTAGCACAGCTCTCCATAAAAATAAAAAGTCCAGTAGATGAGGTATAAATATATAGGCCTATTCAGCTGTCATAATCACTTTTTCATTGTACATCTATTCAACAGCTCCATAAAATCACTAATAATCCAGAAAGAAAGAACAGCACAAAGCACACACAGCAGCTCTTGTACTTACTCTTCCTTTATTTTGTTGGCTGCTGTCCTCCCCACTTCCCTTGTATGGGTTTGTGCTTTACAGCCATGCCAGAGATAGATGACGGCTTTATTTACATTGAGAAGTATCATTGATGTCCTGGACCTCAGGCTGCTGCAGTGACAGGCCACTTCAATGAGGTTGCCCTCCAGAGGAACCTCACCCCGCACACAATACAACCTCCAATCGCCTTTAGGAGAAAGGAAGAGACTTTATTACACAGAGGTGTGAGCAAGGGAAAAAAAACAACATTTTCAATGGTTTTGGGGCTCAAGCAGAAACTTTCAGTGTTTAAACATTAACATTGCAATGCAGCTTGTGAAACTCCAGGCAAGACAAAATGTACAGACTATGGCAGCACTGTAATAACACATTAAAGAGACGCTGTTACTTTGCTCATTAATAAACAGTCTCAGTGTGTTTAAGAAGTTCCCCTGATGCTCACCTGTACAGACCTACCCCAGCACTCCTCACTCCATTGCAGCCAACACTAAAATACAGTGTCAGATGTTGGAGGGAGGAGTGACATCACCCCATTGTCATGCAGCAGTGCTTGCTTGTAATTGGCCAATAGATCATAGCGTTGTCAGATGGAGAAAGTCACATGGTCCCCTGTATCCATAAGCTGTGGGTATGGTTGCTGGAGCAGTGGAAATAGCAATGAGAGAGTACTGGCAAGGTGAGCTATCAATGGGTCTGAGTTGTATTTTTTATGATGATGCAAGCAATGTAAATTCCTGAATTTAACCTGATATGGGCTTCCTGCAGGCCATTCTACAGCAGAGTTTTGACAGAGAGAGGAAGAAGCAGCACAAACTAGAAATCAGTTGTGCTGTAGTGCTCATGTGATCATAAGGAGCAGGTTGAGGAAGGAACATGACCCATCAGTGTTACTTAATGGCAGCAGGGAAAAATCAGGTCTCTTATTCTACCAGACAATGCTGTGCAATGTGGTAGAGCTGAACAAATTTCAGAACTGAATGAACAAATACAAAATTCCTGCTAAAATGGCCTCCATATAAATATTTCATCAGTGCATTTAATGATTTGCCTGGCACTCATCATTAAATTCCTGTGTAACCTTAAAGAGGGCTCCTCAGTGAGCTTGGGGGGGCCCTCCTAAGCCAGAGGATACACCAAACACTGTCCTTGAAATCTCAGAGCTAAAATAAGCAACAATCATCCATTATTAAACCAGTAAGAGACTTTTACCAGCCAGGAAAGCCAATGTTTGTGGACAGTAGGGGTGGAACCTAAAAGAATTCCAGATTTCCTGGCACTTTATGTTTGATTGGGCCAGTTTGGAACAAATTAATTATTTGCTTGTCAGAATGGACTGCTGCTGCTTAGTCTGTAATATATTGTAGTAGCCCCAGCCGCCCACCACTCCCACTCCCCTGCTACGATTGGACACTGAAGAACTCCGACATCCCCATCCTCACATCCCGACTGGAACCTCCCTCCTCTCTGACCCGACCAGCACTCTGCTCTCCCTAGCATGCCACCTGCACTCCTCCTCGTTCTCCTCTCCTCCGTTCCCAAACTTGCCTCCCCCAAAACGACTCTACATTGCACCCTCACTCCTTTCTTTGCCCCTCTACGGATCTCACCACCTCCTCCTGATACTCCACTCCCCCGCCGACCCACATGCCACCACCAACAGACCCACACGCTCCTGCTCATCCCGTTCCCATGCCATCTTCCTCACCCTCCTCCTCCTAACCGCTGGAGACATCTCCCCAAACCCTGGCCCCCCATCTCCCCACTCCCCCTCTCGGCACCCCCCTACTCCCGCCAGTTCCCGCAACCCCCTCAACCTCATATCTGTCCCCCTCCTCCCCGCATCCACCCCTCCCCTCTCTGTTGCACTCCTGAACGCCCGTTCGGTTTGCAACAAGCTCACCGCCATACACGACCTCTGTCTCCCACTCCCTCAACCTCCTAGCGGTCGCCGAAACTTGGATCCAAGCCACTGACTCCGCCTCCCCTGCAGCCCTCTCCTATGGAGGCCTCGTCTGGACCCACTCACCCAGACCGAGTGGCCGCAGAGGCGGTGGGGTTGGTATGCTCCAACCACCGCTGAGCACCTTCCAGGTCCTCCCTAACACCCCCCCCCCCCCTATCCTTCTCCTCCTTCGAGGCCCACTGCTTCCGGCTCTTCTCTCCCACCCCCCTAAGGATTGCGGTAATCTATCGGCCTCCTGGTTCCGCATCCCCCTTCCTAGACGACTTTCCCGCCTGGCTTCCTTTCTTCCTCTGCTCCGAGCTACTAACCATCATCCTTGGCGACTTCAATATCCCAATCAACGCCAACAGCCCGGCTACTTCCCACCTCCTCCTTCGCGCTCACACAGCACACTCAGTCCTTCACCCACTCCAATGGAAACACCCTGGACCTCATTTTCCCCCACCTCTGCACCCCCCACAACTTCACTAACACCCCCTTCCCCCTCTCTGACCACCACCTCCTCACATTCTCCATCTCCCCCTCCCTTAACTCCCCCCCCCCCCCCCCCGAAGTGTCTAACCATCACCCGCAACCTCCGCAATCTGAACCCGACCCATCTCCACCCGGCAGCTGACCATCTGTATGACAGTATCCTGCCTCTGTCATGTCCTGACCTGGCTACTACTGCATACAACGACTCACTGTCAGCTGCCCTCGACTCCCTGGCACCCCTAACCACACGTAGTACTAGACCCCGACCGCTTCAACCCTGGCAAAACGGCCACACGAAATGTCTCAAACGACGCAGTCGCACACTGGAGCGCTTATGGCGCAAAACCAGATCCCCTCGCGTGTTCTCCCTCTATAAAGCCGCCTACCTCGCCTACACCACCTCCCTCCACGCCGCCAAGCAAGCCTATTTCATAACCCTTATCAACACTCTCTCCACCTGTCCTCGCCGGCTCTTCTCTACTTTCAAATCCCTGCTCTCCCTCCCCCCCACCTAGACCCTGCACCTCACTCACCGCCCACGAGATTGCCAATCACTTCCAAAACAAGATTGACGCAATCCGTAAGGACATGGTCAACTCACAATCCACCTCTCCACCCAGCCTCCCGCCCTCCTTCAACCCCTCAACTCTCCCCTCCCCCGACCTCATAGCCACACTACCCCCCCACTATACCTAATGCCCCGCGCACCATCACCTCCCCAACACTCCGCTCCTTCAGCTCAACTACCCCTGAGGAGGTCTCTAAGGTCTTCACTGAAGCCCGCCTCACCACCTGCCCCCTGGACCCTATCCCCTCACAGCTCTTCCAGTCACCCCCCCTCCCCCTCCATCATTAGCTCCCTCACCCACATCTTCAATCTCTCCCTCTCCACCGACACCTTCCCTTCCCCTCTAAAGCACGCACACATCACCCCCATACTCAAAAAAACTCTCCCTTGACCCCACCTTAACCTTAGACCCATCTCCCTGCCGCCTTTCACTTCCAAGCTCCTTGAGCGCCTGGCCTACAATCGCCTAAGCGCCCACCTCACTGATAACAACCTCCTTGACCACCTACAGTCTGGCTTCCGTCCCCTACACTCTACCGAAACTGCCCTACTTAAAATCACCAACGACCTGCTAACCGCCAAAGCCAATGGCCACTATTTTATCCTCCTGCTCTTCGACCTCTCCGCAGCCTTCGACACTGTTGACCACCCCCTCCTCCTTGCCAAATTGCACTCCCTTGGCATCAGGGACGCTGCTCTCTCCTGGTTCTCCTTCTACCTTTCCCAACGCTCCTTCAGCGTCAACACTGCCACCTCCCCCTCCTTTCCCCTCTGTCGGGGTCCCCTCCTCTTCTCCATCTATACCTCCTCCCTTGGCAAACTTATTCACTCCCACGGCTTCAATTACCACCTCTATGCCGACGACACCCAAATTTACCTCTCCACCCCCTACCTCACCCCCTCACTCTCCGCCCGCATCGCCCACCTCCTAAACGACATATCAGACTGGATGTCGCTCCATTTCCTCAAACTTAACCTATCCAAAACCGAGCACCTGGTCTTCCCCCCCCACCCCGCGCCCCCCCATCCTCTCCATCACTACTAACAACGCCACCATCTCTCCCACCCCACACGCCAAAGTCCTGGGTGTCACCCTGGACTCCCACCTCTCCTTCCTACCCCACATCCAACTGCTATCTAAATCTTGCAGGCTCCACCTCCGCAACATCTCCAAGATACGCACATTCCTCACCCCAGACACCAAACAACTCGTACACTCCCTCATCATCTCACGCCTGGACTATTGCAATTCCCTTCTCACTGGCCCACCCAAACGAACGCTATCCCCGCTCCAGTCGATCCTGAACTCAGCGGCTAGACTCATCCACCTCACCAACCGCTCCACATCCGCCTCCCCCCTCTGCCAATCCCTTCACTGGCTCCCGGTTGCCCAACGCATCAAATTCAAACTGCTTACTCTCATCTACAAAGCCATTCACAACCCGCCCCAAACTACATAACCGACCTGATACCCAAATACTATCCTACCCGTGCCCTCAGCTCCTCACAGGACCTCCTACTCTCTAGCTCCCTGGTCTCCTCCTCCCACGCCCGATTGCAGGACTTCCCCCATCCTCTGGAACTCCCTACCCCAATCCATCAGACTGTCACCTACCCTCCTCACCTTCAGGCGCACCCTGAAAACCCTCCTCTTCAGGTAAGCCTACCCCAACCTCACCTAACAACTAACCTCCTCCAATCCTCCCACCACTCCATCCCCCACAGCCATTTCCTCCTGTACCACTTTCCCCTCCCTCCTAGATTGTAAGCTCGAAAGAGCAGGCCCCTCGAACCCCTCGTGTATTGTATTGTTACTGTCTTGTCTCATGTTCTGTCCCCCTTGCTACTGTACAGCGCTGAGCAAACCCTTTGGCGCTATATAAATACTGTATAATAATAATAATAGTAGCTTGTACTACGTACAAGTAAGCCGACTGTGTTCCGGCAGCAGTAACACAGACCTATTTTCCTTCTATTGCCATATATAGAGTGAGTTGGCTGCAGTCCATATCTGCCATTTAGGAGAAGCCTTGTATTTTTCAATGAATACAGGGCTTCCGTTGAATAGCCAAGATGAAGATTTTGATGTTATCTGGCTGCCTCTCCACCTCAGATAATCATAAGGAGCTTTGTATTCACTGAAAAAATACAAGGCTTCCCCCTAAATGGCGGAGATGCACTATGGCGGTCTCTCTATAGTCAGGAGTAGAAGGGAAGTCTCTAGTACTGCTGCCAGAACATAGTCCCACTTACCATATGTAGCACAAGCTACTACAGTATATTACAGCCCAAGCAGCACCCAGTCTATTCTAGCATGAAAATCATTTTATTTTTAGCTTGGGCCAGCTTGAACCAACGTGCCAGGAAACCTGGAATTCTTAAGTCCAAACCTCTTTACTATATGAGCTCTAAATGA
Organism: Staurois parvus; assembly: GCF_062004578.1. Taxonomy (NCBI): domain Eukaryota; kingdom Metazoa; phylum Chordata; class Amphibia; order Anura; family Ranidae; genus Staurois; species Staurois parvus. The sequence goes on along the minus strand of NW_028317857.1, from coordinate 1,638,273 downwards.
AACCCCACACATCCAGATAAGATTTAGAATGCAATCAAGGAACTTTCAGGTACACTGGAAATTGCAGCATAAAAGGACAGATTTGGACTTACTTTGTGCATTCTCCTCTTCTTCTTCTCTCCTCCCAGCATGTACAATCATTCCTCCCTGGAAACACTGCAAGAAACATGGCGGCTCCTTCCCCTGAAGCACTTGGACCTGCGTAAAATTAGGAGAATGTCAGACGCAAAGCCAATGAAATCAAAGGATATGGCCAGGGACTTTGCCTTCAGAACGGTTTATTCTCCACCCCAGCAGACTATGCACTATATAGGTTTAAAAGGATAGTTGTCAACTTTAAAATATATTAAACTGCCTAGAAGGCTGGAATGGAGTCACCTCTGCACACATACCCTCAGACTGAGTTCTGCAGCTGTTCAGAATGGCAAAGTGCTAACAGGCAAATTCTAACACTCCTGGAATATAACTAGTTTAGTCCTGAGCCAGCCTGACAGGTCCCCTTTATAGAGAGATCTGGGGTCTATTAGACCCCAGATCTCTCCTCTTGCCTCCAGTGTAGCTGATCAGACACATATCGGTCTGATAGGGTGCACTGACAGCTGCTAACGGCTAGGTAAACAAAGACCTGAAACCAGAAGTGACAAAATTCTCGTCGCTTACGGTTTCTGAGGTCGCAGAAAGGGAAGAGCAATGCCAGCTCCTCTCTTTCTGTACTACCGTTGCCACCAGTCGTAGTAGTCCCAGGCTCCCCAATTGGACAGGCGAGCACAAGAAAGGCGGCAGCAGCAGCTGGAACTGAAAATGGCTAAACTCGAATCACTTCTACTTTTTAAGTCCACCACAGCTGTAAAATTTTGATACCGAGATGATGCCTGCACCCGCATAACCATTTAGTCCAAGGACGCCACATGACATCCACCTGGGTGAATTGGTTCATATTTGTGGACTGCTGACCAATGGTTACATCTTATAAAAAGATGATAAAAGTTGTACCTAATGCAATTTCAGCAGTAACAGTAAGCTGGAATTACCACAGTGTGGGAGTTGAATGTTTTGTTAAGAAAGCAGCACAAGCAGCTGTACAGAATCCAATCACATTTCAGTCCACTGTATTAAAATGAGAAAGATGGTGAAACCTGACTGCCATGGACTACTCTCCAAGAAGTCATTACACCATCTTACACAATAAGCCTATTACACACACTGGGGGGAATTCAATAAAGCTCCTGCACCACTTTTCTGGCGATAATCCCTTTAGTCAATGTATTTTACCAAATTCATGAAGCACTTGCAACATTTTTGGCTCTGAAAGTGACTCATGAACCAAATTCAGGTAGTTCTAAAATGCACTATTTTTACACGGTTTACATATTGCACGCACCAAAATTCAAAATAAAATACGGACAGTTCACATCGCACGAAAGTTGAGCTAATTAAGACCAACTCGCTTTTGGCATACAAAGAGAAACAGAAGCAGACAGATTTTGCAAAATGTGTTCAATAGTGGCTCAGCATGCACCAAATTCAAGTACAAGTTCTAGACAGGTAGATGAATTTGGCGTGTGCTCCACCACTTTTAGAAAGAATGAGAGACTTTCGCAAAATCTGTCTGCACCAGTCTGAATTCCAGGAAATCAGCTCAACCACTAGAAAGCACATAGAGAAGAGGGTACATTAAACATTTCTAAGACTTACAACCTTGAAGAAATAATAAAGCTCTTAACATGTACATTCTACAGAAGTGCCTCCCAGCTCCAGTCTTCACTGATCACTAACCAAGCATGCACTGTTCACTATAGATTGTTGAGCTTCAGGATAAATAAAATCACTAATTTAAAAATGGAAGTAACTTGCCTGTGCTCCTCTCTCCTCATCCAACTCAATAGTCATTAGCGCTGATGTGCCTTTCTCACTCACTGTAGAATGGCGGCCCTGCCAGAAGAAATACGCACACTTTTCCTTTCCAGTCACCCGCACATGCTCGGTTTTCTGCCGCTGTCCAACTACAAGCAGAATACAATAAAATAGTACGGTCATGTATACAGAACAGGGTTGTGTACATACCTTCGTTAAGCATACTGGAGAACAAACAACTCAATTACATGAAAATACAAAAACATTAACATTTCACATAAATGATTGTCTCAAGAGCCTGCAGCTGTACAAAACAATTTTCTGAGTGAGCCCCTAAACTCAGGGCACACAACATTCCCTTTTCCAAAGTATGAACTTCTCTGCTGGGTTATGTGCACCTACAAATTACACAGACCTGGAGAGCTTGTGAAGAAAGACCTTAACACCCCGGTCACATCAAAGCTGATTTTGAAAGTGTGCGACTTACATTGAAGTAGCAAGATTTCAAAGTCGGGCGACTTGCCGATTAGAGGTGCGATTTGCATGCACTACTTTAGAAATCGGTGCGGCTCCGACCAAGTCAGAACCATATCAATATGAGCGCTCTAATAGCGGACAATAGGGTGCAACTTGGCATACTATTTGCATAGATTTACTGTGACCGTGCAGCAGCTGCAGGCTCAGCAACTTAAAACATTGTCGGCTTGCTTCCTGGTTTGGGGCGTGCACTTCCTGCTGACCAGCGCTGTGGTAAACACAGCGCAATCTTGTCAGGTGTCAGCCAATGATTTATGGCTGAGATCTGCTGATCAGCTTTGTCCAATCACAGCACAGAGACCTGTGTTTCCAAACACACAGAGCACCGATCTGTTTCTTCTCCCAGCAAAACAGGGAGAAAAAACAGCCAGATCTCTTAGTAAAAGCAGCACATATTACACATTTAAATCCTTGCTTTTCCCCTGAAGTTAACCCCTTCCCAGGCAGTGTCATTAGTACATTGACAGTGTAAAGTATTATATCTGATCACTCCATTAGTATCACTATTGATTTCAGTGTCTGTCAGTTAGTGTACCTCCCAGCAAGGGCCACACTATCACAGTCCCAGTAAGTTGCTGCATAAATTCCAACATATACACCATAGTTTTTAGAAGCTATAACATTCACACAAACCAATTAATATGCAATTATTTGGATTTTTTTTACCAAAGACATAGCAGAACACGTTGGCCTAAACTTATGAAAAATTGGATTTTGTTTTTTTATTGGACCTGTTTTATAACAGAAAGCAGACAATGTTGTTGTGTTTTTTTTTCTCACAGTTTTGGTTGTTTTTGTTTATGTGTCAAATTTTAAAAACCCAGTGGTGATCAAATGCCAGCAGAAGGAAGCTCTATTTGTGTGAAAAAATGATATAGATTTGTGTTCAGTGTTGCACGACAGCGCAATTGCTAGTTAAAGTAATGCAGTGCTGAATAGCAAAAAATGGCTTGGTCTTGAAGGGGAAAAACCTTCTGCAGGTCAAGTGGTGGTAAACCTCAGACATGAAATATGAACAAAGCGTATCACTCTATAGTGTGCACTTGTCTCAAGAGCACTCAGTGTTATTTCTGTCTGTTGCCACATTCCTCCGTTATCTGCAAAAATCACTTCTGACAAGTTTTCCTGACACCAAGAGAAAAGGTTACAGGGGAGGGACCTCCAGCAGATTGACAGCCCCTGCTCTGTTCCTGTGAGCTGTGTGGAAGGGGGATGGGTCTCTTCCCTCCAATCAGCTCTTGGAGCTCTCCTCACTGAGCTCTGCAATGTGTAATTTCAGCTCTCCACACACTATTTTCCAAACTCTCAGGCAAGCATTGTAAATTCAGCACTTTGAATGGATGTAGAGAAGAAAATACTACAGATAAACAGGTACAACGTATGTAGGATGATTTGTTTCATCTCTTTGCATCACCTGAGGTCAGTTACTTCACTGGGTACATGTAAGGGTTTACTAAACTTTAAGGTGAACTTACCATGTAATGGTGTTATACTATTTTCAATAAAGTTCACTATTCAGACCAATGAACTGCTGGCTCACCTGTAGTGCTCACCAGATACTTCCATTTCACCACATACGCATCCCCCTCATGGAACTGACCAATACTTTGTTTCGGTAGCCTACTATAGTCAAATTCCAAAATATGCCAGACATCGACTGAGACGGTCGTGATCTCATATTGCCTTCCATCCTCTCCTTCTACAAGTCCATAACCTCGGATCACATTAAATCCATCTAGGACAGTCCCTACTGTCGCCTGGGAGACCATCACCATTTGCATGATGTCAAGGCCCTTTACATCTTCCTGCTTTTCTGCCTGTTACAGAGAATGGATTGTTAGTTGGCTCAGATTAGATTTAATAACAAATGCAACCACTACAGCTAATTGGATCTTTCAGCCCCACCCAGTACAATCTGGTTCATGTTAATATTAGTCTGTGGTTTATGCTATACATCACAATTCCGTGAAATATTAAATTATAGTTTCCATCGGCTGTCTGTCCCTCATGCTGGATGTAAGGCACGTTTGATTAACCCAATTGCTGAGGTAACATGATTTCAGCAAATAGGATTAGGAGAAACCAGATACTAAAAAAAGGACCACGATATTCACTTACACTGAAATGTGGCTTCATTGCCAAATTTAGAAACTGCACAATATATTCAGAGCAGACATTTGGCAAAACAAACTTCACCATCAATATTACCATAGCATAGGGTGATATCGCATTTACAGTAGTGCGGCGTTAAACAATCATATACCATAAGTGGTGTTCAGAGCTAGTGAGTAGCAGAAACCAAATGAATCAATACCTTAATAAAATTATTAAATCTGCATATAAAAACCTATGTTGTGAATACAATAAATACAAATTTGCATAAAGATACCAAATATTAACAATAAAGCATTAATCATAGATCCCACCTCTCCCTTAAGAATAACGTCTGTTAATATTCCCTGTGGTAATAAACCATAACTTAAAGAAGTGGTAAAATATTTCAATATGCTGTCTCTTTAACCACTTCCAGACCGGACACCGTTACCCCCTTCCTGACCAGGGTAATTTTCAGCTTTCAGTGCCATCACACTTTGAATGACAATTGCGCGGTCATGGAACACTGTACCCAAATGAATTTTTTACCATTTTTTTTTGAGACAGATAAAGCTTTATTTTGGTGGTATTTATTCACCACTGGGATTTAAATTTTTTTTGCTATGTAAATGAAAAAGTCCAAAAATTTTGAAAAAAAGTGTTTTTTAAAACATTTTGCAAATAAATAATATTTAATCATAAATATTGGCCAAAATTTATTCCATTATCTTTTTAGTAAAAAAAAAAAAAAAATCCAAACCAAACCAAAAAAATCCAAACCAAACATTATAATTTTTAAACATTTTTTTTTACATTTTTATTTATTTTTTTTTTTTTACATACTGTCACCCTAGCAGTACAGTGTCACCATGGTGACACTGTACTACTTGTGGGGGGTGATGAAGATTTTTTTTTTTTTTTTTTACACTGATTGCTTTTACACCCATATAGGATGTAAAAGCAATCATTTCTCCTTCTCTCTGTCTGCATTCATGCACTCATTGAGAAGTACTGAGTGAGCTGTGATTGGTCACAGCTTGTCACATAGTACAAGGCTGTTGTGAATAGCCTTGTACCATGTGACCTCTGTGATCATTCACAGATTTCACACGTAGTAAGCAATGATGTCACAAGTGACATCTTGCTTACTACTTATCATGTGATCACTGATTGGCCAATCAGTGATCACATGATCGGGACCTCGTACAGAGGTCCCGTCCGACGATCGGTGTTTCACTGTGTCCGGAGGACACAGCGGGCACCGGATCGCGGTGCTGCGCGCTCCCAGGGAGCGCGCACAAGCAGGGTGCGGGGAGGCCGTTTAGAAATGTCCACCCGACCCTGCACTGCCACCATCCGGCCGTTTATATGCAACGGCCGGTCGGGAAGTGGTTAAATGAGTATAATTCATTAATAATGAAACATTTCTTCCCTGATAGTGAAAATCAACACCACCCAGAATAGTATTCCAATGTCAATCACAGTGTGTCCCACTTGTACCACCTTCAACACCTCAGTGCTTACAGAACGCTCACCTCCATGGAGATATATATATATATATATATATATATATATATATATATATATAGACCTATTGATGTTAGTACATCAGGATTCCTCCTCAGGATGACTCCTGAAACACTTGTCGCCCACTTGGGCAGAGATAGAGGTCAGAGAGCCATATGAATGCTAGAGAGTCTTGAAGGGACCTCGACCTACCTATAGCTTCAATACTGGGAAAACCGTAGCAGGGCCCCTAGTGGGCAAAGAGTGTTGGAGAAGTCATCCTGAGGAGGAATCCTAATGTACTAACATCGATCGGTATTTGAGTGTATATATCCATCTATATACACACATTATATACATACATATATCTATCTATCTATGGAGGTGGGAGTTCTGTGAGCACTGAGGTGTTGGAGGTGGCATGAACAGGGCACATTTTGATTGACATTGAAGCACTATTCTAGATGGTGTTGATTTTCACAATCACAAAATAATGTTTCATTATTAATGAATTAACTCATTTAAAGATAACTGCATATTGAAAAATTTTACCACTTTAAGTTATATTAATATTCCACGTGGTAATAAATCATAAGGTATTCTTACGAGAGAGGTGGGATCCATGATTAATGCTTTACTGTTAATATTTGGCATCTTTATGCAAATTTGCTTTTACTTGGATTGACAGCATAGGTTTTTATGTGTGGATTTAATAACTTTATTAAGGTATTGATTCATTTAATCTCTTCTGTTCGCTAGTACTGAACACCATTAACTTACTTATTGTATTTACAGCAGCACAGCATTATACAATCATATAATGTTCTGTTCGTTTGTGGGAACACAAGCTCATGCTAGCAGAAGCTGAAACCACTTTATTTCACCCAATTGGGTTTCCATTCACACACTGGTAGTGCAGGAGGTACACTTCATTATATTTCACAGGGGGATATGGTGAAATGACTGCCGCCATAACAGTTTAATCCTGCAGTTCAATCTGTTTTCGAAATTGTGATGTACATGGCCTGGTTTTATCATATCTGTAGGGTATTGGACCATATCCGCTTTACTGCATGAAATATCATCATGCCTGTCAATGTAATCTGCCTAAACACTGGTCTTGTTCTAGAAATCCATGCCTTATCTGAAGTGAAAGGGGAAACTCATTGCTCAGGATTCCGATAATGATGCATGTATTGTCTCAGACAATGGGCCACAAAAAAACAAATATTTTACAACTCAAGCCCACAGCAAAGAAAAACAAAACCATTCTTAATAGAAGGCATAGTTGAGCTCATGATCATTTGGGCATGTGTGACAATGTCAATGGAATACAGCAATTTGACTATTCTTTTTAAACCGAAAGAAGGCTAAAAGTACGGAAGTATTTGAAAATGCTAATTGACTACTAAATTGATCCAAAAGCTTAAATACTTAATGAACCAAGAGCAAGCAGGCAAATTAGGTCTACAGACTACACTGGCTGCATGCTTATTCTAGGTCAGTGATAAAGTGATTAGTGCCAATGATGGCCAGGCAACTAGCATATAACAGCAGAAGATCAGCAATGGCCATCTACATATTTCTCTATGCAAAGCTTTTTTTTAATGGAATACAGGTTCTCACAAGAGGGCAACAGACTTCAGAAAACACATGAAGTATGCCCATTTGGCACCTATTGTTTTCTCGTGTGTTTGGATTACCATGGCATGGGTACATCTCTCCAGGAGATCAGTCTAAACAAGGCTGAACGTCAATATGCCTGCTTCCTTCCCTGACATCTGAAGTATCCTCTGCACTGCAGTAATCATTTTTTTTGTTCTGGAACCTCAGTACAATAACAATGGATGCAGAGGTAAATTGTCCATTCATGACTCTCCATATTAGAAATCCCAAAACTTGCAATCACTTTCAAATATAAATCAAGGATGACTGCTAGCTTGAACGCTACAGGAAAAATGTTTTTACTTCCACTCATTTTTCTAAATTTTACAATATGCTGAACGCATGATATAGATCTAGTGATTTTGCCTTTTGCTTTGGGAGTTCCTCACACAAAGTCTTCTCTGTGGGCTTCTTCATTTCTGTCCAGTCCAGGAACTTTTCTTTGAACAGAATTGTTTCATTGTGTTCTGTCAGTCGACCAAATATGGCCCAGTCTGGCCGACCAGTTCCTTTTCTGCAGAATGAAGTTAAGAGTGTTAGACTGGTGTCTCGCTGGACAGAAGAATCTTATTAGCTTACTGTATAAAACTGCCCAAAACAGTACAAAACACCACAAAAAGAATGTATTATAATACATAAAAATGATAACTTCTTACCTTGGTATTAGAGAATTGCATTCTCCAGGATCTAGAGGATTAATATCACAGTTCTCATAATCAAAGAGCCCATTCCAGAGGTGTTTAGCTAGCTGGAACGCTACCTTCCGCTGGGCCAGTGTCACCTCCTTACCGTGCCACACATACACCTCACTGCCAAAGTCAAACACTAGCACCTGAAAGAATGAATGCAATAACACAAATTAAATACAAAATATTTTCACTTTACTGAAGTCAAGAATATACTAAGAACATCTAGAATCACTTTAGGTGTATACAGGTAAAAAGAACATGTGTCCAAAAATGTGCGAGTAGAACAGATGTGAATTTGTATCAAAGCACCGTTTTTGACTCTAAAAAAAAGTGCCTTTTTTTAATACACTGAATCTAATTAGGGCAGTGTGGATGCATAGCTGGATTGGGGTAAAAGGAGCTGAAATACCAAAAATGGGTGCAGTTTCACGACAGTTTTATAAGATCTGTATTATTAAAATGGATTTTGGCCTTTCCATGGTTAAAATAAACCTGTATTAAAAGAAATGCGTAGGTCTAGCCTTTAGTTACCATGCTTTCCAATTCAGAGTCCTGGAACAAGCATGCGGCACTACACTGCATGATCTGTTCCAGAAAGAAAACCAGAAGCTAAGTATTTTCAGAAGAAGGTCACCAATGGCAGTCTATATTTCTTTCTTGTTTATTGAGGGACACAGGATTTAGATACATTTGTTCATACTATCACTTACAGGGGGATTTGAACACTGGTAAACAAACAAGTCACCAGACCAGTATAACTTCTCCCACTACTAGCATGCCTCAATTTATTTTGCCAGTGTCCTATGAGGATGAACAGTAAAATGCTAGTCAATTTTATCCTACACTCAAGAAAATTTTCTATCTATAGTCAAGATTCACCAACAAGCTGTTCAAAAGCTGGTCTCTATATGCAGCTATCCAGATCGGTGTATCCTCAGGAGGAACTTTAGAGGCAATACCAAGCCCCCGCTGGACTGGACAATTGCGGGGCTAGCCTGGAATGTGATTTTTGGGCACTCGGTTATGCATTGTGGTGCTTTCAAGTCTTGAGTGTTCTGTGTTAGTTAGCCATGGAGCCCTTTCCAGGTCCAGCGCCATTTCACAGCCTCTGGTGTGACCCAGTCTCTGAAGACTCACTTTTCAAGTAGGCAGTGTACGCCGAACACTGCATGCTACATTGTTAATATGACCATTAGACACCATTATTACCCTCTTTTTTTTGTTTGTTTACTGCAGAAAGAGTTAATGCTAAGGAGATTGAGCAACAAAGTAATCCCTTAAGTGGCCTGTCACTTATGCACACTCAGTAACACGTTATTACCACTGCATCTTGCTGCAAGTGACACAGGAATGATTCTTGGTTGGTCTTTGCTGCCCTACAGTGACCTGGTCGCCTAGGGACGCCTAAACCTCTTCTGCTACCAGCAACCAGTTCATATTAATCCGCTTTTCTCAAAATGTTTAAAGAAAGAAGTAACTGAGTTGATTACAAAAGTCACAATGCAATAGTAGAGTAAAAGGAAACATCTGGCGAGTTCCTGTGGTGGGATGAAGTGTTTTTCCTTCAGAAATCTTGATAAATAACCTTTGAGGGTTTTATTTCTACTATTACTAAGTGAAGGGATCACAAACCTCTTTAGACTGTAAAAGTGAGCACCGAGGAACTTTACCCCAGAATTCATCTACAGGCACCAATTTGTCATCAAGCAAATGGTAGATGCAGTTTGTCTCAATGATTGCATTTTCATACCGCTCATCTTCTTCTGGATTTCCAGCATCTGCAATAAGCACAAACACAGTCATTGAACAATGTAACAGTTCCGGAACTACAAATCTGGAATACTTTTTTTCGGTTTATTGCTGGCAGTGAAACACGGCAAGAGATTAGCTGCCTATCAAAGATCCTTTTATTTTGTTCTCTGCTTCTTATCTTGCTGGGGTCTAGTTAACTCTCTACTGCAAAAACGCTCTCTACATGTACTGAAAAAGCTAGATGGAATAAAGTGCTGGCTGCCTGGCTACAATAACTTCACCGATATAGAACAAGCAGACTGCAGATGAAATCAAACTGAAGTCAGATTAGCCAAGCAACTAGCAATTCTAAAGCAGAATGATAGATCTAGAAAATATTATATATACAGTTAGGTCCATATATATTTGGACAAAGGCACAATTTTAGTTTTTTTTTCAGGTATTAACCAAAACATATTCAAGGTATAGTTATATAATGAATATGGACTGAAAGTGCACACTCAGGTTTAAATTGAGGGTATGTACATCCAAACTGGGGAGGAAGGGTTTAGGAATTACAGCTCTTAAGAGTAGTCCTCCCCCCTTTATCAAGGGACCAAAAGAAATTGGACACTTGAATATAATGATAAATAAAATGTTCACTTTTAATATTTTGTTGAGAATCCTTTGCTGGCAATGACTGCCTGAAATCTGGAACCCATGGACATTACCAAAGACTGGGGTTCCTCCTTTATGATGCCTTTCCAGGCTTTAACTGCAGCTGTCTTCAGCTGTTCTCTGCTTCTGGGTCTTTCTGCCTTACGTTTTGCCTTCAGCAAGTGAAATGCATGCTCAATTGGGTTGAGATCAGGTGATTGACTCAGCTATTGCAGAATATTCCACTTTTCCTTCAAAAGCTCCTGGGTTGCTTCTGCAGTGTGTTTTGGATCATTGTCCATCTGTACTGTGAAGCGCCGTCCAATCAACTTTGCTGCATTTGGCTGTATCTGGGCTGACAGTATCTCTCTAAACACTGCAGAATTAATCCGGCCACTTCTGTCACATCATCAATAAACACCAATGACCCAGTGCCACTGGAAGCCATGCATGCCCATGCCATCACACTGCCTCCACCATGTTTTACAGATGGGTGGAGTGCACAATGATGATCAATTGCAGTGCATAGCAATCAGGCCCTACCAAAGGCCATATATAGAAAAAAGAAAATTGGATTGCTGCACATAAACTTTTATTGTTGAAAAATCACCATACAAAAGGGTGATCCAAAAAAATGGCCAAAGCCATACATCATAGTGTTCAACAAACAGTTTTGGGCTATTATGTTAACACCCTTCTTCAGATCAGTACACATATTGTAATACAAAATGCTACTTAGATAAATATATACATACAACATAATTGGAATCAATTATGTAATTAACTACAAATTGAATGCACATCAGATGAACATCTTCTAATAAAGGTGGTGGTTTAAGAGTGAAAATTCTGTCAGGAAGAAACATCCCCATATTAAAGATGTGGAATGTAGACATAAATACCTAATATATATATATATATATATATATATATATATATATATATATATATATATATATATATATATATGCGCTTTTTATAATAAGGAAACCCCAAGAAAGAAAAAAAATGAAAGTACACACACACACTATTATTCTACAAGATTTATATAGCGCCACCAGCTTGCTCAGCGCTTTACAATACAACGGGAGACAATACAGCAACAATACAATACAGGAGCCCTGCTCCTTGGAGCTTACAATCTAGGAGGGAGGGGCTAGCGGGACAAAGGATAGTAACTGTGGGAGATGGACTGGTTGGAAGAGTAGAAGATTCCAGTATTAGCTGAGGGAAGGATAGGCTTCCGTGAAGAGATAGGTTTTCAGAGATCGCCTAAAAGTGAGCAGAGTAGGCAATAGTCTGATAAATTTGGGTAGAGAGTTCCAGAGGATGGTGGAAGCTCTGGAGAAGTCCTGGAGACGAGCATGGGAGGAGGAGACAAGGGAGCTAGAGAGTAGGAGGTCTTGCGAGGAGTGGAGAGTATGGTTTGGGTGATATTTAGAGACAAGATCGGTGATGTAATTTGGGGCAGAGTTATAAATGGCTTTATAGGTTATTGTTAGTGTTTTGAATTTTATCCGTTGGGCAACAGGAAGCCATTGGAGGGATTGGCAGAGAGGGGTGGTAGATACAGAACGGTTAGTAAGGTGGATGAGTCTGGCAGCGGCATTCATGTTAGACTGAAGAGGGGATAGCCTGCGATGAGGTAGGCCAATGAGGGAGTTACAATAGTCAAGGCAAGATATAACAAGGGAGTGAATAAGTTGCTTAGTGGTTTCTGAGGTTAGGAACGGCCGTATCTTGGAGATGTTGTGGAGGTGAAGTCTACATGAGTTTGTCAGTGAATGGATTTGGGGCTGAAAGGACAGATGGGAGTCTAGGATTACACCTAGTACCCTGCATGAGGGGAGGGACTGATGAGATATATATATATATATATATATATATATATATATATATATATATATATATATACATACACATACATACATACATACACACACACACACACACACACACACACACACACACACAGGTAAAACTCGAAAGATCAGACAGAATATTGTGCACAAGTTCATTTATTTCAGTAATGCAACTTAAAAGGTGAAACTAATATATGAGATAGACTCATTACATGCAAAGCAAGATAGTTCAAGCCATGATTTGTCATAATTGTGATGATTATGGCTTACAGCTCATGAAAACCCCAAATCCACAATCTCAGAAAATTAGAATATTGTGAAAAGGTGCAATATTCTAGGCTCAAAGTGTCCCACTCTAATCAGCTAATTAAGCCATAACACCTGCAAAGGGTTCCTGAGCCTTTAAATGGTCGCTCAGTCTGGTTCAGAAGAAATCACAATCATGGGAAAGACGGCTGACCTGACAGTTGTGCACAAAACCATCATTGACACCCTCCATAAGGTGGGAAAGCCTCAAAAAAGGTAATTGCGAAAGAAGTTGGATGTTCCCAAAGTGCTGTATCAAAGCACATTAATAGAAAGTTATGTGGAAGGGAAGAGTGTCTCAGAAAAAGGTGCACAAGGAGCAGGGATGACCGCAGCCTGGAGAGGATTGTCAGGAAAAGGCCATTCAAAAGTGCTGGGGCCTTTCACAAGGAGTGGACTGAGGCTGGAGTTAGTGCATCAAGAGCCACCACACAGACGGATCCTGGACATGGGCTTCAAATGTCGTATTCCTCGGCAAGCCGCTCCTGTACAACAAACAACGTCAGAAGAGTCTTACCTGGGCTAAAGAAAAATAGACCTGGTCTGTTGCTCAGTGGTCCAAAGTCCTCTTTTCTGATGAGAGCAACTTTTGCATCTCTTTTGGAAACCAAGGACCCAGATTATGGAGGAAGAATGGAGAGGCACACACTGCAAGATGCTTGAAGTCCAGTGTGAAGTTTCCACAGTCTGTGTTGATTTGGGGAGCCATGTCATCTGCTGGTGTTGGTCCACTGTGCTTTATTAAGTCCAGGGTCAACACAGCCGTCTACCAGGAAATTTTGGAGCACTTCATGCTTCCTTCCACAGACGAGCTTTATGGGGATGCTGACTTCATTTTCCAGCAGGACGTGGCACCTGCCCACACTGCCAAAAGCACCAAAACCTGGTTCAATGACCGTGGGATTACTGTGCTTTATTGGCTAGCAAACTCGCCTGACCTGAACCCCATAAAGAATCTATGGGGCATTGCCAAGAGAAAGATGAGAGACATGAGACCGAACAATGCAGAAGAGCTGAAGGCCACTATTGAAGCATCCTGGTCTTCCATAACACCTCAGCAGTGCCACAGGCTGATAGCTTCCATGCCACGCCGCATTGAGGCAGTAATTGCTGCAAAAGGGGCCCAAACCAAGTACTGAGTACATATGCATGCTTATACTTTTCAGAGGTCCAATATTGTTCTATATGCAATCCTTGTTTTATTGATTGCATGTAATATTCTAATTTTCTGAGATTGTGGATTTGGGGTTTTCATGAGCTGTAAGCCATAATCAACACAATTATGACAAATCACGACTTGAACTATCTTGCTTTGCATGTAATGAGTCTATCTCATATTAGTTTCATCTTTTAAGTTGCATTACTGAAATACATGAACTTTTGCACGATATTCTAATTTTTCGAGTTTCACCTGTATATACAAAAGCCAAAAAATAAAAAGACCACAAAAGAATTAGAATACAGATCAAAATTCAAATTTAACCCTTTAGGGGTTAATGTATCCAAACTATGGATTCATTGAACCTCCCATTGTCTAAGTTGTAATTCCCTGTTACCTCCACATATGTTTCTAGGAATTCCATGAATAACCATAAATCTGAGTTGAGAAACTGTATGACCCTTTTCTACAAAATGTCTCGCTAGCGGTAACTTAGTGAGTTTATCTCTAACAGAGTATTTATGTCTAGCTATTCTATCCTTTACCTTTTGGGTGGTCTCACCAATATGGACATTTTATCATAAACCACAAATTATGACTGATAGGTATAGTGTTCCTTGATAGATATACTGTAACCTAAATGAGGATGAGAGAAACATTTTCCCTTTATCATATTGTTACATTGTGTAGAACTGAGACATGGATAAGAGACAAAGTTACGAAGACCCACAAAGGTTAAAAGGAAATAAAGGTGGATTATATTGATCTTATCTTACTAACCTATCATGTAATGTCCTTCCCCGGAGATAAGAAGGTAACTGAAGGAGATTAAATTCTGGTATAGTAGGATAATTAGTACTCAAAATTGACCAAATTATTTTTTTGTGGTTTTGTTACCGTTTGTATATACGTGTGTGTGTATATATATATATATATATATATACACATACACACACATATATATATATATATATATACATATATACATACATACACACACATACACACACACACACACACACACACACATACATATATATATATATATATATATACACACACACATACACATACATACATACATACATACATACATACATATACACACACATATACATACATATACACACACATATACATACATACATATACACACACATATACATACATACATATACACACACACACACACACTTTGTCATTTTTTTCTTGATTATTCCTTAATATATGTACGTGCTTTTTATAATAGCTATGTCTACATTCCATATCTTTAATATGGGGAAGTTTCTTCCAGACAGAATTAAGCCACCACCACCTTTATTAGAAGATGTTCATCTGATGTGCATTCAATTTCTGGTTCATTACAAAATTGATTCTAATTATGATGTATGTATATATTGATCTAAGTAGCATTTTGTATTTCAATATGTGTTAACATAATAGCCCGAAACTGTTGAACACTATGATGTATGGCTTTGTCCATTTTTTTGGATCACCCTTTTGTATGAGGATTTTTCAACAATAAAAGTTTTTCTATGTGTCTATACGCACACACTCACACTGAAAAAAAGGATTTGCCCCCTTCCAGAATTCTTTTGCATATTTGTCACACTTAAATGATTCAGAGCAAACAAATTTTATACACAAAGATAACCAGAGTAACTACAAAATTCAGTTTTTAAATGATGATTTCATTTATTAAGGGAAAAAAAAAAAAAGCTGTCCAAACCTGCCTGGCCCCATGTGAAAACGCGGAGTTAAATTTCACTTGCCACAACCAGGTGTGATTACTACCAGACTTGTTAAATCAAGAAATCACTTAAATAGAAGCACCCTAAAAGATCTAAAAATGCAACACATCATGCCACGATCTAAAGGAATTCAAGAACAGATGAGAAACAAATTGACATCCAGAAAACTATGGTGAGAGCCATTATCCACAAATGGAGAAAACTTGGAACAGTGGTGAACCTTCTCAGAAGTGGCCGGCCTACCAAAATTACTCCAAGGGCATGACTACTACTCATCCAGGAGGTCATGAAAGAACCCGAACTAAAGAACTGCTGGCCTCACTTGCCTCAGTTAAGGTCAGTGTTCATGATTCAACAATAAGAAAGACAGGGAAAAAAAGGCATCCATGGGAGAGTTCCAAGGCAAAAATCACTGCTGACCAAGAAGAACACAAAGGCTCGTCTCACATTTGCCAACAAAAAAAAAAATATATATATATATATATATATTTGAATATCCCCAAGACTTTTGGCGCAAATATTCTGTGGACTGAAGACAAAAGTTGAACTTTTTGGAAGGTGTGCATCTGGTTACATCGGGCATAAAACTAACAGTATTCCATAAAAAGAACATGCCAACAGTCAAACATGGTGGTGGTAGTATAATGGTTTAGGACCAGGATGATTTGCCATAATTGATGGAACCATGAATTCTGCGCTCTACCAGAAAATCCTGAAGGAGAATGTCCATCCTTTATTTTGTGACCTCAAGCACACTTGGATTATGCAGCAGGACAATGATCCGAATAGCTCAAAAAAAAAAAAAAAAAAATTAAGGTTTTGAAGTTGCCTAGTCAAAGTCCAGACTCAAATCCAATTGAGATGCTGTGGCATGACCTTAAACATGCCGTTCACACTTGAAAACCCTCCAATGTGGCTGAATTAAAACAATTCTGCAAAGAAGAATGGGCCAAAATTCCTCCACATCAACATGAAAGACACACTGCCAGTTATTGCAAATGCTTGATTGCAGTTGTTGCCACCAAAAGGTCACATAGGGTCAGGCAGGTATGGACAGCTTTTTTTTCCCCCCTTAATAAATGAAATAATTTAAAAACTGAATTTTGTATTTACTCGGGTTATCTTTGTGTAATATTAAAAAAATGTTTGATGATCTTAATCATTTAAGTGTGACAAATATGCAAAAAAAAAAAAATATTAGGAAGGGGCAATCCTTTTTCACAGCACTGTATAGTATTTTTTTTCGTTATAGATTTGGGGAGGGTTAGATGCTTTGTTGCTTTTAATGCAATATCAATCTATTGTATTGTAGGGAGATTTCTCCTCACTTCCTTTCACAATGACCAAACAGGAAGTGGAGAGTGGAAAATCTCCACCCACGGCAGGAATAACCAAACTTATTAGTGGTACTAAAACCATTCTTCACTCTAATATTCAAAACAAAAGCGCTTTTATTGCTGTCTGTGCCCCAACTTTGAGATCTTCTTCCCTTCCTGTCCTGATGATAGACAGAACGTGAGAAGAAATCTTTGACAGACAAAAGAAACTAGACAGAAGTCCTAGACTTTCATCACTGTCTCAAACATAAAACAATATAACTTGGCACAAAACTTGAATTTACGCTCTCAGAAAAGGACTTGAAAGTTTGGGGAGATAGCTTTCTGATAGCTGTGTCCCACGCAGAACAAGCACTCAAGTTAAACACATTCTGATTGGTGTGGTTGTTATAACACTAACCTCAATCTTGTGGGCATTGGAAGCTTGTATTTTAATAGTCACTAAACCTGGACAGCTTATCAGTCACTGGCTTTAAGCAAAGTGTACAACTTATGCAAATTTAGCACATTATGGGATACAAATAAATATGGTGAAAGGCAGAAAAACAATGTTATTTATATATATATATATATATATATATATATATATATATATACACACACACACACACATATATATACATATATATATACACACACATATATATATATATATATATATATATATATATACACACACACACACACACACACACACACACACACACACACACACACATATACACATACACACATACACACAAATGTAACTTTCCAAATTTCAGGTTGCTGTGCTACATATGATCGATAAGCCTGCTTTAGTACACAGCCATCAGAATTCTCATTCGGTCACAATTACCTTGGTATTCCGTTTGACCACTCAGAAGCTTCCAGAAGTCCCGTGCACCGTGCGTGTGCGTGTTTATTCCCTCCTCCACTGTCTGCACGTACGATGCTCTACACCCCAGCTCCCTCTTTGTCTGGATTATGGTGGCCAATTCTGAGGCCTAAATTAATTAAAAAAGAAAAAAAAAAAATCTTAGTCACATAAAATAGAAAACAAAATCTCTATACTTTTATTCAGCCAATGGCCTATCTGACACTTATAAACAGAACCTTTCACATGCCTTATACTCTTTTATGAGATCATATGGTCCTTATTAGATTCCTCAAGGGTGGCTGGTTGTGGGGTTAAGCACTCATTATATCCAAGTGAGCTGGTAAATTTCAATTTCTCCTGGATCAAAGTTCTTCCAGTTAATATCTGTGGGAATTTTCTTTACAGAATTCCACAGGAGGTTGTTCAAATAATGTGCGATGGTACACTGTTTAGTGTAATCAGTCTTTGTATGTATTTTTTTTCTCTGCACAGACACTGCTTTGTATTAGCAGACTGACCTACACAACATGACCACACAGCTTAACTCATTTCTCTAAGTGCCCCCTGTACAGATTTTGGATACCTTTCCCCCAGTGCCCAAATTATGTCAGTACTTTGACCTAAGAAAATTTAGTTAAAAAGGGATCTGGTTAGGACAGAAGCACCTTTGATATCAATGTTGACTTTCTTTTGAAGTTTCATTTCCCTGCCCTATATGGATATCCTCTGGGTTTACCACCTGTTAAGCCAATGACCTGAAAGAACACTGGTTTAGAGTTCTGACCATGCTAAGTTGCACACCTGCTCTGAGATCTTACTGAATGACAGGAAGATCAATGAACTACCTAGAGTGCTCATTATAATTATACAGGATTTATATAGTGCCAACAGTTTGCTCAGCGCTTTACAATATATAAAGGGAGACAATACAGCAACAATACAGTTCAATATAAGAGGGTTAGGAGGTCCCTGCTCCTTGGAGCTTACAATCTAAGAGGGAGGGGCTAGTGATACAAAAGGTAATAACTGTGGGGGATAAAAAGATAAGAGGAATAGAAGACTCCGCTATCAGCTGAAGGAAGGATAGGCTTCCCTGAAGAGACAGGTTTTCAGAGATCACCTAAAATTGGGCAGCGTAGGCGATAGTCGGATAGATTGGGGTAGAGTGTTCCAGAGGATGGGGGAGGCTCTGGAGAAGTACTGGAGACTAGCATGGGAGGAGGAGACAAGGGAGTTAGATAGCAGGAGGTCGTGGGAGGAGCGGAGAGGACGGTTTGGGTGACATTTGGAGACAAGATTGGTGATGTAATTTGGGGCAGAATTATAAATGGCTTTATATGTTATTGTTATGCTTTGAATTTTATTCGTTGGGCAATGGGAAGCCAGTGGAGGGATTGGCAGACATGGAACAGTTTGTAAGGTGGATGAGTCTAGCAGCAGCATTCATGAAGACTGAAGAGGGGATAGCCTGCGATTAGGTCGGCCAATGAGGAGGGAATTACAATAGTCAAGGCGAGAGATAACAAGGAAGTGATTAAGTTGCTTAGTGGTTTCAGAGGTTAAGAACGGCCGTATCTTGGAGATGTTGTGGAGGTGAATTCTACATGATTTGGACAGCAATTGGATTTGGGGATGAAAGGACAGATGGGAGTCTAGGACTACACCTAGCACCCTGACATGAGAGGAGGGAGTGATGGTTGTATTATTGATGTTAATGGAGAAGTCAGGGGAGGGGGGGCACAGGCTCAAGGGAATATTATGAGCTCCATTTTAGAAAAATTTAGTTTGAGGAAGTGGAGTGACATCCATGCCGATATGTCACTTAGTAGGTTAGTAATGCGAGAGGAGACCGAAGGGGCGAGGTGAGGAATAGAAAGATAGATTTGTGTGTCATTAGCACCCAGGTAGTTCACGGAGAACTACAAGCCTTCAGCTTGTAGGCTGACTGTATTTGTAGTTCATTACAATGGCACTCTTTTTGAATGGAGACAGAAAATGTGGGAAGAGAATTCCTAGGTCGCTGTCATGAAGGGGGGGGGGCAGGATATGGGGGTAGAGCAGGTAGATGCTGAACTTGTTACACCCTAAATACGGGTGCAACACAACAAGGTGAACTTATCCTGTAAATCCAAAACCAAACATTATATTGCAGCTTACCAATTCTTAGACGTGAAGGCTTTGTTAATTTTTTTTTTTATGCTTTTTCCTTTATTTTCACCTGGTGTTCTAGCCAGTAAGTTTGTTTTTCAACAAAACAAGCTGTCCTGCAGTTACTGGGTTGAGACAAACTATTTACTACTCACAGGGGTGCTTACAATAATCAGCTTTTATTTCTTTATGTAAAACCTTTATCCCAAAATTAAAGAAATTGAAGCTGAACTCCAGCTAACACTTTATAAGCAGTTACAGCAATTTGTTAGTGTATCTAAATCTGCTATGACATCCAACACCCCCTCCCCTTTCCCCGTCTAAACATGTCTTTCTGCTCCATCTAAATTTAAGGTACTCTGTAACAGGGGGTATGTTACCGGCCAGATCACCAGGTGAAAACAGAAGGAGAAAGCCTAAAGAAATCTAATGAAGCCACCATATCAGATGATTGATAAGCTTCACTATATAAAATTTTTGGGTTCAATACTGCTTTAAGTTAAATTAGTACACACATTATTATTTTAATTAATACACGCATGGCCTTAATAAATACTCAGTCCTTAATTGTCTTTTTTGGCCTGGAAATGCTTTAATGAGGGGAAAAAAAACCGAAGTATTTCTTTGCAGAAGGGTCAGCCAAGAAGAAGTTTGTTTTTGGCAAGGGTTTACTATTCCCAAACTACAAAGCCGTCTCGGAATAGTAAACTTCAACAACCTCAGAATGACCCCCTCCCCTACAACGCAGCTATCTGTGAAGTAACAGAAACATTCTGCATATGATTGCTGATGTCATGACACCACTGGCAGGATCCTTCCCGGAGGATTTCCTGGCTATGAAACATACACACTTCAAAGTGCTGACATACTGTGAGCGGTATCAGATAATTCAAGAGGCCGTGCCTAGATCTGTCCGATTGTGGCCATATATAGTGTTTTGCATGACACAGCACTTCCAGATACTTGTATCCATAGCACAACTTGTCAAAGGCACTTCAAAGTTCCGGCAGAGTGACAGAATGTCAACATCTCAGGACACTAACCTTGGCTTTCTCAATGACGTTTGCAAACTCTCCAACCCACAGGAAGCAGTAGTGCGGGGAGATCAGCAGGAAACAGTCCCCACTGTTTAGAGAAGATGCTCGGGGCTCCACCAACCTCGACTGGACATGTCTACGTCCTGAAAAAAGCAAAACCGTTTTTGAGGTCAAGGTTTAATTTTTTTTTTACATGTTTCATAAATTTATTTCATACACAGAAGGTAGGTGCTCCTTCTGATGTTATCTGTATCAGTAGTGTAATCCGCATCCCCTGCAGAGAAAAAACAATGGAATATGGGAGAGGTCACAAGGTCTATATTTAATAATCTGAGTAGAATGGCAGAAAGAAACAGTAAGGCACAATCACCGTGCATCACTACTAAACACAAAGAATATATTTATATACTAAGCAAGCAAATAAGGATGACCCCACAGAGGTTTTTAATTTTTTTTAAATTTGTCACCATATGCAAGATATTTATTACGATAATACTGAAGTACTACCAAAGTACACCAATTTAATTCTGGCATAACTGTATTCTTTTATTTAGCAGTTTTAATGACTGAAGTTCAAAATTTCTATAGTCAGGTTATGAATATTATTGTAAATCTGACATCCACTTTAAAATGGAACTTCAGGCTTTCAATCAACATTGACTATTTTTAATCCTTATCCTGCTAGCATTAGTAACTAGGACAGTGGTTTTTTTTTTTGTTTTTTTTTTACATTTCCTCAGTTACTTTCTGGTTTCCATACCTAGGCAAATGATGTCATACATCCCAGAAGTCTTCAGGAGAAGAGGGAGGGTTCTCAGCTCAGCCTATGCCTGAGCTAAGGGAAGATGGATTCCAGGAAGTAAATGCTACATTAAATCGCCTGCCCTCATTCAAGATGGCCACTGCCAGAAATGCCAGGGGGTGCTTTTCAAAATGATTACTCAGCAAAATAAAGCATGGAGACATGGATGGATGGGGGAGCTCGCTTTGAATATTAAAAATGAATTCAATAGCATTTTTGGTTTGTGGTGCTCAGATGCCGCGTAGTTCCGCTCTAATAGGGGCCCCTTTGTCGATTGGAAAAACACTGCCATTTTGCAGTAGTTTAGAGAGATATCCAGGGCATGAGAGTACCCCATATCTCTCAAGATGGCGCTACAACAAAGCGCAATTAAAAAAAAAAAAAAAAAAAAAAAAAAAAGCTTCAAAATAGATTTTGGCTACTTTAAATGATCATTCTCCAGAAATTACTGTGAAAGATGCTTGTGTAATCCCTGCCTAAGTGCCTTAGGTAAAATAGGAAAAAGGTGTGAATTTTATTAACTTTTTAAATTCTTTGCTCTGTTTTGAGAAAAGGAAGAGGCCTGATCAGAATTTGATTTTTAATGGAAAGATCCATTTTACAATTACAATTGCCTGCCTATCCTGCCGTCAGTCAGTTATGATACTTTAGGTCAATGAATCTGGAAGAAGCAGATCAGGAGTTAGGACTTGCTGCATAATTGTTCTAGCTTAGTAAATCAGCGTATGACGGCCAGGCAACCAGCATTTTCATGCGGTGGTCAGCAATGGTAGTTTACATATTTCTCATTTTTCGGTTTAAGTCAGCTGCCTAAAATATGCTTAAAACGCATCATAAGTAGAGCAAAACATGTGAAGGACTTAAAGCTGAACTCCAGGGAAAGGAAAAATACTCCCTTGCAGTGAGGCTGCCCTGCAGTGCAAGGAATAAATGCTTGTTTAAGTAGTTTTCCTTAACACAATTGGTCCAGTTGGATCCTTCATCAAGTTCTGTGGAGAGGTGGACGTAAACGGACTTGTGTCGGTTTACGCCCGACTACCTCAAATCTGATAAAAAGAAAAAAATGAAGGGGGTCCATTCCCCTTCCATCTAGCAGATCGGATTGGAGGGCAGTTGGGTGAGCAAAGCGGGCTGTGTTCATATCCAGGTCTGCTCTGCATAAACAGGGCACACACAGACCTGTCATCTGCCCACTCTGCTCAGCAGGGGACAGCGGACAAATCCCCCGCTGAGCAAACTTATCAATCGGAGGGGCCTTTTTGGTTCCCCCCCTTCCACAGGCTCCCTGCAAGCTACTAGACCCCCTCAGCATCTTCTCCCTTATGCTCTGGTGGTCTCTGGTCCTCAGATGTGGTCAAGTACAAAACAAAGCCCATTGCGCTGCATGACACTGTACAGGACACTGAGGGACAGTCCACTGCCGAAGTATAGAGGAAAGCACAGGCTTGGGTAAGTAAAATAGCTTTTGGGTAAGGAGAAGGGAGGCGGGGCCAGGCCTAAGGGAGACAAAATTTAAAGATGCTTCTGGCTCCTATGTGACTGTGTGCTCCTGCAGCCTGCCTGTGCCTGCTATTCCCTCTCTCTCCTCCAGGTATGCTTTGCACCTGCAAGGCTGTGCTCCTGTGGTTCTATCTGCTGTACTGCTCTGCCTCATGCTCTCGGTTTTGTCTTTTTACAGCAGTGATAACATGCATACCCCCTCTAAAGACCACCGTTCTCAGAGAAGGTAGGTGAGATGTCGTCAGATGTGTATTTTTTGCTTGTCTTGTCTTTTTTTTGTCTGTGCTGCCCCAGCTCCTCGGGTCTTGGTCATGATCCTTTCCGACGATCAGAAAAAAGAAGCTCCCTTCACGGAGAAGGACAGAGGCCTCGTGTTCCCATTAAGCCTCTAGGGGTCAGTGCTCCCCATCACGATACGGCAGAGATTCGCATCATGACCAACCCAGACTAGCAGGATGCTGGGCATGCCATAGAAGAGCCATGCTGGGCAAGACAGCTTGTGAGACTTGCTTCAAAGTAGCAACCAAACACCAAAAACCCGATAAAGCGGAGATGGTATCACTAATGAAGCAGGCATTTGAGGAGACGCAAAAAGCGTTTGAATCGCAGTCGCAGCCTTCAGTCGCCCCAGTTCTGTCCACCTCGCGCTCCTGGTCTCCGCAGATGCCGCCAGCTAGGCAGGTGATTCCAGAGGCCAAGGAACCTTTTGCCTCAGATGTTTTTTTTCTTTCCAAAAATCCTTTTGCCTCAGATGTTGTTTCCTCAAAAAAGGATGAGGGCCGTTATGACCGTTTTGATTTTGCCATGGTCCAGCCTTTCGTGAAAGATTAGGCAGGCTCTGCTTTGGAAAGACACTGGGGAAGAAGCTCAGAAGAAGCAGAGGAAGATTTTCACGAACATGAAAAAGGAGGTAGTGGATTTCCCATTCATGGAAGAAATTCAAGACATAATTACGAATGAGTGGAACAACGTGTATAAGAGAATCACTTTTAAGAATTCGTTTGCAAAGCTATACTCCAAGTCTGAGAGTATTAAGCGTTTGGAGGAGCCTCCGGTGGTGGACGCAGCACTTATGCACCTCGCTAGACACGTAACCCTTCCGCTAGATGACACAGAGACATTCAGCGACGTGATGGATAGAAGAATGAATGTGGATCTTAAAAAGATTTACACACTTGCTGGTGGGGGGAGTAGACCCATGGCTTTGGTGACTATTTTGAAGGTCATGGAGTCCTGGGTTCAGAAGTAGCAGTGGGAAGTGACCTGAGCAAAGCCAAGGTCTTGGACTCCTTTGCCAATTTGAAGCTAATGGCTTCTTTTACAGTGGAGGCATCTATTGACCTAATTAAGATGTTGGCCAGGATCATGCTTAATGCAGTAACAGCCAGAAGAGCCCAATGGCTGAAGCCTTGGGTGGCGGACCCAGCCTCCAAACAAGGATGGTGTAAGATACCATTTGAAGGGCAGTCCCTGTTTGGAAATAGATTAAGACACTGCCGTTGCAAAAGCCACAGGGGGAGGGGGGTCTGGATTTATTACCCAGGATCAATGGCTGCTTCACAGAAGAGGTACGGCATACAAAAATTTGCAAGGGACCAGAGGTAGAGATACCAAGTCTTACAGGCCAGGGAAAGAATTTCGTCATCAATGGTATAACCCGGCTGCAAACCGCAAGTAGGAGAGATCAACTTAGTCTCCGGGACAGGAGACCCAGATCTCTTTTTGACTATCTGCCAGCTCACAATTATTGAGTGGGATCCAGGTTATTCAAGTTCCATCAGGTGTGGGCACAAGAGGTAAAGGAGCCTTGGGTAATTTCCACCATCCAGTTCGGCCATGCTTGGAAGTTCCTGAGGCATCCCCACAGAATCTTTTTTCTGCCAAAATTGCTTTTGGCAAGAGAAATGCAGGATGTTTTATGGCAATACATAGAAACCCTTCTTAACCTGGAAGTGATCCTTGCAGTACCCCAGCAAGAACGTTTTTCTCAGAAAAAAGGAGGCTAATAGCGTGACCCCCTATGAGTACGTGCCATCGCACAAAACACGTCAGGGAGGGGCTACAGCACTAGGACGCCACGCTGCCGGCACCATACCGGTCCCAGCAGCCATCTTGGATAACCATACTAGTCAGTGGTTGGGGGGGGTTACCTGGTTAATAAAGTACCCTCTGTTCATATGGTATCACGCTATTAGCTTCCTTTTTTTCTGAGCTCCTACCATCCACAGAGGAGGCAAGCTATCCATGGGCAGTTGATGTCGATTTAAAAAGGGACACCAGACCTGACCAGACCTTTAAAGGGGACACCCTGGTTCTTTGAGATTGATATCTCTAATTGCGCAGTGTGATTGCATATCTGGCGAGTGCGCAGTCTTTACACCTTTCATTATTACCAATCATTGGGACCAGCAATTTGGATCTGGAAGACCTCTAGGCACCTTAATATTTGGACTTATACCTGACACCGTGCACATGGCAAGTCACTGATTAGTGTCGCATTACACCTATTTATTGTATATGCATTTGCACAAAGTCACTTTATCACCTATTTTGGAACTGTCACCATTTGATATATTGATGCTTTTAAACGTCATGTTTAAGTTGCTACCAAAGCTTGACATATGATATATGGTTTTATTTTCATTTATCATATCACGATTACTAGTGTTTAACATTTTCATTTAAGCGCTAGACCCTGCTGTTTTATAGTTTGACACCCCTGACCCAGTGTATTCATGAAGATTCTTCTGGCCCTAGTGGCATAGTGGGAGTGCGAATATATCACTACTTAGATGACATTCTGCTCCTGAATCAAGACTGAGAGACACTTCTGTCACACCAGAAGTGAACCATGGAGACACTAGAGAACTTCAGTTTGTTAATCAACTGGGAGAAGAGTTACCTTGTGCCAACCCAGAACCTGGTATACCTAGGCGTAGAAGTGAACACTCAGACAGCAACAATGGTGTTACCGGAGGGTAAGATGTCAGGCATCCTTAACATGATGTCAATAGCCCAGAAGAGGCTCTACCTTCCTGCAATAGAATGTATGCGGGTGTTAGGCATTATGACCTCGGCTATTCCGATGATCAAATGGGTGCAATGGAATTCACGTCCCCTTCAGGTGGGGCTCTTAGAACAAGGGAGATTAGAGGATCTTAGACAGAAGATACAAATCACTTCCCAGATGAGAATGAGCCTAGAATGGTTGTCGGGACAGCAAAATCTCCTACAATGCCATTCATTACTTGCGATACAGTGGCAGGTGGTCCAATCGGATGCCAGTGAAGCAGGCTTGGGTGCCATGTGCAGAGTTCACTGGGCCCAGGGCCAGTGGTCATTTCTGGCTGTCAATATGGCTTCCAACATTCTAGAATTGGAGGGCAGAATTCCAAACACTCCTGGCTTTCAAAAGGCTCATTCAAGGTGCACCCATTCTGATGAAGTTGGACAATACAATGGCAGTAGCCTACAAATGCAGATAAGGGGGCACCCGCAGCTTACCCCTCCTGACGGAGGTTACTCCAATTATGGAATGGGCCCAAGAAAACTTAAAACTGCTAACAGCAATGTATGTGCCCGGTCACTTGAATACCCTGGCGGATTATTTATCCAGAACAAGTTTGGACAACAACTTTCACCTCAAATTTTTCGGAGTCTAGTGGCATGGGCCTTTCTGCCGGAGATAGATCTGTTTGCCTCCCCGGAGAATACCAAACTACCTCGTTTCTTTTCTCCAGGATCAGTCAGCCACAAGTTATGGGGTGGATGCATTGACAATGGGAAGGAATTTTAAGACTGCGTACGCCTTTCTTCCAATTCCAGTGATGCTCAGCTTGCTGCGCAGAATACACCAGGAGAGGGTGACAGTTCTGTCAGTAATATCAAATTGGCCAAAGAGACCGTGGTACCCGCTAATCCATTCATTGAACATCAAAGAACCATACCCTCTGGCAGTGACACCGGATCTGCTGATGAAGGGACCCATTCGGCAACCCGCTCCGAAGAAACTCCGGCTGATGGCCTGGGTCTTCAAAGGCAAAGGCTGATCAATCTAGGATGCCCAACTAAGGTTACAGATACCTTGATAAGAGCCAGAAAGGACAACACCAACACAGCCTATAGCAGGATATGGAGAAAGTTCGTGGAATTTGCAAACAGGCATGGCTTTACGCCAGATAACCCAAGAGTCTGCCACTTATTGGAATTCCTTCAGGCAGGGCTGGATATTGGTCTGTCTGTGAGTACTCTGAAGGTTCATGTTTCTGACCTCTCGGCTTTTACAGGTACCCTATGGGCATCGGACTCTTTAGTGGTGCAGTTCTTTAAGGCAGCTATCCGCCACAGACCACCCAAGCCTCTGATTTTCCTGAAATGGGACTTGCTATTGGTGTTGGATTTCCTCTCAGACACCTTCAGTCATCCTGTTTCACTATGGCATCTTATTCTAAAAACAGCGTTTCACGTAGTGATAACATCAGCCAAAAGAGTCTTGGAACTAGAAGCCTTAGGGTTTAAAGAACCCTTTCTTTCGTTCTTTCTGGATAAGGTCATGCTTGGACCAATGCTAGGATTCGTACCCAAAGTTGCCTCCAGGTTTCACATAATGCAAGATATTACACTCCCGATGCTCCTTTCAGAAAATTCCCATGACCCAAATCCATTGGATGTTGGACACTCATTGAGAGACTATGTGGACACTATTTCCGAGCTCAGGAAGTCAGATCATCTTTTCATAATCCCCAACGGTGCACGGAAAGGCTGGAGAGCTTCTAGTAGAGTACAAGTGCACAATCCAAAGGCACATGTTCCTGCTTTAAAAATGGCTGTGTGTATAAGTAGGTGCTGTAGCGACCGTCGGCTGGAACCTAAACAGAATCAGCAAGGGAGAACGTCACCAGCACACTGAGGATCACCAATATGGGTCCAAATGTTTTAATGAACGATCACATAGTTACAGAAAGGCAACCTTTTGGAGTCTCGCAGGACCCCTTCATCAGGCCTTTCTGTAACTATGTGATCGTTCATTAAAACTTTTGGACCCATATTGGTGATCCTCGGTGTGCTGGTGACATTTCCCCTTCTAGTAGAGTAACCGCTACATGGCTGGTCAAGACCATCGCTTTAGCTTACAGAACGAGAGGGTTGCCTGTGCCTGAGGGGGTCACGGCGCATTGCACTAGAGGGGTTTCAACCTCAGTTTCCCCGGAAACAATCTGCAAAGCGGCTACATTGTCTTCTGTCCATACCTTCATGACTCATCGTATAGAACCTGCGGCTTTGACTACTGCCAATTTTGGCAGGGGTATCTTGGCCTCTGCTTCCATTCTAAATTAAATTGGTTTTGCATTACCCTCCCATGTGCGGCTAGTTAAATCCCAGCTGTGCTGACATGGAGCCGTCAGGAAAACAGAAAATTTAATTCAAATACTTACCGTAATTTTCCTTTCCTGACGAGCTGCATCGCAGCAAAAATCCCACCCAGTTTAGTAGTACGAGTTACAGAACACCTAGGCTGAGGTGGATCGAAAATGTATTGTTACGTCCTGATCAGGCAGGGGGTGGCGGGGCCTCACCCAGCTGTGCTGCCATGGAGCTCATCAGGAAAGGAAAATTACGGTAAGTATTTTAATTCAATTTTCCGTTCTATCCTGTATAATCTGTAATAGCTGCAATGTTCCAAGCTATCTATACACAAAGCAATTCCAAGCTGTTGACATCTTATAAAAGTCACGGTAGTACATATTGGACAACACACTGAGGGTCTGTAATCGTAAAAAGGTTAAAAGCCCCTATATAAGGATGTGCGCTCACATTTAAACCACAATCAGCATGCAGATTCTGTGAAGCCAAGCAAACACAAACACTAAACTTTAACACTAAAGCAAGACATGCCCCTGTAGGATTTTGTGGCCAGTTAATACTAATTATGTCATTTCAGGAAAACACTCAGCAGCAGTGTAGAACAAATTGTTAAATACAAATGGATATTATGGTCATGTACATGTTTTTTGAGTTCATTAGTGGAAGGCAAAACTTACTGCTTTTCAAACATGGGCTGCCTTTAATACAGAGTGATAGATTGCAGATATCTGCTATGACAAAGGCCAGTACATTGTTTTTTCTGCATTTCCCAAGCACTTGCATTAAAAGTCTAAAATGCATCCAAGCAAGAAGGAACTCCCTTGTACCGAGCTGAACAGGGCTGCCACATAC
Source organism: Staurois parvus (assembly GCF_062004578.1). Lineage (NCBI taxonomy): Eukaryota > Metazoa > Chordata > Amphibia > Anura > Ranidae > Staurois > Staurois parvus. Next base: position 1,608,563 of record NW_028317857.1, on the reverse strand, counting down.
ACCAAGTACGCTGCCTCGTACAAGTGGGAAAAAAAGTTGATTGGGCACAACTACTTTGAAAACAAATCTGCAGCTAATGGCAATGAAAATAGTATATGCAGTAACACCCAGTCACATGTTTTCCTAAATACACTGAGAATGGCAGATAAGGAAATAACAGACTGTTCTCAGGCCAGGCCGAATGGCCTAGTCACTCGCTACGTACCTTTAATCTGTATTAACATAAGCTTCTTATAGGGCACAGCACTGTTGTTCGAGTGTTGTTCTGTGAGGTTAACACTGCGTAAACTGACACTGCTGAAGTTCTCTTTGCTTGCCAGCCCGGCAAGAGCCACTTCGGAGAAGTTTGAGTTCTTAGACACTAAAAGAGAAAATGGTTATACTTTTGCTGTCAATTCTATATAAATATGCCAAAACCTCACCCAGAACACCTAGAACTTCATAAGTCCAAGTGGTCCACCCAACCCTGCTGATAAACCTGTTGCGCCTCCAGCCAATTACTGGTTTCATTGTTTATACCATCTCACGAGTTAAGTTCGAAACAATTCTTTTACTTTATGATAAACAATTCAAAAAATAGTATTTATGGCCGGCAGTTTTAATCTTATACCCCAATTTGAAATGAAGCCCTTTATCGGGAGGTATACCACCCCTCTTAACCTTTTTTTTTTTTTTTTTTTTTTTTTAAAGCTCAACTCCAGGCAAAAAACTTTTTTTTTTTTGTGTTTGCGTTTAGGAAAAATGGGGAAGGTTTTGAACTTTTGTAGAAATGCTCTCTCACGGTTACCTGTTTACCCATTGCGCAGATGCTCTTAAATTTCTTGAACAAGAATGAATTTATTTTCTTTTAGTCTAGAAAGGTTAAAGTCACTTTTGGGAATTTAATTCTTGGATACATTTTCATAGTGGTTTTGTACATATATTTTAATTTGGACATTTTTTTTTCCTTTTTAAATCAGCCATATATGAACTGCTGCATATTGAAATTTTGCATTCTCATTTTAAAGTGATTTTCAATGCACAAATTAAAAAAAAAAAAGACAAAAAAAAACAAAAACAAGATTATACTTACCTGTTCTGTGCAATAGAATTGCGAGAGCAGCCCCAAACATCCTCTTCTCGGGTCCCGTCTTCCTGCTTCCTCCTCTTCTCGGTAGCACCGAGAAGCATTTTCCTATAGGGGCCCACCTTGGTGCCCGCTCTCAAGCCTCGCTGCCTGTGTTTGTAGGACAAAGACATCAGGACTCGGCCCTGCCCCTTGCATACTGTTTCCTGCTGCCTCAGCAAAGTGGGACCAGGAAGTGAGGGAAGAAGCAAGCGCTGCAGTTGCCCACAGTGCTAGATTTGGGGGGGGGGGGGGGTCCGGAGGGTGATCATCAGTACTTAATGCATTCCTTACATTAAGGTAAAAAGTGTTAAGGTAAATCATGTTTAGGCTTTAAAACCACTTTAGGCCAGCAAGCAAAGCTTTAGGGTCCTTTTCACTATTTCTGGGCTCCCTCTCTTATTATGGTTTACAGACCCCAAAATCACAAGATGAAATTTACATACATGAGTGAATACCTCATTTTTCAGGGAGCTCCATCATTTTAATCATACAACCTACAAAATGCTTCAAAAGCAGGCAGACACCAAATGTGTTGGCTTGTTAGATTACTTATAGTGCTGTGAGAATCTGTTATCTTTTAAAATTTATTAGACATGTTCAGTCCTGTTCAGTAATGACAGGTGAGAAAAAGGTCTTAAACAGCATCTATAAACAATAAGCTTTAAAAGACAGTTTGCCTTTTTTCGGTTTTAAACCTTTTCAGGAACTTAGAACAGGAGCTGATAATCCGCATCCATTTCCTAACTAAGCCCCAGCAACTAGTGTCATACTGTCCACCTCATTACAGTATTCTTAATCCTAAAAAAGGCATTTGAATACTCAGTTTAACCAAAGACATTTTTTTACGATTTGTAAAAAAAAAAAAAAAACACTAAAAAACATACTTTTTTCCACTTTCATTCGTTTGGACTCCATAAAGGCCACATTCAGCCTGGTTTCTGTATATTCCTGCAGAAGATCATCTCGAGCAGCAAGCATTCTCAGTGGGTTTCCCGAGGCCTGCACTCTGCGTACGGGCCTGACTGCACGCTTGTGTTCTGCGACAGTGGAGGTCAACCTGGGGTCACATGAGAAGGGAGAAAGGGGAGTCACATGATGTTCAGTTCTGCACTCCATACTCTTCCAACTCCATAAGCTCCTTAAACATTTCATATAGAATCATTAACTTTCACAACACCTCTGACTATTTTAAAATTCCTTGAATCAAGGTTTTCCAAAAAAGTGTGGATTGTTGAGCTTTCGTAGGAGAGGGAGAGGGAAAAATTTTTCCAATGGAGGCCCCTCACTTTTTAAGATATCTTTTCAGTTTGCCCCCAATGGGACAAACCACAAAAAATAAACCGGCATAGGCTTTATGTCCTTCACTATTCTAGTGAAAATTTTGGCTATGTGTACACTATAAAGCCTGGCTGCAAGTTTCTGTTGCATTAAAACATTTTCTTCACTAACCGATATGCTTCAAGTCAGCACAGTATAAATTGTATGTAGCCCCAGCTACATACAATATAAAGCGTTGTGTTCCAGCAGAGTATAGGGACTTCCTGTCCCATTCCTGGAACAATCGAATGGGGCTGAGAGCTGCTACACCATTTACAGAAAGCTTATTATCTGAAAGAGTACAAGGCTTCCTCTGATTGGCCGAGATCATGACATCATCCTCCCACCTCAGCCAATCAGAAGCCACCTTGTATTCATTCAGAAAATACAAAAGGTCAGTCAGATGGCTGAGCAGTGCTCAGCCGGATTTGATTTTGTTCTAAGAAAAGGATAGAAGTCCCTATATAGCTGCTGGAACACAGCACTGTATACCATATGTAGCTGGGGTTACATACAGTTTAACCATTTCAATACCGTGCAATTTTACACCTTCCTGCCCAGGCCATTTTTCAGGTTTCAGCGCTCTCACACTTTGAGAGACAATTGCGCGGTCATACAACATTGTACCCAAACTAAAATTTTATCATTTTCTTCACACAACTAGAGCTTTCTTTTGGTGGTATTTAATCACCGCTGGGGTTTTTATTTTTTGCTAAATTAACAAAAAAAAGACCAAAAATTTTGAAAAAAAACCACATTTTTCTTTGTTTCTGTTATAAAAGTTTACAAATAAATAATTGTTCTTCATAAATTTAGGCCGAGATGTATTCTGCTACATGTCTTTGGTGAAAATAAAGTTATAGAGTTCACAAACTATGGTATAGATCTGAATATTGATCAATCCTGAAGTACTGACAGCCAATCTAATTTCTTGAGGTCCAAGAATGTCAGAATAGTACAGATATCCCCAAATGACCCCTTTTTGCAAAGTAGACAGTCCGACGTACTTCATAAGAGGCATGGCGAGTTTTTTGAAGTTGTATTTTTTTGTCATAATTTTTCGGAAAATGAAAAAATTAAAACAATTATTTTCACTATTTTTTTTTTTACATACTGTCACCAGTGCAGTACAGCGTCATCATATAACTGGCATGGCGGTGAACAGGGGACACTGACTGGTGACAGTATGAAAAAAATTTATATATATATATTTTTTTTAATTTTTTTTAATTTTTTTATTATATTTAATTTATTACATTTTTTTTTTTAATTTTTTTTTCATATTTTACTATGACAAAAGTAGTACAATGTTACCATAGTAACATTGTACTACTTTGGGGAAGTGATCACTATTTTTTTTTTTTTTTACACAATTTGCTTATAGCAAAGAATTACTTTGCTATAAGCAAGCATTTACCTGAATGAAATCGATTCATTCAGCTTTTTTTTTTTTTTTTGTGCTTAGCTGTGATTTGGTCACAGCTAATCACATGACATGTGCATGTGATTAGCTGTGACCATTCACAGCTAGGCACTAGTATACAATGGATGGCATCATGAATGAAGCCATCCATTGTATACAACTGTCATGTGACCTGCTGTGATTGGTCACAGCAGGTCACATGGTACCAGCAACGGGAGCCGGTACTCGGATCTGTCATCGGCCGTGTCCGAGGTGCACGGCCGGTGACAGATCGCACTGCTGCGCCGCTCTGCATTAGCGCAAACGGCGCATGTGCGGGAGCACGCCAAATGGCGTGCACCCGGAATGCAGGGACACATTTAACCATTAGCCGCCAAACGGCCATTGGCCAGGCGGCTAATGGTTAAATAGCACTAACAGGAAGCACATCTGTTAGTGAAGGTAATGGTTCATTTGGACCGCTCAGAGCCTCTGCAAGTCATAGGTATGCAACAATCAAAAGAGCCAGCAACTCAAAAAGGTTAACATCCAATATTCTTTATTGAAAACAAAATTCCAGGAACAAAGCAGGTAACCTGTTTCAGCCTATGCAGGCCTTCGTCATAACAATTAACATGCACAAGTGATTATGTAGGTGACCTCCCACGTTAGCATATAACTGGCCAACTGGGGGAGGAAACAAAAACCCAAACCTGAAAATCATTAAAACACACTTGTTACACAAACAAATCTTTTTAAATCCAGCAATAAAACCAAACTCAATATACCATGTATATGTACTAAATGTTGTGTTGGAGCGAAACACTAAAAAGTTCACATAGCACAGAAAGCTGGGACGATGTCATTTCCCATATTAGCTCCCCTTTCCTACTTTTAGTTGAGAAAAACAACTTGTGTATGCTCATTCATCAGATCCTAGTTTTTAAAGAGGCATGTACCTCGAAAATGTGCTGCCTCTTTCTTCTAGATACCCACTAGGACAGCCGGCACCCTTTCCATGAAAAAGAGCAACCAGAAGAGCTGGACCAGGGGTGGGCAAACTTTTTGACTTGAGGGCCGCAATGGGTTCATATATTGGACCCGGGGGCCGGACCAAGAGTAGGTATAGTAATTCATCCCCCATAGTAATTCATCCCCCCTATAGTAATTCATCCCCCCTATAGTAATTCATCCCCCCTATAGTAATTCATCCCCCCTATACTAATTCATCCCCCCTATACTAATTCATCCCCCCTATACTAATTCATCCCCCCTATAGTAATTCATCCCCCCTATAGTATTTCATCCCCCATAGTACTATTCCCCCCCAAGTAGTAAGCCAAGTCCCCCCTGTGTCAATTTACTTACCTTTGCTCCGCGCGTTCCTCTCGCCGTGTTCCCGCGCCGTTCTGGTCTTCAGGGCGGACTGTGAGAGGAGCCTAGCTCCCCTCACGTTCGTCACGCTGCCCCGCCTACACACATGGACAGATACAGCTGGACTGTCACCTTGTGATCTGGCGTGCACTATACAAGTTGTATAAATGTGAGCTGTCACCTTTTGTTCTTTTATCTAATAAATGTCCTCTGTTTTTATTGCACAAGATTTATGCACTCTTTCTTCTTGTCATTTCAGTGGATACCCTTCACTTGTATTGGAGCTGCTGGATCAAAGTGCTTTTCCTTGTTTGTAAACTTTTTCCATCCATCATATATCTGCCCCTACTACACCACAGGCCTCCAAGGATACAGCCTACAAAGTACTGAGCACAGTTTCCCTTTAAGGTGATCACTTGCCAGCATGCAGATCACACTGCTGCTCTTCCTCGGCTCTAGTTTCTGGCTTGTGGTCGAATATTGGGGAATATTTTCCATTTATGGTAAGGCATGAACTATACAACCTAAATGACAGTCCATCAAGAAAGACTTGATTACACAGAGTGCTTGTAAACAGATTTAAAGCATGCTGTAGACTGCTCTACAAAGCCCCATTAGTAGGCAGAAAGCTTCTAGAGTGAAAACAAGCAATAAAACATAGATGACATTTAATACCCATTATGCCAATTCCCCCTGGCTTTTGCAAAGAGAAAAACTAGTCTTTGAGAGCCACAGGGGCCACGATTCACATGAGTAGGCACATATGTTCACCGGATGACCCTTAACAGCCTTTTTGCTGGATTCTGCAGTTTTTCCAGCGGCTTTTGAAACTTTCATGGTTAGCATATTCTCTCTAAAAAGAAAAGCATATTAATGCAGAAATTAAAGTGGCCAACGCTCCATGCACACTAGGAACCATAAAAAATGCTGGAAAAATGTCGCATTAAAAATGCTATTAGCATTTTTTTGTAGCGTTTTGATGGTTATTAAGGAGCGGGTCAGCAAGCGGCTGCCCCCTTAAACTATGATTCATCAGCTGACAGCTGAACGTAAACAAAAAAATTGCCAGCAAAATTACAGCAGAAAACACCACGTGGGCCCTTCCACCCCCACCCTCCAAATCCACGCCAGCCCCTTCTCAAAAAAACCCCCCCAAAAAAAAACTAATTCACAAGGGGGGGGGGGGGGGGGTTGTCAACAAGGGGGCACACCCTGCTCCATGCTCCGATTAGGATCTGGCATTAATTTTGGGGGATCCCATGCCATTTTTTTTTTTTTTTTTTTAAATTCTGGCATTTGGTTCCCCTAAACTCCATATCAGACCTGAAGGGCCTGGTATGGATTAGGGGTTCCCCCTGTTTTTTCCTCAAATTTCTTTTATGCTGTCAGCAAGGCATGTTTAGGAGCATGCTGGAGCATTTTTGTAGGAGAGTTTTTTTTTCTGCTGGCAAATCACTCCCAAAAACACAAAAAAACCTACAAGCTGAGGCTTGAAAAACACTTCCAGCCTACAATATTGTGCATGGACACTTAGGATAACATTGTAACGATTATGCGCAATACAGACATGGAAGCTGTACACGACAGCTATCTTGTTAGGGTCTCAGCCATTTTGTTTTTCATGATCATCTTTCTCCAATCCTCCTGAAAATGGAATTTGTTGCTGTAAGTTGTAACGAACTTCAAAAGAGCCTCTTATCCTAACTAAAACACAAATAGAGGCCAGCTCCAGAGCTGTAAACCGCTAATTAGTCTTGGCAGGATGTCTATTTTGAAAAGACACTTTTCCTCTGTCCTAACGTAAAACAATAATTCAGTCCAGCCCTCACACATGAGCTGTTAGGCCGTTAGAGCTCTAGGAATGCAGAGCGTGTCATAAAACGTCTATTCCACATGCAACAATTCCGCATACAAATCACAGAATTCAACAGGAACTGGGCACATTAATACTAGGTATATATTTCAATGCCGAACCAAACAAGGTCCTACATGACTGTTCGCACATAGGAAAGGGGAGAAAGCAGTCTCTTCCCTCCTGGGTGACAAAGGTATGCTGTGTTTGGTTTCCCTGGGTTTGAAATATAATTCTGAATATTAATCTGCCAGTTTCTAAAATACCACCTGCACATACTGGAAATTATTATTAGTATGAAATTGTAGTTGGGACTTGGTCATAAACTTGGTGACCTCCTAGCACCCATCACCTAAACCGGAGGATTGGTCAGTTGTTCTCGGGCGACACTCCCTTAATATCACAGAAAAGGACTGACAAGCCCCATGAAGGGAGCTCTCGTTTAACATCAATAAAGAAATATCTTAAACTTGGGAGCCAAGGAAACATTTTTGCTCGGACAATTGGACTCTGCTAAACCAGGACTTTGCAAGTATTCTGCCTTCTTAACTCCTTTCTTTTAGGTCTCTGTTGCTTTATTGTTCTCTTTATGTCTTTGTAACATCTTTTTCTGTAAATATTTTAATTGAACCATTTGACCTTTTTCGTAATAAACCCTATTTTGAAAAGTGTTGAAATGGTCTCTAAAGCTTTTAATGCAAACTAAAGAATCCCTGTCTCTTGAAGAGTGCTACTGTATGTAATAATCCTCTGCAACACACACTGTCACAGACAGGGATATTCAGACGCTTATGCTAAAATCATAGTGTTATTGCTAGGATTTGTAAGTTTCCTCCTCTGGAAAGGCGGTGGTGGCAGTGAGTAGGGTTCATTGCATATTTAACCTAACCCAGTAACAAATCGCTCTCAGGCTGCTGGCACACAGATTGTGGTCCCGTGAGCTGGACAATCTTTGTGCAGGGTGCAGCTGAGAGTGGCATTGTTACCCAAGTGACAGCGCGGTGTGAGATTGGCTGGTCCTTTGTCACGAGTTGGTGAGGACAGGGGTCAGGCACTGCGTCCGTCACAAACACTATTCAGCTCCTAGGTGCTATTGACCATTTATACCTTAAATGGTACCGGAAGTGAGGTAAGAAGCTCTTTTGGCGTTTTGGTGGCGGCAGCACGTTTTCCTCTACTGGGAAGTGGAGGATATCTGATAACAGCACAAGATCATCGATCACACTTGGCAAAAGCACTTGATTGTAACACTGCTGCTATATATGAAAGGTGTTGTTGTGGTCAGCACGTTCTGCATAATTTAGATCAGGTTGTGCACTTTATTGGACACCTTATATGACCTTTACACATTTTTTTCATTTTGGAAGTGATTCTTTGCACTTTAATTAGATTTTTTTATTATTTAAATTAGCACTTAGTGCTGCTTATAGTTTTGTATCCAGGGCTCTGTTAGAGATTTACCTTCACCTACCTTATCCTACTTTAACAGAAATAAAAAAAACTTTGCATTAGTACTGTTGGGAGTGTTACCTTCGCTTCCTTTCTGAAAAAACATTGGCACCAAGACAAGAAAGTGTCCTGTCACAAGTATAAGTCAGATTTGTAACTACGTGTAGGTTCTGTATAATTAATTGATGTATAAAAGGCATGCCTCTGGCTGTGAACATATGTGCTCAAAGCCACATGAGGGAAAACGAGGGATGATGATATAAGGGGATAAAGAAAAAAAAAAAAAGGTACAGCTATAGAAGACCCACGGGTCAGGGAAGCATGGGAAAGTCAGGATTATGACTGGGAAAACATGACTACACAGCCGGTATGGGTATTATTACACCAGCATGGCTGCTCCAAATGTAAACAAGCTACACCGTACTACTTTTCAGAGAAATGAGCTGGGAGCAGGGATAAAAACAATTACTGAAAACTCCTGGATTACTCCATAAGTCACTGTCTGTTGTAATTTATATCCACATAGAATCTACCTACAAGGAATATCTTCCAAGGTTACAGCTATTTTAGCAAGACATGGTCATAAAAATTGCATCTCAGATTCAATAATATAGAAAGAACATACACACAGCTAACTGGCTTCATTACATAAATATACGGTATCATTATTTAGGAAATCTGTACAGAGATAACTATGTGGCTGTCAGCGCCTTGGGAAATGCAGGTTTCCCAGCTGTGTATTTGAGCCACTGACTGGGAACAAATGTGGAACATGTGCATCTGCAAACCTTTCCCAGGATAGAGTTCCAAAAGGGTAAAGCCACTGGGACAGCACGACAGCCAGGTAACTAGCAATTTATGAACAAGGTTAGCAGCTGAAGTAGTATCTCTCTTTGCACTATCTTCTTTGTGAAGCATCACATCCATCAACTGCCTAAACATACAGCTTGAAAAATACCAAAAATCATGAGCCCAATGCGCTTTCATTTTCACTGGTGCCTAAAGCATTGGTCCACGGAGATCAAACGTTCATCATTAAAAAATGAACAAAATAATTTATAGAACTTTGAATCTTTCACTTGTTTACCCTTGCCTCACAATTGATCTTAAATGTAAAAGTCCAAAATCACTCAGTGCAGCAGAAAAGTTCAATATACACCGTTCAGCCATAATTTTATGACCACTGACATTTGGTTAAGAGAATAACATTGGCTGTCATTACAATGTCATCTGAAAGTCGGTGGGATGTATTAGGCAGCAAGTAAACATGTTGTCTCTGAAGTTGATGTGTTGAAAGCAGAAAAAATGAAAATCGCAGTTTGTTAAATATGGGGCTGCGTAGCCAAAGACCAGTCAGGGTGCCCATGCTGACCCGTGTCCACAGCCACAAAGCACCAGGATCAGGAAGCAATGGAAGAAGGTGGCCTGGTTTAATGAATTACATTTTTTTTTTTACACCATTAGGATGGCCGGGTGCATCGCTTACCTGGAGAAGAGATGGCACCAGGATGCACTGTGGGAAAAATGAAAGTCGGTGGAGACAGTGTGATGCTTTGGGCAATGTTCGGCTGGGAAACCTTGGGTTCTGCTATTCATGTGAATTTTATCTTGGCATGTACTACCTTCCTGAACATTGCTGTTGACCAGGTACGCCCTTCATGGAAACCGTATTCTCTGATGGCAGTGGCCTCTTTCAGCAGAATAATGCACCCTGCCACACTGAAAAAACGGTTCAAGATTGGTTCGAGGTATGCAACAGTGAGTTTGAAATGCTGACCTGGCCTCCAATTTCTTCAGATCTCAATCCAATCGAGCATCTGTGGGATGTGCTGTAAAAACAAGTCCGATCCATGGAAGCCCCAGGTCACAAATTACAGGACTTAAAGGATTTATTGGTGCCAGAAACCACATAATACCTTCAGAGGTCTAGTGGCATCCATGCCACGATAGGTCAGGGCTGTTTTGGTGGCAAAATGGGGACCTTCTCATTATTAGGTGGGTGGTCAAAAGGCTGTGGCTGATCGATATGCATGTGTATAAAAATAACAACACACATGCATCTTTGTTAACACAGCATAAAGAAATAGATTACATACACAAGTCTTTGCATAACTCACATCTCTAAAGCTATCTGGCTACTTACAGGTGTCAGTTCACACATGTACCAGAAGCCATGATGAACTGCAAAGTTGAACAATCTATAGCAATCCATCATCAATTCTGTTTCACTTTTATAAGAAAAGACTGCAGATTTGTTCTTATGATTAATTACGCTTTGCCTTAGTTCTTCAGTGCATGAAACTGCATGGAAGACACAAGTTTGACATTAATAAGGATATATACTCACTTTGGTTCTTCAGAACTAAACAGGATATCAAAGTCATCATCAAAGTGAATATCCACAGGACTGGATGGGATCTCGACTGGACGGTAGAACCTGGAGAATGTCTCATCATCCAGCTTCATCACTTCTTTCACAGATTTACTGGTGACCGTTAGTGTTGTGTCCTGCAGACCTCCAACTGATCAGATATAAACAAAATTAGTTCAAAAAGATGACCACAGACAGAACTTACAAACAGAAGAGAAAATAAGGGTTCAACAGGGATACGCAGCTGGGGGCGTATCCAAACTTGACTTTCACAAAAAAAAAAGTTCCATAGCTCCATATATCTTCAGTCGTCTATGCTTCATTCTAAATCTACTGGCCAATTTTACAAGCAGCTTTCATTTTCAGGCAAAATCTGCTTTTATTATGAATATATTATTATACAGGATTTATATAGCGCCAACAGTTTGCGTAGCACTTTACAAAATTAATTTGTTTAGTTTGAGATACAACAGAGTGACCGATGTTTAAATATAAAAAAAGAAAAAAAAAAAAGAAGGTTTCCTGCAGGTGCACCGCATACTAGCATATTATGACAGACTTACCTGCACACGAAGCCCTCCAGCGCAGCACTGTCACAGCTTCCCTGCACTTTCAACTTCTCCCGGTCATCATTCCGGGTTCACTGGCTCTGGCTGCATCAATGGCTGGGACCGCAATGTCGTCACTCATGCGAACGTGCATGGGAACCCCCAGGCCCAAGCTCTGAAGGTACGGCATGGGTATGCCATCTATTCTGAGACCATGCACTGGTGACATCACAGACTGCATCCCGTGTAAAGATCTCCCAAGCAGTGGAAGTTTTGGAGATATTTGCATCCCGTGCGAATATCTCCTAAGCGTAAGGGCGTTTAGGAGATATTGACTGTACCTACAGGTAAGCCTTCTTATAGACATACCTGTAGGTATAAGTTAAAAAGTGGACTTTACTTCCACTTTAACAGTGTCAGAATGCCAACAATCATAAAATGCCATAGATTATCATGTAAAAAGCTGTTAGGTAAATGAAACTCTTTGGTATTGTGAAGAGACAGCAGTGCAAGCCACCCTCTAAAAAAGGGTCCATCAGCATTCTCTATCCCTGCAGACTCCCAAATGGCAGAATTGTAAGCTCAATAACAAATACAGTATTCCAGGATTATTTATTATTTGGTTTGAGACAGAAAAGAGGTGTCTTGTACAAAATAAGCTTTATTACCCACATGGACCTAGGGTAGAACCAATGTGTACAACCTTTCAGGGCAACAGGTTATCACACCCCTATTTTCCTACAAAGAAAGCCCTCATGGAGATAGTGAGACATTTTAGGCAAGAAGGATGGAAAAAAAAAAAAAAATAGGATACCTTTATTATGAGTTTTGGCTGCTGATTCAAAAAGGCAGTATATTCTTAATGCGCAGTACATTCCATTCACTTTACACCAACACTTACCTTTGTTGTGCAGTTTTCCCAAAAAGGATTCAAGTTTATCCAACTTCCTGTCAGACTCCAAGTTCAGGTCGGCTCTGGCCTCAATTTCTAGAGAGTGAAGCAGAATTTTAGTTCGTTGCTATGCTCCTTTCCTTCCCCAAACTCGAAATGGAGCTGAGCACTTATACATCTAAATGGCTCATCCATGCCGGATGGGTTATAAAATATGACACCATAAACAGTCTACATAAACCCAACCCTATACCAAAACCATTGTGTAGGTGAGGTTTAAAATACATTTGTCTGTCATCTTCAACATATTTAAAGTTGAACTTTAAATGTAAAATTTAGTTCTGCTAGATCACAATCAGGCTGGCCCCTTTTGCAGGTATAGCTATGCAAAACATAAAAATAAGAACCTATACGTTGTAAAATCCAGTAATACACTGTCTCACCCTGCTCAGCACATGCTCAGTTGCTCTCTATTTTTTGCCAATGTGCTTAAAATGTAGAGGCAGATCTGCCGACAGCCTAAAGATTTACTGCTGCTATGGGGCTATGAGCCTCAGCAAAATGGCAGTTCCAGCTAGAAGGAACATGAAAAAGGCTGGAGGCAATTTACAGCACACGCCAATTTTGGTAGCACAATTCTTAATGTGAAATGTAGTTTTCTTGCTAAAGAACATTATTTGTTGTGGTTATGGGTAAAGTTCTCCTTTCATAGTGTAAAAAAACAACACTGCTACAAATATCCTGCCTGCGCATTCCGAGCCCCAAAGTTCTGGCTTACCAGATGGTTCATTCATGAATGGTGATGACTTTTCTGTTTTTGAGATTTAAAAGCTGACCTTAACTGAAAATATAAGTACATTTATTGAAAAGCTGCAATAATATGTCACCTGAAGATCAACGCTATAGCATGATTTACTTTGCTTTCCTTACAGCAACTGTGTAACCATTGCCTTGACATTACATGACCAGGAAGAACAATCTAAATATTTAAATACATCTTTTGCAGTTTAGGTCTATTTAAAAGGAAACTACAGTGGATCCCAACAAACTGTGTAACATTATCACTGTAACCATTCAAATATTTTACAATACTTTGATCACACCTTTACACACCTTAGCTCTGCATTCACGCCTAAGCGGCATGGAAATGCAGACAGAAATATACGCTTCTACCAGCATTTCCAAAAACACGTGCAAAAAAGTGTGTTGTGTTTGCGTTGCCATTATTTCTTAATGGCACCCCAAATGCAGGTAGCAGTTGTGAGTTTTATCACTCAGCCAAATGTGATTAGCTCAGTGCCAAAATATGGTACTTGAGCTTCTTTGGTGCATTTGTTGTGTGACAGGCAACCCATTCAACTCATTGGGCTGTCATGTGCCAAAAATGCACAAACGCAAAATGCGACACACTGAGTAGCGACACTGTGGACACTGCCTTACTAGTGCATACGAGTCAATTTCATTACATTTTACATACGAATTCGTATATCATCTGTTCCATGGTTTATACATATATTTAGGGTGTTACTGAACTACTGAGAATACAGAATAAGCTGTATAAAGTCTGTTTTTAGTTGAGTTTGAGCAGACAGACTAATAATGGGAGCAAAAAACAGTAAAGCAAAATCACTACCAAGCAGGAAGTAGAGACTGCATGTTTAACATATAAATGTGGTCACACCAATCTGAATCTATAATTACAATTTTTAACATCAACGCAGCCTGGTAAATTTGTTTAAATTAAGTGGTTCACGTTTAGATACATACCTAAAAAGCTTTTGTGAAGAGCAGTAGATTGTAGGAAACCTATCATCTTCATTCTAAATCTAAAAACCTCTGTTATTCAGTTCAGTGTTTCCATTTCGGAAAACTATAAAAGGTTAAGAGACAACTTCTACCTCTGGACTCCAGATGGAGCTAGGTCATTATGAAAGTGTTACACCAAGCAAAACAGCACACGTCTAGTCAAACATCCATCCCATGGTGCTTGGTAACAGGATCACAGACAAAAGCCAAATTGTATCACTTGGATGCAGACACAGCAAAACTGCAACTTATCCTGCTTAGAACGCTCACATTTTGTACTATACAAGATTAAAACTGTGATTGTATGAACTCTTTAGGGGCCATTATTATAAGAAGCACCTAAAGTGCAGGTATATGGCATTCAAAGGTGTTTTGTAGGAACTAACCAATTAATCATGAAGCACTCTGAGGGATATTGTGGTTTTTAGGCACTGAACTTTTAATAAGTGCTTATATCAGCATTCACAGGATTATGGAGTTGTAAGCATTTTACATCCACTATAATAGCAAGTGAACATGCATGAATATTATATGAAAATGCTGCAACCATGTCCCATGGCTAGTGTGCTATTAGAAGATGGAGTGCACCCACAGTGGATTCAGGACACCTTGCAGCAAAGCTTTATTTTATTCTTTGTGCTGTGCGTTTTTATTTTCACTGTTTTGTACCTGGAAAATGCTGCATGCATGAAATTTTACAAAATCCTAAAAGCCCATTCACACCAGTGCATGGCAGTAAAAGTTAATGCTATTCATTTTGAAAAGCTCCTCAATGCACCTATATAATTTTGTAGCAACAATTAAGGTGTGTTAGAAAAAAAAATGCTGCATGTCCATTTTTTGCTAGATTGTAGTACATTAATGGATAATTGCAGCGCAATGCAAGTTACCTTAAAGATGATCTATCATTATAATTTTTATTTTACAGTTCTGTTCCCTATGGGATAGAGTACATGTAGTACTTTGTCCCATGTTTGTAAGTGCTTTTTAATCCTAGTTTTGAGGTCTGACCTGCTTCTTCCCCCTCCCATCTAACCGCGGCTGATCTGACAACAGCTAGGAAGGAGACGGCTGATTAATAGCTGCAGCTGGCCTTGGCTGAGAGAACTTTCCCAAGACAAGCAATGGCAGGAGGTATGCCGTGGCTGACATGTACCCTGCCTCTACATTCCTCTAGCTGTTGCTTACCTTGGGAAAGTGCTCACAGCTGGGACAAGCTGCAGCTATGAATCAGCCATTACCTTTGTAGCTGTTGTTTAATCGGCTGCAGCATGAGGGGAGGGTATAGTTCGAACCTCATAACTAGGGCTAGCAAGCACTTACATGGGAAAAAAAGAACATGAGAAAGAACTACATAGGAGACAGAACTATAAAAAAAAAAAAAAATGCTAGATCTTCTTTAATGCACTAGTGTGAACAGGCTCAAAAGACAACACCCACGTATGACTGGTTCCAATTGAAACAATACAACTGCTCAAGCATTTTAATCAGTGTTCTCAACAGCTGCAAACTGCACAGAAAATCATACAATCCCTAAATAAAGCAATCATCTGCCACTGTCATTGATTATGTAAAATAGACCACATGTTATATATACAATGTTTAGTCTAATTACTAAATCTAGGTATTCGCTGAAATCTGGTGTAAAAAATACCCAAATGGATACAAAGACATGATGAATAAATTATATTAGTACACAAACTCTGTATGAAGACATAGTAGTCCGGTAAAACAAACTCGTCAGTATTGCCATTCATGACCGCAAGCCCTGGATGTTCAATAACATCCTATATTCATTCTCAAACTCTAGGAGTCTAAGGAGCATCCAAGGTAAATGCTGAGAGATTTAATAATGTAGACCATTGATTACAATGATTTGCAGCACCCGATCCGGGCGAGTTGCAAGACTACAAGTGTGAACCATGCTCACGACACAACACCACCAAGTTTTATGTACCACCATTTTACTTACCTTCAGCAGGTTTGGAAACGGCATTTGTAGATTTTGGTTTAAGAGCCACAGGTGATGTAACAGGAGACAGAGCTGTAGGTGAAGCCAAGCCTAAATGGAAAAATATATACACTATTACAACAAAATAGCATCCTATTACAGGCTAGCAAAAATGCATTCTCTTTCATATCAATTACATTGAATACATACATATATTTATACACCTGCAGATGAAACTGTTGGTGTAGCCAATCCTACAACTGCAGACCATACACACCCAAACAACGGGACAGACATCATACAGCAACAAGTTTGGGCACAAACCTTTTTTAACCATGCGTCCAGCAACAGTGAACTGAGTTGAGTCATTGGCAGCACCTATTCCTTTTGACTTCCAGGCCTCTTCTCTTATTGTGATCTGCTGCTTCCTTTCTTCAATGGTCATTTGCACCCCACTGCCAGAAGTCACTCTTTGCTTTAATAGAGAAAATCTATAGTCAACAAGCCTATTACAGCAAAAATGGCTCTAACCAAAGAAAACTGTAAATCGAGAACAGCTTTTTTTAAAAATAGGATGCTTAAGGCAGAACTAGGCCCTCCTTTCCTTTACAGTCATCTTAGCCTTTGTGTGACCTGCAATTGATGTGACACACACACACACAGGGTAAGATGGCAATTATAAAGGTCAATTTCCCACATCTGTGGCTTTTTAAACTGCAATTAGTGTGTGTATAAACAGTCAAAGTTTGTTAGCTCTCACATGAATGCTCTTAGCAGGCTAGATATGGAGCCACGAGGAACAAAAAAAAAAAAAAGAACTGTCAAACGACCTGCACAACAAGGTAATGGAACTTTACAAAGATGGAAAAGGGATATAAGAAGATATCCATAGGATTGAATATGCCAGTCAGTACTGTTCAATCACTTAAGAAGTGGAAAATTTGGGGATCTCTTGATACCAAGCCAAGGACAGGTAAAACAAAGCTTGTAGCCACAACTGCCAGAACAATTGTTCAGGATGCAAAGAAAAACCTATAGGTAACCTCAGGAGAAATACAGGCTGCTCTGGAAACAGACTGCGGTTGTTTCAAGAAGCAGAATACAACCATACTTGTCCATTGCCACAAAAAAGTCCAATGACTATAAGCCAAACAACACTTTGACATGCCTCACAGCTTCTGGCAAACTATAATCTGGAGTGATGAGACCAAATCAGAGCATTATGGTCACAACTATAAGAGTTGTTTGGAGAGGGGTCAACAAGACCTATAGTGACAAGAGCACCTTCTCCACTGTAAAGCATGGTGGTGGCTAACTAATGTTTTGGGGGGGTGTGAGCTCTAAAGGCATGGGAAACCTTGTGAAAATTGATGGCAAGATGTATGCAGCATGTTATCAGAAAATACTGGCAGACAATTTGCATTCTTCTGCATGAAAGCTGCACATGGGATGCTCTTGGACTTTCAGCATGACAATGACCCTAAGCACAAGGCCAAGTTGACCCTCCAGTGGTTACAGCAGAAAAAAAGTGAAGTTTCTGGAGTGGCCATCACAGTCTCCTGACCTTAATATCATTGAGTCACTCTGGGAAGATCTAAAATGGACGGTTCATGCAAGACGACCAAAGACTTTGCATGACCTGGAGGCAGTTTGCTAAGACAAATGGGCAGCTGTACCACCTGCAATAATTTGGGGTCTCAGACAACTATTACAAAAGACAGCTAAAGGAGGCAATACACATTAAGAACTAAGGGTATGCAGACTTTTGAACAGGGGTCATTTCATTTGTTTACTTGCTGTCATGTTTAGTTTTAGGACTGTGCCATTCTGTTATGACCTGCAGTTGAATATGAATTCCATAAGGAAAAAAAAGAAATGCGTTTTGCTTGTTCACTCATGTTTTTTTTCAAAATGGTACATAGTGGGGGTTATATACTAAAACCGCATGATGTAAAATCTGGTGCAGCTCTGCATAGAAACCAGCTTCCATTTTTAATGTCAAAGCTTAATTGCTGAAGTTAGAAGCTGATTGGCTACCATGCACAGCTGCACTAGATTCTGAGTGCTCCAGTTTAAGTCATTCTCCCCCACTGTATATTACCAACACTCCAAGGGTATGCAAACTTTTGAGCACAACTGTAGGACACCAGCCATCTGATGGCTTGATAGTTCAGTCGAGAGCACAAGCAACTGTGATAGATATTCACAAGATGCCTTGATTGTAACGGTTGTGGGAAACTAAAAATCGATGGGTTTAGTTCCACTCAAGCTTTTCTGTAAAAAGAAAATATTCATTTCATTCACATCTTAATAGATTTATGATCACCTACTGCTTTATTCAAAAGAGAAAAGCAAAGGTAACGTTCAAACTGCAAAACAACATAGGAACTGATCGGCTATCTTCTCCAAAACTGTTTTTTTACTGTTTAGTGAACAATAAACAGGTACAAGTTACAACGGTCATTTAGTCCATTCACACAAGGAAGAATACTTGCACATATCGATATGCGATCTAAAACCAACACACAACAGTGAATGGTGTGGAAATATTAAGGAACTCTGTTGAGTGCACTCATGGTGAAGTTTATAAAAATACACCACCAGTGGGGATGGAAAGCAGGTAGTAATAAGGATTTGGTGGGGGGGTAGGAAGGTGGGAAGCAGGTGAGGACAGCAGGTATGTGTGGTGGTGAATTGGTGGAGGGAAGGGTCAGACATGGATCATATCTCCATGGATTTGCTGCCTGAAATGCAGGCATTTAAACAGTAAGGCTGTGACCCACGTCTATGAACAAAAGAAGATCTACGGGCCTAACTGGATGGTGTAAGGTGAGAGAGAAAAAGAGATCTCTAATGTGTGGTTTCTGTGTGGACAAGATACATTGTCCACGTTTTGAAACTTGTCAATGGTGTTTCTAACTATGGCAATAAGGTGTTCTATATGTATATCACTGAATCAACATTTACCTTTCAGGACCAACTGAAAACAATTATCTGACATTTGATTGGTTACTTGGGTTTGAGCATCATCATTGCACTGTGTTACTGAAAAAGCCTGGATTGTAGAAAGAACAGAAGCAACATCCTGAAAGTTGCTCAAAGCTATTCTGCATATTTTAGCACAAGGGTTTTTTTTTTTTAATCAGAGAGAGGTCTCATCCAGTGATACATCCTCTTTCTTTCCCCTTTTTGCAGACAGTGGTATAGATTATGATCCTTCATCAACATAAAATTTACACCCAACATTGTATTTCACAAGGCCCAAATATTTAACATTCGGTTCTTTAACCAATGAAAAAAACTCTGTCTTTGCAATGAAAGCTTTTAAACATGGCCAGCCTATACAAGGAGACTTAATACTTACCTGTCCAACCACCAGTTCTTGATCTCTTGAACTAGCATTTGCTGAAGAACCATCACCATCTGACACTGATGGGTGTGCATTTCAGATGCTTTTCTATCCCATAAAAGTCAATAAAAATGCAAAATAAACTCAGGAGCTCAAAATCGCATTTTGAAAAGCTCAAAGCCAAATTCAAAACTGCTCAAAAGCACCTAAAAGCATACTGCATTTCATTTGCTTCAGAGTCAAATGCCTGTGTACATATGCCCTGCGCTTCTTCATTAATACCCAAAACTACTGATGCCAAACACCAACAGCAAGTAGCATTTTTTCAGAGGTGGCCATGAAAAAGCAGCTTGCATGTTTCTATTTTGAAAGGTTTACTTTAGATATGTCCAATATTTTAGCAGAGCTGTTTGCATTTGTCTGCTTAAAATATGGTCATCAGCTTTATCAGAAGCTCCCATGCTGTCAAAGACACTGTAAGGCTTCATCTGACATAGGGAGATGAAAACCACAACAGGAAAAAAAGCATCCCCGGTAATCTACTTCAGCGAGAGAGAACATCTGAGTATATTTAACTGCCTGAAAGCATCCAAGATCTAGTGTACAAGACCTTCTGAGCCTCAATAATGTATATTTGCAGTGTCTATACACAGTGGGGTGATTGTATGAAGAGTCAGCACCCATATTGGTCTGGTTTTGTCTGTCTGATTAAGTAATCTGGTTTTATAAATGAACATTCCATTTTACATCTCTGCTCCAATATAGGCAGCCATTCACAGATACTACAGTACTTGAATTTAAAAACACATGTAAATGATGTATTAAAAATACAGAACTTCCTTAATTAGTGTCATGTATTTCTCCCTAAAAATGTGTCTGAGTAAAATATACCAAATCTTATTTATGGACGGTAAAATTCCTTTTCTCAATGGCTCTGGTAAGTAGGTAGAGCTTAGAACCACTGGGGTCATCAAGAGATATAAGGAGAAGACTATTCGACCTACTGGGACCTACCCAATACTAAAGACTCAATTTTGGGTAGATAGGCCGCAGCTGAATGATGGAAGCCTTAAAAGTTCTGCATACACATGTGTAAAGACTGTATTATTTCAGTAACAATAACTGAGGAAAAAAAGTGCCGCACGGAGGTTGGTCTAGTGAGTAAAAACTTTCAATATTATCCGAAACAACCCCAGCCAGTCTCACATTTATTATTTCTGAGAACATCTGGAATAATATATAACCCTAAGTAGAGTATTAATACTCTAGGGAACAGTTAAGGAAATGAACAGAACCACAGCTTGTCAGTGGAAAATGAAGGGGTTACTCCATTAATGCTCAATAAAACTTGCTACAACCATACATCCATGACTACTTTACAGCACAAAGAGGAATGTGCAAAGTACAGTAAATCAGATTTGATCTCGAAAACCTGGAGAAGGCAGAATAATGAATCCTAATTTCTGACTGACTCGTACACAGTGCTGTATTAAATAAACTCAACAAACTACTACTCATCGTTGTCTCCCCTGGTTCTCAATTTTTAAATTTTATTTCAGGTACTTGTATAGCGCCGCCAACGTACGCAGCGCTTTACAGATATATTGTACATTCACATCAATCCCTAACCCTCAAGGGGTGTACAATCCAAGGTCCCTAACTTACATTCATACACACATACTAAGGCCAATTTAGAAAGGAGCCAAATAACCTACCAGCATGTCTTTGGAGTGTGGGAGGAAACAGGAATATCCAGAGAAAACCCACACAGGCACAAGGAGAACATGCAAACTTAGGCCGGTGGTGCCGTGTAGTGTCTTAAGGTTCAAAAGTGTAAAAAATAAACTTGTATTGTTCTTCATTAACAACAAAGAAAATCTATTTACCTTTTAGAAACCAACTTGTTTCAAGTCAGTGACAAGAAAATAATGGAGCCATGACAGCAATTTCACAACTCAGCAACAAAAGTATTTTTCAGTGAAGGTTTCCATTAGGGCAGACTCAAGCATCTCCATGCGCAAAGCATTAAGGCCCTCTGGCCACTTTAAATGGGCAATTAACAATTGCATGGAAAGAAAACATACCTGTACTATTTCTGGATATGCAGAGTATTCATATTCTGCACTTTTTTTTATATATGCATTGGTATGCCATTCAAAACACAGTGTATTGCAATTGAGTATGCTAAAACCTGGGTTTTTATGTGCATTGTTGCAAAGGTGTGAAAGGGGCCTTGTTACTCTAAGAAATATTTTTATCTGAAATTGACAAATTACAGTTTTTCTTCAGAAACAGCTGCCTCTTATGTTTGAACTGAGACTGGCTATTAAAAAAAAAAAAAAAAAAAAAAAAAAAAAAAAAAAAAGAAGAAGGGGGGGAATTTAGCACTGATGCCCAATTCAAGAGCGAAAAGAACTCCCTTTACAAAAATTGGCACAGGAATTTCATTCTCATACGTCAACCCCAACTGGACAAAAAAAACCCTAAAATTTGGGACAGGGATTAGCAGCCCTTTAACAAGGACATTTGTACACTAACGATCATAGTATTCACTACCAAATTGTTTTCTTGCATATCCTGAGGCCACCACATATTTGCTGCTCTATTACACATTGATACAATTCTCATTACACTGCACTGTATATATTGAATTGCAGATTTAACCACACTAAATTATTTCAAAGTTTAAAAAAATGTCTAAATATACAGACAGGTCAATAAATATTCAAGTAGTAATCTACTAACAGCAAAGGGCAGTAACCCATCACTACCAATCAGAAGAAACCTTACTGCAGCCAGTCCAGTACAACATGGTCAGTTGCTATAGGTACTAGACTTTGCAGCTTTTCCTGTTTCGCGGATAAGCCAAATACATTTTTAACAAACAACCGCAACTCTTTCATGTCCCTATGACTGCTGAAAGTGAATTTTAAATTGCTATACAGTATATGGCAGCTCTTCAGAGAGTCACAGTTAAGGTCATCTTCCATGATGCTATTCAAGCTGTCATTGCTCTGCTGTCAGCGGTCCGCACAAAACAGGATGAAAAGGGGGGGGACTTCCTTGTCATTCCCAGAACAGCCTTTTGTACATAATACAGGTCTTCAAAAATATTTCTTAATGTATTCAAATAGTTGGGGTAACCTCAAACGCTTCACCATTGAGCTGATGTTCCCAGGAAGATGGCTGTGCACAGATGGAGATAAGCCCAATCCAAGGCAGTCTAGACACATGGAGTTTGACCTTTGCTGCTTTAGTCTGGTTCTACAAGGGGTCTAATCTGTGATGTTCAGGATCTGTTCCAGCTGACAAGACTGGACTACCTGTGCCAAACACTTCAAACTGGATTAGATGCAAGTGAATTAAGGACAGAGGCATCCCGCAGTTGGTTTGGAACAGGGCCGGCAGTATGTAAACAATAAGCAGGGAAGCATTAAACTAATTTAGAAGGATGTTGTAAACACGGTTTGCTAAACTGATACACAAAACGATCAGAGGACAGGCTCAATTTAAAATCTTTCTATATCTATATATATTTATACCCAAGATACATTGTACTTTGTTGAAAAATTCTGACACTACAACTTACCACTGTGTCATACAGCTTGCCAAATGTACATTTCCAGACACACGTATACACTTCTATGAACATACAGTTCTAGGACTCTGTGACCTTCCAATACTGAACCTAATGTTCTCACGCTCAATATAGCAAGAGTGCTAGAGCGGAACTCCAGGCAGATAATGAACAGTCACCATTTACAATTTAAATATATGTATTAGGAAAAGAGTCAAAGTAAAACTCCCCGATTTGGATAGTGAAGGAGAATACTGTCTGTCAGGTTTTTAATGTCTGCCATTAAAGAGATTTTCTCTCATTTATCCTGGTGAAAACAATGTCATTGGGAGAGAAAGCAAAGAGAAATACAAGGTTGTATGTTTTAAGGCTGAGCTCCAGAGAAAAGATGCAATTTCTTTCCTCAAGCACTGCAGAGATGAAATGATCATTTAAGCCACAGGCGTCAAACTGCGGCCCTCCAGCTGTCAAGGAACTACAAGTCCCATCATGCCTTTGCGAGTCTTGCTTGTAATAGTCAGTCTTGCAAAGCCTCATGGGATTTGTAGTTCTCCAACAGCTGGAGGGCCGCAGTTTGACACCCCTGATTTAAGCCTAGGGCCTCGTTCACACGAGGCAGTTCCATGCATGCTCCATGCAGGGCCATGTTTTGCTGGCACAGTGACACACAGAGGAGACACAGGCTGTGTCCATGCAGCTGGTGTCCTCATGTAAAACTGGCATGGGGATGCATGTAACAGCTGTGCATCCCCATGCTGGCAGAGTACGGCCCTGCATGGGCCTCGCATAGAATCACCCTGTGTGAACGAGGCCTAACAAGGACCTTTACTTACCTGATCCCCAAGCAGGCTCCCTCCACTCTAAGACTGGGTACAACAGTCTCTTTACACTAACACACCAGTGGTCGCAGGGACTGTGATGGCACCCATTGTGCAGTACAGTGCCACAAACCCTGCACTGAATGGGAGGATGCAAAAGAACATCCTAGAAGCCTGAGCATCAGGGAGTAGGCTGACTGACAGAGGCGCAAAGGATAATGTAAGAAAAAATGGTTATTACGGGTACCCTAGACTTAAACATTTAATCCTTGCAGTGTTGGGGTTGTTTATCCCCCCCCCCCCCTGGCGTTCAGCTCAAAATATAACTAGTGTATGTACCTGTATTTATAGTAATGTCTAGTAAAATTCTGCATATCAGCTGAGAATGAAAGGGGCAATTGTGTGAGCTGATCAGAATCCCCTGATCTAACACTGGGAACTTGCTGATGGAATAGGAAGGCAGAATGATCATATGTGGAGATGTCCTTTCATTGTTCAGCTATCAGACTTGGAGATTATGTATCGCTTAAAGTGACTCTTCCCATTGGTCTTGCTGGATAATCTAACAGTGCCTGTGCTTAAAGGCTGTTGTAAGGTCTTTATTGCTCAGCTAGCAGTAGTTTGTTACATTCAAGGGGACTTGTTCTGTAATGCTTAAAACTTTTCACAACCTATACAAGCCACTTCTTCAGTTGACTATCAAGAACATACCACAGCACTAGCGTGTGTTGTGATATCTATAGAAAAAAAAAAATATCGTCCACGCACCAAATTTTAGGATGGTTGCTTTACTGCATCACAAACACACCCTGTAGCATGCAGTGTTTGTTCAGATCCATTATTACACATGCCTGGATTAAATGGTTCTCTGGCCCCAAAAATTGCACACTATACTGTGTGATCATGATCCAATGAAGCAACCTTCTCAAAGCATGACTTTGGTGTGCAGATGACAACTTACAGAGGGCTTGAGCAGACTGTTTAGAAATATATTATTGTGCTACCAACTTTATACATTTCTGAATTCACCTTCCATCGCCAAGGATGCCGCTCAGCAAACATCAGTGGACTGGACTCCCTCATGCTATCATTACTGACCTTGAAAGTAAAGAAAGAAAATATAGAAAAATAAGGAAAGACCGAGAAAGATGACAGAGGTATAGAAAAAGCCATAGCACACCAAACAGGCTCCTCAGGGAATTAGCCAGAACTGGTTTACAGCACAAACCACTAACAAGAGGATTTTTTGGACCATACAAAACAACCACAGGTGGAACATTTAGCAATTTGAGGATTTCTGGCAACGATGACAGGTATGAATAGGAAAGCCTTAAAAATTAACACAGAAGCAAAAGGTTTTAGTTTCAAGACAAGCAAAGCCAGTATGTACATAGCCCCCTTGGTGTGCACTTAGTTAATACCACCCCACAACATCTGTATAGAAGTTCAGCTGCTATACTGAAGTGGTAGCCTGAACCTTGTGCACAAACACTTATAAATATTCAGTCATGTCTTTTAATGCCCAAATATGAAAAATATGTATGTAGGGTTTGAAGAGCCAGGAATTCTAGATTTTTAAATATTAATATGTTGAATGTAAAATAATGTCATAATGTGAATGTGGCATTTGACCACCAAAAAATTTTTGTGGGTCAGAGAACATGAGAATAACAAAGATTTATGTAGTCTACACCAGGAAACCACCACCAAAGATGACAAAGAATTTTCTAGGAGGAATTATTTTTTTACATTTTTAAAAGGGCAGCTCCACTTTCGTGGGAAAAAAAATAGCAAATAAAGAAAAAGAAAAATTATACAGCATATACAAATTGCGACACGAGTCACATTGTAATTGTATTAAAAATGGCCTTTACTTTTCAATCTGCAACCATGTAATGTTCTGTAAAATGCAATGCAATTTGGCTACCCGAAGGTGTTCTATATGCAGAATGTGTACAGAACTCCCCCCAGAATCAATTTCCTGCTTGTGTGATTGGTTCCCTGATTTTCCCAGAAGTCTGCACTAAGATACAAATCAGATTTCAGGCATCCCCTGCAACAAAAATGTCATTTTTGGTGAGATATTCTCAACAGGAAATATCTAAAGGATGTCTAAAGGGAGGCAGACCCTGCCACTTTCCTCAGAGCCCTGCAAGTGCAGCAGCAGAAAAATGATAAAATCCCGTCCATTAGATTCACTTTCCACATGGACACAAACAGCTCTTTCCTCAGAACAAAATGCAGGAATCTGCAACAAGTTTGTTAAAATCCTTACAATGTACATTGAAGACCCGGGGGAAGGAGGGGGGAGGTTTTTTTTTTCTTCAACAAAAGTGGAGTTACTCTTTAAGGTAGGTCAAATAAAACATTGTTTTTACACCCAATAATACAAGGGTATCCGCACTAAAAAAAGTTTACTGCAGATAACAAAATCTGTTGGCTATCCTCTTTCTTCACATATCCCAAGTGATTGCCACATGCAAGGACTGACTGCTTGGATAAAAAAAACAAAAACAGCTATGCTGGTGTTTAAAAGGTGCACACTGTTTCTCACCTGGTTTATGGGAAGGAAATACTGGCATTTATAGGCAGCAGGTATAGCAGGAGAGTAAACAGAAGCATACACAGGTTCCTAAGGACAGAGGCAGAAGCAAAGCATGAAAATTAAGAGATAATCAAGAAAATGAATTTTAAGATTGGTTAACAATGCAGTATTGCTAACTGGCAGTGGGGGATATTCTCCATGGGCATGATTCAAAAGGATAGACTTAGAAAATAATTTTAAAATCCATGCCCATGCATTATTTTGCCAGTATTGTATGCATATGGTCAGTCAACCCAAAACTGAAATTTCAGTGGTTTGTAGGTGTTAGAGGTAAATCACTCAACAGTTCCTTATATCTCTCAGTTATTCTATTAGTGAGATCTCTGAGTTTGACATCCTAACACCCACTGTGGACGGTATTCGAGATTTTCTATATATTGAAGAAAATACAAAAATGAGGAGTTGAAACAAACAAAACCAAAAACTACAAAACTCCCAAGTGGACAGGGATAGAGGCAGCAATTAGGTAGGGAGATCTTGTTGTTGGAGTATCCACGATACTTAAAGCCAGGGGCTGACCCAGCCCATAACAGCTTTTTTCAAAATATATATTTGTTTGGGTGGACTGACCCTTTATTAACAGCTTTTCTAATATATGTATAAGAAACATTCCTTAAGTCCAGTCCACCCCTACATAATCATGGCTTGCCCTGAAGGGAGTACATATCTTTACATTGGAACATACCAAAAACTCCTAAGGGGTGATCAAAGACTGGAGTTGGAAGACCCAATGGTTTAAACTCAAGAATCTAAAAGTCTAAAAGGTTTATTCAAATACAGATAGTAAAAATGTTTACTGGCACCAACAAATGGCTGATATGATTTTGGAAGATGTCACTACAGGCCTTGCAAACACTGGTGCCAGCTCTTCCAAGCTGCATAAAGCAATTGACAGCACAAAGCCAATATTAAAAACACTATTGTCAAGCCGTTATGGCATTGTCCGGCTTACCCACAGCTGATTACAGTGGACATAATCATCTTTATTATCCCCTTCTCCCTACAGGTCAAAACAAACAGGGTGATGAGGAATGAGGTTGACGTTTATGCCAGTAAAGCTATCACAGGTTGGTACGAATAAACAGAACACAAATAAATTCCTTAGATCTAAACGGAGCGATAGCTCTTCATCTGTCATGAGTTAAGCAACATTAATTAAAGATTTTACAAGAGAGCCATTGCCCAACAGCAGCTAAGTTTCCAAACATATGGTACCCATTGCTGGCCATTTATAAGCGTGGCATTCACCAATAAAAATTCTCAGAATAGTGAGACTTGTGTGGCAAAAAGCCATTTTGATAAATCATCCCAGATTCTGCTTACAATATGAAAGGGTAGTACTATGCTGTCAAGTTAGGTAGCTAACCTTGTATAAATGCTGGGCTGCCATTCATAACGGACTTTGCAAAACTGCTTTCCATTTTGCGTTCATTACAAAACACACAATTACAAATATGTCCTAAATACAAACAGTTCTTTTGTGTTCGTTAGATATAGAGATATAGATAGATAGATATATACATATATATATATATATATATACACACACACACACACACACACACACACACACACACACACACATACATACATACACACACACACATACATACATACATACACACATACATACATACACACACACACACACACACACACATACATACATACATACATACACACACACACAGGACAGCAAAATGGGAAGGGGGTATGTGGTCTGATCAGCCAAAGCATTACCTACCCATTACGAGATATATCATTACCACAATGTTGACACCTCAACTATTGAGAGGGGCCCACTTTGACTTATTTTATATAAAGCTGAATGCAGAAGGGGGGGGGGGGGGGAGTGATGAGCTACACCCACAATGGCAAAAGGGTGGAAGCAGAACAAGAATACGGCAAAAAGAGATCATTGAAGTCACCAGAACATACAGTTGTGCTCAAAAGTTTCAATATTCTGGCAGAAATTGTGAAGTTTTGGCAAGTATATTGAAAATATGACTGATCATGCCAAAAAAAACTCTTATTTAAAGGATAGCGATCATATATAGCTATTTATCACATAGTAGTTTGCCTCCTTTTTAAATCATAATGGCAACAGAAATCACCCAAATGGCCCTGATCAAAAGTTTTCATACCCTGGAATGTTTGGCCTTGGTAGAGACATACAAGGTGACACACAGGTCAAAATGCCAATTAAAAAGGTAATTTCCCACATCTGTGTCTTTTTAAATTTGTGTCTGTGAATTAATAGACAATACGTTTGTTAGCTCTCATGTGGCTGCACTGAGAAGACTAGATACTGAGCCCTGGGAAGCAGAAAAGAACTGTCAAAATACCTGTGTAACAAGGTAATGGAACTTTATAAAGATAGACAAGGATATAAAAAGATATTAGAAAAAAAAAAGAAAAAAAAAAAAATATATATATATATATATATATACACACGGTTCAAATTACTTAAGGATAAATGATCCATAAAAATTAATAAATGCAATTTTTTTGCAGGTAAAAAAAAGGTGCATTAACCCTTGGTTCACCCTGAATGGGGCTTTGAAACCAAGCTAATTATTATTATACAGTATTTATATAGCGCCAACAGTTTGCTCAGCGCTGTACAAGCTAATTCAGCTGAAGTAGCGCAATTTCAAGGCCTCTGGTCAGTGCAATTTCATGTGCAGCTTCCTGACATCTGTGAGACTTAATTTAAAGATGTCAATGCAAGTTGCACATGAAATCACAAAAAAAAGAGTGCAGGAACCTTTCAAAAAGTCAAAGTCACACCGATATGTATGGTTCCATTAGGCACAAACAAGGTGTGACTTAGTATGCGATTTTGAACTGTCAAATTGTATTGGTATGAACGGGGGCTATTTTTGTTTTAGGAGCCTGGAAAGCATTGCACCAGCAATCAGTAAATTGCTAGTGCAATGCAGGTCTCCTGCCGACTGTCAGTGTAAGTGGTCTGCCCGTATATTGTACTGGCAGGTACTTTTACACCGGACAGGAAGAATAAATGGAGTACAACAGCGCTCAACAGCACTGTGGTAGCTCATTGAGAACTACAAGTTCACAGCCACAAAAGATGTCGGCACTAGTAGCTCATTGATTCGCAGGGATATGTCAATCAATGACGAGGCCGTGTAGATGTAGCCCCACACGGCCTCGCTTTTTTGAATTGTAGCAGCAAGTACGAGGAGAAGATCCCAGTCTCGCTGCCACAAGGAGGGGTGGGGGATTCGGTTCTGATGATGCTGCACGTTACACAGTACACCCCGGATATGAGTGTAATAAGAAGAAGGTTTTAAAAAAGGGGAACTTATCCTTTAAGTGGAGAGTTCAGGGATCTCTCGATAAGCCAGGGTCAGGTAGACAAAGAAAGATTGCAGCCACAAATGCCTTAAGAATTGTTTGGGGTAACAAAAAAAAGAAAAAAAAAACACACAGGAAACCTCAGAAGAAATACAGGCTGCTCTTGAAAAAGACAGTGTGGTTGTTTCAAGGAGCACAATATGAACAAAAATGAGCTGTATGGTCGAGTTGCCAGTAAGAAATAGAGAGTGGCAAGACCACAATAGAGCTTTAAAGGTCACAACCATAAGTTATGTTTGGAGAGTCATCAACAAGGCCTACAGCAACAAGAATACCATCCCCACTGTGAAGCATGGTGGCGGCTCGCTGATGTTTTGGGGGGTGGGTGAACTCTAAATGCATGGTGACTCTTGTGAAAATTGATGGGAAGATGAATGCAGCATGTTATCAGAAAATACTGGCAGACACTTTGAATTCTTCTGCACAAAAGCTGTTCATAGGACGCTCTTGGACTTTCCAGCTCAACAATGACCCTAAGAACAAGGCCAAGTTCACCCTCCAGTGGTTACAGCAGAAAAGGTGAAGGTTCTGGAGTGCCCATCACAGTCTCCTGACCTTAAGCCCTTTGCACCCAAGGGTAAAACAAATGTTAATGCCCAAATACAATTTTGCAACTTTTACATGTGTTAGTAAAACCATACATATCACAACTACTTTGTGCATCCAGGTGGACTATACCTTTTTTCCAGGACACACTGGGCTTTCATTTGGTGGTAATGGATCTCTCTTGACTTTTTATTTTTTTATCATAGGAAAAAACTGGCTTTAGATTTACCTGTACATTTCTTGCTACTACCATAACCTACCACCAAACAACAACCCAAAATAAGTTCTCCTGCTCCTGACGATTGCAGCGATACTACATATGTGTGTTTGTTGTAGTTTCTACCCGAAATAAAGCCCAGAAACAATAGTGCACTTTATGCTTTTTTTTATCCTACCTAAACACACACTGACACTAACAAATGTTATAAAAAAAAAATACTTTAAGTCCTGCCAAAAAAAAAAAAAAAAACAATACTGCCCCTGACCTTTGATTCAAACACTAACACTGCATTGACCTAGATCGAACCTTGATCTAAGTTTTTTTATTTTTACACTTTTTCTCCTCTGTGCAAAAAGAGAGAACACCACAATGCATCTCTCTTTCATTCAGAGAGAAAACACGGAGGCACCCTTCACAGTTCCTGATCACTGTGATAGCCAATCAGTGATCATCACAGATCAGGTGATCGTTAGTACGGGTCCTGGGACATTCGGTGTGATCCCGGTCTTTGTGCAGTGTGCTCTCAGCACAAAAACAGATACGCAAATATGCGACCCCATGGAAAAAAAGTCCAGTCCAGCGGGGCTGCATATTTGCGTATGCT
The DNA here is from genome assembly GCF_062004578.1 of Staurois parvus. NCBI lineage: Eukaryota > Metazoa > Chordata > Amphibia > Anura > Ranidae > Staurois > Staurois parvus. The sequence continues at coordinate 1,577,396 of NW_028317857.1, read as the reverse complement.
CGACAGGAAGGGGTTAATATCAAGCCAATCAGGGGAGATCTCAAAATGTACATTTCATGCAAGATGACCAAAGACTTGGCATGACCTGGAAGCATTTTGCCATGACAAATGAGCAGCTGTACCACCTGCAAGAATTCAGGGCCTCAAACAACTATTACAAAAGACTGCACACTGTAAGTAATACAAAAGGGGGCAATACACAATATTAAGAACTAAGGGTATGCAGACTTTTGAACAGGGGAACTGTAATTTGTTTACTTGTTCCCATGTTTAGGTTTAGGATTGTCCCATTCCGTTATGACCTGCAGTTGAATATGAATCCTATAAGAAATAAAAGTTTGCCTACTCAGTCATGTTTTCTTTTAAACAATGGTACATACTGTATATTACCAATTCTCCAAAAGTATGCAAACTTTTGAGCACAACTGTACAAGGAGCTAAGCAGACCTAAACTATCCAGGAGAGGGACTGGGCTTGGGGGAATTTGCCCCTTGGGCCAATACCAATAAAATATGTGGGGCTAGTGTAACTCTAGTGGGGATAATTAATCCAAATAAGAGGAACATACAGTCATTGACACATACTGGGCATTAAACAGCTACCAGCTCCCTACTTACATGATCTGGAAGAGAAAGCATTCCAGCATAGATTTCCTTTGAAGAGTTGAGATGTCATGGGAAGGTAATGCATAAACATGTTAAAAAACCATGTCCCAATCAATAGCATCCTTTAGAAACGCCCACCTTTCACCACCAATTAAAAACATAAAAAATAATGAGAAGTTGGGTCCTTTTTCTTTTTCCCCCCTTATCAATGTCCACATAACCTGGTTAGACCATTTTATAAAATAATGTATACAGGACTTTCCCACTTAACATGCAGGGATAGTCTGGGAGACCCATGAAAATCAAATCGCCCAGTTTAAATGGGGATTTCTCAGTACAATGATTTATTAAAATATTCAAACTGATGAATAACATTTAGATTGTTACTTATAAAAATATCTAGATATTAGAGGTTTACACAATGACAAATAGAAGCGTAATGTACCACAAATTTGCACAACCATACCAACTATAGGTAAATCCATAAAGACGACACTATAAAAGTGGAGGCTGCTTGTATTAAAGACACTGCTTAACATATATGGCATTCCCGTTATGTGTGTCCTTTTTTGCACAATATTTTCGTACACGCTTTTTTATGTCCTTCCAAATCTAGAACTCCTTTGACATCAGAAGTTAATCCAGTTGCTTTAAATATATGCTACAGCAACAGACCCTTGAGATGGAGTTTATATTTAAACTATACCAAAAGCTTTTACATAAGTAATGTATACATTGTAATAAGGCCTGCACTTCTTCAAAATGAAAAGATACAGTATATGTAGTCTGTCTAACTAGAGAGGGCCAGTGACCCAAAGATAAGTAATAATTTCACAGTAGAGCACACTTAAGCTAGCCATACACTCATAGATTTGGATTTTTTCGTACAGCCTGCAGGCCATCTGCAGCCTACATCTGACAAGTTTTACCATCCACACTAAAAGCACAGATGGAGAAGTCCCCCCTGCTGGGCTATTTTCTGAATAAATCATGCCCCAGACGACGCCAGATGTGACGAAACGCATAGGGCAGAGCCAACGCTCGTGACATCATCACGTACATCGATACCAGTAAGCGGCCCGTCTGACTGCTGGGACTGGTTGTATATCGTTTAGCATATATGCCTTTTAACATTGTGAGTGTTTAACCTTTCTTTTAATAAATTTGTTACATTGTGGTATTACACTATGCAGCCTTTCTGGCTCTTTTTTTATGCTTTGGCAGAATGATGCAAGTCTGAGATTATAGCTGCTACACATCTGCTTTGGAGATTGTGAAAATTTGGAGACATGGCGCATTTAGACTCATTAGTAGGAATTAATTTGCTTCGGTAAGTGCATTTATGTGGCACATGGTGGTGGATCACAACGCTGTCATTACTTATAAAGAGTTGTAAGTGGAAGTATAGCTGAAAAACTTTGTTAATCACTTTGGGACTGTCACCACTATTCATTTATTTCGACTCACCCTTCAGTCAATTTTAAATTTGTATTTTTAGGTTATTCTATTAGCACTGCACTTTTGTTTATATTATATTCTGAAAACAAACCTTTGTCCTAAAGATTTACCCTTTGAAATCAAGAGATTTTACTGAAGTAGTTGTATTTACTGAAACTTTCCCAATTACTCTTTATTTATGAAGCTTTGATAGTACAGAACCCCCTTGTGAATCTAAATAAAGACATCTAAATAAAGGAATGAATGGAGCCTAAAGAACAGGGCAAATTGATGAGTGATTTATACCACTGGGCTTGTTGTAGTGCCGGCAGCTGTCACTGGAGTCGGCATTATTTTAAATAAAAATATGGATACTGTGGCAATAAGATTTGAACTTTGGACCAGACATGCCTGTTGCTATAAAAATGCTGTAGAAATCTGTGGATAGTCAACAAATTCCCAGTTAGCAATTGTGTGCATTATGTTCATTTTGTAATCCACTCTCCCCAACTAAGATAAACTACTTCAAAAGCATGACCTGAAATCACAACCAGATCACCCATAATTGCTTCAAATTATTAGACAAAGTTGGATTTCAATGCTCACATGATCTATCTTTATCCAATAGTCCCATCTATGTAAAACCCCCATTTCTGCCCTTCAGAAGTCTCACTATAACCCAGTCTTAAAGTCTTCAGCTCGAATGTGGCAGCTTAGTTTAATTTTGATTTCAGGCTGTTCATTAGTTAAATGTTTTAAGAAACCCATAAAAAGCCAACAGGTTGCTTTTATAAATATGTTCTAACACACTTTACCAAGTGCAGAAAAGCCATTCCAGACACACACAGCAGCCTGTCACATGGCCAAATGCCACTGAATTATGGAATTTACAGGACTTGTCTGGTCAGCAAAATTAGTCAACTTTTGTCCAATCAACTGGTGGTTCTGCTGGAACTACGATCCCCCCCTTTGGCAGAGTTCACATAATTATGATTAGGTAATCAATGTCTAGGTAGTGTTAGGTAAGCAGGAGCTAGTGTTTTCTGCAAGACTAGTACAAGGATTTAATGTAGAACTAAACCAACTGCTTAAAAAAAAAAAAAAAATTTAAAATGATCAATAAATATTACATAAAATAAAACTTAAGATTAACTTTGATAGCTTTTGTATTTATTTTCTGCCTGCTAGAACATGCTACCTTCAAGGCAATTCGCTGCTGTCACAATGCTCATATCCACTGTCTAAACCTACAAAATCTTTAAGTCCTTCAATTAATTATTGTAATATCTGGTCACAACTGCAGATCTAAATTGGGGCCAAGGTGGCTCCGTTCTCGAAGAAAAGGAGGATTTAGCAATAGGAGTGAGGGTATAGCTGTAACTTCAATATAAATTTGCTTTAAGCTTCTAGCAATTATGTGGATTAGGTTCTTGTGTGCGTTTCTCCTCTATTAAACATTGGCAATGTTAATTTAACCATAATCTCATCTCAGCTGATGTGAACCAAACATAAATTTAGCTAACACTTTGAGAAAATGTTCTTAAACACACCATTGGAGAGAGTCAATATGTATTACTTGACAGAATGGTGCAAACAAAATAATCCTTCAACACTCAACAGGTTAGCAAGTAATGAATTCACCACCGCTTACCAACCACCATTACACTTTTTAGGTGACTATAAAAACAGACATTTTCTAATAACCTGCACTGCAGGAACCCAAGTCAGCTCAGAATGAAAACAATAAGAACACAGTATTCGGTCATTTGTAATTCTCTAATTCTCCACCAACTATGGATCTTTAAGTCCCAACCAGCACACCTTGCCATTTAAAGAGGGATTATGGTTAATGCCATATTTCCTAGCATTAATGTCTGAACACACTAATATGTGTGAACTAAATAATTCTCCAATGAGAAGTCCAATTACACAAATATTGCCAACTGCAGCCTTAATTTCATTTCTAGATGCAATACTTAGATTTGCCTCAGAACATGTCTTGTGTCTAGCTGTGAGGTTATAAAATGGTATAAAGTCACTGCTGTTGATAGACTGGTTTGATAGTTAGGTTTTTATATATATATATATATATATATATATATATAAAAAATGTTCATACTATTGGCTCTGTATGCCGCCAGAATAAATTAAAATATCCAAATGAGTTTGAAGTGCAGACTTTCAGCTTTAATTGAAGGGGTTGAGCACAAATATCAAGTACAAATTTTAGGAACTGCAACCATTTTTATACACAGTCTCTTAATTTTCAGGGGCTCAAATGTAATTGGACAAATGAATATAATCATAAATAAAATGTTCATTTTTAATATTTTGCTGAGAATCCTTTACTGGCAATGACTGCCTGAGGTCTGGAGCCCATGGACATTACAAAGGCTGTTTCCTCCTTTCTGATGCTTTGCCAGGCTCTAAATGCAGCTGTCTTCAGTTCTTTGTGGGTCTTTCTGTCTTTAGTTTTGCATTCAGCAAGTAAAAGGCATAATAAAATAAAACTCGCAGTGCTAAAAATATGATAAAACAAATAAAATCGCAAAATTATAAATTATATGATACCAATATAACAAAAAATATATATATGAAAGTGACCAAGTTAAATGACCTTATCTGTTATAGTGACATAAATAGATAATATAAGATGACAAGCTATAATATCCGCAAAGGTTTAAAAATATGAAAGTGACCAAGTTCAATGACCTTATCTATTATAGTGACATAAATAGATGGCAAGATATAATATCCGCAAAAGTTTAAGGTGCCAGAAATCAATACACATACTATGGCGTATGGTGAGGTGCAAATATATGCACTATAAACATATGGTGAAATATAGATGTGATAAGAACGTCCCCAATTGGCATTTCCAGGTGCATATGTGATTAGTCTCTGATTAGTGTAGATCCGTAATGGTGAAAGATAAAATAAATGGCCGTAGATTGCACTCACCAGAGAGCGCACATGAATGCGCATTTGAGTATTAAGGACCAACTCCTGGTCATCAGCATCAGGTTACTTAAAACATCAGGTCATCTAGTGGGCATCAGGGGGGCAGGCAGCACACCATCAGGTAGTATTCGGCACAGAGGATGGATTAGCCACCAGAGGAATTACACTAGTAACTTCAGTCAGGTCACAATGGGTATCCTTGTGGAAAAGACTCACCAGAAGTGAGGCAAAACAAAAAGACTTACCATAGTGTAGTAACTTTTAACTTATTCAAGGTTAAAATGAAAAGATGAAATAAACTCACAATGGATAAATGATGTCCAAATAGTAACAATCTGGTAGTCTGATGTCCATAAGAAAGTGTACCAAGCATACTGTGTCAATGAGGGAGGCTTCCTGACATGTTTCGTGCACAAGCACTTTTTCAAGGTCTGGAGCCCATGGACATTACAAAGACTGGGTTTCCTCCTTTTTGATGCTTTGCCAGGCTCTAAATGCAGCAGTCTTCAGTTCTTTGTGGGTCTTCCTGCCTTTAGTTTTGCCTTCAGCAAGTAAAATGCATGCTCAATTGGGTTGAGATCAGGTGATTGACTCAGCCATTGCAGAATATTCCACTTTTCCTTCAAAAGCTTCTGGGCTGCATTTACCGTGTTTGTTGGATCATTGTCCATCTGTACTGTGAAGCGCCGTCCAATCAACTTTGCTGCATTTGGTTGAATCTAGGCTGACAGTATATCTCTGAACACTGCAGAATTTATCTGGCTGCTTCGGTCTTCTGTCACATCATCAACAAACACCAATGACCCAGTGCCACTGGAAGCCATGCATGCCCATGCCATCACACTGCCTCCACCATGTTTTACAGATGACGTTGTGCTTTGGATCATGAGCTGTTCCAAGCCTTCTTCACAGTTTTTTCTTCATTCTGGTACAGATTAATCTTAGTTTCAACCCTCCAAAGAATGCTTTTCCAGATGACTTTTTTAGATGTTTTTTGGCAAATTCTAATCTGGCTTTTCTATTCTTCAGGCTTGTGGTGAACCCTCTGTATTTGTGAAGTCTTCTCTTGATTGCAGACTTTAAAAATGATACACCCACCTCCTGGAGAGTGTCCTTCACTTGTCTGGATGTTGTGAATGGGTTTTCTTTACCATAAAGAGGATCCTGCGATCATCCACCACTGTTGTCCTCTGTGGACATCCATGCCGTTTTATGTTGCTGAGCTCACCAGTGCGTTCTTCTTTCCTCAGAATGTACCAAACTGTTGATTTGGCTACACCTAATGTTGCTGCTATCTCTCTGATGGATTTGTTTCATTTTTGCAGTCTTACAATGGCCTGTTTCACTTGCATGGACAGCTCTTTTGAATGCATGATGTAGGTTCACAGCAATAGATTCCAAATGCAAATATCAAACATCGAAGAAATAATGGAGTAGCCCACACCTGGCCATGAAACAGCTTTTGGTTCAATTGTCCAATTACTTTTGGTCCCATGAAAAAAAGGGGGGATTGCCACTCTTAAGAGCTGTAATTCCTAAACCCTTCCTCCTATTTGGATGTACATACCCTCAAATTAAACCCGAGAGTGTGCACTTTCAGCCCATATCCATTATATAACTATAGCTTGAATATGTTTTGTTAAATACCTGAAAAAAAACAAAATTGTGGCGGTGTCCAAATATATATGGACCCAACTGTATAAATTAATGGTTTTTATCTTGATTCACAATGTTCAAACCTTGAGTTTGCACTAGTAGTCTACGTCTGGGTTACACAGAGCTCAATTAAGCCTTAAGGACTTTATACTTAATCCATCTCATTGCACCATTAACTTATTTGTGTAGTCACCCAGAGCAACCCCTCAGCAATCAAGGGACCTAGTGGCAGTGACAAAAATAGTCTAAAATATAGATGACAATGTTGATACACTTAGATCAGCACACAGGTTTACCAACTTGTGAAGTCTTAATTTTTCTTGGTCAGTATTAGCAAATCCATAACCACACCCTGCCCCATGTGGTTACATGAGGAATCAGACAGTGCTGAATGCGAGCAGAGGTGGCTGTTATCCACAACCAGTTGTTCAAATTTGTAATATTCAGTGCAGGTTAAATCAACAATCATTTTTGACCATAGTTACAAGGAAATGGAAGACCAGATATTTTCCTCAAACAAAATGCTAACTTAGGGTTTTTAAATATGGTTTTTCTTTGAAAAAAATTGGTACTTGTAATTTACATGTTTATCCTCAAATTGAATGTAAAATCTGTAGAACTCAATGGTTTCTGAGACGATATTTCTGAATTTTCGTATGAACATCTTAATGAAATTATGCTGGTGTATGGCCAGCTCAGACAACTGGATCAGGAGACTATCTTGTGTTAGTATGTTCCTCCTGATTTCAGTTTTTTAGGAATGGGATGGGGGAATAAGACAAATTAAAAAAAAAAAAAAAAAAAAAAAAAAAAAAAACTGTCTTGATTGCACACCCCAGCATCCTACTCTCCACTCCTTACCCAAACAACCAGGCTGTGCACAGACAACCCTTAAAAATTAATTTGTTATAATTTGTTCTGGTAAATTTGTCAGTAAGTCCCCTTTCACATGGGCGGACTCTGCCAGTAGATCCGCCTGCTCAGTGAAAGACTTGTCCGCTGATGCCCACTGAGCAGGCCGAACATGTCCATAGCCCGCTTTCCTCTAAGGGTGTTCAGATGTACATTGACCACCTGTTTGATTACATCTGACTGCCATCCAATAAGGTAGATAGATGGGGAACGCCATGGATCCCCAGCTCTCTGTTTTTAGCAGCTAAGATTGGATGCAGGCAGGTGTAAAACAGACACATCAGTTTATATCCCCTGTTCCATAGAGGGCAATGGATGGTCCGATTGGGTCCACCTGAAAAATAGACAGCTGGACCCAATCGCTCCACTCATGTGAAAAGGTCCTTAAAGTGTTTCGTTCTATTGGATAATAGCAGAAAAAAAACAAAAAAAAAACCAAAAAAAAAACAAACACACTAATCCAGCTGAAACTCCACTGCTGTTCAGTGAACTGCACTATTCATACAGAGTTTATATCTCTTTGAACTACAGAACACTCCTCCATGCTATACAAAAGAAGGGTATTCTGTAGTCCTATCACTCTACCTTTGCTATGTTTTTACAAAAACGTGAAAGGCTATCTTTACGGATATGAAAAATGTAACTGACTTTGCAGGAAAAAAAAAAATCAACATAGTTACCTGAGAAACCTTGAAGACATTCTTGTACAATGTCAGTGGAATGTCCCAGGATTCCTAGCTTATCATAACTTATAGCCCCAAGCGGACAATACACCCAAATCCATACTGTGTTTTTACATCTAAATGAGGTGTCTAAGCAATGCATGCTGGAGTAAAGTAAGATTTACTTGTTGCCTCTTGGTTATAAGCTCCAAACTTTCAACATAAAATGAACATTTTTCCCAGGTCTCTCAGCCAGCAGTACAATTATTTCCAGGTGCACCAAGTGGCTTCAAGTGGTACCCTGCTTCACAGAGGAAGTGCAATGCATTCATATTGGATTTATTCTGATAGGTAAGGAGGGGGGAGGAATATGAGGGGGAAGGTGGAGGAATATGGGGGGTATATAGTGAGCGGAATAAAGGGAGGGAGCAATAAGAGGAGAGGAAGGGGGAGGGAGCAATAAGAGGAGAGGAAGGGGGAAGAAAAAATAGGTGGGGGGTTAGAGAGAAGAGAGAAAATGGGAGTGGAGTGGTAAGGTGAGAGGAATGAGGGGAAAGAAAAGTGATAAATGGTTAGGAGAGGGAGAGAGGACAACGCAGATAGGACAAGCAGACAGAGCAGGGTGGCTTGGGGGTGTTAGAGCAGGGATGTTCATGCATAGTCATGTTTTTCAGCTACATTTAGATCCTTATAAATCTTTGAGGGCCAATCCACACTATGTTTGGTGACAGACATTTAAACGTCCATCATTGCAGGGACGCACAGGAAGCAATTGTTTCCTATGTGTCCCATTCACACTGCAATGTAGCCTAGTGTGCTGCATTTTATTGAAGCGCACCAGCACAAACTTGCAGTGAATAAAGTGTATGTGTTGTACACTTCATATAAAGCTCTTGCAAAACAACAACTGGCAATGGAGAGCTGTCATAGTGGCTAAGCGCTGCGGCAGCTTTACATATAGTGTGAATTCACCCGAACGTTCTAGAAGCCAATGTCCCCACTAAAGTGTATTGTGTGTTGTAGGCCATATGCATTTCATTTACTTTTATCTTGTATAAACTATTCCTCTACAGATGGATGTCAGCTGTGGGAACAGTATGCAGCCAGCTTCCCTGTCTATGTAGGTATACAACCATCAATAGATCTGCCTGGAATCTATTATGGGACCTCCAAAGGCCCTTTGATGTTATATGAGCAGTGATCTGTCACTGGGGGGGGGGGGAAGGTACCTTTTTAACATACTGTAGAATTAAAGGATCAGCCTTCATTACCAATATATAAAGCTGATACTTAACATACACGGAATGTCCCTGCTTCTACAAATTAGTTGGTGACAGAAGCACAGAAATATTCTTTGTTCATAAACCGGTGTTGGGTACGGAACTATCACAAACACGTGTCAATTTTCTGCTGTCAAAACAATCGTTTAACATGAAAATGAAAATGTAACATTTTCTTACGATGGAAACTTTTTTTTTTTTAAACAGCCATTTGCAGAATGAAGTGCGTATTCCGGGTTTGATTTAGAAGAATCTGCTCATCTCAGTTTGCTTGTGTTGAACATAAGCATTTGAGTGTAATGAAAGGAAGAATTCTTCCACTGCAGATATTGGAGGCAGAGTTCTGACTCTAGTGAGGGCAGAGAGAAGAGTCATCAATGATACTGTAGTGAATCCATGGCATAAATTAAATCCAGTTTTCTTAGGCTTTTTCCCCCTCTGTTTTCACCCGGTGATCTGGTCAGTAACACCTCCTGTATTAGAGAGCCCTCACTCTGGATGAAGGAGCACAGGGGCACTTTTGAACAGCAGCATGGTCAGTCTGGGAGGAGGGGAGTGTTAGATGTACTAGCAGATTTAGATACACTAAAACTAAAGCCAACCTCCAGCTCACACTTTATAAGCAGTTACAGCAACAGCTTTTTTATTCCTTTTGGGAAAAAGGTTTTTAAAAAGTTGCTCATTGTTTGCACCCTGTCACTGGTAAATGGTTTTCCTGGTCCCTCTAACTGCTACATCTGCAAGAGAGCTTGTTCTTTTCAAAAACAGACAGACATACCAGCCAAATCACATCTAAGAATTGGTAATCCGCAATACAATAAATGTTTGTTTTTAGGTTTAATACAGCTTTAAAATGTTTCCAGATTCTGAGGGCCACACTTGTCAGTTTGAAAAACATCGACAGTCCTTCAAAAATTTGTGTACATGGGCTTTTAAGATTGGGGCTGCCTGGAATCAGTGTGTGCCGTGCTTTTCGGGCCATATACAAGTAATTGAGGTTGGTTTACTGAAAGAGTAGAAGCCATTCAATACGCAAAGTAAATGTTAGCAAATGGGGTGAACTTGTGGTCTGCTGAGGCCTGCTTCATACCTATGCAGTTTGTGTTTTATCCATTTCTGCAGTGCTTTTTGCGGTGCGTTTAGCATTTTTGCGCATGTTTCACACTTTTTTTTATGCCGTTTTTGGCCAATTTCTTGTTGGGCAGATTATAAACATCAAAAATGCGTCAAAAATGCACAACATGCTTTTTCTGCAGTGTCTCCATTGAAGTCTATTGAAGTAAAAATGCACCATTTTACATTTAAAAAAGTCCCTGACCCACAAAGATGCAGTGGCTGAAAAACACATAGATGTGAACGTGTCCCATAGGAAACCATACTGAATGGGCGATAGAGTGTTTCTTCAAAAAGCACTTAAAAAATGCACTGGTGTGAACCAGGCCTGAATTCTCAATTGTGCTGGGAAAAATAAGAAAAAAAAAAAAAAAAAAAAAGGAGTTTTGATAACACAATTGGTTGATTAAAATGAACACACAGCTTCTCCTCGATTCCTAAAGTAAATGAACATTCACTTTGCCAAGTGAACAGTTTAGTCGCTTGGTAAATAAACCCTACCGTGAATATATTATGGACCTGTGTGAACTAATCCTTAAAACTTGTTATATAATGCAGGCACCTATCTTAATACATCTTGTCAAAACATCCCAGGAGCTCAAAAACCTGAGCGCTGCTACACTATATTGTCAAAAGTATTGGGACACCCCTCCAAATCATTGGATTCAGGTGTTCCAATAACCTCCATGGCCACAGGTGTATAAAATCAAGCACCTAGGCATGCAGACTGCTTCTACAAACATCTGTGAAAGAATGGGTCACGCTCAGTGAAATCAAGCATGGTACCGTGATAGGTTGCCAGCTGTGCAATATGTCCATCCGTAAAATTTCCTTGCTACTAAATCTTCCACAGTCAACTGTTAGTGGTATTATAACAAAGTGGAAACAACAGCAACTCAGCCACGAAGTGGTAGGCCACGTAAAATGACAGAGGGTCAGCGCATACTGGAGCGCACAGAAGTCACCAACTGTCCGCAGAGTAAACAGCTAAAAACCTCCAAACTTCATGTGGCCTTCAGATTAGCACAACAGTGCGTAGAGAGCTTCATGGAATGGGTTTCCATGGTCGAGCAGCTGCATCCAAGCCTTACATCACCAAGTGCAAAGCAAAACATCAGATGCAGTGGCGTAAAGCACGCTACCACTGGACTCGAGCAGTGGAGACGTGTTCTCTGGAGTGACAAATCACGCTTCTGTCTGGCAATCCGATGGGCGTCTGGGTTTGGCGGCTGCCAGGAGAACGGTACTTGCCTGACTGCATTGTGCCAAGGGTAGAGTTCGGTAGAGGGGGGATTATGTGTGGGGATGTTTTTCAGGGGTTGGGCTTGGTCCCTTAGCTCCAGTGAAGGGAACTCTTAAGGAGTCAGCATACCAAGACATTTTGGACAATTTAATGCTCCCAGCTTTGTGGGAACAGTTTGGGGATGGTCCTTCCTGTTCCAACACGACTGCGCACCAGTGCACAAAGGAAGGTCCATAAAGACATGGAAGAGCGGGTTTGGGGTGGAGGAACTTGACTGGCCTGCATGGAGTCCTGACCTCCACCCAATAGAACAACTTTGGGATGCATTAGAGTTGAGACTGCGAGTCAGGCCTTCTCGTCAAACATCAATGCCTGACCTCACAAATGCGCTTCTGGAAAAACTATCAAACATTCCCATAGACACCCTCCTAAACCTTGTGGGCAGCCTTCCCAGATGAGTTGAAGCTGTTATAGCTGCAAAGGGTGGGGCCAACACAATATTGAACCCTACAAACTGAGACTAGGTTGCCATTAAAGTTCATGTGCTTGTAAAGGCAGGCCAATACTTTTGGCAATATAGTGTATATGCAAACGTCAACTTTTGTTAAAGTTAAGTGCTGGCCTGCCTCCTCAGCCTCTGAAGTTCCCAATTGGACACTGTAGCTGCCCATCATTGCAAAGAACCAAAAAGGGAATTGCACAACAGGGGGCTGGCTAGCTTGAACTTTGGGGTTCCCCTAGGTTCTTCAGAAGCTGCATCAAGGTGTGTTAATTTTACTGAAGACAGTTTGTGATACTTTAGGCAATGAAAGACTAAGTGCCGTTTTTTCGTTTGTGATTATTTTAGAATGTTACGCACTAAGCTATAAAACCATAAGGAGAAACAAAAACCCATGTTATAGATGCGTTTTGGAAATATTTCAGTAGAAACCATTAAGCTGGAAGAGGGCCACAAGGAAAGTGTTAGATGGATGCATGCAACCCACAATCCACCAGCCTGATGTGCATAAATGTAGGATATACAGTAGATGTCCATATACCTGGACCACACTGCTTAGAAGGAGATCTAATAATTATACTAGAACGCAGCTTGACCTCATATCTATGCTACTGTCTCGGTACTTTGGGTAAAGACAAACCATTCTTAATGGAAAATGATTACTTTATTCTATAATTTCAAGAAACCCAGTGTCAGAAGTTGTAATTTGTTTGGGTATTCATTTAAAAAAAAAAAGTGTCACCAGATTTAAAAAAAAAAATGCAGAGAAAGGGCACATAAAAGTTACATTTTTAAATAGTTACATTCAGGGTTTTGGTTTCCATAAAGGAATATTTTCTATTCAAAATTGTTAGAAAATTTGACTACTCCATGAAAAGTCAATTCCGTAGCACTGCCCCCGGTCTCCCTGCAAGTCACAGCTATCTGTTCTAGGAGTGTCTAATCACTCTGTGTACTGGTATCTCTGTCCCTGTCCTAACCACATGTAGCTGCCAGGGAGGAGTGAATGGGAATACTATAGAGCTGGAGTCAACAACAGGTTAACGGTCATCTAACTATAGATCACAACCATATGACTGGATTGCAATCCCAACATGTCTGCCTTCTATTAGAAGTAGACACAGCTTCTAGGAGCGGTAACACGAAATGCGAGGCCAAGGAAGAAGAGCTGATTCACACATGCGGTGCGGACTTAAGCTCAGGTTTCACATTTGACATGATACAGTAGTTGTTCAGCGGTTCATGTCAGGTTTACATTACATTCAGGACAGGATCTTATCCTGTTCACACATATGCAGTTTAGAAACGGTTCCCATAGAAGTCAATAGCCTGAACTGGACTGCACATGACTTTTTCAAACTGCACTGATTCCGCACCGTCAGTGCACCGGACATATGTGAAAATACACCATAGAAAGCAATGTTTTTTTCACGTCCTGCGGATTGGATACGGTTCATACCGCATCCAATCTGCATTTATGCGAACCAGCACTATGGCTAAATTTAACATTGCTTTTCAGAGGCGATTGGCAGGTGAAGAGAAGGGGATTTGATGCCTCCTCACCACCTGTTTTAATCCTGTAAATGTTGCACCAACACGCCGCAATGCACAAGGATGCAGGGCAGTTGTGGTGCATCCACATTCACTTAAATGGATTGCACTTGGTGGCAGTACTGCCCACCAAATTTAACAGCAATGATTTTTATGTGAACACCCCCATCCACTGCCTGTGCAGTTTAAGGGGGAAGCTTTGAGGGCCACAGCTCAGCAATGGGTTTTTAAGCCCCTCCCCTCCAATTGTAGGTCTAAACAAGTCCTTAGGCTTAGGCTCCCCGCTCGGCTTTTTCTTGCCCTACAACAGTTGAGGGGAGACCTCAACGAGCACCACAGCATTTGAAATCTGATACGTTTTTACAGAGGGAGGAGCAAATTTGTGCTATGGATGATTTTAGCTTAGGGGCTATTTTTTCTTGTAGTGGAATGAAGGAGAAGGGAGATGTGTGTTCTGTTCACCTGAATCCATGAACTTAGTATTACCATTGACCCATGAGCAGCACTTTACTTATTTAAGGTTTATAGTGATGATGGTGCAGTACAAATTTCATGAATAATGATTGGCCTCTTTCATAATCCTGAGGAAGCAGAATTAATTCAGGGAAATCCATTCAGTCAAGTCTCCATCGCTTCACCTGTTCAGATGAACAATTATACTTGTCATCATAAATTATATGATTACCATATATAACATATATGAGTACTTTAAAAGCAGATACGTGTAGGTTGGGGCGAACTTTCAATATTGAGGCAATTTAATTCTACTGTGAGAAATATGTTTTTCTATTTTATCATGTTATCAAAAAGTTATTTGATTTTACTTTAAAGTTGGTTACCTTAAAAGTCAGTCTGTATTTTGTATTACATTTTAGGAAGGGATATTAAGCTTCTTGGAGATGGTCTACATTTGACATGCAGGTCAACTATTTTCTTTCTGGTCCCCTAGACAATTCTCTCACTTGTTTGGTCCATGGTGGTGCACAAGATAATACCATACAGCAGAGTGACTTTTTTCCATTGAAATAGGCTGACTGACATGATTGAAAATGTGATATTTTTTACAGAAAACAGCTTCAAAAATCAATATGGTCAAATTATTTCTAGGCATACCAACAAACCTGTCCAGGCTATTATAGAATATATTTGAACACAATTTATCTCTTTTCACCCGATCTTTAACTTTAAATTATGAAATGCCAAAATCATGCAGGCAAACATGAGACAATTGTTTTTAAATTTCAGCCCTTTTTAAGATGAATGAAGCAATTTTTCAATTGGCTGTAGGAAGGGTACCAATAGATCTGTCCACGTCTGTAAACATAGCTTGATATGCCACAGCCTATAGATTCTGCAATGAATTCTGCCTAATGAAAGCAATATGGGCAGTTTAATGGAACCTAAATTCCACTGTGAAATTACTGCTATACTTGCCAAATTTAAATTATACATCAGCATGCAAAGGGTAAGTGATAAACCGCTGTAATATTATTCACTGATTAAAGACTCCCAACAAATAAGTTAGGCTCCAGTGCACAATACCATGTGCCCATTTATCTCCTAAGCCAAATGTTTTTGGTACCAACTACTTCCTCCCACATCAGTCTTCGAGCCAGCAGGAAATCACATATGCAGCTTGTAATAAATTGTTTTTCCATGTGACATGCTGAGTCGCCAGGGACATTGTTTTGTGATATGGCTTGAGAAGAGAACCAAAAAAAAAAAAGAAAAAGACAAAAATTACTGTAGACTCCACAAAAGAATACTAGTGCTATAGCATCCAAACAAAATCTACATTTCACTCACCTGGCCAATAACCCTGGTTATTCTTAGTAACTTTGTTTTATAACATATGATAAACTGAATAAAATCAACAATATTATGCTTTGAGTAAAAAAGTGCACTTACCCATAATAAACAACCATTCAGCCATTTAACGTAGCTAGGCCACAGTGACATGGGCTGCAATTGGCCAACATTACTCACTGCATTACTTTTCTAAATGTACCAAAGGGCAATGCCACCCAAAACTGCTACCAGCATCTCCATCTCACATACAAGGCCACAAAAGTTCCCATACAGCACTATATTCTCAATAATGGACACGCCATTGCAGACGTGTGACACCACAATTCTTCCATTAGCGAAGGTGAGCTGAACTGCAAATTCTGTTGGTGATTTTCCATCATTAGAGCCCCTGAGAGATCAAAGCGGGCACAACAGACTTACACTGGCAGGATCAACACAATAAAAATGTAGCAGCTTTGTATAGAGACCATTTTTCAAACATTATCCAAATACAACAGGTAGTTATAACTACTTCTACTTTAATCAACCTGTCATAACAGACAACTCTGTTATAACGCATAACCACCTTGTGGAAATAATTGCTCTGTGGCTGTTATGTAGCTTCTCTGGCTTTTTTGCTGAGTCACTGCTATGGAACAAGTATACAGCCTGTGAGGTCAGAACTCCCAACCGGCATATTTGTTCAAGGTTGCCGACTTACTCAGGAAGCAAGTGGGTTATCAATGAAAGCCATGGAAATGGCAACTGCTGAAGGAAGTTGGCACCAGGAACACAACAGGTTTAATGTTGTAAGTGGTGAGAACTGCACAACCAAGAAAATGTGACAAGTTTGGTTCATGTTTACATTACAGCGAACAGTTCAATTCAAAGCAGCCTAAGCACTGAACAGCTGAGAATAGCTAACATGAGACGTAATGGGATGTACTAAAGGCAAATGGACGGTACACTTTGCAGATGCAGTTGTACTAATTTTCCCCAGAGCTTAGTAAATACGGTGAAGCTCTGCTGACTTCCATCATTCAATCATGTGCAAGCAAAATCCTGTTTTTATTTTTTTTTGTCCTTGCACCTGATTGGGTATTCTGTACAAAATTAGGCTTTACCATATTCACTAAGCTCTGAGCAAAAGGAGTGCAACTGAACTTTTAAAGTGCACATCAATTTGTCTTTAGTACATCCACCCCATTGAGTGGCCTGCAAAGAGGTAAAGGTGGTATTCTGGACATCCTAGTATCACTTCCAATTCACTTTAAAGTGCCTGTATTTATCGTACAGCAACAATGTGCCAACAATTAGAAAACATGAGGAAAATGGTCATGAGAGAAAAACAGGTTCGCTGCCAGTTCTGACCTTCTGAAAAAGCTGGTTTCCTGGCTGATCCCTTGGTTTCAATAATAATAAGTCACTGGCCCAGAACGGCCATGCAGCAAAGGAAGTTACACCATCTGATTTGTATATGTATTATGAGCCAATGACTTTGAAAACACCAAAGCTACAACGGCACGACTACCAGAAAATTTGATTTTTATGAGAAGATTAACAGGTGCAGCCTGCATCAAATGACAGGTTTGCAGATAAAAGTCATCACTCTAGATCATCTTCCGGAAATTAGGACCAGCAACCCTGTGCTTCAGAGGCCCAACAAAGTCCAAAAATTTAGTGCTATGGCTATGCAAAAGCAATATTGTGCTTTAAAATGCCTTGTGTGAAGCGCACACTTAACAGACCTGCCGTGCAAAAAACAAAGACTTTGCCTGTAGACGCTTATTTAGAGCTTCCACATATAGCCAATATCGGTCTTTACATGATAGTGGTCTTAAAAGAAGAATTTCTGGCAAACACTAACTACTCTTACACATCTCTCTCTCCCCTTAACACCTATTCTGACACATTTGTGTAAGAAAGATGTATACACTTACCTATTTTGGGGCCACTCCGGTCATGTGATCTTCCCTGGGTCAGCCAGGCCAGCTGTAGGAGAGAAGAGGGAATGCTCGACAACGGCTGGTAATGCCTGGGAGTGGTGACACCACCCATGTGCTCCTATGGCCCATGTATTGTAAGTGACCCCTCCTCTACCCTGCTGCACCACAGACTGATAAAGGGGGAGCTGGATCACATTACCGGAGTAGCCTGAACATGGGTTACATTTACAGATCTTACTTACACAGGTAAGTCGGTACTGGTGTTAGGAGGGAAGAGAGCACATTTTTTAAAAGTAATTAGGTTTTGCCAGCAATTCTACTTTAAAGTAAAACATTATTCAAATACAAAGGCTTGCTCAAAGTATATCTAAAGCCAATTTGTTTTCTCAATTAGTAAAATGTAGGGAAGGGTTAAAATCTTTGCGATCCAAGTTCCATTTGGATGATTTCATTAAATTCCTGTCCTGCAGGCACAAGAGGAACAGAGATAAATTCCCCTCTTAGACTGGTCCCATTTAGCAGATTTCACCTGTTTTTGTCCATGTGCCAACTCTAATTTTGGATCATTGTGGTGACAACAGTCCTCACAACAAACAGAGAGAGGACACAGACGGCAACAAAAAAGCTGAGATGTGGTCTCTTTCCCACTCTATTGAATTTGAAACAAAAAACAGTTTTGGCTTTAGAGACTCTTTAATATGGCAAAACAAAGAGCAATGATGATGCGCAAACTGTGGGAACTGTAGTCAGATCAGATGATTTGGTTTGGCACTACTTTTGACTGGTTACTGCCTTGTGAACACTATCACATTCCTTCACCGCCTTTCTGAACTGTCAGTTCACGCACTGAAGTATGTTAGCATTCAGTACACAGATCCTTCGGCAGCTGCGAGCCTCTCACTATTACTGAGCCTGTGAGAAGGATGGATCTTGTTCTATAGCTCTCAGCGGCAATAAGCGAGGATAAAGCAGGACTGCAAGATATCAAAGTGGTCGGACAGTTAATTCCTAACATGGTTCTTGTTACCTTCTTTGTCAGCGACTGCTCAATTTCCTGCAGCTGGGCGCGTGAGCTGCGCTCTACGACAGCCACTTTGGTGTACTCCTGCTTTTTGTTAAGCCTGTTCTTCCAGTCTTCCTCCCCGCTCTTCTTCAGTAGCGCCAGCCTAAGAAGGAATAATATGCCACATTGTTTGTGAGACATTCCACACAAGTCATGCTGTCCACAGAGACCCAGCAGAACATTTCAATGCACTTCTAGGACACCGACGTCATAAAAAGCAAACAAGGGATGCTATTTGCTTGCTGATATCTGAACAGAGAGGATTTACACAAAGTGCTGATTCAAGCACTGCCAGTAACTGCTGAGTAGATGCTAAAGGAGAACTCCAATCAGAACAAATATCACCAGTAAACCTATATTATGTCAGATCATGACTTCTTGTGCTGTCTATTGTAAGCTGCAGAATTTTAGGTCTTCTAAAAATTATAAATAAGATCCCACGACCTGTGCAAGTCTCCATGTATTGAAAAAGGGCAGCATACTGCTGGATAGGATCAAAGTGGAGAGCCCATCAGATCTAAGGCTTGGTTCACATCTTTGTATGCCGGGAATGCGTGGAAAATTGCACACTTTCACGACACACAGAGAAATATGCTGCTCTTTAGCAGATGCAGTGGGGTGCCATTAATTCCGAATGACACCCCCATGCCTTGGCAAACATGTGCGCCAAAATGTATGGTGCTGCAGCACCATGCAGTTCAGTGCAATTCTATAAAAGGGTTGGAGACTTTTTCTCCACTAGTTCGCATCATACTGATGTGAACCTAGCCTTATTGTTTAATTTTGAAAAAGGAAAGGTTGTAAACTTCCGTCCTTTTTTCATATCTAAAATATTGTTTGGTTCCCTTTGGGAAGATTCACCATCATTTTCAGTCCTAGTCACAAAAATACCTCAATCATGAAAGGGTTAAACTCATGCCAACAAGTCCCATCAATTAGAAATTTGGCCTCAGCTGACAAAATGATGTGCAACTTTCAGTGTACGGGTATTGCTGCTGTGCACTAGCATAAAAAGAAACCGCATGAGAACATAAAGTGACGTCCACTTCCTGGTGACGATATCTTGGCTTCTCCTGTCATTTTATTAAAAGATCAATGTTGTGCCAAACAGTGCAGCATTCCACAAGCAAAAACCAGAGGTTCCCTGCCGTGAATAAACTGAAATCGGATTGGTTAATATAAGCTACTCTCTATGCACATAAACACTACACTTTGCCAAGCTTTACTGAGTGAGGTCCATAGTGTTTGCTGGCAGCTGAGCCCCAAGTTATCGCTACTTTAATGGTTAAGTGTTGTGGTCTAGGAAGGGAAAGGTTTAATAGTTTGGAAGTTTTTAAGGGCTTCTTTACATTTATTGTGGTGTGTTACTGCATGCACTTTAAATATATATATATATATATATATATATATATATATATATATATTATATATATATATATGTAAAGCGCTGCATAAATTGACAGCGCTATACAAGTACCTGAAATAAATACCTATACTGTGTAAAATCCAACAATACACTGTCCCACTCTGCTCTGCACATGCTCAGTTGCTCTTTTTTCCAACACTGTCGGCAATCTAGAGGTCAATCTGCTAACAGCCTAAAGATTTACTGCTGCTCAGGGGCTCTGGGCTTCAGTAAAATGGCAGCCTCCAGTAAGAAGAAACAGGAGTAATGCTGGAGGCAATTTATGCCACACACTAATTTTGGTAACATTAATTAGTGTAGAATGTATGTTCTTTGGTCAAGAACATTTTTTCATCAAGGTTTTATGGGTAAAGTTCCGCTTTACGCTGCCTGTGCACCTTGCAGCCTAATTGATCAATTTTAGATGTACCAACAATTATGTAGCACAAGAGTCTAACTGACCAGATACAAACTGACTGGATTGTTTAGGTAAGGCTTCTATTACATCATTTCTGGTAGACCTAAAGAAGGTTAGATGTTGCACATTCACATTGCACAGCAACGTGACAGAAAAAAGGGATATTTAGAGAAACTTTTTGATTTTTACTAGTTGTTTGCTCTGAAACCTGCACCTTGACAATTACAGTGCTAAGCTTGTAGTGCTGATAGCCAGTCAAGGGTAGGGGGGGGGGGGTCAGTGGACCACAGGCTGGAGGACAATGTTCCATCCCAAATCATGGTGCACTTTAGAGGAATTCACCCAGGAACCAGTAGACTATTTAATAGCACCAGGGAACAAGTGTTTCCACTAACAGCAGCAGAAAAACTAAAAAAATGCAAGGCATATTCACAAACTGGCTAGAGGTCTTTATCCATTACTATGCTGGAGTGAGGCAATCATGCATATTATCAAATTTGACTAAATACCATGAAAACTATAAAAGCAAAGACCACACACAATATACAAGACACAATGGTAACAAAGAAAACAAGAAAAGAAAACACTGACAAGTAACTCAATTTCTTCAAAATCTGAATAGAGTGCTCAAATTATACTATTCTACCAGTCCACCCACACCCTGCAGTCCTATACAAGAAATCCTGAATAACCTGAGGTGGTTTACATGGATGACATGTATTTGGATAGGATTTAGGGCACAGAACAATGTGCATTAAATCCCAAGCAATCAAAATTCAGCTTCCAGTCAGAACTGTATTATACATATATTCCAGAAATCAGGGCAACAAGGCAAGAAGGGGCAGCACCAAAGAAAACACATTTATAATGTATCTTCACTATGTTTTTGCCTGGTATTGTCACATGACTGTTCTGGGTAAGACCAGAAGCAGAAATGACAGAAGTATGTAGACAGAGTTGTAAGCCTCTCTGCAGCTCAAATAGTACACAGCCATCTTTTTCTCTATATGAGAGACTCTCAGCCAGGGTTCTTTTGGTTTTCTCCAGAGGGTGCTAGGGGTGTCTCGAGCAGTAGACTTTGACAAATTGATCTCCCAACAATAACTACCAGTGTAAGGGGTCGCTTCTACTTGACCACCAGTGCTAGGGGGCTTTTTCCCATTGATCAACATGTAAAAAGGGGAATTTTTACAATAGTAATGTATGAGGACACTTGCTTTGACAAGAGGACATTAAAAGGATAATTTTTCTTTTTGGCCTTTAATATTCATGTATTTTACAGTAGTTGTAAAGTTTAAAGGTTATTTACCGTAATGCATTCTCTGCATTACCTTTTATTCGTAGCACAACCCCCCCCCCCCCTACTTACCTGAGCCCGATCTCGATCCACCGCTGTGCAAGTCTACAGCAGCTCTTTTCCCCTTTCCCGGCTCTCACAGGCTGGGCTGAGAGCAGTGGAAGCCATTGGCTCCTGCTACTGTCAGTCAAAAGCTGTGAGCAGAAAATGGGGGGTAGGGCCGAGCCAAGCTGTGTCTGAATAGATGCTGTAGAACTACTGTAATCAGATAAAAAGGAGAAATGCAATTGGCTGTGAAAAATTTCTGCACTTTGCATTCTCATTGTTCAATACCTTAGTACTCATATCACAACAGAACACATTGGGAATGCCTTTTTTTTTTCTTTTGTTTAACAGACTGCAGCAAAGCGTTATCAGATGTATACAATGCTGCAACCATCCACTGAACAAATGAGAAGCCCCAAGTGAGAAACCTCTGATTCACAGGCGAATATGACTCAACAGTACCCATCCCTGCACTCCGCTCCTCTGACTCAAAGTACAGTAAAAGTGCTCAGCCAGCAAAACACTACAGCGTACTGGGTGACATCAGATTTCCTAAGATGACACCTTGTCCCTTTTGCCAGATTCTGAACATTACCACCAGCAGAGACAACAACAGAGCAGCATGCAATAAAAATAAACCTTCTCTCATTCTCTTTATTCTTCTGTGTTGAATGCGTTATCAGAACTCCCATACATCTGAAAGACCGGGCAATTACATATATAAAAAAGAAGGTCTGCCTGTTTTTAGTAAACTCAAAACAATTTAGCTTTTCAGTGAATATTTTTATTTTTCATATCTGCAGATTGACATTGTGGTTTGCTAATCAAACCCCTGAGCATTTATGGGGTACTGACAATAAATGTGTACACTTTGGTGCAGCCTCTCTCAACCTTTATACCCCCATATGAACCCCTAAAATTATTTCCAGGTGTCAGGGAACCCCTGCTAAAGCTGATTGAGTGGGGGTCAGTGTGGAGAAATGATCCCTTTTAAATGGTGTAATGCTTGCTACCCTTACAGACAGTTAAAAAGGTCTCTGATGTCATGCGGCTGCCGCTGCCAAGTGGTGTTGGCTTTGAACCATGTAGACACCATCACATGGGAGGTCAATCAGTCACAACTCAAGGAACCCCCTAGAGGAACACTGGTTGAGAATGGCTGCATAAGTGGATACATACAATAAAGAAAATGCAAATCCAGGCAAGGAATCTGTGTGCTGCTATAATGGTGTACATAACACAATAGTTTAAAGTAAGAATAGAGGGAGGTTGGCCGTGGGGTAGGATTGGAGCATAATCAGTGGCTAGGTAGCCAAAGCAGCTGAAAAATAGAGCTTATGCCTGCATTTATTAAGGTGTGTTGCTAGAATGAGCTTACCGGCTCTTAAAATTGTACAACCCTTGTAATAATAGATCAGCAATGAAGCTACAATAGGACTATGTTCACATCTCGTCATGCTTGTTGCATCCTAGGTGAGGCTTTCAGGAAAATACTCCTTCTTTGGGGAGTAATGGTAATGCATGAAAAAACGTGCAGGAACTGCATAAATGCATCGCATTACAACTGCTCCTTGTGGAAAATACAGATGTGTGAGTGTAGCCTTTTACAGATAATGGAGCGTATTAAATGCCATGGAGCACAGAGGGATATACAGTGGCCAACAGCAGCCAGATATCCGCTGTCAACAGCCACAGCACTAAATTGATCTGACACAAGCATCTAGAATAAATTAAGACACCAATAGAAATTCAATCTCCTTTGACTTAAAGTCTACATATTGCCTATATTAAGATGAAAGCAGATTGCTGTGCAAGTGTGTGGCGCCACAGCAGACATTTAAAGGGTTAACAATCTAGAGGAATCTCAGTACCTGTCACGAATAGACATGCTTTTGCCGCTGATGTCAATATCCTCTTGTGATGTGGCCTCGTTGGCAGGAGGAGAGATGTCGCCCGTCCTTTCGTAGAGCTCCTCTTCTTCTTGCTCGCCTGCCTCTGGTCTGTAGGATGCAGCCGTTGAAGTGTGAGAAAGTGTCTGTGCTGTGCTGGAGCCAAGAGCTTCAGAGGCCGGCTTGACAATCTCTGCTTATTGTGAAGAGAGGCTCAGCATTAGTGAGCAATCACATGGCTCCCAGTCTAGTAACCCCCCCCCTCCCCATTTCCCTTCCCCAGCCTCACCTCCTCCTTCACTGTAATCTGCTTGCTGAGCTCATCCCTTTGGTTACACATGTGTTTCCTTAAAAACTAGTGTTTTTATATGCAGTTGACCTCTGCTTCAATCACAACATGGTAATGTGTCGGTAATGTTTCCACTCTTGTTTGCATGGACTCTCGTAAAAAAAAGGTGTGCTATCACAGGCGTACACGGATCTATTGTTCATTCTAACAAAAGATCACATACTGTTCCATTTTCCATATAACTGCTGAATGCATGTGGTTGGGATGCCATCTTAAAAATATCAAACTCCCTGCTTAAAATGCTCATGATCGATCACTTCTGATACTGTACAAATATAGCATAAAATGCAGAGACAGGCTTTATCACCCAATTGTTGCACTGAGAATGGTTTACTCCCCAGAAAGGCTTCCTGCAGAAAGACACACAGAAATCTGCACATCTCCCAGGGTTGTAGAAGATTATCTAAACAGTATTGTGCTCAAAGCTTTGATTGGCTGTCAGATGCTCCCCTACAGTGGGGTTCCAGATTTAAGTGATGGTGAGGGGCATGACACACAGTCAATGCTTTGCACGTGTATTTTGCCATTTGGCTGCCTGCACTTTTTTTCACTTCAGGGTCAGGAGTGCTCAGCAGGACTGAAGAGAGCCCTCCTAGTCAGGGGCGGACTGACCATTTGGAAACTCGGGCACTGCCCGAGGGCACGGGGTCAGTAGGGGGCCCCATGAGATGCCCCTGGTACCTTTTTCATAGGCTTTTTTGAGTTCGGGAAAGGACACAGGGGCCCCATGAGTTGTCAGTACGCCCCTGCTCCTAGTATTTTGACACCTGTGTATGCCTAAAATGAAAACGAGTAATGACATCCCCTTCTTCCATAAACAGACATTCACACACTGGGAGACCATCTATACCAGCCATTCTCAATCAGGGTCCTGTGGAATCCTAGGGATCCCCCAGAGTTTGCTAGGCGTGAGCTGTAGCCAATTGGCCATCCATTTGATGATGCATATACAGTTCTGGGGCCAATCCCAACCACAGTGCACCAATGAACATTTTAGCTCTCTGTAACAGTGATGCTCTGATCACCACTGTAAGGTTTTTATTCTACCAACCACTAACATAGCCCCCCCCAATACCACCTCCCACACCCAATAAATTAGTTTTAGTGAGGGTTCCCTTACACCTGAAAATCTTAGGGGTTCCTCTGGAGTTGAGAAAGGCTGATCTTTAGGCTGCGTTCGGGAACACTAGATGCTGATGTGCCAGCATGGTCAGTGTTGGATGCATGTAAGTGTCTAAGTACACATGGACTCCATGAAGAATTGGATCTTAAATATTCTGTGTTAGCACCATGTTACTGTGATATTTAAACTTGTCATGAAACAAATGCAAGAGCTGCTATTCTGTGAAATTTCTTGCCACTTGGCTGTCTCTGACCTCAATACTTTCTAAATCACTGACTTCAAACAACCAGATCCAGAAAGTCAGCATGATGTCAGAATTCCTTACATGCACACTGATTTCAGGTCATCAGCATTGAAGTAGGGTATTCACATAACAGCCAGGCAACTAGCATTTTCAGAAGTCAGCATTATCAGCCTTCCTGTTTCTCTCAAAGGTCTTTAGAGGCAACACAAATTAGGTGAATGGCAGGGTTAAATATGGCCAGTCACTGGAGTTCATAGAGGCAAAATAAGATTATTAACTTCCCTTTTCAAACTGGGGGTGTAAAGCTGGCCATACACCGTTCGAATCTTGGCCAAAAAACTTTTGTTCCATTTTGTAGTGATAAATGGGGATTGAGCATCGTTTTCGTCTGTAGTTACAAGGAAACTTGGAGGTTGAAGGATGGAAACGATTATCTTATTTAATTGAACAAAGTTTTAACTGCTGATGCAGTCCCCAATTTCATATAAAATCAGAACTTTTGCGGTCCAAATATTCATTCTTTTAAATGATGGTATACATGGCATAGTAATGCAGGAAAGAACACAAGGTTTCCCTATAGTGTAAACAAAATATGATTTGTACTCGATGTCCAATATGTGTACACAAACACGTGTGTGTGTATTATATGTATATTTTATTATTATACAGTGTCTATATAGCGCCAACAGATTGCTCAGCTCTGTACACTGCAATGGGAGACGATACACGAGACAGTACAATAACAACTGAGGGGTTCGAGGGCTCTGTATGTATGTATGTATGTGTGTATGTGTGTATGTGTGTATGTGTGTATGTGTGTATGTGTGTATGTGTGTATGTATGTATGTATGTATATATATATATAAATATATATACATATATACACATACATACACACACACACACACACACACACACACACATATACTTATTTTGTTGATTACATAAGCAATACAACAAACTTGTTATTTCCATCTGGGAATCCATTCAGATAGCAGGTCTTGATAAAAAAAAAAAAATGTAAGGGCCTTCAAACAAAATTAGATTGCTCAATGATGGCATCATCAACCACTCTGACGAATGACTTTTCTGAATTAAAGTCTAACCATGTATGTATGACCAGCCTCAGAATGTGCTGTTCCCATTTGATGCCAGTATGTATGCTGCCTTACTATATGAGTAGAATCTAAGAACAAAGCATTGTGCTGAATTTCCCAAGATAAAAGCAGTTCACGGGAAGGAAAAGGTTTAACTGCAGCTCAGAGAACATTTAATGAGTCATTGAGAGATGGCAATATTTATATTGTTTTCCCCCAGGGCACTGCGATCAGGACAGCCACACTGTTATACATACAGGATGTTGTAAACACAGAGTACACCAGACATGGGTGTGTGACAGCCAACTTGTGTGTCACAAGGGCAAGTCTGTCCATATGACTTTCACTGCTGAGCTGTACTCCCAGCACTGGACGGGGCATGTGGTGATATAACTCCAGGGAAAACCAGACAAGTAAAGATGGGCTGTAGTGTCATTTTGCAGCACAACTAGTTCTAGATACAGTAAAGAAGAGTTGAGCTGGCTATACATTGGGCAAATTTCGACTGGTTATGGATGAACCAGCACAAATTTGCTAGGTGGGTGGCCCTGTCAGTACCTTCCCTCCCAGCAATCTTTAAATGAAAAGGAGGCAGGCATAAAACTTGTCACCCAAACAGGAACTGCATCAAATCCAGGTGTCAGAATACAACAGCCGGCACTGCAAATTCATCTATCCGTGCTGTATAGTGTGGGAGCAGGAACCTGTTAGATTTGTGGAAAAGGACAGGAAATAGGTGAAATCTCTCAGAATCAACTTGACAAAGGTTCTAAGATTTCAGCATTTTACTACCCTACCTCCTACCCCAATGACCTCACAACAGGGGAATATATACCAAATATATTTTTTGTATGTGTGCCCCAAGAGGTCTGCTGAAAGATTTGTGTGCTTTAGGTCCCATTCACACTAGGAACTGCATGTGAATTGTAGAGGAACAAGCTGCATCTTCCTATGTGATTCATTTGCAGTTCTGCGCAGTGCGATTTCAGGCCATTCATTTTGAATGTACTACTTTTGGAAAGGTACGGCAACCGGATTGCAAGGTACTTTTGTACCATGCGATAGTGCGGGCAAATGAACTGCGTTTGTGCCCTGTGTTTGGGGTGCCGTTATCTTTGCACAGACACCCGCTGCAGCTCCCAAGGAAAATAGTGAACACCATTTGAACATGGTGTGGGTAACGGGTACAGCAACGCAGCATTCTACAGTGCGAATGGGCTCTTAATGGCAGTACAATATGTAGCTTGCAATCCGCTGAACACCCATCTGTACTGAGCTATTTATTGTAATGGACTCTTTGAGCCTAAGTAGTGCTTGGCGTCTTTCAGCAATATGAACGAAGAGGTTCCTTTAGACCCTAGCATACATTGGGGTGCTGAAAAGTGCTCACATACCTTGGCACAGCTTTTTTTTTTTTCTACTTTTCCTAGTAGCCCTGCTATGACTTCTCCCCTCAGTTTGTGAACATTTGGTGCACACATGGTGAAGAAGCTGATCCCCTTTTTTCTATGTGCAAAGAGAACAACTGCTCACTGGTGGAAGACATTTTCCAAGACAGTAGATAATCCCAAGAGCAGAAAATGACTTGTGAAGCTTTATTACTGTGCCTGATGGATTGTGTTATATGAGAATACTGAGCCATGTATGATGTGGTATTTTATGCCACTAAATGCCAAATGTGAAAATGGGTGAACCAGGTGAAAATCTCCATTCAGGTTTTCCATTCTTCTCCCTGTACATATGCAGTTGTCATGGAAAAATCTGGATAGCCCTACCATCAAACAGCTCCTGTGTGTCTGGCCAATTATGGCTAGGAAACTGCAATTTTTTTTTGGGTTCCTGAAAGCTTTCAAAACACACTATTCCAAGCATAACTACCTAATTAGCAATGGATGTATAATAAAAAAAACCTTGTAACTGTAATATAAACAGAATTTTTTTTTAGGTGTTTCCCATTGGAGAAAACAATGCAAGTGCCTTTAAACAATGAACAACCACAATATAAAAGATTTTAACCAGCGTCTGTCCTCCCACTGTACATAAATGGATGGTAAGTGCATATAACAGGGCAAGTGCATATAACAGAGCAAGAGACAGTTTTCATTTTTAAACTTTGCCCTTGCATGCCCCTCGACAGGAGCAAAGTTCTGTGATCACACAGTTCATTGGACAGTACATATCATAAAAAAGGGTACAGAGCCAATGAGAGTGGCTCTCTACCACGTGATCACTGACCATTACAGCATCCACACAATGTCAACAGGGGCTGTGATTAGCAGCCGGCTCTCACTTTTTTCTCCCACACTGATCACAACCAGCACCCAGTGTAAACTAGCACCAGTGTCATCCAATACTAGAAACCGTGCCATCCAGCCCTCCATTGTCATTCACCCCTCTACAACATAGGTCAGCTCCATTGTGTCTCTGATGTAACCTGTATATTAACCCCTCACCTCCCTTATCCTGTCCATCTGCAACCCCTTAATCTCTACTCCCCCACTGTACAGTATGTGACCTTTACAGTAAAGCATATTAGCCCATAAGCAAACATTATATTTCAGCTTACCAACTCTTAGATGTGATGGTTGCATTAGTTTATTTTCAGCTGGTGATCCAACCAGTAAGTCAGTTTTTCAACAGAACAAGCTGTCCTGCAGATGTAGCAGTTAGACTTATTTCTTATTTTTGTAAAACCTTTATCTCAAATGGGAAAAAAATGTTTTTTGTAACCATATATAAAGTATTAGCTGGAGTTTGGCTTCAATTTGTTAGTGTATCTAAATCTGTTAGTATATCAAATATTCCCATCCCCCAGAATGACAATGCTGCTGTCCAAAGGCATGTCTGTTGCTCATTCATCCAGAGAGGGGCCACTCTAAGAGCCGTGTTCCTGGCCAGATCACCAGATGAAAACAGAGGGGGAAAAAAAGCCTAAAAAAAAATAATGCAGCCACCATTTTTGAATGATTGGTAAACTGTATTACATAACATTTCTGGATTTGGCTTTAATACCGCTTTAAGAATTAAAATAAATGACTAATAATGGCCAGAAAAGAAACAGACTGTAGAAATTATCCTTTACAGTCCTCTTGTCAGAGAAAGTTTCCTTATAAATTGGTAGCCTCCTTAGTTTATTTACTTTCCAATCAATTATCACCAAAAAAAAAAAATTAGATCACTTTGTGGTGTCTAGTTTCCAAAAAGGAGTATTTCTGGGGTGTTCATACTGTCCTGGCATTTTCATCTGCTATGTTTATAACAGTACTTCTTAAAATACGTTATTAAATACCACCAAAATAAAGCTCTCTGAAAAAATAAAATAAAATTTGGGTACAGTGTTGCACAACAGAGTAATTGTTGGACACATTATTACAGCACTAAAAAATGGCTTTGACAGGACGGGATAGTAATACACCAGTTATTTAACCACTGGAGTATATTTATGTCCAGCCAAAACTTTTTTTTGTTTTTTTTTTTAAAGTGGAGAAGGATTAGAACCCCTGTAGAATATTCACTGCTACCCCAGGCTCTGGTTCCATAGACTCCCCCTCACTAGACAATGGTTTTACCATACAATAAGGATGGACCTGCAGCAGAGACACAGGCAGAAATAAAAAGCTGACAGGGGTTTTAACGGTTCTTTACGTACAGTGGAAATACCAGACAGGGGTTCTAACCTTCTCCTAAACCAAGCAAATGTTTTTAGCTGAATGCAGTTTGTTTACACATCTATGATCATCTAGGATACATGGCAGACAGAATCTAACAGTACAGAGCAGATGAAATCTGGTCCCACATTTTAGCTAGCAGCTGCAATATTTATGGAAGCTTAACCAAAAAAGATACATCTACTCCCAGAGCAGATCCCTCTAATGCCGAACAGCTTTGTTGTTGCATTTTATTTTACACTCAGTGTTGTCATATTAGCAGAAGTTGAAGTTGTGTATTATCCAACCCTTGCTTTACCTCATCTGACACCTCTGTGTGTGTTGGAGATTGTATGGTCTAAGCAGATGTCTGCCTGCAGGAATGCCTTTAACTGAAACCTTTCCTGAGGGAAGCATGGAGATGGATGGTCTTGGCTCTTCGCCAAGGCACTAAAGGTACTCTTACTCCACCTTTTACTGTCAAGTCAGCATCATTTTTAATAAGTTCTCAGAGTCCCACACCTTTAAAAAAAAAAAAAAAAAGTTTCTCAAATCAGTGTTTCTATAGAGTAAGCCCAGGTTCACACTGATGCGGTGTGGAATTCGTTTTTGTGTGATTTCCACACCACAATCACACCCCGTTCATACGAACCGCTGCAGGTGTGTATTTTAAGTTAACGACGCCCCCCGAAATCCGTTCACAAAATGTGGCGAGATGTGTAGAATCGGGTTGCATGGGTGTTCACACTCATGCAATCTGATTCTTGAGTGGACAAAAAAAAAAAAAAAATAGGCCTGCACTTTTTTTGGTGCATCCAACACAACAAACACTTTACTCCTGCGCTAGGAAAGGACTCAGTAGACCCAATAGGAATGTTCTGGAATATGCACTGTTTGCTGCCCTCAACAGACCGGGGTGGTCAGAATACACTGGATACAAAGGGAGAAACAGAGAAAGGCGCACCGACCTAGTGCATTATCGTTTAAAATAATTTATTAAAGAAACAAAAATAGGTATCACTCTCACAATGGACATAACACAGGCATGTCAAACTGAACAAGGTGTATGATCCAAACAACATCTGAGTCCATACGATGGAACCCTGGATGACCAACTGGCTAACGCGTTTCGAGGACACAATCTCTTCCTCAGAGCCCTTTTTCTGTTTCTCCATTTGTATCCACTTTTTTTGGTGCAGATGTGGTGGGATATAAGCCACACAAAATGCACAGCACATAAACCGCATGTGATCTGCGCAGGAATGCGGTGTGGTTCTTGTGTGAACCACATGCGATGTGCCACGCCGTATCAGTGTGAACATGGGCTAAGAGTCATGGGATAAATAAAGAGGCAGCCACTGATTACCAACTCTTGAAAATGCTACTTGCATGGCTGTCAAGCTAGCCTCATCAGTTCAAAGCCAACCCTAGAAACAAGTTTGTCAGGACTTGACTTTACATGCTTGTTCTGGCATATAGCCAGGCAATATTTTTTTTTTTTAAGGAATTCAGCAACAGAAACCAATATTTTGCTTCAAAATATATTTATATTCTGAAAAAGTATATAGCAAACAGAGACTTGTACCTCCTATTTAGTCTGAAAAGAAATCATTGTGCAGCAATATTTAAAGTGGTATTAAAAACCCAACAATGTAATATATTGCAGCTTTCACCTGTGATCAGTGAACTGGCCAGTAACACACCTCTTGTATTAGTGAGACACCACTCTCGATAAACGAGCACAGGAGGCACAGCAGACAGCGGTACGGTCAGTGTGGGGTTAGGGGAGTGTTAGATGTACTAGCAGATTTAAATACACTAACAAACTAAAGCCAAACTCCAGCTCACACTTTTTAATCAGTTTTTCCTTTTTGGGATAAAGGTTTTACATAAACTAAAGCTGACCATTGTAAACACCCCTGCCTTGTGTTAAATGGTTTGTCTCATCAATGTATCAACTGATACACTCTGCTGCAGAATTTGAAAAACAGACTTACTGGCTGGATCATCAAATGAAAATAGAACAAAGCAAGCCTAAAAAAGAAAACTAATGCAGCCATCAAATCTAAAAAGTGGTAAGTTTAAATATAATAAATGTTTGCTTTTGAGTTCAATACTGCTTTAACTCTCGTCTGTTATAATAAAAATTCCATGTGGCTGCTCCCATGATGCAGTTGGAGTCCTTCATACTCTGCCTTGTGTTGTATTTCAAGCAGGAGCAGAGTTCCCACATAACTAGGAATATAGGTATATTTTTTACCTGGTTACCTTTAGGGGCCACTAAAGCTTTATGTTGCAATAATACACGTGTTAATACGCATTATGGCATGCGTTAATGTTCACTGCATTAAGGCAGACCATTTATTATGAATGGGCTGCCAGTGCTCGAAAACTGATGAAATAACATACATGGTGTTTTGGGTTTTTTTTTTTTTTTTTTTAAGTGCAGTGCACCACAATGGATTTTGTATTAGGTCTTTGGCTGCAGTAAAGTATATGTAATGTCAATACGTTAGCTAGAACAGGAAAAGCTTAAAACCCTTGTCAGTTTATTTTTTGTGTCCCATTGGGATTTTCAGAAACTTTTTGTTGAAGAAAGCAGAAGATCGCTCTCAAAAGAGACATGCTCTCTTAAACCGTTTTCACCAGAACAGGTTTGCTCATTGGAAGATTTCCCCTCACTTCCTGTCACAATTTAAAAATGTTCAGTTTCCCCTCAATTACTGTACCAGTGACAATGGTCACCAGGACAATAAGAGGAGAGAATATTCCTATAGGGGGCACAGATAGAAATATATCTAAAAAAAAAAAAAATCAGATTTTACATACAGTTTAAAGAAATCCTATGTAAAAACAAAATAAGGTGGGCAGCCATTTCTGATCATCTTTTGACAATGCTAGCTTCAGGCTGACACTGACCTTAATACTTCACTGACCAGAAAAGGCACGTGGAAAGTGTAGTCAGAATTAAGTCAGAACTCCTGATTGACATACTTGTTTCTGATCAGTGACAAAGGACTGCAGCCCTAGGACCAACATATTAGCCAAGCAACTAACATTAGCCTCCATATTAGTTCAGTAAAGCTTTCCTTTTACCACTTGTATCCTAGGTCACCCAATTCCTCTGTCGGCATGACAAGTCAGTGATGCTGATAAATTACTGATGTGTGAGAGTATGTTTGCTGGTTTGCAGCTGTAGAACATTTCAGCAAAGAGTGGACACAGGTCTAAGAATGATCATAATCTGATATTCTCAAGCTATATTCACAATGCTGGCAGAGAGAGACACAAAGAAAAGGAGCGTACCTCCAGCTGGGGACGAGTGAAATGTGAATCCTGCACAACGTGGAATTTTTATCTGTTAATAAGCTCAATGGAGGCCTGAATGAATGTACTCTGATGCAAAGCTACACCTTCTTATAAACCAGAAATGTAAAAAGCTTCTTACCAGCAGCACCTTTAACGCTCCATGCATTGGCTTCTGAGTGCAGATTCCGCCTCTCTGGCTTCATGTCATCCACCTCTACCTGCGGGGAGCTTTCAGCTATTGGCAGCTCTGGCTGCACAGCAGGTTGTAACAGTGTCCGTGGGCTGAGCAATTCCACTGTGCTCTTACTTGAGATAACATGCCCGAGCCTCTTCTGCTCTCTGGCCGATTCCTCCTCCTTTGACACATCCAGCACAGGATGGGGGACTTCCTTCTGAGCAAGGCTATACTTTCTCAGACTGTTCTCCTCTGTG
Organism: Staurois parvus; assembly: GCF_062004578.1. Lineage (NCBI taxonomy): Eukaryota > Metazoa > Chordata > Amphibia > Anura > Ranidae > Staurois > Staurois parvus. The sequence continues at coordinate 1,543,425 of NW_028317857.1, read as the reverse complement.
ACCAGAGCTCTGCTCTCAAACAGTGGCTTTCTTGGTTCAGCCTCTCTGAGTTTATCAGCGAATGGAGAGCTCCAGGACTCAGAAAGTAGTGAGCTCCGCTCTGTAGTGTTTGCTGTCTCCATCGAAGTGTGAAGCAGAGTGGAAGCGGTGGAGATATTTGATATTCTCTCATCGTAATTGGATGACTTTGTGACATTCATGTCCCCGGGGTAGACAGGAGAAGACCGGGACGTCAGAGTAGCCACAGATGTTACAACGGTCTGAGACAATGGAGCGATCTTTTCACCTCCGTTCTTAAACTGCACAAATAGCCAACAAACCAGAAACACATGTCAGTTGGAGAATCGAGTTTCCCCATTTATGTTAGGCCAGGAGATTTCCATTTACTACATTTAAAGAGAAACTACATATAAAACACAAGCTGCCACACAATAAAAATATTCATACATAGCTGGGCATTCTACAGATGCCACTTGCTTCTAATGCAGCTTTTAAACGGTCGGTTCACCATTTAATAGTCATAGATTGGCTTCTCCTATCTTTTAGGCAGTCTAGTAGTTCGATCTTTTTACTTAAGCTCCTAATATTGCTCATCCTACCCTGACAAAGTCTCAGGTCTCCTCTTGCATTCTCGAACATAAAATATGCGTAAAAGTGAAAGAGATCACATTTTAATGAATGTATCAAGGGAGGTTGGTGGAGAGTGGAACTCAAGCCAAAGAATATCACTACTGGAGAGAATTAAAGTGGCTGTAAAGGCTGAAGGTTTTTTTTTTTACTTTCATGAATTCTTCAGAATGACACAAGTGCCCAATATCCTTTTGCAGATACCCCAATGCCTCAGGACTGGCCATAAATGGGCACCAGACAAACGAAAGGACAAAATTACAAAAGGAAAAATTACAAAATAGGTAAGGTTTTAGGCTTTTTTTTTTAACTTTTAAAGAAATCACACAAATAGAACATTAGAGCATTAATGTGTGACATTTTCACTATATCGCTACAAGACCTTGCCACCCGTGAGGCATCAAAATCTGAAATGTCACTTCAGTTATACTACATGGAATAGTATAAAAGTTTACATTTTAGAAGATATGTACTCAAGGAAAGAAGAGCACAAATATATGAAACATTCCCAAAATCCCCCCCAAAAACGTATTGTTACATCTCTATGAATATCTGTCCTGAAAACCTGCTGAAGGGTATAAAGCAAGTCTGTGCCAGAGTATTTGCAGAAAGATGACCACCCAACATCTAAAAGGGTTCTCTGCTGTGTCCTAGATGTTTTTGGATTAACAGTCAGATTACTTTAGCTTCTTTACAAACATTCCGTTTGCAAAGTGAACATACTCTTTGCTAAAATATTGACTCTTAAAGTGGTTTTCTACTCTGTAACAAAAAATTAAAAGTCAGCAGCTACAAATCCTGTAGCTGCTGACTTTTCATTATAGGACATTTACCTGTCCATGGATCCAGCACCGTTCTCACCCAGGCTAGTTTGACTAGCCTTTGAGTTCCTAGCACCGGTATCGTAAGTGTGGGTACCACAGCTGGCTGGTCACTGCACATGCGCGAGCCATGCTGCACTTCGTGAATGGTCCTGCAGTCTTCTGAAATCCATGACGTCTCCCAGAAGACCGTGAGGAGGGAGGGGGAGAAAACTTCCACTCCTTAGGCAATCGGAGTGAAGTGGGAACCTTTCAAAACTAGGTACCTGCTACCCCCCCCAAAAAAATATTTAAATGCCAAATTAGGTATAGGAGGGGAGAGGAGGACTTAAAACGGAACTTCCCCTTTTGGGTGAAGCTCCGCTTTATATACCCAATCGCATGCAATTTTTTTTTCTCCCTTTGCTATTGCGAGTATCCAGAGTGAACACAGTTTCACCTTCTTCACTAACACTTTGCTCACTCGCCTCCACTTTTTTAGTAAACCAACACTAATGGCATCACTTTGTCAACTATGAATGATAGAGAGCGTCATAAAAATGAGAATCTGAAAAAAGCCTTGAGGCAAACAGGATGGCAAACACCTAGATGTGCAGAAAACCCAGAATCTACTCTGAGCTTCAGCACCTGAGTCAAGGTACATTCGTCAGCCTTAGGGACTAGTCAGATGTCTGTAATGAGATTTTGGGTGGGGTAAGAGCAGCTTGTACTTCATTTTTATTTAAAGGAAACCTTCCATGGAAGCCTCAATCTACTGATAATGCCAGGTTCCTCAAGGTCATTTTGGCTTCAATGCAGATCAGAAGATTAGGTTTTTGTGGTAACTGCCAAAACATTTCCACTACCTTCCTTTGAAAGTTTTTTTTTTCCCATTTTTTTCCTTTCTATACAACCAATTACACATAACTGCCAACATCTACAGTTACAATCTGTTATGACTGTTATACCGGTTTCATTATGATCTAAGTTTTCCAGTTATATTTCTGCCTACACAAACGTATTGAAATTGTGCGGAGTCTACGCAGCTGGATTCAGTGTATTTATAGCCATAACCTTTTTCCAGTTTTGGATAGAGTAGGAAAGAGTTAGAGCCCCTGTCGGTGTATACTTTGCTGCCTGTGTCCTGCTGGGGAGATCTGCTTTCAATTCTGGTATTACAGAAAGGGAGAGGAAATTTCTACAAAATGAGAACACTCTTGGAACGCTTTTTACCAGAACAGGTGTCCCCAATGATAGTTCTCCTCTCCCCTCCTGTTCTGGTGGCAACTGTAAAAAATTTCTTATTTCAGTGATAATGGCCATCAGGACAAACAGAAATGCTAACATTCCCCAGGTTGGATGCAGACTACGAAAAAAACTTGACAAAATGTACAAACTTCTGCAAACGCTATTCAAAATTTTGAAAATGCAAACTGCCAACTAAATCTGAATATCACTAATTTGGATGAGGTGGAGAGACAGGGGGACTAGGAATGCACTAATATACCGGTGGCTGAAAATGGTGTTATCTGCGTTTTTTCAGATAGGAAAAAAGTTGCCGATAATGGCTGCCAAAAACGTGCGATTTTGCTGTGAAGTTGACACGTTTAGAGTGTGTTTTTCATAGGTCATGGGGCTCAAATGCATCAAAACGCAACACGTGAATTTTTGACGGGTTTTCAATGTATTACAGGTCTGGTTCACACCAATGCAATTTGCGTTTTGTTTGTTTTGCATTTTTGCACGCGTGTCTTTGATACTTTTGACGCGTTTTGCTCTTTTTGAATGCTTTGTTTTTGGCCAACTTGTTGCTGGGCAGATTAAAAATGCATAAAAAAAAAAAAAAAAAAAAAAAAAAAACACAGCAAATGCATGAAAACGTGTCAAGAACACACATGCCCTTGCTGCAGTGTCTCCATTGAAGTCTACTGAACCACAAATTCACCATTTCGCATTTTAAAAAGTCGCTGATATTTTAAAAAACGCAGCAGCTCAAAAAAAGCATATATGTGAACGTGTCCTGTAGGAAGCTAAGTTAAATGGACTGTGTGATTCTGCAAAAAGCCCTAAAAAACACATTGGTGTGATCCAAGCCACAGTGGGGAGGTGCGTTTTTGGTGCTTAATTTAACTCGCCAAATATGCACCGTAAACGAGGCAAGCAGGATTTTTAACACCGCAAGGGAAGTGCAACGAACCAGTGTGAAGACATACATACATTGAATTTAAAGGGATGCATTTTTTAAAATCTTTTCTCGTACCTTTTTTTTTTTTTTTTTTTTTTAAACGCAAAGGTGCAGCAAAAACTGCTCAGTGTGAAAGCGTCCTATTGGCCAAAAAGGTGCCATATATATATATAAATAAATAAAATGTTTTTTTTTTTTTTTAAACTGTCCATTTCGGTTTTCGGTCACATGCATTCTAAATCTTTGGGTTCAATCCAAGAATTTTCATTTCAGTGCACCACTAGTGGTCACTTCATGTTCTCAGAGAACTTTTGCAATCATTCAAAAAATGCAATATGTCTGCACCAAACAACAAACCTCTTGTGTTAAGATTGCAGAAGTCCAGCCGCTCAACAAGGAAACCAGAAGCGGCATGTACTTCAGTGATTTCCAGCTTCCAGGGTCATCAGCCAGGTGTGGTATATACATGGTTATATTTGTTTAAGCTGGACCAATGCAACTATGTACAAATATGACATGGCTGGAATTATTCTTTAGGTCTGCATGTCAAGTTCCCCTCAAACTATCCATGCACTGACTACCCACATGCCAATGAAGCCTCCTACCCTCTCATCTGCTCAACATCTCAGCAAGTTATTTCTTTTCTTGGGTACAAAAGCGGACCGAACACGTCACAATTACAAGCAGATATAACATGACCATCGGCACCATAAAGTTGGACTCCAGCCAAAATCTTGTTTTGGATAGAGTGGGGAATTGCAGGAATGACCAAGACATATTTCTGCTTTTTTGCTATGTCTCTATCAAGGGGCTTTTTCTCACTTCCTTTGTGATCACTGGGACATGAAGTGAAGAGGTTTATAACCATTTCTTAGTTATCCAAAACAAAAAAATATTTCAGCTGCAATTTCACTTTAACCTTGCACTAAATACACTAGGATAACAATTATACAGTGCCTTGAGAAAGTATTCATACCCCTTGAAATTTTCCACATTTTGTCATGTTACAACCAAAAACGTAAATGTATTTTATTGGGATTTTATGTGATAGACCAACACAAAGTGGCACATAATTGTGAAGTGGAAGGAAAATGATAAATGGTTTTAAAAATTTTTCATAAATAAATATCTGAAAAGTGTGCCGTACATTTGTATTCAGCCCCCTTCACTCTGATACCCCTAACTAGATTTAGTGGAACCAATTGCCTTCTGAGGTCACCTAATTAGTAAATAGAGTCCACCTGTGTGTAATTTAATCTCAGTATAAATACAGCTGTTCTGTGAAGCCCTCAGAGATTTGTTAATAGAACATTAGTGATCAAACAGCATCATGAAGGCCAAGGAACACACCAGACAGATCAGGGATAAAGTTGTGGAGAAGTTTAAAGCAGGGTTAGGTTATAAAAAAAATATCCCAAGCTTTGAACATCTCACAGTGCACTGTTCAATCCATCATCCAAAAATGGAAAGAGTATGGCACAACTGCAAACCTATCAAAACATGGCTGTCCACCTAAACTGACAGGCTTGGCAAGGAGAGCATTCATCAGATAAGCAGCCAAGAGGCCCATGGTAACTCTGGAGGAGCTGCAGAGATCCACAGCTCAGGTGAGAGAATCTGTCCACAGGACAACTATTAGTCGTGCACTCCACAAATCTGGCCTTTATGCAAGAGTGGCAAGAAGAAAGCCATTGTTGAAAGAAAGCCATAAGAAGTCCCGTTTGCAGTTTGACAAAAGTCATGTGAGAGGACACAGCAAACATGTGGAAGAAGGTGCTGTGGTCAGATGAGACCAAAATTGAACTTGTTGGCCTAAAAGCAAAAAACACTAAGTGTTACAGAAAACTAACACTGCACATTACCTTGAACACACTATCCCCACCGTGAAACATGGAGGCGGCAGCATCATGTTGTGGGGATGCTTTTTTTCAGCAAGGACAGGGAAGCTGGTCAGAGTTGATGGGAAGATGGATGGAGCCAAATACAGGGCAATCTTAGAAGAAAACCTGTTGCAGAGGTTAACCTTCCAGCAGTAAAACATACAGAAAGAGCTACAATGGAATGGTTTAGATCAAGGCATATTCATGTGTTAGAATGGCCCAGTCAAAGTCCAGACCTATAAGCAATTGAGAATCTGTGGCAAGACTTGAAAATTGCTGTTCACAGATGTTCTCCATCCAATCTGACAGAGTGCAAGCTATTTTGCAAAGAAGAATGGGCAAAAATGTCACTCTCTAGATGTGCAAAGCTGGTAGAGACATATAGCTGCAAGTGTTTTTGGGTAATTGCAGAGAAAGGTGGTTCTACAAAGTATTGACTCTGGGGAGCTGAATACAAATGCACGCCACACTTTTCAGATATTTGTAAAAAAAAACAATTTAGAAAAACATTTATAATTTTCCTTCCGCTTCACAATTATGTGCCATTTTGTGTTGGTATCACATAAAATACATTTGTTTTTCCTTGTAACACGACATAATGTGGACAATTTCAAGGGGTATGAATACTTTTTCAAGGCACTGTATAAAAGCTAACAAATAACACAGTAAAAAGAAAGAAAAAAAAAAAAAGGATAAAATCAAAACGAGATACCTGTTCAACCTCAACCAGAGTTACGGGCTGAGTCTGGTATCGTGCGTTCATCCTCCGCTGTCTGATATCCAGTCTGCTTTTGGCTGTCACTTCCTTTGTGACTGGTTGTGAAAGTTTGTTAAATAAAGCCATCTTCTCTGCTAGGGACAGTGAGGAAGAGTCTGGCTCTTCGGATTCCTCCTGCTCCACCTTGGTTTCTTTAACCACTTCTGTCTCTATCTTGGAAGCGGCTTTCTGGTGCGCTGAAGCCTGCAAACTACAGCACATAGGACAGTGTAGAGGAGAACATAGAATGACATGAGCACACAGCTGTGTTTCAATATCATAAACCCCATGCTTTTACACACAAACATGCAGGTCCAATCATCAAAACCCATCAAAATGTTATCAACATGTATATGGTCCTCTGCACGCAAAAATCATTTGCTAGACTTAAGTTACCTAATAAAAGTTATTTCTGGTTTATTACCCTTATAAAGTACATTACCATATAGAACATTCAGAAATATTAAAACAGATACTTTGTGTAAATTTATTAAACAAAGATACTGTAGTATAAGTCATAGGTGTCATAAGAGACTGGAAGGAGACTAAATACAAAATAAAGGAGGCTTGTGAGTATTTAACTGAATACATAATTTAATATTTATTGCATATTTTGTATTTTACTTGATCAGGTTTATAACTGTATATCATACATTTTTGTGGAGTCTCCCTCTAGTAGTCAACACAGCAATGTGATTGGCTGCATAATTTAACAAAAACTATAAGGTTTGCTTTAAAAAAAAAAAAAAAAAAAAAAAAAAAAATCCCCGACAAACCCCATCCTCCCAAAACAAGATTTCAGCTCCAATGCACCACCCCTACTAGTAAAAACAAGAAGCATCATGCTACATCCCAAATGGACCAAGTAAAAGACATTGCCATCATTCCAAGTCTATTTATCTTGGTATATTACAAAATACAATGGCAACATTCCTATAACAGTAACAATAAACATAATTAAAAAAACTAAGATCAAAAGTTGCATGTTCCAACTATTTGATTTGACTTCTTCCCTTTGTTTTTATTATGACATTGTATCCTATTGTCCCCTAAACCTTGAACCTCTACTCCTGCATTGTTGCAGCTCTCTTGCAGGGTTTCTCGCTTTCACCCATCCACCATAACCAAAGCTAAGATGTTATATAAATTAGACTTCTGTTGTACCATATGACTTGTGCAGTTATTAATCTAAATGCCTTTGGTGCAATACCATGTTTCACCTATAGAAGCTGCTGCATGCACAATATGGAAATCATAGCACACAGGAAAGGTCCCTTCGCCATGGTGCAACGTGTAGTGCTCAAATGCCTGTCACTAGAAAATTTTGTGATTTGGGAATATTTAAAATACACAGGCATATGTTAACCTGAGAAGGTGTTGAAAATTTTAGGAAAGCATGCTTTAAAGGAAACCAATACTGAGAGCCGATATGTAGGCTATCATTAGCAAACAAGGGCAACCCACATATTGATAACAGGACAAGTTGACTTTAACCATTCTGCAATTCAGGACCTCACACTATATATTTCACACACCAAAACATATACTGGGCTAATCAATGAAACATGCACAACATAAAGGAAGCTTTGCTGCTCATAACTATTCAGCTTCTGTCATTTCCATATTGAAAGTTTGAAAATGAAATAAGAAATTCAGGACAAAACCCAAGACCATCATTCCCAAGAGCAATGAGAATAAAAGGACCATAAAAAACAGTACTAAAATGTTCAGAAGAAAAAAAAAAAAAAAAAAAAAAAGACAGAAGAGGAAAATCAGGCAATTTTTCTGGAAGAATCTCTATGAACACATAGAAAACACTACAGTAAATGTAGTTTTCTAAAATTTTCCATTCCTGAAATAGAAGATGTAGCCAAATGGCAAGGACTTGTTTTCTTTCCTCTTTCAGAGCTATGTTCAGATGGTTGCTGAATGCTTAGCATTATTAGTATTTGGTGGCATTATGAATGGTCTTCTGCTGAGTAGAGGGGGGTACACTGCGAATTAATGTAATCAATAGGCAGGTTTTGCCCAACCACTATATTGTAGACTAGATGCAAAGCTGCGGAGAGCAAGTGGGTGCTTTGAACCATTCAGATCAGCCCTTTTATATCTGGAGGAACCCACAAGAATTAGGTCCCTTTTAGGTTGCTTCATATCTGTGTGTTTTCCTACGTTTTTCAGCCAACGCATGTAAATACACCACACAGATGAAATGGTACCATTAAAACCAATGGCAAACATCTACATATGCATTACCATGATAAAGAGAAAACAGGTGGCGCACACACCTAGTGCATTATCCAAGGTTTATTGAAAGGAGTGAAAAATAAAAAAAACATACTCACAGACGAAGCATGTATATAAAAAGCATTGCAAAATGACGATGGCCACAACGGCAGGCAAGGTGTTCCCACTGTCAGTGCGGTCAAATGCCTGAGGCGTTTCGGGGACGATGCCAGGCATCACCAGCAAGGCTCCCATTATCCATTCATTACACATCTGCATCAGAGGCTGGACATTAGCCCTGAGGAAAGGGATTCGTCCCCGAAACGCGTCAGTAATTTGACTGCACTGACAGTGGGAATACCTTGCCTGCCGTTGTGGCCATCGTCATTTTGCAATGCTTTTTATATACATGCTTCGTCTGTGAGTATGTTTTTATTTTTCACTCCTTTCAATAAACCTTGGATAATGCAATAGGTGTGTGCGCCACCTGTATTCTCCTTATCTAGTGGCTGATCTCCCAGTCTGAGGAGGGCTGCACCCCTAAAACATTTCCTTTGGTTGTCGCTGTCCTGGTACCCTTAGCTTCCCTTTTTGCTGTGCATATCCTGAGGCGCTGGAAAGTACATACGATATGCATTACCATGAGGTAAAAAGCCATAGGTGATAATGGGCCATTAAACAGCTTTCCAAATACAGCCATTTGAAGAGAGTTTGCTATTAGCTGCCCAGCCTGTATAGGTCCAGTGAAGTGTTAATATCACACTGCACATACAGCCACCAAGGCCTGGCGCCTACGCAGAGAGGGAAATGGGACCAAAACAGGGCTGGCCAATTAAAAAAAAAAACAAAAAAAAACACATTTATCCTTTAAAGTGCAAGATCACTCTCTGAAAACTACAGCTTCCTCAACCACCCCCACCTACCCCCCAGGTTCCACTGTACTTGCCCCCATGGGTGATGTACTGCCAGAGCCCATACAGCCACTGCAGGTGCCTGAGGATTTGAAATCGCTGCTCTTCTTCCTCTTCTTTCTGCTTCCAGGACAGATCAGAGTGATTCAGATTGGTCAGCACTGGCACGGGGCATTGTTCTAATCTGTTCTGGAACTGCTGCAGAAAGCAGAGGGAGAAAAGTGAGGATTTGAAACCCCCAAACCACTGCACCAGCTGCATTGGCACTGACAGCTCATCACCTATGGAGGCAAGTACAGCGTACTGGAAGTGTACAGTGTTATTTAACCTTTCCATTTTTTCTGAAAAAGTGAACCAACCCTTTAAACATGATTGTAAATCCACCCCCCACCAAAAAAAACCCACATCATCAAACCGGTTTATACTTGCATGCTCTGTGCAATGGAATTGCACAGTGGGGTCCTGAATCTCCTTCTCTCAGTTCCCCCGCCAGTGTTCCCTGACACCACCTCTCTGTTGAGTGCCCCCATCAAAAGTCGCTTTCAATGGGAGCAATTCTGCGTCCCGGAGCTCCACTATTTGCATCTAAAGACACAGACAGCGGGGTTCAGCCCCGCCCCCTCATTTTTGGCATTGATCTCCTGCTGCTGCAGTATTTGGCATTGATTTTGCCAATGGCTCCTGCTGCCTCAGTAAAGTCTGTGAGACCAGGAATAGAGGGGAGAGAAGAGCTGCAGACGTGCAGAGCGCTGGATTGAATGAAGGCTCGGGTAAGCGCGCGGGGGGGGGGGGGGGGGGGGATTATCATGACTAAACAGTAACATTTGTTACCTTAATGCAAGGAATGCATTAAGGTAAAAAATGTTTAAGGCTTTGTAAACACTTTAAGCCCTACTCTATTTCCAGGCTGATATTGTAACACACAACAGACTTGTTAGTATAGCATATTTCACTTGTGCTATTCCCTTAATCATAGTTTTGACCTCTTGCCAACTAGCTGTGTCTTTGGAATACCACTGTTTCTGTGCTCTGCCAGTGGTACAGCTGTGTCTACAGCTCCCTTCTAGGAACAGGTAAAATCCAGACAAGGGTTTGTTTAAATAGAAAACAACAAGATGGCTAAAAAAAAGTATTTAGGTTTAACACTGATTCAACTGCCCTGCCTTACTGTATCAGAACTAAAAGGCATCAGATGAAAAAATTAGCACCTAAATATGTTCAAGCCTAGTGAAGGCTGCATTAAAAAAAAAAAAAAAAAAAAAGATACATTGAGGATGAAGAAAAAGACGTTTGTTAAGCTTAGTTCACACTAGTGGTGGAGGGGCAGTAAAAACAGGCCATTTACTTGGACCACTCCTCCCTGCAAGACTGCATGGTGGTTGGACGAGTTCACATTGCTTCAGACGTGATGCTTCACAGTGCAACAATTTTGACTCGGCATGTTAACTTTAATGCGCAGCATCACCTGTCTCGCATGTAAAAGACAGCTTGGGATAGATATCCACACACAGGAAAGTAGAAGGTGGCAATATTGCCTTCTGAAAGCCTGTAAACTGTCAACCACAGTCTAAAAATCAAACCATGGTGGATCCTTTTTCAGAGGGCAGTCAAGTTTTACATCCAAGTGAAAGAGGTCTAAATGTGTTACTATTAAGTGTTCCCTAAAGTTGCCTCCAGCACCAATCCAAGGCACAAGCAGCAGAGAAGGACTGCTCCCATCTGTGCGAGAGAATCAGTCTCTCTGCAGCAGTCCGACTCGCCCCTACTAAGTCAGTGCTAGTGCTCTTCAATCAGCAAGAAGCATGAGCACTGCAAATCTCACTGTACTATAATAACACGTGTTTTTCATCACCCTAAATGTATCTTTTCACTTTTAAAACTATAATTGGGCTTTCACCTTATAAGTAAAATGAATTCATAACCTTAAGCAGTAGAGGAAAGGAATAGGAGTGTGAGACAAAGGCAAGTTTAATATGGACACTGGATGCCCCAAACGGGAACTCTGCAAGTGGGATTATTTTTATGCATGCCGACATCCGTTGATGTGCATTCTTTTGTAGGTGGCTGGTTGATATCTGACAAACAGGGCAATAAAAGGGTCAAAATACTAGACTTTTTTTTTTTTTCTTTCAGTTGCATTGATCCACGTTTATATCCTTAGCAGTTTAGCTCTGCTCATTACACTAGCAATTTGGCATGAACAGGGTACACATCTGTTTTCTCTGTGCCCTGGATTTTTCTAGCTGAGAATTCACCAAACCTGAAGCAGGCAGAATCTAGAGCAGTTGTGCAAAGACCACCAGTCAACTTTGACCTTCCTTTGAAAAGCCTAACTGAACAAGCTGAAAATGGAAGCCGATTTGCTGCTCCAGATTTGTTGCTTCGGCACATGGTGTAAAGGAATCCTAAAGGACCACAAACACCACACTATCATTTCTAATTTATTCACTGGCTAATAAAGTGCACCACAGTTCACCTAAAAACTAAAATCCATCTTGGGAGAATGTAACATTGCAAGCATTCAAAGGTTGAGCCATAATATGTATTTGTAATAAGTATATTTAGGGAATAAGAATGGTATTTCAGAGTGGAAAAGTCGCTCTTCTCATGTTCACAGTAAGGTGACACAGAAGGAAGAAATGTAAATGAGCAAGCAACCTATTAGGAGTTAATAGTGTCACATCAATTAAACACCATGCATCTGCCATAGACAAAGAGTTAGTATAAAAATGACTGCAACAGGTGTTATTAGAAAAGATGTTACTTATTAATGAGGCATCTGCTGCACTGCATGGCTGCTCTGTTTCCACATGCAAGATGCTCCCCTGTAGTACCTGATACGTTGCACAGCATTCTGAGTTACAGTGGGGCTAGAGATGCTGGAGGTGGCAGTGTTTGTGGTCACTGTGTGTGCAGCAGGACTAGGCTTGCTTTAAAATTGTGAAAAAGGGAGAAAGAAGAACAGAAAATGAGCGTAAAAAGAACAAATGTTTTTTGAAGGAAAAACTATTACCGATAGCAACCAGATTCTTCGGTTTATGAACTGAAACAAAGATGAAATCTAACTGGTTGCAATGGGCAACTGGTTTTGCTTGCAAACACTTTCATAAAACTCTGTCTTATGTGACAATTACATTTAAAGCAGAACTTCTGGCAAAGATATAGCATAGTCAGCTTTAAATTAAAAAAAACTTTCACCTTCTCATTTTCAGCATTCTATGGGTACTCTATCCCATGTTCCTACGTGCTTGGTATGCCTAGCTACAAGGTCAAAGAGAGTGCCCCCACCTCTTCCGCTGGAGCCATCCAACAACGCAGCCATCAAGGAGAAGGCTTCTTGATAACGGATGCTTGTCTTGTCTGTAAGCATGCTCCAAAGGACAACCAAAAAGTTTGTAGAGGGAGGGAAGGGCAACAGCCTCCCGTTCCTCTGCATTCCTCCTGCTGCATAAACATACGACAGTTATCAAGGAGCCATCTCATTGATTGCTACACTGGCAGATGGCTGGAGAGGTTGGGGGGGGGGGGTTGATGGGTTACCCGGTCTAACCCTGAAACTAGGTTTACGACGAACATAGGCACATGGGACAAAGGTGTACTAAGCTTATGATGAACGTAGGTACATGGGACACAAGTTGTACTAAGCTTACGACGAACGTAGGAACATGGGACAGAGGTGTACTAAGCTTATGACAAAACGTAGGAACATGGGACAGAGGTGTACTAAGCTTATGACAAAACGTAGGAACATGGGACAGAGGTGTACTAAGCTTATGACAAAACGTAGGAACATGGGACAAAGGTGTACTAAGCTTATGATAAACGTAGGAACATGGGACAAAAAGGTGTACTAAGCGTATGACCAACATAGGAACATGGGACAAAAGGTGTACTAAGCTTACGAGGAATGTAGGAACATGGGACAAAGGTGTACGAAGCTTACGACGAATGTAGGAACATGGGACAAAGGTGTACTAAGCTTACGACGAATGTAGCAACATGGGACAAAGGTGTACTAAGCTTACGACGAACGTAGGAACATGGGACAAAGGTGTACTAAGCTTACGACGAACGTAGGAACATGGGACAAAGGTGTACTAAGCTTACGACGAACGTAGGAACATGGGACAAAGGTGTACTAAGCTTATGATGAACGTAGGTACATGGGACACAAGTTGTACTAAGCTTACGACGAATGTAGGAACATGGGACAAAGGTGTACTAAGCTTACTACAAATGTAGGAACATGGGACAAAGGTGTACTAAGCTTACTACAAATGTAGGAACATGGGACAAAAAGGTGTACTAAGCGTATGACCAACATAGGAACATGGGACAAAAGGTGTACTAAGCGTATGACCAACATAGGAACATGGGACAAAGGTGTACTAAGCTTACGACGAATGTAGGAACATGGGACAAAGGTGTACGAAGCTTACGACGAATGTAGGAACATGGGACAAAGGTGTACTAAGCTTACGACGAATGTAGCAACATGGGACAAAAGGTGTACTAAGCGTTAGACCAACATAGGAACATGGGACAAAGGTGTACTAAGCTTACGACGAACGTAGGAACATGGGACAAAGGTGTACTAAGCTTACGAACGTAGGAACATGGGACAAAGGTGTACTAAGCGTATGATCAACATAGGAACATGGGACAAAGGTGTACTAAGCTTACGACGAACGTAGGAACATGGGACAAAAGGTGTACTAAGCTTATGATGAACGTAGGTACATGGGACACAAGTTGTACTAAGCTTACGACGAATGTAGGAACATGGGACAAAGGTGTACTAAGCTTACTACAAATGTAGGAACATGGGACAAAAAGGTGTACTAAGCGTATGACCAACATAGGAACATGGGACAAAAGGTGTACTAAGCGTATGACCAACATAGGAACATGGGACAAAGGTGTACTAAGCTTACGACGAACGTAGGAACATGGGACAAAGGTGTACTAAGCTTACGACGAACGTAGGAACATGGGACAAAGGTGTACTAAGCGTATGATCAACATAGGAACATGGGACAAAGGTGTACTAAGCTTACGACGAACGTAGGAACATGGGACAAAAGGTGTACTAAGCGTATGATCAACATAGGAACATGGGACAAAGGTGTACTAAGCTTACGACGAACGTAGGAACATGGGACAAAAGGTGTACTAAGCTTATGATGAACGTAGGTACATGGGACACAAGTTGTACTAAGCTTACGACGAATGTAGGAACATGGGACAAAGGTGTACTAAGCTTACTACAAATGTAGGAACATGGGACAAAAAGGTGTACTAAGCGTATGACCAACATAGGAACATGGGACAAAAGGTGTACTAAGCGTATGACCAACATAGGAACATGGGACAAAGGTGTACTAAGCTTACGACGAATGTAGGAACATGGGACAAAGGTGTACGAAGCTTACGACGAATGTAGGAACATGGGACAAAGGTGTACTAAGCTTACGACGAATGTAGGAACATGGGACAAAGGTGTACTAAGCTTACGACGAACGTAGGAACATGGGACAAAGGTGTACTAAGCTTACTACAAATGTAGGAACATGGGACAAAAAGGTGTACTAAGCGTATGACCAACATAGGAACATGGGACAAAAGGTGTACTAAGCGTATGACCAACATAGGAACATGGGACAAAGGTGTACTAAGCTTACGACGAATGTAGGAACATGGGACAAAGGTGTACGAAGCTTACGACGAATGTAGGAACATGGGACAAAGGTGTACTAAGCTTACGACGAACGTAGGAACATGGGACAAAAGGTGTACTAAGCGTTAGACCAACATAGGAACATGGGACAAAGGTGTACTAAGCTTACGACGAACGTAGGAACATGGGACAAAGGTGTACTAAGCTTACGACGAACGTAGGAACATGGGACAAAGGTGTACTAAGCGTATGATCAACATAGGAACATGGGACAAAGGTGTACTAAGCTTACGACGAACGTAGGAACATGGGACAAAAGGTGTACTAAGCTTATGATAAACGTAGGAACATGGGACAAAAAGGTGTACTAAGCGTATGACCAACATAGGAACATGGGACAAAAGATGTACTAAGCGTATGACCAACATAGAAACATGGGACAAAGGTGTACGAAGCTTACGACGAATGTAGGAACATGGGACAAAGGTGTACTAAGCTTACGACGAATGTAGGAACATGGGACAAAGGTGTACTAAGCTTATAATGAATGTAGGAACATGGGACAAAAGGTGTACTAAGCGTTAGACCAACATAGGAACATGGGACAAAGGTGTACTAAGCTTACGACGAACGTAGGAACATGGGACAAAGGTGTACGAAGCTTACGACGAATGTAGGAACATGGGACAAAAGTGTAATAAGCTTACGACGAATGTAGGAACATGGGACAAAGGTGTACTAAGCTTACGACGAATGTAGGAACATGGGACAAAAGGTGTACTAAGCTTACGACGAATGTAGGAACATGGGACAAAGGTGTACTAAGCTTACGACGAATGTAGGAACATGGGACAAAGGTGTACTAAGCTTACGACGAATGTAGGAACATGGGACAAAGGTGTACTAAGCTTATGATGAATGTAGAAACATGGGACAAAGGTGTACTAAGCTTATGATGAATGTAGGAACATAGGATAAAAGGTGTACTAAGCGTTAGACCAACATAGGAACATGGGACAAAGGTGTACTAAGCTTACGACGAACGTAGGAACATAGGACAAAGGTGAACATTGATCAAAATTAACAATTTTGTAAACCATTAGCATAACTACCTATAACATTTATTTTAATGTCCTGCTGCACTTAATTATTCTCCCCCAGTTTTGGATAGAGTGTGGAAGAGTTAGAACTTCTAAACTTTTATTATCCTGTTTCGATTTGGAAAGGGGGGGGGTTCTCCTCACTTTCTGCCTATTGGACAGATGTCCTATAGAACAGGAAATTAAATGAACCACTTCCCCTATCTGGGCACAGGCAGCAAGCAAAACAAATTTTCTTGCTGTCTGGCAGAGCAGAACTGAAAAAAAACCCCCACTGATGTTCAAATCCATCACTTTATCCAAAACAAAATTCCCACAACCACATATTAAGCAGTACACTGGCTCAAAGTGGGAGTGTCAGGACTGTGGGTCATCCCACCTACATTGCTCTCATGTCAACATGTTTCAAAGCCTGGAAGCTGGAGATAAGTTAATGAAAGCTGAACTCCTGGAATGATCTGCATACTTACAAATGGTTCACAGCCCCTCTTCTCTACCTGTTCCACTCAGAGAACTCCTTATATTAATGAGGAAAAAAAAGGAAGGTGTTCTATGAATGGCAGCAGTGCCGAGAGGGTAACACATTATGGTTAGCATACAGAAGGAAAGATGCTCACCCAGAACCCCAGCAACACGCTAAAGGTCGGTGATCACTGTGGTAGCACCAACTACTACAGGGAGTTTCAGCTTCTCCAGTGGTCCCTTAGGTATGATATGCAAACTTATATTTTGACAAGCTGAACCACTGTAGGCATGCAACACTAATGATTCCTGGAGTTCAGAGTTTACAGAATGGGTGAGGACAAGGAGGATCTCATCAGTGGAGTAATATCTGCTTATAATTTTGTGGAAAGTCTGCAGAGGAGGTGAAGCAGGAACTGAAAAAGGTATCAGATGTATGAATGAAGACCAGCTGAACAGATATACAAATATTTTTGCAGGGAAGTGATCACATATACCTAATTGGTGTACTTGGTTGTCTGGCATTCACTTATAAACTAACAACTTGTCATAATATCCATGTCCAGTCTGATAATGACAATGTTCCCATAAAATAATAAAAAAAAACCCCATGGTATTGAATAATCCTAGAAGTGGAATAGGCGCAATGGACAGCCCTACATGTCACATAGCTACAACTGAACAAACACTACTGTCCAGTGTGTCTAGCATAGGTTGAACAACAAAAGTTTCCATCATATTGGCTGGTACGGGCAAACTCCTTTAACTTTGCATTTTTTTTAAATTCTGCTTTCCTATGCAAAAACCAACAATACTTGTCAACAGTAACTATAAAGCTGACCATATCGTAGTAGAAATGTGTTAGGAAATACTTGTTTTACAAAAGGTTTGATTTTTTTTTTTGTTTTGGTTTTAATTGTTAGTGGGATCACACCAACATTCATTTTTCACCACAATGATGAGAAAATTCAAAAGGAGTAGGATGGAATTTTTTTTTCTTGAACTAAATTGTTGTTCAGAATTTACTAAAGTTTATCATACAAAACCAGAGTAAAAGTCATCAGGTGCATATATTGTTTTTACAAGACATAACCTAGCTGGAAGGGCCATATATTAAAAGGCATAGTCCGAGAGGACTAATGGCCAAATTATTACAGTCCAGACGTACACATGAATAAAACAGAAATCAAACAGCATTAGCACTAAAATGTCCAGATACTGTTGGCTAATTAAAAAAAAATAAAAATTCTCAGTAGTATAATAAATTATAATAGGAGAAGACAATCACTGCAGGCTTTACATACAAGGTCAAGTAAGCGTGTCATGTTTACTGAATTTTTGTAGAGAAAAGAGAACAGAAAATACAAATTTAAAAAAAAAAAAACCCCACGAAGGGCCATGGACTAAAACATAGGGTCCTACGACAGAAGAACAGAAAGAAGAGGAAAGAATGAGAAAGGAAAGAACAGAGATAACCAAAAGATAAGGACAAGGAAGGAGAGGGTAAGGATTGATTCACAATAATCCCCCATTACTGGGCCCTCATATCCCTATTCATGGACCAAGGAGTCGGAGAAATAGCCCCAGTTCATACCAACGCGATTTGTCATGAGATTTGACAGTTCAACAGAACATGACAAATCACACTTTATTTGTGTATATGGAACTGTTCAAATCGGTGCGACTCCGACCTTGCAATGCAGCACCAATTTTTAAAAAAAGGTTCCTGCACTATTTTTGCCAATTTCAAGTGTGACTTGCACAGATGTCAATCAAGCCGCACATGAAATCGCACTGACCAGCGCTTTGAAACCATGCTACTTCATGTAAAGTAGCGGGATTTCAAAGCTGCATTCAGTGTGAACCAGGGCATAATGTTCTCTAATCTGGATAAGAATAGGTAATCCACGGGATCCATATTTTCAGAAATAAATCATGTTTATCCTCCGAGATAGCGTTCATTTTTTCATTGATCATGGTACCATTTAGGCAGGTTTTTCTGAAAGTTCAAGGAGAGGAATCTCCAGGAGTGGGCAATAGTTTGCTTGGTGGCACTAAAAATGCAGTCAATTAATTTTGCCGTTTTATGATGTAGAGCCTGAGGTGGCTTTTGAAACCGCCAATTTCTAACTCTGAAAACGGTTTTCATCCAGAAAAAGCAATTCACTCCAAAATCAAATGGTAAAGCAAACTCTTAAGATACTTTCAAACGACTTTCATCATGTCCTCAAACGCACTGATAAAAACAAAACAAATGTTTGTTCCAAAATCTACTAGTATATGGCCAGCTTATCACAAGGTTATTGTTGGTAACTGTCTTTTTCAGGACAACTTTTAACATTTGACTTGGTTAATAAGGCAGTTATAACATTTAAACAATCACAGAATTTGGTTTACCCAAACCTAAATTACAATCCTAAAATTTAATATGCCACCCTAGACGCAAAAAGTTCCACTTTCTCCCCCGAAAGTCCAAAGTCTATTAACACTCTTGGCGTCTGATATCCTCAACTCAATGAAATTCGTGCTCCTAAAATTAATCCACCTTCATGAAGGCATTCTTTATATCCATGTGTACCTCAAAAAAGAAAAAAAATCTCTATAGTGCATTACCCCATTAACATAAGGGAATACAGTATCCACCCAGTGCTAATAAAGTGCCAAACCACTCAGCGTCCACTTCGAATGTAAAATAGAAATTCATTTATTCAGATTTTATTCATGACATAGTTGGCTGATTTATTGGGAATTGTGTATCTATCATTTATCTATCTAATATTTGATTAGTGGATGGATAGTGAACATATTTTATACCACTAGATGGCATTGGATGAAACATTATGCATTGCTGTTATTGTCACATGTAATGAGTTGGTATTTGTGTGTATAGATTGGTATACTATGTTATGCCCCCATGATACGAATGTAGAGCAGTATACATATTTATATAGAACATACTGGACTATTTGGGATGGTGGTTCTCATCCGTTTTGTAAGTGGGTTAGATTACCCTATTCTAAGATGGCGCTATCGGTCTGTGTAAGGAGAGGAGTATATAAATGGTCGCCGGTCTGACGTACACACCCTTTTTGAAGAAGTCTGAAGTGACGAAACGCGTCAAGGACGTGACGTCAGACGTAGACCGGAAGTTACAGAGCGGCCATCTTGATTGGTTTATTCACGGATTGACGTTTTTCTGATGATTCATGTTCCCTATTATGGAGGATAATGCGTTTTTAATATTGTCTTGATTGTAAGCATAAATTTGAATAAACTAGACCCTTTTCTAAGACTTACTACACTATAAGGATCTTGTTTTTGACCCATGTAATGATGCCATTTGGAGATTGAGCACGGCATTAATCGGATGAGGGGAGCCATTTATGCTTGAGGAGTATTTAGTCCAGTAAGGGGCATGGTGTGAAAGGTGGTGGGGAGTGTATACACACACTAATGCTGTGAAGAAAGGGAGCACCTTTTGATATCTTAAAGGATACTGCACTAAATGTTTTTTCAGAGGTAATACTGATGGGAGAAAAGGATGGCTTGGAACACCAGTTTTTGTGGATTAATATGAGATTTAAAGTTGCAAGTTTTGTTAGGGTATGGGTATTTAATGCAGCTGCTTAGAAGTGGACACTGAGTGGGTTGGAACTTTATTAGCACTGGGTGGATACTGCATTCCCTTAAGTTAATGGGATAATGCACTATGGAGATTTGTTTCTTTTTTGAGGTACACATGGATATAAAGAATGCCTTCATGAAGGTGGATTAATTTTAGTAGCATGAATTTCATTGATTTGAGTATATCACAGACGCCAAGAGAGTGTTACCTATAACATTTAACGTAAAAAAAAATAATTGATTTTTGATTGGTTTCGATAACAGCCTACAGCACATCACTGCTCTCTGCCCAATATTAAAAGGTTGGTACAATGTGCTGCAACCCTCACTAAAGGGAAAATGTAGTCTTTAAAAAGGTAAATTGTAATTTGGACTCATTGGTCTTTTAAAGTGAACTTGTGGCCAGCTTACATATTCTTAAAATAAGCAGTAAGTGAGCTATGTGCTTCATACACATAGCTGCAACAGGGAATACATGAAGCATAAATAGTCTGTGAAAGGAAACTATAAGCTGCTATATAGGGGTTTACAACAGAGCGTGCGTAAACTTGTGCATGGACAAACATCCCTGGATATAGACTGTTAGCGTCTAGAGTATTGCCCACATGCACAAATGTACACCACTATCACAGTGTGCAGCCATTCATTGCAAGAGACTGTATGCTGTACCTGTGGCTCTCTTACACCGCCTATTTATACTCCAAGCACTCTTTAGCTGCTGTGTGCATTTGGTCTTAGAACAAACCCTCACCAATCACTGTAGCTGCGGAATTGTGGAGCAATCCCCCTTCAATATACACAGAAGTATTGTGTCTCAGCAGCTCAGCATATCCTGCTCTATACAACCATAACTTTGGAGGTGTTTTCTTTACAGATAATAAAACTGCTGAGTCCCTGCTGGGAGGGGAAGCAGAATTAACTATGTATGCCCTTTCCAGATGCAGTTTTTTCTTCATTTCTTCAGCAGGTATCCCAGATCTGGTTCAAGCTCTGAGACCCCTGTGAGACCGAACATAGCCTCTCTCTACCTTCTCGCAACTCCTCCAGGGTAGGTTCTCCATCGCCGAACACAAAATTATCTGTAAGGCTCTCCCACAGCAATCCAGGCCCACCAAAGTTATGTCCCTCAGGAGATCACTCTGTTGACACCGCTAAATATTCCTGCTCTGCGTACCATCGCAAGGCCGGATATCGGTAGTCCAGCTCTATCTCCTGCTGGACCAGCCTGTCCAACTCAGTCACCCATTGCTCCTGGGGTCACTCTCCCAGGAATGGCATCTAACTTCCGATGGTCCCTGGCCCGTTCCCCTGGGGTTGGATAGCATTTGGGCAGCACAGTGGCTAAATAGTTAGCACTTCCGCCTGGCAGTACTAGGGTCGTTGGTTCGAATACCAGCCACGGCACCACCTGCCTGGAGTTTGCATGTTCTCCCTGTGCCTGCGTGGGTTTCCTCTGGGTACTCCGGTTTCCTCCCACACTCCAAAGACATGCTGGTAGGTTAATTGGGTCCTGTCTAAATTGGCCCTAATAAGTGTATATATGAATGTAAGTTAGGGACCTTATATTGTACACCCCTTGAGGGTTAGGGACTGATGTGAATGTACAATAAATATGTGTAAAGCGCTGCATAAATTGACGGCACTATATAAGTACCTGAAATAAACTAAGCTGGCATAGACAACATCATCAGTGCTTCTGCTATGAATTGAGTATCAACCACTCCATGGAACCTGCAGCTACAGGGAACAGTGAAAATTTGTCGCAAAGCTCCATTACTGCTTGTGTTAAGTTTCCTTTAAGTAGCAAAATATACAAAGAGTTACTATTGAAAGGACTTGACCACTTTTAATCCATGTCTGCTTTTAATTGCTGTGTAGCTACAATAACCCAAATTCCAGCTTATATTCATTTGTATTACAGGAGGAAGAAATTATGTATTTTCCTGGAAAAGCCTATACTACAGCACAACTGAAGTGATTCATGTTTCAATTCCCTTTGCAAACATGGTGTTCAGTTATCCATCATTCTGGCAGACATGATGTGAAGTGCCCAGGTTCTTGAGCTACAAGTACTTCATACTTCCCTAGCTAATACATTGGGAGAGCAGCCTAGAATCTCTGAGCAGCAGCACGCTCGCACTGTGCCAGCACTTACGTTGTTGCTATCACCACTTCTTCTGTAGTGACAGGCTGTGTGCGGGACCTGTCTTGCGCCCGACGAAGCCTTCTTTCAATGGCCGTGTTTCTAGCACGTGGTTTAGGGGCTTTGGGGTCCACAGATTTTTCCATCTCCTGCAATTGAAAGGGAACAATGGAAAAGAGATGTTAATGGGACAAACTGCAGTTTAAGCACATGACTTCATCAGTGATTACCCAGAAATCCCATTACTTTTTGTATCCGGATTATACAAAGTTTGTTGGCAAAAGTACAAGACCTAAGAGCCTTATTAAGTATAGAAGACAAACACAAAATAACAAAATAATAGAACAATGCACTCAACATGCACAAAGGAATTCTTTGGTAATTCCTGTTCACTTTTTTTTTTTTACTTATTTCATGTGAAGCACAGCATAGTATTCTTAAAAAGTGTGAGCACAGACATGCTGGTAGGTTAATTGGATCCTGTCTAAATTGGCCCTAGAATGTCTATGTATGAATGTAAGTTGGGGACCTTAGATTGTACACCCCTTGAGGGTTAGGGACTGAAGTGAATGTACAATATATATGTAAAGCACTGTGTAATTTGACAGTGCTATACAAGTACCTGAGATAAAAGAGTGGCTTAACAGTATTGCAAGATTTGCTCCAATAAGGAGTTATTTTAGTATGTACATGAAAAGAAAATAGATTTTTTGGCTAACTACATATGAAACCCCGGTCAAATAAGGCAACCCATACATTATTCTTTTTTTTGTCGAACTAGCTGGTTGAACAAAAAAAAAGGAAGATCAGATGCCTCCATCTACAGATCTGATGTGGATGAAGGAATCCTCCCACTGGGCTATTGTGTTCTGACAGCAGGGTGCCTTCCCTGCCATCAGAATATCATGGTCAGTGCTGCCAGAGTCACTCATCAATCAGGAGAAACCTGACAGGCTGGTTGTACAGAAGTTGATCTGTAGATCGACTTCTGCACAACCAGGGTGCCCATATATGGATCAAAATTCAGCCAGTCCCTGCTGAACTGGCCAGGTTACGATCCATGATATTAGGGTAGTGCCACAGGGGAATTTGTGGGGCTACCCCAGGAGATGGGGATAACACCTTGCCCCCCTCCCTCCAGGCCAGCCAGCTAGTATCTATCGGAGAGTGGTGGGAGCACCAAGAAACAACAGACCTATGAATAGTGTCTCGAAGAGAGGCTGCAGAGCCATACTGGGCAGACAGCAAAAATGGTGAAGGAGGCTGGAGAGGAGCCACGAAACCAAATCGTACACATAAGCCAGCTGGGAGGCAATAAAATAGTTATGGAGGTTAGGACATGCCAAGGCCCCATCCGCCTTGGATGCCTGAAGTGAGGACCTGGCTACTAGCGGGTGCGACCCATTCCAAAGGAAAGTCAAACCAGAGTCAATTTTTTTAAATAATTTTCTAGGGAGAAAAATTGGTGAGGCCCTAAATGCATATAAAAATTTGGATAAATATACCATTTTTTAAAATGTTACTCCTTCCAATTAAATTAAGGGGTAACGTAGCCCAGGTACAGAGTCTAGTTTGCATGTGTGTAACAAGGGGCGTCACATTGAGCAATTCAAAGATAGTGAGATCAGAGTGAATTTGAATACCTAAATAACAAAATTGGATCGAAAGTTGAAATTTAGAGGTACATAAAAAAATCATAAGGGACCATGGGGCCTATAGGAAAGGCCAAAGACATGTCCCAACCAACCCAAAGGCCTGACACCTCCCCAAACTCCTCCACCACACATCAGATCAAAGAATGACTCCACAGAGTCATAAGTATAGCAGTGCATCATCTGTCAACCTCAACAACCCGGTCACATCCCATCTCCTCCACTTAACCTCCTCCTTTGCACTTGCACAGTGCATACAATCCACCACCCACTCCGACGGTAATATCCTTGATCTCCTCTTCTCCAACTGCTGCACTCCCCACAACCTCACTAACACCCCTTTCCCTCTCTCTGACCACGACCTGATTACCTTCTCTATCTCCTCGTCCTCCAACGCTTACCCCTCCAAATGTCACACTACTACCAGCCATAACCTCTGCAACCTTAATCCTGCCCCCCTCCACGACAGCATCCTCCCCCTGTCCTGCCCCGACTTGGCTATGACTGCCTATAACAACGTGCTGTCAACAGCCCTTGACTCACTAGCGCCTTTAACCACACACATCAGACCCGACCGCTCCAGCCCTGGCAGACTGATCACACCAAAATCCTCAAACGACACAGTCGTGCCCTGGAGCGACTATGGTGCAAAACCAAATCCCAACAAGCCTTCACCCGCTACAAATCTGCCTTCCACACCTACACCTCCTCCCTCCACGCAGCCAAACAAGCCTACTTCCTGACCCTCATCAAGGCCCTCTCCTCCAATCCTCGCAGACTCTTCTCCACCTTCTACTCTCTCCACCCCCACCTCCACCCAGCTTTCCCCCCCCCCGCCCTTGAGATTGCCAATCACTTCAAAAACAAGATTGACACAATTCGCAAGGACATCACCGCAACTCACACTCCCTCTCAACCCGTCCCCTCTCACACAGCTACCTCCTCATTCCCCCTCTCCCTCGACAGAACCCGCAGGGACTTAGTCACTGCTCAAACTCCCTCCACCCCTGTTCCCCCTCACTCATCACCCCTCTCCCATGGCCCCACCACTGCTCTATCCTCCTCTTCCACCCCACCCTACATTCCTCATACTGAAGCCCCCTCAACACTCCGCACCTTTGACCTTACTACCATCGAGGAAGTCTCCAAGGTCCTCTCTGATGCCCGCCTCACCAACTGCCCCCTCGACCCTATCCCCTCAACTCCTACAACCTCCTTCCCCCTCCATCCTATGCTCCCTCACCCACATCTTTAATCTCTCCCTCTCCTCCGGCACTTTCCCCTCCCGTCTGAAGCATGCACACATCACCCCCATACTTAAAAAGCCCTCCCTGGACCCCAATGACCCGAACAACCTCAGACCCATCTCCCTGCTCCCATTCACATCCAAACTCCTCGAGCGCCTAGTCTACACCCGCCTAAGCTCTCACCTCAACGACAACAACCTCCTCGATCCCCTACAGTCCGGCTTCCGTCCCCTACACTCCACCGAAACTGCCTTACTCAAACTCTCAAACGACCTGCTAACCGCCAAAGCTAATGGCCACTATTCAGTGCTCCTACTCCTTGACCTCTCCGCGGCCTTCGACACAGTCAACCACCCCCTCCTCCTCAAAAAACTACACTCCCTCGGCCTCAGAGATTCTGCTCTCTCCTGGCTCTCATCCTACCTGTCACAACACTCTTTCAGTGTTACCTATAATGCTACCACCTCCCCCTCACTCCCCCTCTCTGTTGGGGTCCCTCAAGGCTCCGTCCTCGGGCCCCTTCTCTTCTCCATCTACACCTCCTCCCTTGGCCAACTCATACACTCTCACGGCTTCAACTACCACCTATATGCCGACGACACACAAATCTATCTCTCAACCCCCCACCTCACCCCCTCAGTTTCCGCCTGAATCACACACCTACTGAGCGACATAGACTGGATGTCGCTCCACTTCCTTAAACTGAACCTCTCCAAAACCAAGTTTCTTGTCTTTCCCCCAGCCTGCACACCACCCCCCATTGACTTCTCCATCATGTCCCACAACGCCACCATCAAACCCGCCCTGCAGGCAAGAGTACTTGGTGTCATTCTGGACTCCAACCTATCCTTCCAGCCCCAAGTCCAATCTTTAACAAACTCATGCAGACTCCACCTCCGCAACATCACCAGATACGCACGTTCCTAACCCCAGAAAACACTAAACAGCTCATCCCCTCCCTCATCATATCACGACTCAATTACTGCAACTCCCTCCTTACTGGCCTGCCTCACCGCTGGCTATCCCGCATCAGTCTATCCTGAATACGGCTGCCAGACTCATTCACCTTTCCAACCGCTCAGTTTCCGCCACCCCCCTCTGCCAATCCCTCCACTGGCTTCCGATTGCGCAATGGATCAAATTCAAAATCCTAACACTGACATACAAAGCC
Source organism: Staurois parvus (assembly GCF_062004578.1). Classification (NCBI taxonomy): domain Eukaryota; kingdom Metazoa; phylum Chordata; class Amphibia; order Anura; family Ranidae; genus Staurois; species Staurois parvus. The sequence continues at coordinate 1,516,963 of NW_028317857.1, read as the reverse complement.
ATCCACCATACTGCCCCGATCGACATCACGACCTAATATCCAAGTACCACCCAGCACGCACACTCCGCTCCTCACAAGACCTCCTTCTCTCTAGTTCCCTGGTCTCCTCCTCCCATGCCCGCCTCCAGGACTTCTCCAGGGTGTCACCCATCCTATGGAACTCCCTGCCCCAACCCATTAGATTATCACCTACTCTCCTCTCCTTTAGGCGCACCCTGAATACCCACCTCTTCATGGAAGCCTACCCCACCCCCTGCTAACTTGCCGACCTCCTCCACTCTTCCTACCACTCCATCCCCCACAGCTTTCTCCTCCTGTGCCACCATCCCCTCCCTCCTAGATTGTAAGCTCGAAAGAGCAGGGCCCTCGATCCCCTCATGTTTTGCATTGTATTGTTCTGTCACATGTTCTGTCCCCCTTTGTAATGTACAACGCTGAGCGAACTATTGGCGCTTTATAAATACTGTATAATAATAATAATAATCTGCATACAGCGAGATTTTTTTTCCTCCAGGAAAGCAACGAGGATGCCCCCTATCGCCACCGTCTGCCGAACCACCAGAGCCAAAGGCTCAATGGCCAGGGCAAACAGGAGAGGCAAAAGGGGACAGCCTTTCTTCGTACCCCTACACAAAGGGAATGTTGGAGACACGTCCCTGTTTGTACGGACACAGGCTCTGGGATTAGCATACAGTAGCTGTACCCAGCGTATAAACCTGGTACCAAAACCCATCTGAGACATTGTTTCCCATAAAAATGGCCATCGAACTGTGTCAAAGGCTTTTTGCACATCCAAAGACAACAAACCACTCCGCCTCTCAGCGGGAGCCCTGTAAATGTACAGATATAGCCGTCATATATTATCAAAGGTGCTCTTTCCAGGTATGAACCCAGATTGGTCCGGGTGCACTAGTGTTAGGATCACTCTCTGCAAATGGGTGGCTACAAGCTTTTGGCATCACTATTAAGTAGTGAGCTGGGACGATACGACTCACACTGCAACAAGTCATTGTCAGGCTTGGGTATTAACACTATTAGAGCCTCATTCCTGGAATCTGGAAGTGATCTATTCTCAAATGCGGAGTTGAATTGACTATGTAAGCGTGTGACCAGGTCCTCCCCATATGTTTGATACTATTCAGAGGGTAACCCATCCAGCCCCGGTGTCTTGTTTGGAGGCAAGGAGCAAACCACTGCTGATATTTCTTCCACAGATAATGGTTTGTCAGGGAGTGAGTGGTTCAATTCAGTAAGAGTGGGAAATTTAAGGGAAGTAAAAAAACCTGCAAAGCAGTCCTCAGCAGGGGCTCCAGCATCCGAATTTAATAATATAAAGATTCATAGAAATGAGCAAAAGCCTGGTTAATGATAGGGTCGAAGGAAATGGTACCATTAGGGAATTTAATTTTGGGTAGAGTTGTCTGCGGATTCTATATGAGAAAGATAGGCCAACATGTTGCCATTCTTCCCACCATGCTCCTGCAGCTTAGCGGATAGATATAGCTGGTGTTTATGTGTCAAGTCAACGAGGTGGAGCTGCAGGGCATGATAAGCCTCAATCAAGGCACCAAGTGACTCTGACGAAGGGGAAGAGGCGTATTGAGATAGTGCAGATGACAATGACTCTAGCTGTTGTTGGGTAGCCCTAGCAACCGTACAGTACCGAACAATATTTGAGATATAGGAACCATGAATTACTGCCTTAAAGGCATCCCACTGATATCCCATTTCAGGAGGAGTGCTCATTGGTAGCCCAATAGTTAATCATGTCAGTGAAAATGAGTTCCTGAAATTCAGGCATGGAGATCCAGAGAGGACAGAGCCTCCAGGACGGAACGGCAGGCCTATGACCCAAGTGCAACTTCACTCACAGCAGTGAGTGGTCTGAAACCATTTGGAGAACATAAGAAATAGAAAGCACCCATGGTAGTACCATAGTGGATGCCAGAGTGCAGCCCAGCCTGGAAAGAGCATGATATGATTTAGATTGACAAGAATATATCCTGGCCATAGGAAATTTCCATTGCCAAATATCAACCATAATGATAGGAGTCACACCACTGCCGAAACAACCTGGAGTCAGAGGAGAGAGGCCTCAACCAGTCCAGTGTGGATCAAGGACAGAGTTGAAGTCTCCCAAAATAATAGTAGCTAGACAAGGCAATGTAGATAAATGGACAAGCAGTTCAGTAAATACTGCAACCGTGACCCAGGGGGTTGGAAGGAGATCTTGCTGGACGTGGTAGGGACTCAATCCATGGCAGGACCATATCAGGGGACTGGAAAAACTGCACTTGACCTTGGTGTACCACACGTAGAGTAGCAGGGAAGAGCATAGAGTATTTCACCCCTTTCTTACGGAGCTTCTGCTTGGCATGTTGGTATTTGGCCCTGAGGTTGCGGACCGCAGTAGAATAATCAGGGAAGAGGGATACCACCGCATTGTTGATGCGAAGGCTCCCTTTCAGGTGAGTAGCACACAGAATCGAGTTCAAGTCCCTGTAGTTTAGAAGGCTAATCACCATGGTGCAAGGGGCACTACCCTCTTGGAGAGGCCTGCCTGGACTCTATGGGCTCTTTCAATCAGAAAGCAGGTGGACAAGCAGTAGCGGCCAAATACCTGCTCCACCCAGGTCGCCAGGAAAGGCCACCGGATCTGACCCTTCCACTCTTTCAGGCAGGCTTACAAACCTCAAGTTGTTTCTGCAGTGGCGATTTTCCAAGTCATCCACCTTATCTTCCAGAGCTTAAACTTTACCCCAACATGAATTAACTTTAGGCAGGAGAGGGTTGAGCACATCCTCCAAATCACTAATGCGCCTTTCAGTAGTTGACACCCATTCTCAAACCTTATGCATGTCCTGGTGCAAGATAGGGAGATCAAGTTTGAGTTCCACCACCTTTCCCATCAGATCAGAATGGTTTACCTTGATAGTAGTAAGGACATCCGACAGGGTGGGTTCTGCAGCCTCTTCCACTCCATCTTCACTGAGGGAAGTCAGAGAGCAGCATTGGTTGATCCAGAGCAGCTGGTGAGGAGGTTGAGGGGGCCTCTGGTAGTTCCCCCGAAGAGCGCGGTGCGGTGGAGTGGAGGCCATCTTGGCAGGAGCGGGTGCCAAGGATCGTCCGGGCCGGAGGCTGTTTGCGATGTCTTCCCATCCACCAAGCCGTCAATCAGGAATTAGCGATGTTCCTCAACAAGCCAGGGGCAAAACGAACCATACTGCAGGTGTGGGCGATCAGGATAGCCCGGAGATGCTATGGAGATCGTCCACTCACATGGAGCGTCGGGCCACGCCCCCCCAGCTACCTTTTTTGCCTCTAACTTGTTTCTCTCCATCAGCACTGGGATCATATTGGCTGAGTGAAGGAGAGAAGCTAAGGGAGAAGAGAAACACTGGTATACTAGACAGTACCAGTGTGAAACCGTGTATTTGCCTTGAAAGAATAAATCGCCTCTACTGTTTGGTGTCCTATGTGTGTGGATGTTGCTGGGTTATGTAAAACGGTGTTTAATTTTTACATTTTAGAATAGAGTGCCTCTAGATTGCACAGGATTTTAACAGGTGCCACGACTGAAAAAAGGTTGTGAAACACTAACCTACAGTAATCTAAGAAAACCTTTGTTATATATTAAACAGATTTGTAAAACAAAAATAGATTTTTAAACAGATTTTTTTTTTTACATGGGAGTTTAGATGCTTAGAAAACTAAAAACTACAATTCACCCTACCCATAATAATTGAGGCAGCACAACACATCCATAAATAAAAACTGGAGCTAAAAGGAAATAAAAAAAAAAAAAAAATCTCCTTCTCCATGTTTGTCTGTGTACGCAATTTTTACATATATAACTTCTATGGGTATCTTTTTCTGCAACATTTCAAACCTGTACCATGTTACGTCTTCAGGATACAAATTTTCAAATGCATCCTTTCTTTCAATATTTTATCGAACAGTGTTGTAAATTACCCATAAATGCCAGTCAAGGTAGACTGCTTAATGGCTTTTGCAGACTGTTATTTTTTCTACAGAAGATTAAAGCAAGGCACAATTTCAAATTACAGATAAAAAAAAAAAAAAAAAAAAAAAAGAAGCCATCAGTATTCTTTGTTAAACCTGGCCTACGAGCAATGCAATCATCTGCTTTCTTGGGGGAATGAATTGAACCACTCAGATAAAAAGTTTTCATTAAAAAGGACATAACCTTTTTCTTAGATGGCACCATTCCAAAGCCCTTTATCGACATGCAAAAAAGTAAACTAAGTCACAGCAATGATGACAACTGTTTGTACAAACTGTAAAACGGTACCAATCCCACAAATGCCAGAAGGGGACATATACTTACTCGGAACAGAAGCCTTTTTGCAGCTACACTCAGCTTTGCCCTCTCGTCCACTTTTGCCTCCTCTGCAATCATACAAGGAAAATATAAGAATTGAATACACATACAGTAACATAATATATATATATATATATATCTATATCTATATCTATCTCAAGACCATCAACCTCAGGTCTACAACCAGCTTCAAGTACTGTCTACTCTGAATTGCTTGATTAATGAGGATTTATTATAATTTACAAAATATGTTTTTTGTACTTTTTTTTGCATGTGTAGGGCAAAGTGACATTGTCCCAGCAAAAGGCCCCCACATCCCCCTTATACTCACCTGTACTCCCTCAACTCCTTCCTCCATCACAGCCAGACACTCTACCCAGCGCTTCTAAGAAAAGGGAAGCCTGTGACCTGCCTCCCAGTGACTGAGCTCAGGCCTGGCAGGCAACTGCTAGGCCCGAGCACTGTCACATGACCCAGAGAGAATAAACTGCTTCACTAGGTCACCAATACCCCTGATTTTAAGAAACAAAGAAACAGACATAAAATGTATAACCTTTTACAGTGGGATAGAAGTCTGATACAAAAATTGCTATTAAGCAAGTTGGTGTAATAGACTTTGTACTTTATTTCCGAAAAAATTATTTTTTGGTGAATTAACATTGCCTGTTGTGCACACTTGATGTCAAAGTACATAGCACAATGCTGGAATAATGTAACTTCATTGACTATGCGCAGGAAATGAATCATCACTGGCCTCCCGATGATGAAAGGAGGGGGCGGCTGGCAGTAGAATATGTTTTTGCAAAGATGGCAACCTCAAGGGAGAGCACAGAGCTGTTATGGCTGGAACAGGGCAAACCCGAGGTTAGTTTACCATAATGTGCAAACCTGCATGTTATTCCAAATTCTGCTACTACTTTCCAAGTTTCACTTTAAAACTTAACCAAAACCATTATAGTTTGCACTTTTTTTTTTTTTTTTTTAAGTATCACAGTGCATGTTAGAAACATTACAGTTCATTTCTATGTATGCTTTACATCCATTTTATGTCTTTTCCCAGAAATAAAAAATGAAGAGGTCCATGTAGCCACACCTCATCCCAATGTATAAAGGTTTAACAATGTACACAACTTAAAAACCAACCAAAACAGCCTATAGATTTACAGCTGCTCAGGGACAATGGGCTTTGGCAAAATGGCAGCCTCCAGCAAGAAGAAACAGGAGCAATGTTGGAGGCAATTTACAGCACACACTAATTTTGGTAGCATAATTATTAATGTAGAACATACACTATACTGCTAAATCTATTGGGACACCCCTCCAAATCATGGATTCAGGTGGTCCAATCACCTCCATGGCTACAGGTGGATAAAAATCAAGCCCCTAGACTTGCAGAATGCTTCTACAAACATTTGTGAAAGAATGGGTCGCTCTCAGGAGCTCAGTGAATTCAAGCATGGTACCGTGATAGGTTGCCACCTGTGCAATAAGTCCATCTGTGGAATTTCCTTGCTACTAAATATTCCACCGTCAACTGTTAGTGGTATTACGACAATGTGGAATCAACTGTGAACAACAGCAACTCAGCCACGAAGTGGTAGGCTACATAAAAAGACAGAGCGGGGTCAACGCATGCTGAAGCGCACAGAAGGCAGAAGTCACCAACGGTCTGCAGAGTCAATAGCTAAACTTCGTGTGGCCTTCAGATTAGCACAGTGTGTAGAGAGCTTCTTGGAATGGGTTTCCAGCCAAGCCTTACATCACCAAGTGCAATGCAAAGTGTCAGATGCAGTGGTGAAAAGCTTGCCACCACTTGATTCTAAAGCAGTGGAGAGGTGTTCTCTGGAGTGAGGAATCACGCTTCTCTGTCTGGCAATCCGATGACACGTGTATGGGTTTGCCGGTTGCCAGGAGAACGATACTTGCCTTACTGCATTGTGCCAAGTTTGGTGGAGGGGGATTATGGTGTGGGGTTGTTCTTCCAGGAGCTGGGCCTGGCCCCTTAGTTCTAGTGAAGGGAACTCTTAAGGCGTCAGCATACCAAGACATTTCCCACTTTGTGGGAACAGTTTGGGGATGGCCCCTCCTGTTCCAACATGACTGGGCACCAGTGTACAAAGCAAGGTCCATAGAGACATGGATGAGCGAGTTTGGGGTGGAGGAACTTCACTGCATAGGCCTGAGTCCTGACCTCAACCCGATAGAACACATTTGGGATGAAGTAGAGCAGAGACTTCAAGCCATGCCTTCTTGTCTGACATCAGTGCCTGACCTCACAAATGCACTTCTGGAAGAATGGCCAAACATTCCTATAGACACACTCCTAAATCTTGTGGACAGCCTTTCCCCGAAAGAGTTGCAGCTGCTATAGCTGCAAAGGGTGGGCCAACTCAATATTGAACCCTACGGACTAAGGCTGAGATGCCATTACAGTTCATGTGCGTGTAAAACGCAGGCATCCTAATACTTTTGGCCATATAGTGTATGTTCCCCCCTAAAGAACATTATTATCAATTTGTTATGGTTAAAGTTCCACTTTAACATGGCCAAGAAGTACTCTTGAAAAAGAAACCAGAATGCTTTTTTGGTCACCAATTTATATTTTATTATTGTTTATAACTGATTATTTAAATTTTATCTTTATTTAACAAATGCAAAAGCCCAGCAGCTGCTGTAACCAGTAGCTCAAGCTTCATATGGTGTCCAGTATTAGGAGGAGGGGCCGAGTTCCTCCTCCGATTCATTTATCATATGCGCATTCTAAATAGCAGATAACATTGCAGCCTATTCACAGAAAAGTGGTAAAGGGAATCAGCAAAGTTGGTGGATAATTGAGTTGACTGCAACAGGAAGCTAACAAAAGCAGCACAAATGAACGATCCAAAAGAAATCGTTTCAAGCGTGACAGATTATAATAAAACAAAAATCACTTGCCTTCAGCTGTTTGCACTGGTGGATGGAACACCGTCCTGTGGAAGATAGGACACAATTAGAAAAACCATTTGTTTTCAGATAGACTGAAACAATATCTGTATGCTACACACAAGCAAGACTTGAGGCCATAAAACCACACGAACACAGCTGTACAGTTTGTGTATCAGTTGTAAGAATTGATATGCACGTGGACACAAAACCACACAAAGTAAAACCATCCATAGTATGAAAACATATTATTATGCATGAGTTAACAAGTGAAGCTTTCTAGGTCTAGGCTCAGAGGCTCCAAATGCCAAGCAAAAAAAAAAAAAAAAAAAAAGCCTGAAACACCAGACTGCTGCCTGTACACAGTGCCATGCTATTCCAAGCCTAGTGGATATCTCCATTCAGTTTATGTATGCGGCTTTGGCTGTGCATTCCAGTGCCTACCTATCCATTTCTTTTCTCTCAGCTGAAGTAACTGGTTGAGTTCTAAATCTTTCAGATGTCTTTCTATTGTCACCGGGTGAGAAATACAGTCTCGGCTTTCGAGGGCCCTTTTCCCGCTCATTGGCAGCACCCAAATCAACACCTGACATTGGCATTTCAGCCTTAGGCACACTTTGTAACCAAGATGTAGGTTATTTGGAAAAAAAGAAAGAAGATGAGGAAAAAAACAGAATTTTAAAATCACAAAACTAATTTAAAAAAAAATTAAACAACATGCAAGAGTGAGGGGGGGAACAACACTAATTTTTGTGTTAACACTACAGCGTGAAACATTTTGGTCACCAACAAGTGCATTTTTTAGCAAACAATGTGCAACAAGGTAAAGGGCGTGCAGGGAGTCACACAAGGAATGAATCAAAAACTTGCAAAAGTCACCCACTGGTCAACTCTTTTGCTTGAGTTTGCCGTCTCCAAATATGCACTCCTGAGCTGGGCTACAGACACCTTAGTGTTGACCGCACTAGTTTCACCATTGGCAAAATGAGCGTCGTCTTCAGTGCCTAAAAATACCATCTCATTCTGCACGTCAGACTCCTTAATCTTAAAGGGTTCCATCTTCTGAGCGCCCGTCGAGTCGGACATTGAGCGTACAAGCATCCTATGTTTCATGGTAGAGACCTCTTTACTTTGGCCTTGGGGTTTGGATGAAAGTGCAGCTGTTCCGCTTTGCAGATACACTGTAGCTTCACTTTTTCCTACATTTTCAGGGGATCTTTTTGGAGGTTGAATTGGTGAAACATACATCAGTTGGTCTTTCAGCTCCAGCCTTTCTTCATGCCGTTGCTTGGTGTCATGTGCTGGTGTATCATCAAGTGAGTGATATAGTTTAGCAGTGCTATTTCCCAGTTTGAAGGGCTGAATTGTGCTGGTCACGCCGTGACTAATTTGACGGGACTTCTCAATGTTCACATCATTGATAGCTCGAGGATTTCTCAAGGAAGTAGTGAAGGCTGAAACCATGACGTTGTCAGACTGAGTCCGAGATATCATTTTTGGTGTATAAGCAACATTGGCTGGCTGGATATAGCCGTGCATTGGTTGGCGGTAAGGAGTTGGCTGTTTATAGACCCTATCAAAGGCAGAGTTTTCAGACTGAAAAGGCACATAGTAGATCGGGGCGGCATGATGTTGCTTTTGACTAGAAGTCTCTGTATCGGGTTTTGGACTCCCCAGCATGTTTTCATCTCTCACCAGCCTCTCTCTACTTTTAACTCTTTAAAAAAGAAAAGGAATTAGAATTGTAAAGCATAATATACAGAAAGGGGAGGATTCACTAAAACTGCGGCAGCTGCGTAAAGTAACCAATAGCTGCTGCTATCTTCAGCTTATTCAGTTAAGCTTTGAAAATGAAAGCTACAAACTGATTGGTTGCCATGCACAGCTGTTCCAGATTCTGGCAGCTCTAGTCTTAGTAAATACCCCTCTGTGTCTTTAAAAGTGATTAAAAGGTAAATTTATAGGATCAACAAGTAGCGCCTACAGAAGGAAAGGACTTGGAAACAAAAGACCATTTGAGGTATATGACCAATGGAAAACAAGGTGCGTAATTTGCATAACAAAATTAAAGTGCATCTGAACCCAAGAACAAAAAAGTAATAATCTGCATCCTACCAATATTTTAGAGGTAGTAGCTGTTTTTATTCTTTTACCTGGTGATCCTGTCAGTACCAAACTTCCTGCCCTAGTGTGACCATATTCATTCACTATGTATCAGTGAAGGAGCAGCATTGTCTCTTAAGACTGCTCTCCTCAATGGGACTAAAGAACATATCCCCCTCTCCATAACATAGATGGGAGTTGTTCTGTAGTCCACACAAGTGATATGGGCAGAGCTGATAAGACTCCTTGGGATTTCAATGCAACACAGGCACTGCTTTGTCAGCACAAGCAGGAAAACAGGAGCTCACTGGATTTATGGCAGAATCAACCAGTAATTTTGTATTTGTCAAACAGCTATCACAAAACACATTCAAAGCTATATTTACCAGACCAAAAGGGAATATAATAAAAGAAGTTCATTGTAAGGGTTCACATACACTTTAAATTGAATCTTTTGGGATAAATATTGGATATCACTTGTGAAAGGGTCAGGTAGATCTTACCCTTATAGAAGCAATAATCAGAGGTTAATAAGCATAACAGTTAATTTGCATTGTGAAAACTTGTATAAGCATTTAAATAATTGATAATTACCGCACTCTAATACTACCGTGCCGATACTATACACTTAAAAATACCACATTAATATATACTGTGACAATAACAACTTATCAACTGCATTACCAAAATGAATCAAATTATATTACCACAGTGTTTGGTAAAAAATATAAATATAAATAAAAAATGTGTGAATAAATCCAATAGTGATAATTTTACAATATAAATATTTCATTAAAAATAAATAAATTCATAAAGTCCACTGTGCAAATGTGTAAATCAAAAAATGATTATAAATATCTCATTAGAAATAAATAGATAAATTCATAAAGTCCAATGTGCAGATTGTGCAAAACAAAAAATTATATATATAAAAAATTAAAAAAAATTAAAAAAATATATATGAATTTATGACGTTCAACAGCAAAAAAATGTGCAAAAAAGTTTTTTTGAAGTTCAGCAGGGAGAAGATGATGATAATATACTCTCCTTTCAAGCTGCTTATGGTGGTGTGGCTGGAAACCTACGGATTATCTTCTGAGCCTATACAGGCATAAGGATTTCTCCCTCCTAGAGCCTGTCCTCACTCCAATGCTCAATGTATCCTACTCCAATTAATCCTTTAAAACTTTAGCAGCATTGCTCAATCCAGGGTCAGGTGGAGCACCAGGTCCCAAGTAGGAATGGGTAAACCAAGCACAGTTCGGTATAGTGGAGGTTCGGATGAACCAGGATATTGTTTTAGGCTATTTTTGATTTTGGTTGAATGTTCTTAGGCTGTTTTCTCTTGGGATTGAATGTTCTTGGGGCATTAGAGGATGTTCACCCTTTTTATTCTCAAGATCTCCACCTGCAAGACCGTGATGTTGCCTGGAGGTGGAGATCTTGAGAATAAAAAAGGGTGAACATCCTCTAATGCCCCAAGAACATTCAACCAAAATCAAAAATAGCCTTAAACAATATCCTGGTTCATCCGAACCTCCAGCATACCGAACTGTGCTTGGTTTACCCATTACTACTTGGGACCTGGTGCTCCACCTGACCCTGGATTGAGCAATGCTGCTAAAGTTTTAAAGGAGTAATTGGAGTAGGATACATTGAGCATTGGAGTGAGGAGAGGCTCTAGGAGGGAGAAATCCTTATGCCTGTATAGGCTCAGAAGATAATCCGTAGGTTTCCAGCCAAACCACCATAAGCAGCTTGAAAGGAGAGTATATTATCATCATCTTCTCCCTGCTGAACTTCAAAAAAACTTTTTTGCACATTTTCCTTTTTGCACATTTTTTTGCTGTTGAACGTCATAAATTCATATATATTTTTTAAAAAAAATGTATGTATGTATGTATATATATATATATATATATATATATATATATATATATATATAAAAAATGTATTTTTTGTTTTGCACAATCTGCACATTTGACTTTATGAATTTATCTATTTCTAATGAGATATTTATAATCATTTTTTGATTTACACATTTGCACAGTGGACTTTATGAATGTATTTATTTTTAATGAGATATTTATATTGTAAAATTATCACTACTGGATTTATTCACACATTTTTTATTTATATTTATATTTTTTTACCAAACACTGTGGTAATATAATTTGATTAATTTTGGTAATGCAGTTGATAAGTTGATATTGTCACAGTATATATTAATTAGTGGTATTTTTAAGTGTATAGTATCGGCACGGTAGTATTAGAGCGTGGTAATTATCAATTATTTTTATGTAGTTTACATCTTATGAGGGGGAGAAAAAATTCCAGCGATCTAATACACAGATTTTTGACTCCAGTGGCTCACAAGTTCATTTAAATAATATTTATATAAGCATTTGTTATCCTGAGAAATAGAAAAAAAAAAAAAAAAAATCAAGAAGCAACTTTAGCAATGTCCTCACGCAGAGTAAGGGTCCTTTCACATGGGCATTCTGTTTGTTTCATTAGTTCAGTCACGTTTGTTTCAAAGAAAAAACAGATTCAGTTTACATCGGTTTTACATCCACTACCAATGCAAAAATGGATAGTTTGGCCGTTGACATCTGTTTTTGTCCATTAATTTTTTTTTTGTTTTGTTTATGGAACAAAAACTGGGCTTTGATCCATTTAAAAAAATGGATGTTGACAGATGCGGATGTAAAACGGATGATCATCCATTAACATCCATTATTCCATAGAGATAAATTGGTGTCCGTTTTCCATCCATCAATGGATGGATGAAAAATGGACCAACGGAACACCTGTGTGAAAGGGGCCTTACAACAGCCTCCAGTTTGCATAGGACTTATTACATATATATCCTGTGGGACACAATAGATCAGTAGTGCATTTAAGAGTCACCAAATAATCTCTTCATTGTTACTATCTGACTGGCATATGAAGCCTGTAGTTCTAGGAGAAAAATGCTTGCAGTAAGAATGCAGACTTTATATTAAGGCCTTATTCACATGGTCCCATGTGAGGTGTTCCAGGCATCTGCCGTTAGGTAGTCCCATTCATGTCAATTAGGACACAGGGGGAACCATATGTTGTTGGTCAGGACCCATCCAGCAACCATAACAATGTCCAGCTGTGAAACCAAAACTTCCACACAACCTTACTTCCTGTGAAGGTGAATGCTGGGACATGTGCAGGAATCATTAGAAGACAGTTATAGAAGAAATACAGGTGAAACTCGAAAAATTAGAATATCATTCAAAAGTTCATTTATTTCAGTAATGCAACTTAAAAAGTGAAAATATATGAGATAGACTCATTACATGCAAAGCAAGATAGTTCAAGCCGTGATTTGTCATCATTGTGATGATTATGGCTTACAGCTCATGAAAACCCCAAATCCACAACCTCGGAAAATTAGAATATTCCATGCAATCAATAAAACAAGGATTGTACATAGAACAATATCGGACTTCTGAAAGCATAAGCATGCATATGTACACAGTACTTGGTTTGGGCCCCTTTTGAAGCAATTACTGCCTCAATGCGACATGGCATGGAAGCTATCAGCCTGTGGCACTGCTGAGGTGTTATGGAAGACCAGGATGCTTCAATAGCGGCCTTCAGCTCTTCTGCATTGTTCAGTCTCATCTCTCTCTTGGTAATGCCCCATTGATTCTCTATGGGGTTCAGGTCACGCGATTTTGCTGCCCAATCAAGCACAGTAATCCCACGGTCATTGAACCAGGTTTTGGTGCTTTTGGCAGTGTGGAATATTGCACTTTTTCACAATATTCTTATTTTCTGAGATTGCGGATTTGGGGTTTTCATGAGCTGTAAGCCATAATCACCACAATTATGACAAATCACGGCTTGAACTATCTTGCTTTGCATGTAATGAGTCCATCTCATATATTCGATTCATCTTTTAAGTTCCATTACTGAAATAAATTAACTTTTGCACGATATTCCAATTTTTCTAGTTTCACCTGTATATGCAATGGTAAAGGAGCTTTATGTTACATTTTCCATTATTATGTTTGACACCCACAAACCTTACCCATTACATTGTAGCCTAAAGAGTACCATTTCAATGACCTGCAGGACTTTAAGCCCCCTACCAAGAATTCTGTTGTCTACCAATACTGGGTTTTGTATTTGAGATCCGCATATCATCGATTAGGATCCGGTATCCTGTCACCTGTCTGCAAGATGCTAGTCTAATCTCACAAAATGTGCAGCTGCTTATTAGAGTGGCTGGCATCATTTCTGGTCATCAAAATGCAGTTTTAGACAATGCTGTAAACCAGACCTACAACCACAAATTCCCTTTACTTCCAAACTTGTTTGGTTTCCTCTGTTCATGCAACAGATAGAGAATGACCATTGCCAATCTTTACAACGTATGTTAAAGGAAGCCTGACAGTTGTTAGGAGGGACGCAGCAAGTTCAGATCCGATACAGGAGGCTGCCATAGTATGGATCGTGAAAACTAACCAGGACTGCATCCCAGAACTTTGCTAGAACTTTATGCAAACTGGTTGCCTCTATGCCACTGGGCATGAATTGGTGCTTGTGCAGACTACAAGCAGACGCCGGGCAAGTTAAGTTAATGTAAAATGTAGGAGACAGTCACACAAATATCTATGGCAGCTCCTGGACTTCAGGTACCAGACAACATGTAGTTGCAAAGACAACACATTTGTTACCTGGCTCCCTTAAATTTCCCCAGCCCATTTATGTGTGTTAAAGTATAACTAAAGGCAACACCTTTTTTTCAGTTTTGGATAGAGTGGAGAGGGATTAGAACACCTGTACATTTTTTTTTGCACTCTGTGCCTCAAATAATGTGGAACTTCACTCTCTCAATCAACAATTTACTATTTTTAATTCTTATGCTGTTAGCATTCGTAAATGGATAGGAAAGTATCTCATATTTACTTGTTTTTTACTTTTTTTTTTTATTTTTACATTTCTTCAGTTACTACCTGGTTTCAATGCCTAGGCAAATGATATCACACATCCCAGGAGTCTTTAGGAGGAGAGAGAGGGTTCTCAGCTCAGCCAATGCCTGAGCTAAGGGCAGATGGATTCCAGGAAGTAAACGCTACATGAATCATCTGCCCTTACTCAAGATGGCCGCTGCCAGAAATGCCAGGGGGTGTTTTTCAAAATAATTTCTCAGCAAAATAAAGCATGGAGACTTAGATGGATGGGGAAGTTTGCTTTGAATATTAACAATGAATAGCATTTTTGGTTTGTGGTGCTTAGATGCAGTAGTAGTTCCACTTTAAGGAGATTTCCCCCTCTCTATTTGTCCTGTTTACCAATATCATTGAAAGTGAAAGCAAAAGAAAATCCCAAATTTTCTGTTGTCCCCAGAACTGCAATAGAGGGGAAAACTAGTTCTGGTGACCTGGAGGTCCCCAAGGGATTCCCTTAATTTGCAGGGATTTCTTCTCACTTCCTGTTTGGGTATGGGAAAGGAAGAAGAGAAATCTTCACAAAGGGATGGCAAAATAAAATTTGACAGGTGTTATAACCTTCTCTTACGCTATACAAAACAAGTCAGAAAACAGAGCAATTTAAATAAAACTGCAGCCACAACCAAAACAATAACACTTGGAGGCTACTTAAGAAAACAATGTTCAATGTATTGTAAAGAACATCTGCTACTTGGCACTCCCATGTATTACTTTAAATACTCTACTTAAACCTGTGAGTTAAGGCTTCAAAGGCAGTCAATCTTGATCCTCTCCAACCACTTCACAATTTCCACATTAGTGACTCACTTAAGGGGCTACAAACTACGAGAAAAAAAACGGAAGGAAAATTCCGTACGAGGACAGATTGTTCAATTTTCGAATACTGTGTACACAGAATTTTCAACATCCGATTCAGAGTTTCCAAGCAGAAATTTCTGAAGTTACAAAAAAACGCCAACATTTTTCTCGTACGTGAACAGAACTAATGTTTTTCATTTAATATGTTCAGTTTTCATACGAGAAAAATCAGATACGAAAGACTGTGCATGAAAGACTGCAATGCTTTTGTCGTTTGAGAATTTTCGTACAGTTAGAACAATCCTTGCTTTTGACCTGCTGTGAAACATCGAGGAAAGGAAAACAGGATGCTCGTTCGTCCAATTTTCTTAAAGTATATACTGGGCTTAAGGTGATTCTAAAGGCTTAAATTAAAAAAGAAAGAAAGAAAGAAAGAAAAAAAAAAAAAAACAAAAAACCACCAACCCCCCCCCAGAAAATAAACATGTCTATACTTACCTGGTTTTGCACAGAGCAGCCCAGATCTTCCACTTCTTGGGTCCCCTGCCTGCACTCTTGGCCCCTCCCTACTGTCAAGTGCCCCCACAGCAAGCAGCTTGCTTCAGGGCACCCAAGTATGATCACTCCCCAAGCCCCTGCTCTGTGTGTCCATTCACACACGGAGCTGCGACTTGGCCCCTCCCCCTCTCTTTTCTCATTGGCTCACTGGCTGATCGACAGCAATGTGAGCCAAAGACTCCCACTGCTGTCTCAGCCAATGAGGAGAGGGCGTCATGGGATAGCCAAGACTCCAGTGCACATCACTGGATCGAGAGGGGGCTTAGTTGAGTACTAGGGGGGCAGGGGAATTGTTGCACAGAGAAGGTTTTTTACCTTCATGCATAGAATGCATGAAGGTAAAAAACCTTGAGCCTTTACACAACCATTTTAAGTCAGCCCTTCTTAACCCGTTTACTCCAAAGGAACCCTTAAGGGTCCATGCACACTGGGCATTAAAAATGCTGCTATCACAAGCATTTTGCATTTTTTTTCTTCAGCCCGTAAAAGCAGCTCTATGTTAGCCTATGTGTCCATGCACATTAGTAGTTTACAGGCATATTTTCAGAGAACTGTTTAGAGGCAGAAAAGAAAAACCTTCAGAATCATGTTTCTGAGACAGGGTTTTGGGGGAAAAAAAAAAAAAAAAAAAAAACACTTGATGCTTATAAAATGTGCATAAAGGTGACATTTAGGAGAGTTTGGTGGTTTCAAGTGTACATAATGTTTTTTGAAAAATGTTTATAAAAACGCAAATGCCCATAAATCCTCAAACTAAATTTTTTTAGGCCACTTTTTTGCTAGAGGTTCTGGAATTTCTTTCTGCCCTAGTGTGCAAGGATCCCATAATAACTTTTCAGGTCTTTGGGAACCCATGCTAAAACCAATTCCCTAGGGGGCAGTAGGAAGAATGCCTCCCATTACAGTGGTGGTCAGAATACCACCATTACAGACCGCTATAAAGATCACTGATGACATGCAACTAGCTCTGCTGAATGGGATTGGCCCCAAAACTGTGCAGCATCAAATGGGAGGTACAAATGCTACACCTCAAGGAACCCTAGCAATCTTTAGAGGAAGCCTTGTAAAGCATGACTGCACCAAGTTAAAGAAGGACAACAATGGGAGCACTAGAGCATGAACCATACTATTATCAGCATTGGCAGTACCCATATTCTATCCAAGAAAGCTTTTCTTTAGCAATATTACCTGCTTGTGTTAATCCTTGTTCGCCTAACTTAAGATATAAGCCCCCACCCCAACAGAATCAGCTCTTAGGAATTGTTCTGCAAGTTTTCCTGACTTCATTATCAAGAGACCTTGGCCAGTGAAGATTCATTGCTTGATGTCCCATTTTTTAGTACTGGTGCTGAACTACCATTCTGTTGGCCTGTAACCAATCAAAGGTGTGCACAATTTAATTGGTGAAGATCCCCTGAAGTTAGAAGTAGATTGTCTAGTGCTCCATGAGAGGGAAGGGTGCTATTAAGGTAAAGGCAACAAGTTCCTAAAAGTAAGGCTAATAAGCACCTAAACAGATCTAAATTCTGACAGGTCATTATGCTGCCTAACTCAATTATGCTATAGAAAAAACCTTAAAAGTGGAGAAGTACACCCAAAGCTCTTTTGGTTGTACTTCTCCTGTGGCACCGATGCTGCATCCACCTAGGTGGGGAAAAAAACACTACTTCTCTTTTAAGAACCAATGAGATAATGCCAGTAAAACAAACATGCTATGATCAAGATTAACAAAGGATGACAAAAATCAATGAATTAGATCTGTAAGTATTTTTTTTAACCCAGTTTGGCCGATTAGTTGTGCAGTAAGTTTGTGGAAGGAGATATGCAAAATGCAACACAAACAGATGTGATGCTGTGGGACTTTCCCAGTTCTGTGGTTTAGTGTGTTACATTTGGAAGTGGTTAAATTTGGGATCCAGCAACCAAATTATGGTATGTCAGAAACAGCCACAAAACCACAAGCTCTGGTACCTGGAAGGCCAATTGATGAGAGACGATGTGTCCCCATCGGAATCTTTCTGAAGGAACCACTCTGGTTTCTGCTTCTCTGGACTGGCACATAAAAGACAGAACCTTATAAAATGTGCTAGCAACACAACTTTCAGATACATAGCAAGACAACAAAATTGAAGAGAAGGCTTTGACACATACATATATACTGAAACACAGTCTTGTCTGTTGCTTATGTTCTGTCCAGGAAACCCCATTGCTTAAAAAAAAACAATTAGAATTCTGAGAGCTACCATTGCTGGCACAGGCAACAGATGGTCATCCCTTTTCTTAGGTCAGAAGACAGCAGGTTTAGCGACTGAGATTTAGTCTGTCCATAATGGCAGCTCCCTTGTTTCTGTCCTGACAAGACCCTTTTAAAATTATCATATTGCTGTCAATCTGGCACCTTGTGAATGAACAGGTTAAGTAATATATCTAGCACTCACCCAACACGGACTGCAAAAAGTCACAGACAGGTAAGTTCAGCTGCACAGTATCATGAGATAAGAAGATGGAGGCCCACCCAGCAGCACAAGAAAGAAGATGCCACAAAACTTGAAGTTAAATGGAGTGGCTTTCTCAAATTCAGAACACCTTCAGTATTTCCTGCATTAAGCTGGCAAGTACTGAGGCTACTTAAAACCCAGCAAATTAATTTTTTTAAAAAAAAAGGCCTTGTTTACATAAGTACTTTTTTGCCCTGTAAAAGGGCAGTATTTTGCCAGCATGGGGATGGACAGGTGTTGCATGTATCTCCATGCCGGCAGTCCTATAGATGTTTATTGGGTCACATGGACATAGCTGCTGTGTCACAATGTGACATCTGTGTGGATGCATAGCCCTGTACACACCCCGGGTGAATTCCGGGACACACATCTGTCTGAAGCTGTGTGTTCCAATAGACTGCTGGCATGGGGATGCACTGAATTACTCGTGCGAACGAGGCCTAAGTGTTTCTGGCATTACAGATTGAACTGCAACCATATCACAGAGATGTCCAGGCTGTCCATGAAAGTTAACACCTTGACAGGAGCATCTTCTGATAAGAAGGGTTTTAGAAATTCACTATGCAATTTCACTGCAGTTAGCTAAAGAAGTAGGAAGCCAAACTGCGGTGATACACTGCAGCCATACACTGCAGAAATGGCATTCATGGGTGTCATCCATGAAGGAAGCCTCTCCTAAAGTCCATGCACAAAAAAGCCTGCCTAGAATTGCCAGGGCCCATGCTGAAAAAACTACTGGGACAAGGTACTCTGGAGTGATGAGACCAAGATAAATGTTTTTGGAACTGATGGCTTCAAAACTGTATGGTGTTGCAAAGGTAAGGAGTACAAAGAAAAATATATGGTGCCTACAGTGAAACATGGTGGTGGCAGTGTCCTTCTGTGGGGTTACATGAGTGCTGCTGGTGTCAGGGAGCTGCATTTCAAGGATGGCATCATGAACTCACAGATGTATTGCTCTATACTGAAAGAGAAGATGCTACCATCACTCCGTGCCCTTGGTGGCTGTGCACTTTTCCAACATGACAATGATCCAAAACACACATCTAAGGCCAATGTTGCATTTTCGAACGAGAACAGGGTGAAAGTGATTCAGTGGCCAAGTATATCTGCTGATCTGACCTCAATTGAACACCTATGGGAGAACTCAGAATAGACAAGTTCAGCATCACTCTCCATCTAGCATCTAGGCTCTAAAAGAGGTCGTTCTTGAAGAATGGAAAAAGATGTTGTAATATGTCAACAACTTGTTTATTCCATGCCCAGAAGACTTGGTGCTGTCCTTACAAATCATGGAGGCCATACAAAATACTAGTTGTAGTAGTTTTTGTTATTGAGTGTATTCATTTTTGCATCAACTATTTTGAGGAAACCTGAAGATTTTGTAATCCAAGCTATATTATTAACCTTACTTTCATTTAATAAGCTAAACAAATGTTCTATAAAACGCAGTTCTGTTAACGTTTTGGAAATTGTTTTTGTGTTCATTAAGATATTGATTAAAATCTTACTTTTCAAAAGGGGTGCACTCATTTATGCTGAGCACTGTATATTGTATAATTTATATATATATACACACACACACAAATATGTCTCACAGGGCTAAAAAGTGAGAATGGATCTCCGGTGGAGTCACAGATAGCAATGAAACGCATCAAATTGCTCACTTTGTGAACAAAAAATGCTTTGGCTGAAGTTACACAAACAAAAACAAAAGAAACGTGTAAAAACTACACAGAACATCCAGCACTCTTCTGTACTGTGTAACAATTAGTCCATGGATAAACACACTAAGTCTGTCATATAGCAGCAATTACTGCACTAGTAGATGAATGGTATAAAAGTGGATGAAGGGATGGATGGATGAAGGGTGGATGGAACGTGATTCACCTCTGCAGCTCCCATGAGATCTGGGCAGAATCATCTCAAAGGAAGAAATTGCAAATAGCAGGGCGCTGAGGTTAATACCAAGCAAAAAACACCTTTATTAAAAGCAGCACATTTATATGTTAGAATTTATCAATCCACCAGTGAATGACAGCAGGTTGAAACACCAGATCCGATCTGCTGAAGGTACTTAGAGGAAATAAATGGCTGCCAAACATACATCAGCAGGGACTCCAATGGGCCAGCAGATAATGTGGATAAAAAGAGCTGGTAGTGTGTTTCAAATGAAAAAGAAGGCAGAGACCCTTGAAACGCATTATGCTTGCCCCTCCTGATATCACCTAAGAAATCTGACATCCTCACAGTGCGGCTCGAGATGCCACCAGCTCTTTTTAGCCACACTATCTGCTGGCCAATTGGAGTCCCTGCTGATGCAGGTTAGGCAGCCATTTATTGCCTCTGTGTACCTTCAGCAGATCGGATCTGGTGTTTCAACCTGCTGTGCCATTATCCACTGGTGGATTGGCGAATTCCAACATGTAAATGTGCTGCTTTTAATAAAGGTTTTTTGCTTGGTATTAACCTCAGTGCCCTGCTTTTTGCTATTTGGCTGGAGTTAGGATTTAAGGGTGTCAACATTTCATTAATGTTCCTTGGTGGAAAAATAAAACAAAGTAAGGTGTCACCTAATTTAAAAGTTGAACTACAGTATTTCTTGGCAAGAAGACATAACAAGCCCCAATGGGAGAGCTGCTTCTCACAGATAGCTTAACTTGCTTCCTGTCCCATAGTTTTGGGGAGGGAACAGCCCAGCAATTTATGAAATAAAAACAGAAAACACACACAATACAAAAAAAAAAGAAATTAGACAAAGCATACGGAATACTGGATTTTACCGGATTATCTAGTTTTAAAATCAGAATAGCATATAACAGAACACATGCTTAGACAAATTATATACACTGATCAACCATAACATTATACCATATATTATGCAGCAAGTAAACATGTTGTTCCTGAAGTTGATGTGTTGCAAGCAGAAAAAAACAGGCGAGTAAGGATCTGAGTGACTTTGACAAAGTCCACAATTGTAATGGCTAGACTGGGACAGAGCAACGCGACAACTGCTGCTCTTGTGAGATATCCCTGGTCTGAAGTGGTTAGGACCTACCAAAAGTGGTCCAAAGAAGGGAAACCAATGGACGGCCAAGGCTCATCGTTGCACATTAGGAGCTTTGGCTGGCTTGTGTAGTCTGATCCAATAGAAGAGCAACTATAGCTCAAATTGCTGAAAGAGTTAACGATGGCTCAAAAAAAAAAAAATAAATAAAAAGGTGTCAGAACACACAGCGCATCAGTTTTGTTGTATTTGGGGTTGCATAGGCTGCAGCCAGGTCAGGGTACCCATGCTGACCTGTGTCCACAGCTAAAGGCACCTGCAGTGGGCACATGAGCATCAGAACTGGAACATGGAGCAATGAAAAAAGTTGGCCTGTTCTGATGAAATCACGTTTTCTTTTACATCATGTGGATGGTCGGGTGTATGTGTATTGCTTATGTGGGGAAGAGATGGCACCAAGATGCACTATAGGAAGAAGGCAAGCTGGCGGAGGCAATGTGATGCTTTGGGCAATGTTCTGCTACGAAACCTTGGTTCCTGCCATTCATATGGATGTTACTTTGAAGTCTATGCCTCTCGAGGTCAGGGCTGTTTTGGTGTCAAAAAGGGGGGCCTACTCAATATTAGGTGGGTGGTGACAACATTACTGTGGATAGTCATAAAATTACATTTGATCAGTGTACATGTGATCAGCAGCCAGAAGCAGTAAAAGATTTCAGTAAGTACCACTGTCCGAGTCATGAATACAGAATAAAAGTGCAGCAACAAATTCAGAAGTCTTTTTCTTGTCCAATGTTAATGACTGGTAACCCACTGAAGCCAAAGCAACTAGCATTTTTAGGAGAGGTCAACAGTAGAAGTATTCATTTAATGCAGGTCTCCTTTATTAGGAATAAAATGAGATGTTTTATCTTCCTTTAAATAATCCTCAAAACAGTCAACCTACTCAACCGCCCAATAAGAGGTGTCATTCTGCCTATACATATCATTGCCTCTTTAATGGCTAACCATAGTGATGGAAAATGCAGCCCACATGGCTGTATAAAACTATGGTTACATTTTCTCTAAGAAGAACACTTACTTCTACCAATACCTGCTCACCAATATTATGTTGTGCAAAGAATACATGAGTGACACCAGCCAACTACATGATCATCTGTCCTCTTGTCCTTTTCTGATAAAGTGCCTAAATATTTCTACCAAAATTCTTCACATCTATAGAAAGAGGCAGGGAGATAGTAGAGGATACTGGAGGCCCTAAACCCAAACGGTTGTAGTGCTATTCCTTTCAGAATGAGCAAATAATGGTTTATAAAGCTGAACTCCAGCCTTCCATAGCTGTACAAGCTCTTCAGTATTAAAAATACTTTTACACTTTACAGTGAGCTTCCCATACTGTGCATTAGAAGCTGCAAGTCAAAGTCCACTCCATTTGCTGGCTGGAGCATGTCCGACATCATTCTACCCCTTTCCAACCCAGCCTGACCGCCCCTAGCCCACCTCTCATTACATCATTCTTTTAATCGTGGAGGTTCGGCATCACAGGTGGACGTACCCAAGGCAGACTGATACTTGCCCACGAAGGCATATTTACATTTGATATTTGCTTAACACCTGTCAAGAGGCATACCACTGCTTGCATCACGGCTCTTGAGATGAGTACTGGGGCAGGGTGCTGTGATGTTTTTAAAAAGCTATGTACATCACCCTGCCAGTCCCAGCAGGCACGGTTTGAGTGCACTGCACACAGAAGCAAGGAGACCCAGGGTATGAAGAGAAATGTTTTATTTCTAAATTAAGGGGGTGGAGGAACAAGGGAAGGCAAAATATACGTGGATTAAACCTTAGCTCTAAGTATCTAAATGTGACCCACAACCAGGGGCGCACTGACCATTTGAGCACTCGGGCACCGCCCGCGGGCCCGGGGTCAGTAGGGGGCCCCATGAGATGCCCCTGGTACCTTTCATAGGCTTTTTTGGGTGTGGTTTGAGTGTGGGTGAGGACACAGGGGCCCCATGATCCCCTATTGCCCGTGGGGCCCCATGAGTTGTCAGTCCGCCCCTGCCCACAACTCAGCATGTTTCTCCACTACTGAACCTTCACAAAGAGTGAATAATAAAGTGAAATGTGTCAAACAAATAAAAGGATTGGTATCAAGGCTGTGTTCTTTCAAGGGAAAAAATTATCATCAAAAGTTAGACCAGGAAAAGGTCTGTGGGCTGCATGTCTTATTTTTGAGAATATATATTTTTAAACATTAATAGCTCAAGGAGGATGTATAAAAAGCATCTCAGGAACCAAACATTTATTATAACATTGCAACTTGTCAATCTTGAGATGTGGTGGCTGCAGAAGTTTTCTTTCATGACAAGAACAGAAATTACCTTTGGATCTTCCAAAAAATGCAGTATCACTGTAAGGGCACCAATGGTGTGGGAGAAATCGGATACTCTACAGCAGGGGTGTCAAACTGGCAGCCCTCCAGCTGTTGTGAAACTACAAGTCCCATCATGCTTCTGCCTTTGGGAGCCATGCTTGTAACTGTCAATCTTGCAATGCCCCATGGGACTTGTAGTTTGGCAACAGCTGGAGGGCCATCAGTTTGACACCTGTGCTCTACAATTTCCAACAGAGCTACCTGAGGTGTCCTTGAGTAATTAATAATCCCATGAACTGCAATTTAGTGAAGAGAACCTAAAGGCAGACAAGTCTAGCCTGTGTGACAACCAGCTAGACATGAAGGGACGCAACATATTTGTAATTCATTAGATGAAAATAAAAAAATGGGAAAAAGCCATAAAAAAAAAAAAAGTAGGAGCCGAATCTAAGGACTGGTAAGCTGCAATATATTACATTTTTGTTTTTTTGGATTTACATACACTTTATGTGTCCTAAAAGTATCCCCGGGTTTATCCATCACTAATACTTTCAGGTTTATGTGTATGTGATGCCAACAGTAAAATGCTGGGGCTAAATAAATAAAAGGAAAAAAACACGTTTTACCACTAAAGTAGTATATATCCAACTTAAAGGCACAACAGGGCTCTGGAATCTTAGCTGGCATAGGTCATGTCCACTGGAAATAAACAAGGTGTAACCTATACACCAGCTATTTAGGTTACACACAGTTTGACACAACAAAATCTGGACAGTTATCTGTTTTGGCTCCATGATAAACTAGTGTAAAATGGCAGCATTTCCTCTGCATGTTCCACTGTCTCTGAACACTGAGGAACCACAAGGTTACCATGCTGCCATTTAAAGTGCTAAACCAAAAACACAATACATTGCAGCTTACCAATCATTAGATGTGGTGGCTGCATCATTTGGCTTTTTTCCCCCGTTTTCACCTGGTGACCTGGCCAGTAACACACCTCCTGTATTCATGAGACACCACTCTGGATGAATGAGCACAGGAAGCAGCAGCATTGTCAGTCTAGGCAGAGGGGAGTGGTAAATGTATTAGTAGATTTAAATATAACAAATTGAGGCAAAAACTCCAGCTCACACTTGAAAAAAAAAGCTTGCGGGGACTGATTTTATTTTGGGATGAATAATAAATGTTGATAATTTTAATCACCCCTGCCAGTGTTATGTCTCATCCATGTAAACTGATACATTCTGCTGGAGAGCTTGTACTTCTGAAAAACAACAGAATTGTTGGCTGTATCACTAGATGAAAATAGAAGAAAACCTAAAAAAGGAAAAATAATAAAATGTACATTTCTTTGCAGGCTGTTGGAAGTTGAAGTAATCTCATTCACAGAATACTGTGAATGACTGACGCGGCCAGGCAGGGTTTTTTTTTTTTTTTTTAAATTGTGACAGCTAGCCAGGGGGAGGGGGGCTTGGGTAGAGAATATTCCCTTCCCCACTATCTGTCACAACGGGGATCAGGGGCCAGTTGGTTTGTAACATGTTACACCCTAAATATAGGTATAACTAGTTACAAAAAGGTGAACTTATCCTTTAAGTAAATGTCCCCAAGTGATGCACAACAGAAGCTGCCTGCCATGGTGAACCCTAGAACAAAATTAGGGGAGGCAAGAAGGAAAACACAAAAAGGCACCCATTTTAATGCATGTCGTATACCGTAGCCCCCACACCAGTAAACCTTGGTATACTAAAAAGTTGCTTGCTTTATAGATTTTAAAACGCTAAAACTATTAAACTTGGAAAACCCCTCTAAGCATTTAATCAATTGTGCAATACTCTTTCCAGCACAATTTTCCCCCCAAATCAAGGTATGCTGACTGATGACAACATTTCAGTGCACACTCTCCTCTGCCTGCACTGTAGCTGAGGCAACACAGAGCTGCCAAGAGCAGCTGCACATTAGGTAATTGTATTACGGTCTCTGGGCTCCTTCATTTCAGGCAAACTATGAAATGTAACATGAGCGGTATGAACACTGAGACCTGGCTTGGGAGAGGCCGAGCACTGTGAGAATGTATAATCCTTCACCTCCCTGAGAGACTTTTCCAAGGTTTACAGAGGTGGTTCAGCTTCCAATAAACAGGGAAGGTTTCAGATTTCTGCAAGATTGGAAAAATCTGCAGAGGAAAGCAGTGACTGTATCCACAATGCAAAAACTTCTCTCATTTTAAGTGGGAATAGAGCCTGTTTACAAAGATCTTCCGTGAGAAGGACCCACAAAAAGAGACTGCAATTGTGGGACACAGTATACTCCATATGGACACAAACATTTTGTCTGGGTGCATGCAATCCTGGCCAAGCCCTGATAATAATGAAGGTACATAGAAATAGACCTATCTTAGGGCTCTGTTATTTTTGTAGGGTGTTGCATCTTCCAGTATGGGTACGACTGTCCTCTGACACATGGAGGATGTCATGCACACGCAATGCACAATAACTCACCAATTTGTTTTGACAGTCATTTGGTGCACAATGACCTCTGTTTGCCACTGCAGGCATAACACATCAACTTTCTGTTACTTTAATACACATTTACCATAACTGCTCATAAGGAGCTAAAGCAATCATACTTATGGTGACTAACCTTCTATAAGAGCAGAAGCTTGGGAAGTTGGAAGGCAATTGAGAAGGACCCAGGTGATATGGTAGATCATAGACTTTAATCATAGCATGTAATGCCAAGCTGCAGTTTCTAAAGCTAGCAAAATCCTTTCTAGTATTGTGGGGGGGGGGAGAGCAGAGGGGGACAGAGAGAGCAAGAGAGAAAGGAGCGCGAGAGGAAGAGAGCGCGAGAGGAAGAGAGCGTGAGAGGAAGAGAGCGAGAGCGCGAGAGGAAGAGAGCGAGAGGAAGAGAGCGAGAGCGCGAGAAGAAGAGAGCGAGAGAAGAAGAGAGCGAGAGCAGAAGAGAGCGAGAGCGCGAGAAGAAGAGAGCGAGAGCAGAAGAGAGCGAGAGCGCGAGAAGAAGAGAGCGAGAGAAGGAGAGCGAGAGCGCGAGAAGAAGAGAGCGAGAGAAGAAGAGAGCGAGAGAAGAAGAGAGCGAGAGAGAGGGGAAGAGAGAGAGGGGGACAGCGGGAGGAGAGACGAGACAGCGGGAGGAGAGACGAGACAGCGGGAGGAGAGACGAGACCGGGGGGGGGGGGGGGGGAGAGACGAGACCGGGGGGGGGGAGAGACGAGACCGGGGGGGGGGGAAGAGACGAGACCGTTACCCTGTGCATGGACTCATAGGGTAACATGCAGGACAGTTTACTGGCTGTAGAAAGAAACACCAAAAGCAGCAGCTGTAAAAACACCCAGTGTGCATGGGGACTTATAGGTAATAACACCAGGGGTAACTGATCCAGAGAATATTCAATTGCCTCCAGAGGGATCAGGAAGGAATTTTCTTTTGCCCCACCAGAGCACAGTGGATCATGCTTTTTTGGGTGTTTTCTTTCCTTTCTTTCACTTGGATGCACTGTGGTTATACAATTATGTATATGGAGGTTTTCCATTTTTAATTTTTTCAGTTCCTAGCGGTTGAACTAGATGGACTTTTTTCAACCTAATTATGTAACTATGCAATAAAACCAAGTTTTAAGTGCAATAATACTTCATAACCAGTAACAACTGACATGCCTGTCCTTTACGGCCTTTCAGACAGCTAAATTAAAGTGAATCTGTGGACAAACATTTACATTTTGTTAGACAGTAAGCAAGCTTTAAAACCTTCCGTAACCGACCGCTGTAACTGCAGGCACTATAAAGAAATTCATCCTCACATTCACAACAAAGGCACTCTGGATTGTAGTTAGGTTCTTTGCAGCTATCACACTGCTTCCTTTTGGCCTCCATCCAGCCTTATAACGTAAACAAAGCCATTGCACTGGAAGGGAGCCAAGTCACTGTTAAAACTGGTTTGTTTTTTTTGACAGAGTGGACAAAACTGGGGAGATTTCAGGACAAGATGTGATGGTGTGACACTTTCTCTGTAAAACAGGTCAGAGTTAGGACATATCATCTTATGACTAACTGTAGGACAACTTTTTTTTTTTTTTTTTTAACAACTTGCCTACAGGGCACTTATACCCCCTTCCTGCCCAGGCCAATTTTCAGCTTTCAGCACTTTGAAAGATAATTGCACAGTCATGCAATATAGTACCCATATGAAATTTTTATCATTTGTTTCACACAAATAGAGCTTTCTTTTGGTGGTATTTAATCACCTGTGGGCGTTTTATTTTTTGCACTATAAACTAAAAATTGCAAAAAATTAAAAAAAAATAAGTTTCTGTTATAAAATTTTGCAAACAGGTAAATTTTTCTTCTTCGCTGATGTGCGTTGATGAGGCTGCACTGATGGGCACTGATAGGTGGCACTGCTGGGCACAGGTGGTAACAGGTGGATGGCACTGCTGATTTGGCTATAGAGCGGTTGCCAAGTGGTTAATTTTATTACAGGTACTTGTATAGTGCCGTCAATTTACGCAGCGCTTTACATATATATTGTACATTCACATTAGTCCCTAACCCTCAAGGAGCGTACAATCTAAAGTCCCTAACTTACATTGATACATACACATACTAGGGCCAATTTAGACAGGATCAAAATAACCTACCAGCATCTCTTTGTCATGTAGAAAGAAACCGGAGTACCTGGAGGGAACCCTCGCAGGCACAGGAAGAACATACAGACTTCAGGCAGGTGGTGCAGTGGTTGGGATTCGAACCAACAGCACTAGTACTGCCAGGCAGAAGTGCTGACCATTTAGCCACTGTGCTCCCCCCCCCCATGGTTGCTGTCACAAAGACAGGAACTGATTTGATATTTTTACAGATAACAAAGACTTGACAAATATCCACTCTTCCCAGGTCCATTTAAAACTGGAGTTGAGCTGCATACATTTAACTGTCTGTACCTCTCAATCAGCTGGCTATTCTGGTATGCAGTTTTTACCAAAGGCAATCTTTAATTGTGCTCCCCCTTCCATCAACATGTCAGTTTAGGTCTTAGTAGCTACAGTGAAATGATCGGTCTAAAAATCGAATGGTAGGTGTATTGTAACACACAGAACAGAAAAAAAAAATTCAAAAGAAATGCATGTCTAACAAATTATACACTGATTTTCATGTTCATGAGAGAAATAAGTATTTGATCCTATTCACAAAACATGACTTTGTGATTGTCAACAAGGGATTTGCCACCAAGTACTGAGGTCAGACATTTCCTGTAGTTGGCCACCAGGTTTGTACACATTTCAGGAGGGATTTCGGCCCACTCCTCTTGGCAGATCCTCTCCAAGTCATTAAGGTTTAGTGGCTGACATTTGGCAACTTGTACTTCCAGCTCCATCCACAGATTTTCAATCGGATTAAGGTCTGGAGCCTGGTTAAGCCACTCTAGGACCTTAATGTGCTTCTTCTTGAGCCATTCCTTTGTTGCCTTGGCCATGTGTTTTGGGTCATTGTCATGCTGGAACACCCATCCACGACCCATTTTCAATGCCCTGGCTGAGGGAAAAATGTTCTTGCCCAAGATTTGACGGTAAATTGCCCTGTCCATCGTCCATTTGATGCTGTGCAGTTGTCCTGTCCCCTTAGCAGAATAACCCCCCAAAGCAGAATGTTTCCACCACCATGTTTGACAGTTGGGATGTGTTCTTGGGGTCGTAGGCAGCATTCCTCCTCCTCCAAACACAGCGAGTTGAGTTGATGCCAAAGAGCTCGATTTTGGTATCATCTGACCACAACACTTTCAACCAGTCCTCCTCTGCATCATTCAGATGTTCAGTGGCAAACTTCAGATGGCATTGAAAATGTGCTTTGAGCAGAGGGACCTTGCGGGCACTGCAGGATTTCAATCCTTGTTGGCGTAGTGCGTTACCAATTGTTTTCTTAGTGACGGTGGTCCCAGCTGCCTGGAGATCATTGACAAGATCCTCACGTGCAGTTCTGGGATGATTCCTCACTGCTGTCATGATCATTGACACTCCCACGAGGTGATAGCTTGCATGGTGCACCAGACGTGGGGAGACTGACAGTTGTTTTGTGTTTCTTCCATTTGCGAATGATTGCACCAACTGTTGTCACCTTCTCACCAAGCTGCTTGGTGATAGTTTGGAAGCCCAGTCCAGCCTTGTGTAGGTCTACAATCTTGTCCCTGACATCCTTGGACAGCTCTTTGGTCTTTGCCATGGTGGAAAGTTTGGAATCTGATTGATTGCTCCTGTGGACAGGTGTCTTTTATACAGGTAACAATGAGATTAGCAGCACTCCCTTTAAGAGACTGCTTCTAATCTCAGCTTGTTACCTGTATGAAAGACACCTGGTAGCCAGAAATCCTGCTGAATGATAGGGGATCAAATACTTATTTCCCTCATGAACATGCAAATCAGTGCATAATTTGTTAGACATTCATTTCTTTTGAATTTGTTGTTGCTATTCTGTCTCTCAGTGTTACAATACACCTACCATTTGATTTTTGGGACTGATCATTTCTTTGTGAGTGGGCAAACATTCAAAATCAGCAGGGGATCAAATATTTATTTCCTTCACTGTATGTATACATACAAGAAAAAAAAAAAAGTGTTTCCTCCAGTTCTATGGAATATACAGCTTTGTAGAGTTTATCATTGCCTACCATATTTTAATGGTCTTTACAAGCTATATACACTATACAAGCGCATAAAATGTTCACAATGGCTTTGAAACGGAATTGAAAAATGAAAACTGAAGATTATACCAATTAGCCAGAATATTTTTCATGAAATAGGTTACATAGGAAATTTCAGTTAATCATGTTAAAATTATAAATCATGCATTTAATTACAGCAGTAACTCTTGTAGTAATCAATATACTGCAGCCAGGAAGAGAGCCAGTGATTTCTTATCAATGCATTTAATTTATATTCATAGTGCAAAGTCACATGCCAGCAGACTTTCCTGGAAATGCTGCACCCCTGTGTATCAATGTCCTACAACAGAAAACCATTAGAATATATTTCAGCTTTTGTTGGCTGCATACATTGGTTCATTTTTCTCCATATTAAATTCTATTTTTTCAGAAAAATATGGACACAACAACTTCTATTGTAAAACCATAAAGCAGGATTAAACCCAAAACCAAAAATTTATATATTGCAGCTTACCAATCATTAGATGTAGTGGCTGCATTAGTTTATATTTTAAGGCTCTTTTCCCATCTTCACCTGGTGATCTGGCCAGTAACACACCCTCAGCTTTTCCATAAATAAAAGCCGAACATTGTAAGTATAGAAAGGGAAGGGGAAGGAAAGAGCCAAACTGCCAATAGTGTAGAAAATTGTATTAAACAATGAAAACACATTTGCACTCACAAGCGTTTCAGTGTTAAGGCATGTAAGTAGCTTAATCTTAAGTGATCAAGGGGAAACTCCAATCCAGACCAGAGCAGCCAGAATAGCAGGTGTGCTGCAGAAGTCTGTGAGGAGACCCGGAGAAGCTGACAGGGAACTGCCACGGGGGCTCAAAAAAACTGTCAGATGCCAGGATGCTTCGACCAATCTGGAAAGCATTTTGGAGGCCAAACCACACCTCCATCAGCCTCATTGTAAGCACCCCTGTCATTAGTAAATGGTTTGTCTCATCTCTGTAATTGCTACATCTCCATGAGAGCTGGTCCTTTTGGGGGGGGAAGAAAAAAAAAAGAAAAAAAAAAAAAAAAAAAAAAAAACTTACTGGCTGGATCACCAGAAGAAAGCAAAAAAGGAAAAAAAAAAAAAAAAAAAAGTAAAACACAGCCATCACATCTAAGAATTGATAAACTGCAATTTAATGAATATGGGTTGTTGGGTTCAATACCCTAGATTATTGCTTGGGGATTACCACTCAGGCTGTTGGTGTCCCATAGGATGGATGCAGTTGAAACAGTGAGAGGGCAGGCAGTGCAGTGAGTGCAAAGCAGCCTCAGCTCAGTCCATCAAGGCCACACGCCCACGCTAGCCCCATCCCCCACCCCCTGTCCCCCCAATACCTTGATGGACTGAGCCAAGACTGCTTTTAGCCGTCTACTACATGGACAGGTGAGGTGTGCAGCAGTCAGGAACCCCCCCCCCCTTATTTTGCTTGGGATTAATACCACCTTAAGTATAGCAAAGAAAACCTGTTTAGTGTTAACTAGGGGTGTGCCGATACCAAGGGTTGCTCCTCCCTTGCGGTGCGGGAAATCACATGTGATTTGGACAGGAATTGCACTGCATTTCTGTTCAAATCACATACAATCCTTTGCAGTGCGATTTGAGCTCATTCATTTTGTATGGGCTTATATCGTATGGTATCGGTGATTGGTATCGGCGAGTACTTGAGCACAAGTACTCGCTGTTAAATAGGTATCGGTGCATCCTTAGTGCTAACCAATATAACTAAATAAAATCTAGTTAAGTCTCTATTGATCCAGCCCCAGAGATACAGAACAAACAGGCAGTTTAAAACACTAGTAACTTGCATAAAAAAACAAAAAAACAAAAAAAAAAAAAACATCTGTTCTTTTAGCAGACTCTTCCCAGGACTTTATGGTGAATAACGAACAGGAATGACCTGTTGTGGGTGGTGAGAAATTAAAATGCAGAACATTTTGTTTTGTGTTTTTTATTAATTTAGCAGTTACTATAAATGAGTCTACCCATCCAACAGTCGCCACCAAAACACAAACCAATTGCATGTGTCTGTTTTTTTTCATTTGTATAAGCAGTAAAAGAAATCATGTTCTTGGACAATCAACAACTAACTTGACATATTATATGACACCATTGGAATTAAAATACAGCGACTGACTTAACCATGTAGATAAAATACTGGGGTATGTTCCTGATACTCATTTGAGCTGAGTAAAGTATATGGATGAGGGATGAAACATCTTCAACATTACAGAAGAAGTCCAGTTAAAACTACCAACAGCAATACAGTTATGATGATCATAATAAAAGAGGACCTTGTTAGCGCATCTTCATAACTTCATCTATGAATAAACTCCTAATTTTGGTAAATTGAGCCATATCAGGGACCCAAAACTTTTGGCTCCCAATTAATGAGGTGTCTGAATGTAGTTATGCCATTTTAGGTCCTTTTTAACAAATGTTTAATTCAAATTGCTCTTTTTTTTTACTGAAAGGAAACACAGTTTTAATTGTTCATGTCAACATATGATGCAGTCATAACTGAGGATGCAAGTGGTGGTCTTGATGCAACCAAAGCACGGAACCTGTTTTACATGAGGTTTTGAATATATTATGCTTGTCATAAAAGGATCAGGTTTCCATGTTAGGCTTGGATATACAAATACAAAGAATACTTTCTACAAAAGGAATTCCTTTTGTTCTCAAAGTTCAATTTCTTCTCAATGTGTTGATGCCAGTACACTTGAGAAATGGTCTTGCCTATATGCAGAGAAACTGCAGATTGGCCAATCAAAATCTTGGAAGGGCCCTATAAGAAGCACCACCTTTCTACATTGTGTTAAACATGGGAAGAGGTAGATTCTCATACTTGTTTTTACGGTTTAGAACAAAATAGCATTTATGTATTATATAAAACTCTTATAAAATGATACCCCTGCAAGAGCTAAAGATGAGGAAACCTTAAGTGGAAGGCCATGCAAACATACTGAATATGCGTTAGAACCAGATGCCATTAAAGTGGAACGTTAGTCAGAAAATTAAGTCCTGCTAGATCACTTCATGCTGGCCCCTTTGCAGGTATAGCCATGGTAAACATTAATAGCCATGGTAAACATTAAAACTAAGTTCTTAATAGTGTTTAAAATTTAGTAATACATGGTCTCACCCTGCTCTGCACATGCTCAGTTGCTCTCTTTTTCGAACTGTGTAAAAAATGTAGAGGCCGATCTGCTGAAAGCCTAAAGATTTACTGCTACTCAGGGGCTCTGGGTTTCAGCAAAATAGTCTCCAGCAAGAAGAAACAGGAGCAATGCTGGAGGCAATTTACAGCACACACTCATTTTAGTAGCATAATTATTAATGCAGAATGTATGTTCACAAAAAGAGAAGTAGAATATACTTAACCACTGCAGAGAATGCATAATTGAATGTAATTTCATATATCGTTCATGATCATAGATTAACAAGTACACAAGGTTTGAATATAAAGGTCTAATGAAGACTTTAAACAGCTAACTTGTAAGAAAATAAAAGCTAATGTGGGCCTTGTTTCTCAAGCCAGCCATACAATACAACCAGATAATAGATTTGCCAAAATATGTGTGAAGAAAGTACCTACCTGATTAGACATTAACTGAATTGATAGCTTAGTTGGGCCTTTACGCCACATAGTACAAATCGGACATCTTTGTAGTTACCAAGAACTGCAATGTACATGATATTGCCAAAAGCATTGGGACGCCTGCCTTTACACACATGAACTTTAATGGCATCCCAGTCTAAGTCCTTAGAGTTCAATATTGAGTTGGCCCGCCCTTTGCAGCTATAATAGCTTCAACTCTTCTGGGAAGGCTGTCCACAAGGTTTAGGAGTGTTTTTCTATGGGAATGTTTGATAATTCTTCCAGAAACACATTTGTGAGGTCAGGCACTGATGTCGGACGAGAAAGCCTGGCTCACAGTCTCTGCTCCGATTCATCCCAAAGGTGTTCTTTCGAGTTGAGGTCAGGACTCTGGGGTGGAGGAACATGACTGACCTGCACAAACTCGCTCATCCATGTCTTTATGGACCTTGCTTTGTGCATTGGTGCGCAGCCATGTTCGAACAGGAAGGAGTCATCCCCAAACTGTTCCCACAAAGTTGGGAGCATGAAATTGTCCAAAATTTCTTGGTATGCTGATGCCTTAAGAGTCCCTTTCACTGGAACTAAGGAGCCAAACCCAACCCCTGAAAAACTACCCCCCCCCATCCACAAAACTTTACACTTGGCACAATACAGTTAGGCAAGTAGAGTTCTCATGGCAACCACCAAACCCAGACATGTCCATCAGATTGCCAGGCAGAAAAGCGCGATTTGTCGCTCCAGAGAACACGTCTCCACTACTCTAGAGTCCAGTGGCGGCGTGCTTTACACCACTGCATCTGATGCTCTGCATTGCACTTACAGATGTAAGGCTTGGATGCAGCTGTTCAGCCATGGAAACCCATTCCATGAAGCTTTCTACACACTGTTGTGCTAAACTGAAGGCCTCACAAAGGTTGGAGGTCTTTAGCTATTGACTCTGCAGACAGTTGGCAACGTCTGCGCTGACCCCGCTGTCATTTTATGTGGCCTACCACTTCATGGCTATACTGCTGTATCTGTATGGTCCTCCCGCGTTCTGGGCCCCCTATTAAGTTAAACTAAAAAGCTGCTAAACGCCTTACCATATACCCGATGGAAAATTACAAATTAAAGACCAATTGGTGCTGCGCTATCCCTAGGTGACAAATAAACTCCTGCGATAATACCCCACACAGTGCTAATTATACTAAAACTTTTAAAATAAATATACACAAAAGAATAAGAATATTGAATAGAATGCACATGAAAACATCCAAATCTGTGGATAACAGTGAATACCACCCAAACGTAAAAAGGTGTAACCTAGGTACACCACTAGAAATAAATAGGTAACTATGGGTGAACAAAACATATAAATATATACACATATACTTTATTTCTTTATGAATTGTGCCCAAAAAAACCGTGATCTTATCCTTTTGAGGATCCCAAAACTCAGTGATACAAGTACAACACCACAAATTCTATCCTGCAACTGATTAGTTGCTATAGGAAATGCTCCCAAAATTTGTGTTCACAGTGAACATAATGAAAGATAAGTGGAAGTGATAAAATAAAAATGAACAGTAGAAACTTGTGTAGATGAAAAATAAAACTGCAAAGTTTTTTTTCTGCAACACACATCTATTCCTGAAATCCGCTGAAACTTACGGATTCAAGTGAAAATGTGAGGAATAGAATACACGTGAAATCACAAGACAGTGACCCCTAAATCAGGGGTATGTGAAATAGATAGTGTATAAGTGACATAAATAATATGAACATAATGGGTCCTGAATAACATACAAAGGACCCGATAACAAGTCCCATGAACTACATATACTCCAGCCAAAACGTGAAGTCCAATACACCTTAAACGGTGAAGGTGTTTAATAGTTCTTAGATAGTGCTGGTATTGTGAAGGTGAATACACAATTGCTGTAGTTCCCAGTTGCTTCCACTATGTTATAATATCACTAACAGCTGATGGTGGAATATTTAGTAGCAAGGAAATGTCACGGATGGATTTATTGCACAGGTGACAACTTATCACGGAACCACGCTTGGGAGTCACTGAGCTCCTGAGAGCGACCCATTCTTTCACAAATGTTTGTAGAAACAGTCTGCATGCCTAGGTGCTTGATTATATACACCTGTGGCCATGGAGGTGATTGGAACACCTGAATCCAAGGATTTGGAGGGGTGTCCCAATACTTTTGGCAATATAGTGTATGTATTAAAAGATCAGTTCAAAGCAACATACAGGGAAATCTTGGAGAAAAGCCTGATGCAGTCTGCAAACAACCTGAGCTTAGGGAGAAGATCTGTGCCCAGGTAATGTCCTAGAATGTCCAAATCCCAATCCAATGGCTGAAAAAGCTATGATCCCTATGCACACCAACAAGACTGGAGAAGTTCAAAGAATTATGATACCTATTCACTCAATTCTGTAATTGCTGTCAAAGCAACATCTACTAAATGCTGACTTGAAGGGAGCGTGTACTTCTGTGCAGTCGTTTTTTTGTTTTGTTTTGTTTTTTTTTTTAATTAAAATCCCTTCGCAGAGATCTGTTTTCACAATGACATCAAATAGTTTAATTCTGTTGTTTTTCTGATCACAAACTACAAAATGAAATCCTCTATTAGTGTTGTGGGACAATAAAACATGAAAACGTCAGGGAGGTGAATACATTTAATAGGTCCTATACCATGTGATTAACCTGAAAAGCGTCAATGGAATCTCGGCTGTAGCAGTGCAGACACAACACTCATATCCATCTCCGATGAATGATATGGCAGGCCTATATAAATCTGTACACAGGATTTATATACTGCCAACAGTTTGCTCAGCACTTCACAATATAAAGGGAGACAATACAGCAATGATACAGGTCAATACAAGAGGGTTAGGCGGGCCCTTCTCCTGGGAGCTTACAATCTAATGTAATGTAGGATTATAATCTACAATGAGCCATTTGCTGTTGGCCATATATATAGGCAACAATGGAGTAATTTTGCTAAAATACCATACATACAGCCTTTATGTATACATACATTAGCAGCTCATGTCCACAGCACAGGGAAAATACCAGTGATTCTAAGTTATGTTTTTATCACACACAACTAGGAAAAGGCCAAGCACCTAAACATTTTATTGCGCTTAAGAACTCAATCTAGCATTGATCAATGTTTTATTCAGTAGACAGAATTGCTCCACTCAGAATAAACCACCTTTCATCGCATATACAGAGAGGGAACCAAGCTCCAAGGCTGTCAAACTGGCATACCACTGGGCAGGGTTGGAAGTCTTTAGTCTCTGTTTGGCGGTACGCCATTACCATACTGACTCAAACGGTGACATAAGAGATGTACTCAGATAACCCTGAGTACAGTTATGTCACTGCACATCCGTGTCATTGTACAGTAGGAAAACCCTTTCTGAGAT
The DNA here is from genome assembly GCF_062004578.1 of Staurois parvus. NCBI lineage: Eukaryota > Metazoa > Chordata > Amphibia > Anura > Ranidae > Staurois > Staurois parvus. The sequence continues at coordinate 1,479,628 of NW_028317857.1, read as the reverse complement.
CAGCAATTTTCATCCCACCCACAGCCCCCCAGGCCACACATTCTGCTCATTACTGGCAAAGGAGTGACATTGTACAGGAAGGTGGAGCTTTTAACAGGTTCTGCCCATGATTGTGATTGGCCTGGGTCATTCTTTTTCATAGGTGGTGCCATCTCTCAGGAGTACAGGCTAAAAAAAAAAATGTTTTTTCTTAAACTACATTATGCCTTCTTACAATGGTTACAACTGGAGCATTTTCAGAACTTTCTCAAACACATCCCACTACCATAACACTTAAGTAGCAAATCTCAAGTTCTAACCTGTAAATACAGAAATGACGCTTACCCTTGCCTTGAGTCAGACTGCTGCTGTGGCTCTAGAGAGGAAACGGTAGGGGATGAAGGACGCTTTGGAGATGTCTGTGAACCACGTCTAGGAAACTTTGGGGATCGCGGCGCCTCCCCCAAGTGGTTTCCTTGCCTGGACATAGTTACTGAACTGGGGCCATCTGTCACGGAGCTTCCACGGAACTGGTTATGGTTTTCTAGGTTCTGTAGTGCATCTCTGGTCATCAAGTTCTCATTAATGTCATGGTGTTTACTGTCCATGGGACGCACTCTCCTTTCTGGACGGTAAAAATACTCAGAACTGTTATCTTTAGATTCATCGTCTTTAAACACTCCAGAACTCTTCTCAGAGGTCTCACTGTCCTTTCTTGTACGTGTGTACCTGGACTGATAATCCGAATCGGCTTCAGAGTCAAAGGGAAGTCCGTATTTCTCAGCCAACTGGCGTCTGCGTTCGGCTTTGTACCTAGCTATACGCTCTGCCTTGGATTCCTGTTCATGTACATCCATACTTGGAATACTGGAGGTTTCAGATAGATTGTCTGCTGGCTGATGGTGATATCTTAGTCTAGAATGTGCCTCTACTGAAGACTCTGAAGCTGCATCATCATTATTGTGACCTTAAAAAAAAACAAAACAAAAAATATATATTCCATTTTCTCTCTTTAATAATACTCTATTGTATATAATGTGTCAGATCAACCAAAACTGTCAATTTAGCTCTTGGTAGATGCTGCAGAGTGTAATCACACACTGGTTTCTTTCATATCTTGCAGACTCCAGTGGTAAAATCTCTATGTTTAAAGGGAATGTAAACCCTTATCTTATAAAACAACCTATTCAGTTTAAACTGGAAATGAAAGGCAACACATTTGTGTATAGATATAAAAACATTATAAAATACCATTTTTTCCTTTATACCCTACCCTTGACAGAGCAAGTCACTGACCATTAAACTGACCATGCTGTGCTTTTATGTGGTCAGTTTTTAATAGGAAAGCAGAGGGACTGGCAGAAACAAAGGAAACAATGCAAAGAGAACAGGATACTTTTTCATACAAGTACATGGTACAGCAGTCACATATAAGGAATATGAAATGTTAGGTTTACAAATTCTTTAAATGATTGTAAAGGCAGAAGGATTTTTTTCTTTTAACTTACAGCAATTCTAAAAGGCTCAAGGTTTTTTTACCTTAATTTATTCCATGCATGAAGGTAAAAGTGTTCTGTGGGCAGCAACACCCCCCCCCCCCCCAGCCCCTCACTATCCTTACCCGAGCCCCCTTTAATCCAGTGACATTCTCCACAGCCTTTGCTGTCCGGGGACTCTCCCTCCTCATTGGCTGAGACAGCAGCGGGGCCAAGCAGCAAATACACCTGCCAGCTTAAAACCAGCTGGACCCTAGAATCCCCAGTTTTAACCAAAAAGCAGTGGCTCTGCTCTCTGCACCACCACTAATGCCTAGCTGCACATAAGGTGTAGTAATGTGCTATACATTACTTTCTATAGACCAGCATCTCACAAGACCCTGCCTTCCATGCAGCCATGGGGAGGAAGGGTGTCGTCGAGGCACCTAATTTAGGACTCCACACACTGGCCAGTTCTAAAACAGCATTTGTTCATGAGGTATGTGAATACCCTAATACTGTAAAACTGTACATAGACACTTAATTTTAATTTGTAATTCTCCATTTACAATGTTCTCTGATTCGGATATATGGTTGGCCTTGACATAAAAACCTACATCTAGGAGGTTGCTGTGAGATGCACGGTGCATGACTTGCAGTGTTAAGCAATTAGGTATACATTGCGATAAAGATCAAAAGTGTACAGACAACATGAGAACCAGTGGCTGGGGCACAGGAACATTGCAAAGTTAAGAACAACCAGGAGGAGATAAAAAGCGAACATAACTGGTAAAGTGAAAGATGCAGTTCAAAGGTACAATGGGTAAAAAAAAAAATGTGAAAAAAAGAGAAGTCTGGCTTTTAATAATGTTTAATACAACAAATCTACCTGGTCACTATGTGAAGAGAATACAGCAGTATACAAATGAAGCGACATAACTACAAAACATAGGAGCACTAATATCAAAAGCTGCAAAGGCTAGCAAATGAGTAAAACGGCATTTAATAATGGTAGTTTCTAACTGCAAAAAGTGGGATAAGCCTCCACAGGTGGGTTAAATACCAAACATCAGGGATTACAACACCTGGAACCATGGCTGATAAGCGGTTTGTGTCAGGGAAATGGCAAGGTTCAGACTGGACAGCATGAAAAATGTGAAGCCGTGCTGATCTTTACCAACCACAAAGTAACTGAGCTTGGTAGAGAGGCTTGCCCCTTCGTAGGTGGAGTACCTCCTAAAGTCAGGCCTACTTTACAGTTTCCTACCTATGTGTGGACTATACGCGTCTGTTGCTCTCATGTATCTCGGCGTGTCTTCCTCTAACAGTCTGTTTTGTAACATTATTGGCGGTGCTTCATTTTCTATGCCTTCCAAGCGCCTCGCAATCCTTTCCTTCCTGTAAGAAGAAAACAATGTTCTGGATTCCTGAAAATTTTCCAATGACACACATAAGATGAGTCAAGGCCAGCAGCAGAGCTTACCTTTTCATTTCTGTGAAGACTTTTCTGCTGGGTTCAAACAGTTTTCTTAACTCTGACACTAAAGTAACAGAGAAGCTTCGTGAGGTGTACTAAATAAACTACATAAACATATACATCTGCACAATGCAAAGTGATAAAATCCCTCTAGCTTATGTAGTCACATGAAAAACTGAACATGTTTTTGTTTTATGTGCATCTGTCTTCTATTGGGGTTAGTTTTAAAGTGTACAGCCCTGGCCAGACGTTTTGAGAATGACACAAATATTAATTTACCTGCAAGGAAACAGGTGCAGTTATCATTGCTTTGCACAAAAAGTGATTCACTTTCAAGGATATTGCTGCTACTAAGACTGCACCTAAAACAAACCATTTATCGGATCATCGAAAACCTTAAGGAGAGAGGTTTAATTGTTGTGAAGGCGGCTTCAGGGTGCACAAGAAACTCCAGCAAACGCCAAGACCATCTACTCAAGTGGATTCAGCTGCGGGATCGGGGCACCACCAGTGCTGAGCTTGCTCTGCAATGGCAGCAGGCAGTTGTGAGTGCATCTGCATGTACAGTGAGGCGAACACTTTTGGAGACTGGCCCGATGTCAAGAAGGGCAGCAAAGAAGCTACATCTCTCGGAAAAACATCAGGACCAGACTGATATTCTACAAAAAGGTACAGGGATTGGACTAAGGACTGGGCCAGAGTCATTTTCTCGGATTTATCCCGATTGTTTGGAACATCCGGAAAAAACCTTGTCTGGAGAAGAAAAGGTGAGCACTACCATCAGTCCTGTGTCATGCCAACAGTAAAGCATCGGGAGACCACTCGTGTGGAGTTGCTTCTCAGCCAAGAGAGTGGGCTCACTCACAACTTTGCCTAAGAACACAGCCATGAAGAATGGTACAAAAACTTCCTCCGAGAACAACTTCTGCCAACCATCCAAGAACAGTTTGGTGACAAACAATGCCTTTTCCAGCATGATGGAGCACCATAAGACAAAAGTGATAACTAAGTGGCTTGGAGAACAAAACATCAAAATGGTGGGTCCATGGCCAGGAAACTCCCCAAATCTTAATCCCATTGCGAACTTGTGGTCAATCTCCAAGAGGCAGGTAAACAAAACAACTCCCACAAATTCTGACAAACTCCACGCATTGATTATGCAGGAATGGGCTACCATCAGTCAGCCCAGAAGTTAATTGACAGCATACCAGGGCAAATTGCAGAGGTCTTGAAAAAGAAGGGTCAACACTGCAAATACTGACTCTTTGCATAAACGTAATGCAAATGTCAATACAAGCCTTTGACACTTATGAAATGCTTGTAATTATACTTCAGTATGCCATAGTAACATCTGACAAAAAGGATCTTAAAACACTGAAGCAGCAGACTTAGTGAAAATTAATATTAGTGTCATTCGCAAAACCTTTGGCCAGGGCTATATATCAAGAGAAAACATTTCTGTATGGCAAAACCATTTTCAATAGACAGAAATTTAAGGGAAGATCTCCCAAACATCCAGATAGTTGTAAAAACCAAAACGGGTTCAAATGCTTTCCAACACTATTTAAAACCATAAATACATTTTTAGCTTGACATACAATTTAACTGCAAACATATAAAGTGTACTAAATGGATTAGTGAAACGATAAGTTCTGTCATATTGTTGTACTGGCCTCTAGTAGAGTACAACAGGTCACTGGTCTCTAGTAAATGTGTCTTCAGTGATGCCACTGGTCTCTCATAAATGAAGAGGCTGTATAATTGGTTATGTTGCTGATCTCTGCTGAATGGACAGGTCATGTTCTTAGGGACATTCCTGATCTCTAGTAAATAGATAGGCTGTGTTCTCAGTGACTTGACTGGTCATTAGAAAACAAATAGGCTGTGTTCTCAGTGATGTGTCTGATCTTTAGTGAATTGATAGGCACTTTTCTCTGTGATGTGTCTGGTCTCCAGTCAATGGATAGGCAGGCCATGTTCCCAATGGTGCAGCTGATCTGTAGGGAATGGATAGGCTGTGTTCTCAGTTCAGTGATCTTTAGCATGCATATGGTGTGTTTTCAGAAGCTTGGGTAATCTGACCTACGTTGGGCCATTAGTTGAGATGGCTTGGACAAGCTACAAAATATCTTCAGCATTACAGAACAAGTTCAGTTGAAAGTGACCAACTACAACTAGATTTATCATGAGTTGGATAAAAGGAGCCCCTTCACAGGCAAGGCTGCATTTTTTAGTGACTCTGCTGATGAGTAGTGAATAGACCATGTTCCCAGCAACATGGCCAATCAATAGTGAATGAACAGGCTGAGTTCTCATTGAAATGGCTGGTAGGTAATGAATGGATAGGCTTAATTCTACATATTGCAGCTGCACTCTTAGGTGAATGGATGAATGACAATTGGTAAATCTGTGAGCACAATATAGTTGCAATACAAGTGGCAGATGGTGGTAGTGTTCAACATCTCATGTGGATATAGCCATCTCAGGAAAATACACAACTGGTTCTACATAAACAGCCCTAATCAATAAAGATGGAAACATTCAAGAATGAAAACAACAAAATCAGAATGCGCTTGTATCATATATCGTGCATAACTGTGCAAAAATTGTAAATATATATTGTAAAAAAAGAGAAAGAAAAAGAACCCCAGTGAATCTCTACATAAATTGTTCAAATATAAAAGTCCAAAATTATTTCTTCTTAAAAAATAAATCCACCGTGCTAATCCACCACCAGATGAATGGAATAAACTCACCAGAGCTAGATGCTGATCAAATTATAAATCAGCACAAGCGTGTTTGCTCTGGGAGCGATGAAGAAATCCAAGGAAGCACCCTTCTGTAATAAGAAATCCAGGCACCAGGAGCAATACTCTGCAACCACTATATGATATGGCCAGGACTTTTCAAACAACGATCATCCTCCAAACACATGATCGTATCACTCCAAAATAAAGAAAAGGCATGATGGTGCAGTACGTAAAAAATGTGTATATTTATTTAAAACTCATAGTACTCACAAAACAAGTGTCCACCTGACACTGGTATAACAAGCGGTAGAATGCACAAAAGCATGTACGAACGAACGATCCAACGAACGAAACTCCGTTCACCGCGGACACCTCGCCGACAGTTTCCGGGAACGTCCTGACGTCATCCAATAAGCTCCGCCCTACGCGTTTCGTCACACTGACGTCCTCACGGAGCGGCATGGATTTAGACGTCAATTCCATCTATATATACCGCTCGCACTCTGCACAGCGGTATTTCTTTATCCAATCACAGCGGCGCTATAGTCATATACCGCCGCTCAATTGGCAAAGATGCAATTATATCACAGATCCTATAATCACATACATTCAATGTTTGTTATAACATATATGCTAAAAATATATTAAAAAGGAATGAACTATATTTTATATCAAGTCATTTACAAAAATGACTAATTACATAATCATGAGCTTTATAAAGGGGAATTCTAACCCACAAACTTGAAATCCATTACATACCAAAGTTCCATTTTTTTTTTTTTTTTTCCAAATACATTGTTATATACCTTTTCTAATCAACGAACTCTCCACCCAATTCCATAAGAGACATATATGTATGCATATATTGTATTAATATTATAAAATTGACTCCCCTCCCTCCAAAGAAACCGGCCTCAAATCTCTGAAAAGAAGCCTCACTCATCATCCATAATCCAATTAAATCAGCATACATATATATCTCTTTTTTCCTTTTAACAAAAAACTCTCCACTATATCATTCTACTATTACCAAAGAATATATTTAAAAATTCGTCAAAAAACAATTCAGATCAATATCTATATTTAAACCATTTGGTTTCAATACATCTAATTCGTATATCCAAAACGTCTCCCTTTTGGATATTTCATTGATCATATCTATTCCTCTCCAGTGTTTTTTTACGCTTTCTATTCCATAAAAGGTTGCTAGACTTGGATCACTGTTATGTTTTAATTTAAAGTGTTTTGACACACTATGTTTATCATACCCCTTTCTTATATTGTTAAGATGTTCTCCAATTCTTGTTTTTAATCGTCTACCTGTCCTCCCCACGTACTGTAAGTGACATGGGCACTCTAAGACATAAATTACATGGGATGAATTACATGAAATTAATGAATTTATCTTATATTCTTTTCCCGTGTGTGTTGATGTAAAATTCTTTCTTTTTTTCTTAGTATCTTTTTTTACTGTTTTGCATGCCTTACACTTATTACAGTTAAAAAAACCTTGCATTTCAGGAAAGAACTGTTTTTTCATCGGTGGGTCCAAAACATTATGAACCAATTTCATCTTCAAAGATTTATTTTTTCTATATATAAAATTAGGTTTTTTAGGAATAATCTTTTTTAATATTTCATCTTTAAGCAGTATTGGCCAGTATTTTTTAAAAATTTTCTCCACCTGTCTATATTGTTTGTTGAAATTGGTAATAAAGGCAATCTCCTGTTTCTTTTCTTTCTTTTTATTCATTAACAACCCATCTCTATCTTTATTACCAATTTCTTTTCTTTCAATCTCCAGAAAGGACTTATTGTAGCCTTTATCCACAAATCTCTCTATCAGCAAACTTGTCTGATCTACAAAATCTTCCTGTCGACTACAGTTTCTTTTTATTCTAGTGAACTGGCTCCTAGGTGTACTAAACAACCATCTAGGGTGATGTCCACTGGAAGTAGGAATATAACTATTTTTATCGACATCCTTAAAGAAGCTTTTAGTATAAATACCACCTCCATACTTATACAGCGTGAGATCTAAAAAATTCACTTTTTCAGGATCACTGATTGTTGTAAATTTCAACCCATATTGATTGATGTTAATATTATTGGTAAATCTACTAAGGTCTTCCTCTGAACCCCTCCAAATCATCACGATATCGTCAATATAACGCCTGTATAGAACCATTTCTGGCCACCTGTCAAAAATATATTCCTCTTCCCATTTATCCATAACAATGTTAGCTACGCTGGGAGCATACTTGGCTCCCATCGCGACACCTTTGCATTGCTGGTAAAAGGTGTTCTTATACCAAAAAAAGTTATTGGACATAGCAAACTCTAACAATTTGACAATAAATCGTCTCTGGACAGTTTTGATCTTAGATTTCTGTTTTAAAGCCCATCTCACTGCTTCAATTCCATCTTTTTGCTTAATACTAGTGTACAAAGCTTCTACATCAATGGTCACCAGAATACAATCCTCAATTCCTCTCATATCTTTGAGAATATTAATAAGTTCGCTACTATCTCTTAAAAAAGCTCGATTTTTCTTCACTATAGTCTGCAAAAATGAGTCGATGTATTCACCAACACGGGAAAAAATCGAATTAATCCCACTCACAATGGGTCTTCCTGGTGGCTTCTGTTTGTCCTTATGTAATTTTGGTAAATAGTATATTACTGGAATTTTAGGGTTCTTAATATACAAATATTTTGCCTCCCTTTCATTCAAAACTTCGGACTCTCTTCCTTTTTTAATCAACTGTTTTAATCGGTTTTTTAATTCTTTTGTAGGATTTGATGTCAGAATATTATAAGTATCCTTAACGTCTAACAATCTGTCCATCTCTACCTCATAGTCCTTTTTATTTAAAATCACAATACTGCCTCCTTTATCTGCTCCTCTAATAACAATATCTTTCCTTTTTTCCAAATCTATAATTCCTTGTCTAATTTCATTAGGGGTATATCTCTTATTTTTTAAATCCATATTCTTAATATCAGTCTCAACCATTTTTTTGAAAACCTCTAAAAATTCATTTCCTGTATTCTTTGGATTAAATGTCGAAGAGTTCCTCAAATTAGTATGTTGGTACATATTATTATTCTTATATTCCTTATTTTTATTTACTTCAAAAAACTTTTTAATATTTACTTTTCTTACAAATTTCTGAATATCAATGAATAAATCAAATTTATTCATATTCACACTAGGTATGTATTTTAAGCCCAAATCTAATACTTTTAGTTCATTCTCTGTTAAAACCACATTACTTAAATTGAAAATACCCTGATCTATGTGTCTCTTTTCCTTTTCTTTTCGCTTGCCTCCTCTTTTTCCTCTATATCTACCGAATCTTTTTTTGTTGTTCCATTCATGTCCGGTTCTTTCCATCCCTTGTAATTGGGTCCATAATATCTCATCTCTGCACCCCAATTTCTGTTGGGGTCCTGAAAACCCCCTCTGTTGTAAAAATTACCTTGAAAGCCACCTCTTCTAAACCAATTCCCTCTACGACTACCTGGTCCTCTATAGCCAAAATTGCCCCTCATGAATCTCCCTCTTCCTTCATAATAGGGCTTTTGAATCGGGTTATTTCTTTCAAGCAAAGATATTTGTTCTTTAGTGTGCTCTTGAAACTGAACATTTTGTTTCTTATGAGGGGAGCTAGACACTCCCATATTTATGGGCAATTTGGGTTTATTACCAGGGGTCTTTTCAGGTGTAGACTGTTTGGAATCACAATCTTCTATGCTTAAATTGTCCTGCCATTTGTATACTTTATTGTTTTTATAATCATCAGTATCTCTATTATATTTCTTTACTTTTTTGCTCCTGGTATCTTTGTCCACTTTCATAATATATTCCTGAACAGTTTTTGATCTTTCTTTATATTCCGTGGTCTCCATAAAAGGTACCATAATTTCCTTTATTTCTTTTATCTTCATTTCCAATTTTTTAAGTTTTAATTGTCGCCTTTTTATAATCAATTCCAAAAGCTTGCTTTCACAATGATTAAAAAACCAAAACCATTCCTCCATCAAGTCTTTCTCATCCAAACCATCATTGGCTGGAATATCCCACCTCAGTCTCCTTGGTGTGATCTTATCTTTTAAATATAACTCTAAAGTGTTAACATCCCACCATATCCTAATTTGTTTCTCTAATAAGTGTTTCAAATTTTTAAACTTTTCTTCTAAATTGATCCCATTATTCATACCAGTGGGATTAAATACTTCCAATAAATCTACTTGTCTTTTTTCCATATACCCAAAAATATCCATGGCTGCTATTCTTGAATCACTATCTCAGAAAGTGCAAATCACAAAAAATTGTTTAAACAGAAAGCGCCAATCAGCAAAATAATTCTATAAAAAGCTGCAAACTTCTAACCCAAATTATTGGTGAAAAATGAAAACAACAAAATCAGAATGCGCTTGTATCATATATCGTGCATAACTGTGCAAAAATTGTAAATATATATTGTAAAAAAAGAGAAAGAAAAAGAACCCCAGTGAATCTCTACATAAATTGTTCAAATATAAAAGTCCAAAATTATTTCTTCTTAAAAAATAAATCCACCGTGCTAATCCACCACCAGATGAATGGAATAAACTCACCAGAGCTAGATGCTGATCAAATTATAAATCAGCACAAGCGTGTTTGCTCTGGGAGCGATGAAGAAATCCAAGGAAGCACCCTTCTGTAATAAGAAATCCAGGCACCAGGAGCAATACTCTGCAACCACTATATGATATGGCCAGGACTTTTCAAACAACGATCATCCTCCAAACACATGATCGTATCACTCCAAAATAAAGAAAAGGCATGATGGTGCAGTACGTAAAAAATGTGTATATTTATTTAAAACTCATAGTACTCACAAAACAAGTGTCCACCTGACACTGGTATAACAAGCGGTAGAATGCACAAAAGCATGTACGAACGAACGATCCAACGAACGAAACTCCGTTCACCGCGGACACCTCGCCGACAGTTTCCGGGAACGTCCTGACGTCATCCAATAAGCTCCGCCCTACGCGTTTCGTCACACTGACGTCCTCACGGAGCGGCATGGATTTAGACGTCAATTCCATGCCGCTCCGTGAGGACGTCAGTGTGACGAAACGCGTAGGGCGGAGCTTATTGGATGACGTCAGGACGTTCCCGGAAACTGTCGGCGAGGTGTCCGCGGTGAACGGAGTTTCGTTCGTTGGATCGTTCGTTCGTACATGCTTTTGTGCATTCTACCGCTTGTTATACCAGTGTCAGGTGGACACTTGTTTTGTGAGTACTATGAGTTTTAAATAAATATACACATTTTTTACGTACTGCACCATCATGCCTTTTCTTTATTTTGGAGTGATACGATCATGTGTTTGGAGGATGATCGTTGTTTGAAAAGTCCTGGCCATATCATATAGTGGTTGCAGAGTATTGCTCCTGGTGCCTGGATTTCTTATTACAGAAGGGTGCTTCCTTGGATTTCTTCATCGCTCCCAGAGCAAACACGCTTGTGCTGATTTATAATTTGATCAGCATCTAGCTCTGGTGAGTTTATTCCATTCATCTGGTGGTGGATTAGCACGGTGGATTTATTTTTTAAGAAGAAATAATTTTGGACTTTTATATTTGAACAATTTATGTAGAGATTCACTGGGGTTCTTTTTCTTTCTCTTTTTTTACAATATATATTTACAATTTTTGCACAGTTATGCACGATATATGATACAAGCGCATTCTGATTTTGTTGTTTTCATTTTTCACCAATAATTTGGGTTAGAAGTTTGCAGCTTTTTATAGAATTATTTTGCTGATTGGCGCTTTCTGTTTAAACAATTTTTTGTGATTTGCACTTTCTGAGATAGTGATTCAAGAATAGCAGCCATGGATATTTTTGGGTATATGGAAAAAAGACAAGTAGATTTATTGGAAGTATTTAATCCCACTGGTATGAATAATGGGATCAATTTAGAAGAAAAGTTTAAAAATTTGAAACACTTATTAGAGAAACAAATTAGGATATGGTGGGATGTTAACACTTTAGAGTTATATTTAAAAGATAAGATCACACCAAGGAGACTGAGGTGGGATATTCCAGCCAATGATGGTTTGGATGAGAAAGACTTGATGGAGGAATGGTTTTGGTTTTTTAATCATTGTGAAAGCAAGCTTTTGGAATTGATTATAAAAAGGCGACAATTAAAACTTAAAAAATTGGAAATGAAGATAAAAGAAATAAAGGAAATTATGGTACCTTTTATGGAGACCACGGAATATAAAGAAAGATCAAAAACTGTTCAGGAATATATTATGAAAGTGGACAAAGATACCAGGAGCAAAAAAGTAAAGAAATATAATAGAGATACTGATGATTATAAAAACAATAAAGTATACAAATGGCAGGACAATTTAAGCATAGAAGATTGTGATTCCAAACAGTCTACACCTGAAAAGACCCCTGGTAATAAACCCAAATTGCCCATAAATATGGGAGTGTCTAGCTCCCCTCATAAGAAACAAAATGTTCAGTTTCAAGAGCACACTAAAGAACAAATATCTTTGCTTGAAAGAAATAACCCGATTCAAAAGCCCTATTATGAAGGAAGAGGGAGATTCATGAGGGGCAATTTTGGCTATAGAGGACCAGGTAGTCGTAGAGGGAATTGGTTTAGAAGAGGTGGCTTTCAAGGTAATTTTTACAACAGAGGGGGTTTTCAGGACCCCAACAGAAATTGGGGTGCAGAGATGAGATATTATGGACCCAATTACAAGGGATGGAAAGAACCGGACATGAATGGAACAACAAAAAAAGATTCGGTAGATATAGAGGAAAAAGAGGAGGCAAGCGAAAAGAAAAGGAAAAGAGACACATAGATCAGGGTATTTTCAATTTAAGTAATGTGGTTTTAACAGAGAATGAACTAAAAGTATTAGATTTGGGCTTAAAATACATACCTAGTGTGAATATGAATAAATTTGATTTATTCATTGATATTCAGAAATTTGTAAGAAAAGTAAATATTAAAAAGTTTTTTGAAGTAAATAAAAATAAGGAATATAAGAATAATAATATGTACCAACATACTAATTTGAGGAACTCTTCGACATTTAATCCAAAGAATACAGGAAATGAATTTTTAGAGGTTTTCAAAAAAATGGTTGAGACTGATATTAAGAATATGGATTTAAAAAATAAGAGATATACCCCTAATGAAATTAGACAAGGAATTATAGATTTGGAAAAAAGGAAAGATATTGTTATTAGAGGAGCAGATAAAGGAGGCAGTATTGTGATTTTAAATAAAAAGGACTATGAGGTAGAGATGGACAGATTGTTAGACGTTAAGGATACTTATAATATTCTGACATCAAATCCTACAAAAGAATTAAAAAACCGATTAAAACAGTTGATTAAAAAAGGAAGAGAGTCCGAAGTTTTGAATGAAAGGGAGGCAAAATATTTGTATATTAAGAACCCTAAAATTCCAGTAATATACTATTTACCAAAATTACATAAGGACAAACAGAAGCCACCAGGAAGACCCATTGTGAGTGGGATTAATTCGATTTTTTCCCGTGTTGGTGAATACATCGACTCATTTTTGCAGACTATAGTGAAGAAAAATCGAGCTTTTTTAAGAGATAGTAGCGAACTTATTAATATTCTCAAAGATATGAGAGGAATTGAGGATTGTATTCTGGTGACCATTGATGTAGAAGCTTTGTACACTAGTATTAAGCAAAAAGATGGAATTGAAGCAGTGAGATGGGCTTTAAAACAGAAATCTAAGATCAAAACTGTCCAGAGACGATTTATTGTCAAATTGTTAGAGTTTGCTATGTCCAATAACTTTTTTTGGTATAAGAACACCTTTTACCAGCAATGCAAAGGTGTCGCGATGGGAGCCAAGTATGCTCCCAGCGTAGCTAACATTGTTATGGATAAATGGGAAGAGGAATATATTTTTGACAGGTGGCCAGAAATGGTTCTATACAGGCGTTATATTGACGATATCGTGATGATTTGGAGGGGTTCAGAGGAAGACCTTAGTAGATTTACCAATAATATTAACATCAATCAATATGGGTTGAAATTTACAACAATCAGTGATCCTGAAAAAGTGAATTTTTTAGATCTCACGCTGTATAAGTATGGAGGTGGTATTTATACTAAAAGCTTCTTTAAGGATGTCGATAAAAATAGTTATATTCCTACTTCCAGTGGACATCACCCTAGATGGTTGTTTAGTACACCTAGGAGCCAGTTCACTAGAATAAAAAGAAACTGTAGTCGACAGGAAGATTTTGTAGATCAGACAAGTTTGCTGATAGAGAGATTTGTGGATAAAGGCTACAATAAGTCCTTTCTGGAGATTGAAAGAAAAGAAATTGGTAATAAAGATAGAGATGGGTTGTTAATGAATAAAAAGAAAGAAAAGAAACAGGAGATTGCCTTTATTACCAATTTCAACAAACAATATAGACAGGTGGAGAAAATTTTTAAAAAATACTGGCCAATACTGCTTAAAGATGAAATATTAAAAAAGATTATTCCTAAAAAACCTAATTTTATATATAGAAAAAATAAATCTTTGAAGATGAAATTGGTTCATAATGTTTTGGACCCACCGATGAAAAAACAGTTCTTTCCTGAAATGCAAGGTTTTTTTAACTGTAATAAGTGTAAGGCATGCAAAACAGTAAAAAAAGATACTAAGAAAAAAAGAAAGAATTTTACATCAACACACACGGGAAAAGAATATAAGATAAATTCATTAATTTCATGTAATTCATCCCATGTAATTTATGTCTTAGAGTGCCCATGTCACTTACAGTACGTGGGGAGGACAGGTAGACGATTAAAAACAAGAATTGGAGAACATCTTAACAATATAAGAAAGGGGTATGATAAACATAGTGTGTCAAAACACTTTAAATTAAAACATAACAGTGATCCAAGTCTAGCAACCTTTTATGGAATAGAAAGCGTAAAAAAACACTGGAGAGGAATAGATATGATCAATGAAATATCCAAAAGGGAGACGTTTTGGATATACGAATTAGATGTATTGAAACCAAATGGTTTAAATATAGATATTGATCTGAATTGTTTTTTGACGAATTTTTAAATATATTCTTTGGTAATAGTAGAATGATATAGTGGAGAGTTTTTTGTTAAAAGGAAAAAAGAGATATATATGTATGCTGATTTAATTGGATTATGGATGATGAGTGAGGCTTCTTTTCAGAGATTTGAGGCCGGTTTCTTTGGAGGGAGGGGAGTCAATTTTATAATATTAATACAATATATGCATACATATATGTCTCTTATGGAATTGGGTGGAGAGTTCGTTGATTAGAAAAGGTATATAACAATGTATTTGGAAAAAAAAAAAAAAAAATGGAACTTTGGTATGTAATGGATTTCAAGTTTGTGGGTTAGAATTCCCCTTTATAAAGCTCATGATTATGTAATTAGTCATTTTTGTAAATGACTTGATATAAAATATAGTTCATTCCTTTTTAATATATTTTTAGCATATATGTTATAACAAACATTGAATGTATGTGATTATAGGATCTGTGATATAATTGCATCTTTGCCAATTGAGCGGCGGTATATGACTATAGCGCCGCTGTGATTGGATAAAGAAATACCGCTGTGCAGAGTGCGAGCGGTATATATAGATGGAATTGACGTCTAAATCCATGCCGCTCCGTGAGGACGTCAGTGTGACGAAACGCGTAGGGCGGAGCTTATTGGATGACGTCAGGACGTTCCCGGAAACTGTCGGCGAGGTGTCCGCGGTGAACGGAGTTTCGTTCGTTGGATCGTTCGTTCGTACATGCTTTTGTGCATTCTACCGCTTGTTATACCAGTGTCAGGTGGACACTTGTTTTGTGAGTACTATGAGTTTTAAATAAATATACACATTTTTTACGTACTGCACCATCATGCCTTTTCTTTATTTTGGAGTGATACGATCATGTG
Organism: Staurois parvus; assembly: GCF_062004578.1. Taxonomy (NCBI): domain Eukaryota; kingdom Metazoa; phylum Chordata; class Amphibia; order Anura; family Ranidae; genus Staurois; species Staurois parvus. The sequence continues at coordinate 1,463,949 of NW_028317857.1, read as the reverse complement.
TTTGGAGGATGATCGTTGTTTGAAAAGTCCTGGCCATATCATATAGTGGTTGCAGAGTATTGCTCCTGGTGCCTGGATTTCTTATTACAGAAGGGTGCTTCCTTGGATTTCTTCATCGCTCCCAGAGCAAACACGCTTGTGCTGATTTATAATTTGATCAGCATCTAGCTCTGGTGAGTTTATTCCATTCATCTGGTGGTGGATTAGCACGGTGGATTTATTTTTTAAGAAGAAATAATTTTGGACTTTTATATTTGAACAATTTATGTAGAGATTCACTGGGGTTCTTTTTCTTTCTCTTTTTTTACAATATATATTTACAATTTTTGCACAGTTATGCACGATATATGATACAAGCGCATTCTGATTTTGTTGTTTTCATTTTTCACCAATAATTTGGGTTAGAAGTTTGCAGCTTTTTATAGAATTATTTTGCTGATTGGCGCTTTCTGTTTAAACAATTTTTTGAAACATTCAAGAATGTTGACTTATTTACGGTCAGAGATGGATACTGGTAAAAGTATAAGAAAACAAGAAATACTGTATACATTTCTTCAATATTTTGCTAGATATTTCATAACACTGCAAGATTGTATTCAGCACACCAAAAAGTATATTTTAGGTTTTGAAATCTGCCAGGAGATGTGAAACCTGATGATAAATATACGTCACATCATTAATTTGGCACAGCTGATCAGACTTTTATACAGCCTCCAGGAAGTAAACTATCCGTAACTGCTGGGATCGGAGTAGTTTCCCAGTTTCCATATCTCAGAGTTTCCATGACATGTGTCACTACTGAAATATTAACCTGCTGCCTCAGCACTGGGCGCCAACTGCAACACATTCACAATAATACAAGTGCTCCCCAGCCAGCCATAAGACTTTTAGAAGGGTTGTGGTTTTATGAAATGTTACTGAGCTGGTAAATCATACATATGACACACGTCTGCTGTGAAGAGCAGCCCTCAAGCTGCCGAACCCTGGGAACCATACACAATATAGAACTTCTTACCTTTAGGAAGGACAGAAAGTATTTGAGCATCAATATCCCTGGAACGGTTGCCAAAATCACCCGGAGCTGCACTGGAATAGCTCTTCTGAAGGCTATTAAAAAAGAAAAATTTAAATGCTCAAAGTAATATAAAAAAAATACCCACTGCCCATTCCCATGCTAAACACCCATTTTCGTAAAGGATTTCTATGTACAGCCCCAATGCCACAAGACTAGTATGCAGCAAAAGTGTCAGAGAATGGCAGAATTACACGGGTATTCTCCATCTATAGGGGAATTCCCAAATATAGCAGGCTGCCTTGAAACAATACAAAGGTTCCCAAAATGACTGTACTTTAAGCAAAATGAGATTGGATTCAAGAGGAAACTATGCTGCAGTTATTGTTACCATTACCTGCAACCCGTCAGGAGCAAACACCAAAAAGCACCAAAGCCTAGAAACAAAAGTGTAATATAATGCAGGTTTACCAATCTGTCACAGACTTGGGTCTGCAGGGGAACCATTGCCCGGAGAACTCTGTTTTATTGTGTTTTCAAGTTTTCCAAAAGGAGCTAGTCAGTAGTTGACTTATGCCCATCTGGAATTCCATCTAGCCTGGGCCCTCCAACGCTTCACCGGGTCCTAGCCACATTCACATGGAACTGTATAGTAACTAGGGCCAGTAGGAATATGCGCTAACTGTACTAGGAGTCGCTTCAAAGGCCTATTGTCCTGCCATGTCGCCCTTTTGGGACTACATTCTCCTTTTGCTGGGACATAAGCCTGGGTGGTTACTGAGAGGGATGTTGCTTGGGAACATGTAAAAGTCAGCATTACATCTCACTGGAGTTTGGTAACCATGGCTACTAAACTGCTGCCCGGGTACTCTACGAACGGCACCCGGGTACCTTTAACCAGCTGTCACTACAACCCTGTCCACAGAACATGTCGCTTTTTGGATATCATCTGGGGGTTCAGGGCTATTAAATGGTATCCCGCGATTGCCGCCACTCCCTCGGTATCACCCCAAAAGAACTATCACTGTAACATGTATAGTGTATTCCTATATAGGTGCCAGAATGTCTAAGGTGGGCATCATCTGATAATAGGATTAGCGCTTATCTTATGGTTTTCTATATAAAATCAGTGTGTTTCTCTAATAAAGCAGTTCTTGTGTACTCCAAAAACTGGTGTGGTCTAGTTCTTTGGGGTAGCTACATCTATATTCACTTGCCACATGTTCCAGAGCTTGGGAAGAAGCTTCTTGGCGGAGATTCTCAGTTGGGATTTCCGGAGTCCGTCACACAATTCATAAATGAGTTGTTGTATTAGTGGGGGGTTTTTTTTAGCTTTTTTTCCTTAAACTCACCTCTTGATCCTGCCAGTGTGTTATTTTTCAACGTGCTTTAACAGACCAAGCTGTCCAGCAAAAATGGCACTCAGAGGTTGAACTTTTATTCACTTATGGAAAGCTTATGGAAAAACTGTTGCGTAAATGCTTAAAAAGTGTTTGCAGGAGTTTGGCTTTTATTTGTTAATCAAGTCCATCTACATTTTCTAGCGCACCCAACACTATTCTCCAGATTGACAATGCTGCTATACAAGGGTGGCTGAATTGCTCATCCATCCATAGTGGAAACCCCCTAGGATAGGCAGTACGTTACTGACCAGACACCAAGTGAGAGTGAAAAAAAAGCCCAAAAACAAAGAAAACTAAAATGTAGCCACCACATTTAAAGCCTGATAAGCTTCAAGCAATATGTTTATTGTCTAGAGTACACTGACACAGGGAGTAAGCCCTCTAGTTATAAACACTTCTAAAGCTAATAAAGTAATTCACAGGTATTTAGTCATTAGTTGGGGATTTCTGTTGCAAAATACTCAGACAGTAAGAGCACTGCATGAGCTGCATGCCACCTGCCATCACGGAGGAAGAATGTAAACACTGGATAGCAATCATTTACCAATAAGGAAAGCATGAAAAGCTGTACCATGGATAATGCTGACAATAAAGACATTAACATTAGAATTAATAAAATCTTTAGGTGAAAGAAAAAAAAAACCCACCAAAGTATTATTTTCACTGGACTGGAACCAATTAAGGGTGAAAACCAGTGAGTTAATTCACTCACTACCTTCCTACGGCTTTTCTGGAACTAGAAGAAATCACCCTATTGGAAGTATTCATCGTTCACAAATCAAGACATTACAGAATATGTCTTTCTGCATATTCTTTAATATCAAAGCTGAAGACCCAAATTATTGTGATATCTAGAATCACCAGAAAACTTTGGTCAAAAAGGATGAGGTCTTTAAAAGATAAGTGCATGACTGTTTAGAGTAGGCATGACTGGGGCCAGGCTTCACAGTGTCTTACTTTTTAAACTTTAAAACTGAACCCCAGGCACAAAAAATGTAATTCAAATATATTCATCAATACCCACAAATGATATAAGTCCACTGTGCACCAAATGCCTTTGCAAACCCAAATATAGCCTTGTAAACGTAGTAGTGATATGAAAACCTGTGCAGGCATCAGAGCTATGGGAGGGGCCCAGCAGGCCACACCCACTACAGAATCTGCAAACAACTATAGGAGAAGGCGGAGGCAAGACCAGTCATCCTGCACAATGAGAGAAAGCAGCAGTGACAGGTCTTCATTGAAAAAAAGTTCCTGTGCAGAGGCAAAGTTTCACATGAGATTACTGCACAGATCTGGAAGAAATATACAAAAAAAGGACACACAGGTTCAAGTAAGAACACACGTCTCCAGTATTTAAATAATACAGTATATGCTCATCCTAAAGAACAGGTTTAAAGATGAAGTTTGAAGAAACCCTACAGTTTTATTCACATTTACCTGTAATGAAGGAAGTCTTACACTGTGCAGACAGCTGGATCCTGGAGAATTCTTCCAGTACTGAAATGGTTAACAGCTTTGGATCTTCAGGCTGTACAGCAGCACAGATTGTCAGACAGGGTCACCGATTACACTGCTTGTAACACGATCTGTGAATGGGGGAGAGAATCCAGTGACTGGATTCAACTGTAATCCATGAGAAAAAAAAAAAAAAAACTTTTCTAGATGCAGGAGGAGGGAGCAAGGGGTGTATCCTCTGACCACATGTGCTACTGTTGTGCCTGAAGACCCGAAGCTGTTAACCTTAGCCACACCAGAAGTTCAGAGATAGGAAGAGAACCGGGAGACCTGCAGTGAAGATAACTCCAGGATACAAATTTCAAGGGGTATGAATAGGGGCGGACTGACAACTCATGGGGCCCCCGGGCAATAGGGGATCATGGGGAACGTGTGTCCTTGCCCAAACTCAAAAAAGCCTATGAATACTTTTTCAAGGTACTGTAGCACCCTGCCTCTGTAGAAGTTATATCCTTTTCTCCATTTTATGTTCAGCTTTGAGGCAGATTCACTTTTTTCTCTGCTGCAGTTCAGTAGCACCCACAGGTCCCCTACCAACCCCCCCTTACTACCCCCACCAGCCTGTGAATGGACAGTGAATAAAGAAGCAGCAAACTGATGAGCTATCCTATCAGTATGCTCCTTCCACTGAAGCAGAGCTGACTGGCTCCTTGGGACATTCTCAATCCCTTAGCTCCTGTATACAGTGGACTGCAAGACATGCACAGTTAAGCTTTATAAAGTGATATTAAAGTCTTGTCTAAAAAAAAAAAAAAAAAAAAAACCACACGTTACTTACCTGCTCTCTGCAGTGGTTATTTGTACAGAACGGCCCTGATCCTATGGGGGAACCCAAGCAGGCACGCTCCCGAGCCATGGCTCTGCGTGTCCATTCACACAAGAGCCATGGTTCAGTCCCACCTCCTTCCTCTCCTGACTGACAGCAGCGAAAGCCAATGGCTCCTGCTGCTGCCTCAGCCAATCAGGAGTGAGAGTCCACCGAAGACCCGATGCTCTCGTGGACATCACTGGATCGAGATGGGGCTCAGGTAAATGTTAGGGGTGGTTGCTACACAAAGGTTTTTTGCCTTCATGCATAGAATGCATGAAGGTGAAAAAACCTTGAGCCTTTACAAGCACTTTAAGTCGTGTTGAAACTAAGTGTCAGCATGTCCTGCCACAACATGGTGAAACTTACAGCAACTCAGCAATAAGAATGCCCCTATCCAGTCTTGCATTAAAACAGAACTATATGCAAAACTTGTTTGTTTTTTTCATTTTGGTTAGAGTAAGGGAGGGTTTTAACCCCTACCAGTTTCTTTCCAATCTGTGTCCCATTGGGGAGATTTAACTTCACTTCCTGTCCCATAGCCAAAACAAAGAGATCATCTCCACAAATTAAGGGAATTCCTTGGGGACCACCAGAACTAACTAATCCCCCCCCACCCCAAATTACTTTTCTGGGGACAACCCAAAATGTGGAGTTTTCTTTACGTTCACTTTCGATGATAATGGTAAACAGGACAAATATACAGGGTAAATCTCCATAACGAAGGCACTGGGAACCTAATGGGTGTTCTAATCCATCACCACTGTATCCAAAACAAAAAAAAAAAAATGGCCTTTATGCTGGCTAGATTTTTGGACAAGAATATTCGTAAGAAAATTTTTTGATCAATGAATGGACAAATGTCATTCAAAAATTTTGCTTTTAACATTCGACTTTAAAATGAATGTAAGTTCTGAACGATAACCACATACACTGGTTGAAACTTCATTTGATCGAGAAAAGTTTTCCTTCCTCCCCCTGTGAATTTTTCCAATCACTGCTGTCAAAAATGAACACTGATTTGACCCCATGAACTATAAGAAAATCAAAAGTATTCTTGAAACGAAAATTCCAGAACAAAAATCTATACGTGTATGGCCAGCTTTTAACATTAAAAAAAAAAAAAAAAGTCCAGCTTCTTTGGAAGAATTTCATGGTGATGAAGGGCTTCCAATGAAAGTTAATGGAACTCCCCAGTCACCCAACAGACCTGAAATCTAAAACTTTCAGGAAATAAAAGGGAAACTCTCTAGCTCCCCTCACTGCAGATGAAGGGAAATCTCAGAGTCTCCTGGCATACAGCGAGCTCAGAATCTTGCACAGATAAGTGATTTCAAGCCGAAGCGGGGTGGAGGAATGTGCGTTGGAAGAGGATGAAACCCGATCAAATGCCCTTTTGCTCAGAAAAGGAAATGGCTTTGGCTTGCCCTCTCTGTGATCTCAGGATAATGTGACCACACGCACATTTTGCATGGGCTTCGATTTGCTTACTCATCAAATGAAGGGCGGATGCTCAAAAAACACTCCATGAATAAACATGAAAAACCACAAATCACAGTAAAAACACCATTTGCCATAATGCCATGCAACTCATTACATGATTAAACTATTTAGGGAAAAAAACTAATGGGAATATACCCAGCAACACTGCTGTAATCTTTAATGAATTCCAGAAACAGATCATAAAAATACGTGGAGCATATTCACCTTCTAAACTCAAATTACATAAATGTGCTTCAACACAGAATTTGAAACTGTGTGCAAAGCGTAGTAACCCATAGCAACCAGATTTTAGGCAACTACTGCCAGCAGACAGGTGCCATTGAAGTTGCTCAGGAATACTGCGCTTGGCACATCCTATTGGTCTTATTTTGGGAATTTCTGAAAACTGCAGCAAACAAAAACATAACTCTTTCCTTCAGGGACCTATTTAAAATGTTAGACTTTATTAGTCTGACAAAAGGAAAATTTGGCATCTACCTGAATGATGTGAGTGACTGATTTGTTGGCTTGGCTGAAAAAAAGGAAAAAGTAGGGGCACAGCCTGGCAATGTTTTAAAGCAAGTCTGTGATGAGAAATATCAGTAAAGTAATGGAAGGGTGGACCACTTTGTCCAAGATGAAAGGAGTTTTAATGTTTCCTCGGTTTTACAGCAATTTCCTTTGGTCACCTCACCAGAGGATCAGCACCATAAAGAGGCTTGTTTATCAAGCACAGCCTAAGTTTTTTGAAGAAAGCACCAGAGCAACATCAGAACTTTTGATCTGCATCCGAAAAATGTTTATAGCCAGGTCCTCCCTCATGAACACTTAGTAGGTAATCACTAGAGGTGCATTCTTGACAACAGAGGGGGGATGATCCTTAGGGATACAGTGCCTTGAAAAAGTATTCATACACCTTGAAATTTTCCACATTTTGTTACAACCAAAAACGTAAATGGGATTTTATGTGATAGGCCAACACAGTGGCACATAATTGTGAAGTGGAAGGAAAATGATAAATGGTTTAACATTTTTTACAAATAAATATCTGAAAAGTGTGGTGTGCATTTGTATTCAGCCCCCCCGGAGTGAATACTTTCGAGAGCCATCTTTCGCTGCAATTACAGCTGCAAGTCTTTTTGGGGATGTCTCTACCAGCTTTGCACATCTAGAGAGGAACATTTCTGCCAATTCTTCTTTGCAAAATAGCTCAAGCTTTGTCAGATTGGATGGAGAGCGTCTGAACGGCAATTTTCAAGTCTTGCCACAGATTCTCAATTGGATTTAGGTCTTTGACTGGGTCATTCTAATACATGAATATGCTTTTATCTAAACCAATCCATTGTAGCTCTTGCTGTATGTTTAGGGTTGTGGTCCTGCTGGAAGGTGAACCTCTGTCCCAGTCTCATGTCTTTTGCAGACTGACTGGTTTTCTTCTAAGATTGCCCTCTAGTTGGCTCCATCCATCTTCCCATCAACTCTGACCAGCTTCCCTGTCCCAGCTGAAGAAAAGCATCCCCACAACATGATGCTGCCACCACCATGTTTCACAGTGGGGATAGTGTGTTGAGGGTGATGTGCAGTTTTCAGCCAAACATAGCACTTTGCTTTTAGGCCAGAAAAGTTAAATTTTGGTCTCATCTGACCAGAGCACCTTCTTCCACATGTTTGCTATGTCCCCTCACATGGCTTTCTTTCAACAATGGCTTTCTTCTTGCCACTCTTCCATAAAGGGCAGATTTGTGGAGTGCACGACTAATAGTTGTCCTGTGGACAGGTTCTCCCACATGAGCTGTGGATCTCTGCAGCTCCTCCAGAGCTATGGGCCTTTTGACTGCTTCTCTGATTAATGCTCTCCTTGCCCGGCCTGTCAGTTTAGGTGGACGGTCATATCTTGGTAGGTTTGCAGTTGTGCCATACTCTCCATTTTTGAATGATGGATTGGAACATTGCTCTGTGAGATGTTCAAAAGCATGGGATATTTTTTTTTTATAACCTAAGCCTGCTTTAAACTTCACAACTTTATCCATGACCTGTCTAGTGTGTTCCTTGGCTTTCATGATGCTGTTTGTTCACCAATTCTCAAAACAGCTTAGATTAAATTACCAACAGGTGGACTATTTACTAATTTGGTGACTTCTGAAGGCAATTGGTTCCACTAGATTTTAGTTAGGGGTATCAGAGTAAAGGGGGCTGAATACAAATGCACAAGCCAGTGTACATTTATTAAGCCACTTCATCTAAGGACATGTAAGCTGCAACATATTAGATTTAGATGGTTTGGGGTTTAAGTACACTTGAAAGTGAATCCTGACCAGGTCTATCTAAAAAGTGCCTAAAGTATTACATTAATATTACAGAAATGTGGCCACTGTCAAATACCAAAGCCTCAGCTGCTCATTCACCCTTTGGCATTTGACACTTAAATGATAAAAGGCAAAACTAAAGCTGGCCATACACTTATTGTTCAGTTTTCATCATTCAGCCACTGGGCTGAACAAAAAAATGGAACCAATTCCCCCTTCCATACAATCCAGATGGAGGGGGAAAGCTCCCCACTGCGCTATTGTAGTTTGACAGCAGACTGACTCAGAGCACCTAAAATGCAACAGGACAGCTGAACAGAAATCAACATTGGTAGATCGACTTCTGTTCACCTGCAGTGACCACACAGGAATCTAAATTTGCCTGGTCCCTGCTGAACCATCCAAATTTCCATCCATATATGGCCAGCTTCAGTATCAGGAGTACTCAAGAAGTGCTAGTGTTAGAACAAGTAGTGTTAATGTAGATATAACATGAACATTTTCATTTTATACTTTGTCCCGTTTATAAGGGCTGTAAAACACTGTTTAAAAGCTTCACTTTACATAGCAGTGGCTGAAGCAGCTTCTTCCATGCAGAGCAAGTCTGGCTTTCATTTTGTCAGCTAGGATTTGCTGGAAATGGAGGGCAGAATGTGGCCACAGGGAAAGGAGAGTTGGAAGTAGGGGATACGTCCAGGGCATGTTGAAGTTTTGAGGGTTTTTGTTTTTTTTTTTTGGGTGGGTGGGGAGCGGTTTTTGGTGTTCTACGTCCAAGGTCCAGAATAGGTCTATGACAAAGTATTGTTGCCAGAGACAGCCAGGCAACTAACAATTTCCAGAGGGCTTCAAGCAATGGCAACCTCCATATCGAAGCATTGTGTCAGAATTGGAGCTATAGTGATCAAATCTCATCCTGATCGTCTTGCTCCTGGAACCCACCCTAGCTAATACAGTGGCAACAAAACTAACAGATGACTTTCCTAGCTTTGCACTGAAGTAAACCATATTCCTATGCTATGAATGTAGATGCAGACAGAGATCCCCTTTTTAAGTACCTGGGTGCTCTCCTTTGGTGAAGTCTCGGAGTTCTGTGATGAAACGGACCTTCTCGGTTAAAACCTGAAATAGAAGAGTGGTAAATATGAACACAAACTTTTATTTTACAATGAAATATGCAAGCATATGAAGAACTCCAACAGGCCATGTTCTCATCTCTACTAACCCTGTAACTCAATGTTAGACAAACAACTTCTGCTGACATCACTGACAGATTAGGCATTCTGGCCTTACAACAAGACACCCTTCAGCACTCCCCACCAAAATCATGTTAACTGGTCCTCCATGGCTACAAAAGTATCTTTAAGGGCCTATTTCGCACAGGCTTCAACTTGTATAAGAGCAGTGTGAACAGCAAGCTTTTGCAAAGCTTCAAGCAAGCTACGAGCAGCTGTCTCTTAGCCTTTAAAGCGCTTGTAAATGTTGAACACAGAACTTAATTGGAGTGTTGATTGTCACTATAAACAAGCTGCTACCAGGCTTTCAACAAGCGTCGAAAAGTGCTGAAGCCTGCAAGCAGCTTGTTTAAAGTGGCAATCAGAGCTCCCATTAAGATCCGTGTTCAACTTTTACAAACTGGAGATGAATAGTACTTTAAAAGCTTCAACAATAACCTCGCTGAAAGCTCTGCAAATGTGTTGCAAATACTAGCTGCTCCATATACAAGCTGAAGCATGTGTGAAACAGGCTTAAGATTCTTCTGGTCAGTTCAGTGACCTCATGGGTCCTTCCTTCTCTCCTCCAGTGGTGGTGGGGGGCAGTGCTTAATTTTGCACTGAGCACCCACTCATGTAACGACCTGTAGGCATGGTTTAGTGCAGTAGTACTGCAAGTCTAGGCTGTGTGGTGATGCTGGCCCAGAATGCAGATCCATAAAAACCTGGGCTCAGGGGAAGTGGAATGAATGACATTGATCATTTAACCCAGAAGATTGGGGGCATTGAGTGGTCGTAAGGCAATACTGCGATAGACATCTAGATTGGTGGTTAGTATTTCCTCTCTTTTACTGGACAGCATCCAGCATGTATATATAAAATAAAAACACTAATTTCACTGTATATTTCTGCCACTAATAAAAGCACTTGCAAGTTGACGATGCACTGTCAAATCAACAGTAATATGGCCCTGCTGAAATCATGACCTATATTTGGAGATGATATAAATGTTGTGCTGGCATATTGCTTTATATCCATACAAACAGGTAACGGGTCACTGAGAATTGTGTCACTGTGAGAGAATGCTGGCTTTGGAAGCCAAGGGATGACAGAGCAATGACAGCAAACCAAGGCTGGAGTCTACACTCCATTAAGACAGGCCCATGGGAGACAGATCATTTTTGTGCTATGATGGAAGGCAAAATTCTTAGTAACAATATTAAAACTATGTTCTCAGCATAGACATTTAACCTCTGAGCCAAGATTTAGGATAAAATAATTATTTCCATTATGAGGCTATCTGGAATTCATGGAGTCACTCAAACAGGCAATTTAAAATCACATTCCTGTATATTTAAAATGCACACTGCAATCACACTGGGAAATTAAGTATTGAAATGTATACAATGAGTACAGTCTACCTGCTCAGGGCTCATTACATCATATGCCTGCTGGTGACCCCCGACTGTGCTGGCCACAATAATCAAATGAGCCTAGCTGAGCTTATAAGTTAATAAGGCACACTGCTGAGCTTTGCTGGAAGCTTGACCTGAGGGAGGGTCAAATTATGCCTGTAGGCTCAATCGCCCTTTAAAGTACTTGGGCAGATTTAGCCTAGCCATACACAGGCTGTTATTTTCCAAAGAACAAAGGGCAGAGAGGAATCTTCCAATCCCACCAGGATACGACGACACTCGGTGCCAACAATGGTGTATGTGCAGTACTTCAGTTCATCTTCTATATAAAAAGGGTAAAGCCTTGGAACTTGCTAACAGGACAGACTAAGCGCAAACAGCACTTATTATTATACAGGATTTATATAGCGCCAACAGTTTGCTCAGCGCTTTACAATATAACGGGAGACAATACAGCAATACAGTTCAATACAAGAGGGATAGGAGGGCCCTGCTCCTTGGACCTTACACTTCTGTGACCTTTGATAATAAAACCCTCCTCCATATACCTCTTGGTTCCTAGTTTTACTGTGTCACTGTCCACAACCATCCTCCAGTCCAAAAAGTTGTTCAGTATTCAGCAAAGGCACTCTTTGGACAAGGGATTGGCAGCCTTTCTAGCCAGGACAGTCATGGGTGTCAAACCCTGAGTTTTAAGTGGAATTCGTTTTCTGCATAATAAAAAGGTAATACCTGTAGTGGCTGCTCATGAGCGGGACTCTTCTTTTAAGAAGAGAAATCGGCCCAATAATCACAATTAAAACATACACAGAGCTTGAATGCAAATCTATGTGGGATGCTACCACGCTACTAGTGTGTTTTTAGTTTCAGTATTGCTTACTGGCTTGGTTTCCATTGAGGAGGCAATAGGGTGAACAAGTGCTGCAGCATGATTTAAAACAAATTTCAAGTTAAATACTTCTGTTTAAATCAGAAGAGGTACAAATTCCCACCTGGGTTGTGAGGTATAGCATTTCTACTTTTGTAGCAATGAAAAATATTCTGCTACACACTTCCTGAGAAACTAAACGGGTGACACCCCTCCCCCCTCCCCAACCCCCAAGAAACTCAATGGGCAATTCCCCTCCTCAACCCAAATGACAAGAGATCATGATTTTGGTAACCTGGATCCTTTGCAAATCTTTCAACTGTCTCAATTCCAACAATCCCTGCCAGAGGTAACCCTATTTACAGATTTCTTGACCACCTTTGTGTGTAGCGCCATGTACTTGCAGAGAGATTTCAGGAACTACTACCCTTCTTGGGCAAGTGAAAGAGACCCCTTCAAAACAGTCTAAAGTCCTCACCCTTTTTTGGAAATCCTCAATTAGCATTAGATACACACAATCCGTTTATAAACTATCACACAGACGACATTACACACTGTGCGTTTATCTTTGACAGAGATATCCTGAATGTTCAGGAAACATGCTACAAGTCTTCCCCTCCTGTCCAGTTATCCAGACCTATTGGACAAAAGATCATGCTACAGTCCAAAAGTTCACAGAATAACTGGTACCGAAAACAGTTATCTTAGAAAATAGTTTGAGATTTTACTTCTGCATGACAATACAGTCCCCATGATGGCCTAAAAAGGAAATGAGTAGTGTGACACTTTAAAGTGGTTGTAAACCTCAGAACATGAAATATGAACAAACATATCCCTCTATAGTGTGTAATTGTCACAATTAGGACTGTTAAGTGTCATTTCTATCTGCTGCCATGTTCCTCTGCTATCCGCATGTATCATTTATGACAAGTTTTCCTGACAAAAAGAGCAAATTGGTGACAGGAGAAGGGACCTCCAAAAAATGGACAGCCTCAGCTCTGTTCCAGTGTGAAGGGAGGTGTGTCCCTTCCCTCCAATCAGCTTTCAGAGCTCCCCTTAATGAGTGTAACTTAAGCTCTCCACCCCCTGCTTTTCAGAGCAGAGAGATCCTATGTAAACTCTGCACTTTGAATGGATGTAGGGCAGGGGTGGGCAACTGTGGCCTTCCAGCTGTTGTAGAACTACAAGTCCCATGAGGCACTGCAAAACTGACAGTCACAAGCATGACTCCCAAAGGCAGAGGCATGATGGGACTTTTAGTTCACCAACAGCTGGAGGGTCACAGTTGCCCACCCCTGATGTAGGGGGAAAGACAGCTGCAGATAGACAGGTACAACTAATGTAGGAGGATTTGTTTCATTTCTGTTAAAAGAATGCATTAAAAAAAAAAAAAAAAAAAAAGAAACAGGAGAAATACAAGTCCCAATCCAGGCTATAGGTGAGTACAATCGATTACTAATGATATCCAGTAAAGATTGTCAAATGCTAAAATTGAACCTTTCTAAATTCTGTAAATCCCCTGCAGAATAAACAAACCTAACTCCACCAAGAATCAGGTGAGGGCAGTAGGATTGCCTTTAGGAAGCCTTTGTGCAGCCACATCTCTGCTTTGCCAATCACATTTCAACGTTTAACACTTGAGATTGTTTGCTTCCAGCACTGGCGATTATTTTATTTTATAGTAAGATCAGACATGCAGATGCATCCCAAATTAGAATATCAAAAAGTTAATTTCAGTAATTCAATTCAAAAAGTAAAAAACGCATTATATAGATTACACACAGTGATATTTGAAGCATTTCTCTCTTTTAATTTTGATAATTTTAGGTTTTCACTAGCTGTAAGCCACAATTCATTATCTCAGAAAATTTTTATATGGAAATGTTGGCTTACTGAAAAGTATGTCCAGGTACAATATAGTATGCACTCAATACGTGGTCGGGGCTCCTTACTGCATCAATGCGGTGTGGCATGGAGGCGATCAACCTGTGGCACTGCTGAGGTGTTATGGAAGCCCAGGTTGAAATACATTTTTTGGTGATATTCTAATTTATTGAGATGCACCTATAACGGTCAGCAAGTAGGGAGCTCCGGCATTACAACAGGTGTGTTCTAGGATCACCACATTAAAGAAAAAAAGGGAATGGCTTAACCGATGCATTGTAGTAATGTCTGGTTGAAGAACTGAACTGATTAGCAGGTAGGATTTACTCCCTGGAAGTCTCAACTTCTCATTCCAATTGTGAATGCAGCGTACTTACAAATGTTTATCAGTCTAAACACAAATCAGGTTTAGGACACAATGTGAATGTGCAAGTGCAGATGTCATTTAAAACTCACTGACCATTCACGCAACACCGATGACTAACCCCTGGCACATCACACTCCTCCATTTTGGCCTGTCTGGAATTTAGCTAGATAGGACAACATTCAATTTGGGACTAAAGGGATATTCTTAGTTCACACCAGACCCATCAATCTTCCTGGGTGATGTATCACTGTGACCTTCACCTATGGACAGCTGCCAGCACACACAAAACTATGCATCAGCTCAATGTCCCACTTTCCTGCAAGCCTCTACAGCTTCATTCACAACCTTGGTCATTCTCTCTTTCCTTCCAACGCTGAATTCATAGAAATGGCACATCAACAACTTCATTCTTTGGATAGGGCAGAGAAGGGTTGGGAGACTCTTTCTGGTATTTATTGCCATTTGTTTCCCTTTTTGAAAGATTTCCCCTCAGTTCCTGTAAGGAGATGAAGTGATTGAAAATCTCTCCAACAAGGTACAGAGAGAAGAAAAAAAAAAAAAAAAGCATGTTTACAAGAGGGAGGTCAGGCTAAAACTCAGCCAATGCATTTGTTACCAGGGTGGAGCACAGACAACAATACAACCCACTTCTTGTACAGTTGTCAAAAGGGACATGAAGTGAAGGAGAATCTGGGGTCAAACAGAAAATATAAACCTAAAAAGACGTGAATCTCCTTTCTTTACTGTCCAAGAACAAAATTGAAGGGGGTGGTGGGAGTCAGGAGAGGTGACTGGGCTGTGGTTAGGCTTCAAACCTTTAACCACTTCCAGACCGGACACTTACCCCCTTCTTGTCCAGGCCAATTTTCAGCTTTCAGTGCGATCACACTTTGAATGACAATTGCGCGGTCATGCAACACTGTACCCATATGAATTTAGCATTTTTTTGAGACAGATAAAGCTTTATTTTGGTGGTATTTATTCACCACTGGGATTTTTATTTTTTTTTGCTATGTAAATGAAAAAGTCCAAAAATTTTGAAAAAAAAGTGTTTTTGTTATACAAGTTTGCAAATAAAAAGTACTTCATCATAAATCTTAGCCAAAATGTATTCAATTATCTTTTTAGTAAAAAAAAAAAAAAAAAAAAATTTAGACCAAAATTAGTTTATAACCAAAATTTATAATTTTTAAACTTTTTATTTTTTTATATTTATGGGGTTTTTTTTTTTACATATTGTCACCCTAGCAGTACAGCGTCACCATGGTGACACTGTACTACTTGTGGGGGTGATTTTTTTTTTTTATACCTATTTCTTTTACAGCCTTTATGGGTATAAAAGCAATCATTTCTCCTCCTCTCTAGCTGCATTCTTGCAGCCATTGAGAACTAATGTGTGAGCGGTGATTGGTCACAGCTTGTCACATGGTACAAGGCTGTTGTGAATAGCCTTGTACCATGTGACCTCTGTGATCATTCACAGATTTCACATATAGTAAGCAATGTCAGAAGTGACATCTTGCTTACTACTCTGCATGTGATCAGTGATTGGCCAATCAGTGATCACATGATCGGGACCTCGCACAGAGGTCCCGTCTGACGAACAGTGTTCCACTGTGTCCGGAGGACACAGCGGGCACCAGAGAACGGTGCTGCACGCTCCACCATCCCGCCGTTTATATACAATGGCCGGACGGGAAGTGGTTAAAGCAGAACTATATTCATCTCAGCTCCAGAGATGCACTGTTCCGCTGCTCCCCTCCCGGGCGCGGACATCTGCAGATGGCTGGCTTCCGGGACTCAAATGCTGGCAGCGATCATTAACTGGGCGTGGATGACGCCACTCACATGCATGCGCGGGAGTTCAGTCAGATTTGGCATTGCTGAATTTGTACAGTTAGCTGCACATGCACGACTTACTGTAGAAGGGCAAACAGGCAGGTAACTAATGCAGAAGAGACAAAGCATGTCTCTTTTGTATTCAAATTGCTGTCTTTCACCTGAAGTTCCACTTTAAAGTGGAACTTCACTCGCTCAATCAACATTAACTATTTTTATTCCTTATGCTGCTAGCATTTCTAAATAGAAAGGTAGGGTTTTTCTATCCATTTCCTAGTTACTTCCTAGTTTCCATGCCTAGGCAAATGTCATACATCCCAGGAGTCATCAGGAGGAGAAGAGGAGATTTCTCAGCTAAGCACACCCTCCTGCCTGGATGCATGAACCAAGGGCAGATGGATTCCAGGAAGTAATTGGTACATGAAGCATCTGTCCTTACCAAAGATGGCCACAGCCAGAATTGCTAGAGCGTGTTTTCTAAGTGATTTCTCAGCAAATAAAAGCATGCAGACATGGATGGATGGATGAGTTTACTCTGAATATTAAAAATAAATAGCACTTTTGATTTGTGGTGCTCAGATACACTGTAGTGCCGCTTTAACCAATAGCCGCCCGGCCAATAGCTGTTTGGCGGCCGGCAAAATGCTTTAGATTTCCAGGTGGACGCCATATGGCGTCCTCTCGGGCATGCGCAGTTTTCGCGCTTGCAGAGCCGCGCAGCGGCGCGATCTGTCACCGGCCGTGTACCTCGGACACGGCCAATTACAGATCTGAGTACCAGCCCCCGTTGCCAGTACCATGTGACCTGTTGTGACCAATCACAGCAGGTCACATGAAAGTTGTATACAATGGATGGCTTCATTCATGCCATTAATTGTATACTAGTGTCTAGCTGTGAATGGTCACAGCGATCACATGTCATGTGATGTGATTAGCTGTGACCAAATCACAGCCAAGCACAAAAAAAAAAAAAAAACCCTGAATGAATCGATGTCATTCAGGTAAATGCTTGCTTATAGCAAAGTAATTCTTTGCTATAAGCAAACTGTGTAAAAAAAAAAAAAAAATCCTGATCACTTTCCCAAAGTAGTACAATGTGGACAGTGAAATATGAAAAAAAAAAATCTTAAAAAAGAAAAAAATTTTATAAAAAATTTAAAATTTTTTAAAAAATTTAAATATATATTTTTTTTCCCATACTGTCACCAGTCATTGTCCCGGATCACAGCCATGCCAGTTATATGATGACGCTGTACTGCACTGGTGACAGTATGTAAAAAAAAAAAAATAGTGAAAATAATTTTTTTAATTTTTTCATTTTCTGAAAAATTACCAGTATGACAAAAAAAATACTTCAAAAAACTCGCCATGCCTCTTATGAAATACGTCGGACTGTCTACTTTGCAAAAAGGGGTCATTTGGGGGATATCTGTACTGTTCTGACATTCTTGGAACTCAAGAAATTAGATTGGCTGTCAGTACTTCAGGATTGATCAATATTCACATCTATACCATAGTGTGTGAACTCTATAACTTTCCTACAAACTAAAAAATACATCCTAATTTGGGTTATTTTCACCAAAGACATGTAGCAGAATACATCTCAGCCTAAATTTATGAAGAACAATTATTTATTTGCAAACTTTTATAACAGAAACAAAGAAAAACTTGTTGTTTTTTTCAAAATTTACGGTCTTTTTTTGTTAATTTAGCAAAAAATAAAAACCCCAGCAGTGATTAAATACCACCAAAAGAAAGCTCTAGTTGTGTGAAGAAAATGATAAAATTTTAGTTTGGGTACAGTGTTGTATGACCGCGCAATTGTCATTCAAAGTGTGAGCGCTGAAACCTGAAAAATGGCCTCGGAGGGAAGGGGGTAAAAGTGCCCGGTATGGAAATGGATAATAAAGAACAAAAAAAAAAAAAAAAAATTATAAAAAGTTTGTTTTCATTTACCAATAATTATCATTTTACACAAACTATAAAAAGGATAGGTCATTATGATAGTTGCACTGACCCTTGTTGCAATGGCAACTGTAACAGTAATCAGGATGTTTACAGTACATTGAGAAGTGGGTCTACATAATTCTTTGGGGTTCAGCAATAAAAAAAAAAAAAAGTGAAATTTTCAAAAAATTATATACAAATTTAAAAATTTGTCATAACATACTGAATTGAACACTTGCCCAGCTGGTCATACACCTACTGATTTCTTTCATTCAGCCAGCTGACTCAATGAAAGAAATCCAACAGATTCCTCTATCCATTCTAAATGCCACCGGCTGATAGAATACCTGAACAGTGCCTGCATCTGATTGGACATGGGCGCGGTTTGGCAGACAAGCTTCCCACCAACTACTTTAACAGAAGAGTATAGTGTTTTGGGAAGAAAAAAAAAAACCCAACAACTTATATTCACCTAGGTGGATGCAGATTCGATCCGCTGCTCCATCTGTCCCCCGCCGACTCCACAGAGAACTGAGCGATCAAACACCAATGTTCACTCAGTTTTCAGTCCGCTCTGAACAGAGAGCCGGTGACTGTCAGTCACTGGCTCTTTGCTTTGCCCCGCAAGCGCTCACTGGAGCGCTGGGCTGTGGAGGGAGCAAAAGTGACTGGCTTAGGCTCTCAGCAAATCGCTGAGAGGATAAGCCAGGTGCCGGTCCATGCTTCTGGGTGGATCCTGGCCATATGGCCGAGATCTTTTCAGAGCCTGGACCGGCTCTGACGTACGCTGACATCTGGCTTCAGCCCACTATTTGCTGAAAATGGATCACAGGAGTACAGAAAGAACTGCACTTCAGTGAGCCATAAGAGAAGTACAGCCAAAAGAGCTTTGGCTATACTTTTCCTTTAATATTTCAGTCGAAAGATGTAGGACAAAGTGTTGTAGACAAAATTTTGATCGCGTTTCGGAGGGTTCATTAGAAATCATCTAAAAATTTGAATTTTTTTTTTCTACAAACTTACAGTGCTCAGCATAAAGGAGTACACCCCAACAGATTTGTCAGAAAAACCTTTACTTTCCCTTCTGGATCAATATTTTCTATGGGAAACTATACTACAAGATACTCCCACAAATGTGGGCCATTGATTGCAAACAAAATTTGTTAAATTTGCCCACACAAAAAAGTATTTTTTCTAATTAATTCAAGACCATGTTGCAAAAATGAATACACCCCAATGAAAGTTTTAGGAGCAAAGCTAAATTTTAGATAACAAAATCCTAATTAAACAAAAATTCAACTACAGGCGAGTCTAATTATCCATTAAACGGGAATCCAGTAGACAGTTGATTATAAAAGGGTGTTAAAGAAAACCCCTTCCCATTTCATGTTATCACCAATGGCACCACATGGAAGAGAAATGTCACAAGGCCTGAGAAACAAAATAATTTCTTTACACAAGAATGGTGAAGGCTACAAAAAGATCAGCAAAGCTTTACTTATCAGTCAGAATACTGTAGCAGAAGTGATACAAAACTAAGATGGAACTGCAACCATCTCACAGACGTCCAAGCCATCCACGGACGTTAACACCTCGTCAGGAGCATCTTCTGAGGAGAAGGGTTGAGGAAAATCGCCAGGCAAGTTCACTGCAGTTAGCTAAAGAAGTAGAAAGCCAAACTGGGGTGATTGTTTCCCGTGAGACAA
This sequence comes from Staurois parvus, assembly GCF_062004578.1. NCBI lineage: Eukaryota > Metazoa > Chordata > Amphibia > Anura > Ranidae > Staurois > Staurois parvus. The sequence continues at coordinate 1,444,183 of NW_028317857.1, read as the reverse complement.
TACAGCGTACACTACAGAGGAATGGCATGCATGGGTGTCATCCACAAAAGAAGCCTCTCCTAAAGCCCATGCACCAAAAAACCCGCCTAGAATTTGCCAAGGCAAATTCATGAATTCACAGATTTACTGCTCTATATTGAAAGAGAAGATGCCACCATCACTCCGTGCCCTTGGTCGTTGTGCACTTTTCCAACAGGACAATGATCCAAAACACATCTAAGGCCACTGTTAATTTCTGAAGAACAAAATGTGAAAGTGATTAAGTGGCCAAGTATGTCTCCTGATCTGAACCCAATCGAACACCTATGGGGAATTCTGACTTATTCAGGACTATGTGGGATGTCTTAAAGCAATAAAAAAAAAAATAAAAAAATCTGGAGGGGTGGGTGATACTTGAATAAGCCACCACCATCAATCCAAGAGGACCTACCCAGCCGTTCATAATACACGATGGCCAAAAGCAGAATCCTCCACAGCTCTGACAGCCACCTGATAAAACATTGTGAATGCATCTCCAGATTCCAAACAACCATCAATTCGAACTCTGCAATACCGCAGGGACAAAGCTCTCCGACAATCCAATGCTTGGATGATGATTCACACCGGCAGAATGTTCCTCTAAAACCATAAGAAACTGCTTAAACATAGATAACATTTCCTCATGCAGTCATATCGAAGGATACCTTTTGCTTCTTTTATTCCACTTTAAACTTGGAACCGACTGGTCCCTGAGCAAAGGATCATTGAGGTATCATGAGATTGACACCCTCCTGCATCCTCAGCAAGCCCAGCACCAAAGCCAGGAGCTTTATGAACACTCGGGGGGGCTCATTATTGTAAGACATCAGTCTTATGGCTTGTGTCAATGGGCTTTTGTTCACTTCAAATGGGTTCTGTGTCCCAGTCTGTGTGGAACATGAAAAAACTTACTTTAAAGCAGGTCAAATGCAGGTCAGGAAGTCAAATGTACCCGTCAATGAATTTTGAGTGATCACAGAAGCATCTCGAAAGGATGCCATCAGCATTCGCCAAGATTCTGTGAATAGAGGCCCTTAAAGTATTTGTATGGCCAAAACGTGAAGGTCATTAAACAACTTTATTCAATATAATATATGAAAGTGGTATGAAACCCTATAGCAAACATTTATTCTATTGCAGCATACCAAATCTTAGATGTTATGGCTGCATTAGTTTTAATTTTTAATCTCTTTCTTTTATTTTCATCTGGCAATCTAACCAATAAGTCTGTTTTTCAACAGAACAAGCCTCGCCTATAAATGTATGAGTGTTGTGAAAAAAAAAAAAAAACTATTTACCACTGGCAAGGGTGCATTTAATGGTCAGCTTTAATTTATGAAAACCCTTTATTCCAAAAGGAAAAAAAACACTGTTTCTGTAACTGCAGTGTAAGCTGGAGTTTAGCTTCAACATTTTAGTGTATCTAAATATTCTAGTACATCTAACATTCCCCTCCCCCTAAACAGAAAATTCTGCAGTGCAAAGGTGCCCCCTGTGCCCCTTCATCCAGAGTGGGTGCACTCAAAGGAGGTATGTTACTGGCCAGTTCATCCAGTGATAACAGAAGGGAAAAATCCTGATCCTGACAGTTTCTCTTACATCTGATAGAGAAATAAGCACAGGCTTCCTTTGCAACATTAGCTGTCACTTTTGCATGTGCTCCCCTGAGGAACTACAGGCAATCGTGTCAACATTCAGCATTCCTAATGTTAGCCCATGGCTGAACCCACCAGAATTTGATTGACAGCTGTGATGCAGAGCTAAGGACTAATTCTAAGCCCAGAGGAAAAGATCAGGACAAAAGACAATGAGATTCTGGCTTCGAAACGATAACAGACCTGACCCCACAGATGCTGGAGAAAAGATAGCGTAGTCACTTGCTGCTGTAAAACCATTTTAAAAAGTATTTAAGCTGATTTCTTTTAAATCACTGCATACACAATGCTAGTAGTGTATGCCAGTACAATGCCCTGCTTTCTTTTATTGTGTACAATAATACAAGACCAAGGAATCCCAGAGCACTAGGGCTTACCTAAAAGACTATATAGTAAATGCAGCGCATATTTAGGCTGGCCCTGACTGAAACTTGACTCATTTTGGTTGTGCATTCAGACTGGCTACTGATGGCTTTTAAAAGCACAGTAAGAAGAAATTGGAAAGCATATGGAAGGGAGACAACAGCTCAGACTATTTGCTGGTTTATACTCAAACGCATCAATATATCCTATTAACCTTACAGAGGAGCTCCAGTTAAATTTATGAAAAGGAAAAGTCAGCAGCTACAAAAATAACAGACACTCACCTGTCTAATGATCCAGAGTTATGTTCACCCAGGTTGTTTTCTGCACAGGTCTTCAGTCCCCAGCGCCAGCATCTTAACTGTGGGCACCCAGATGTGACAGAGAGCTACACTGCAGGGTGAACGGTCCCGTAGTCTTCTGCTACCTATGATGTGTCAGAAAACTGCGAGGAGGGGGGATGAGAGCTTCAGCACAGATCGCCCTAGGCGATCCGATTCAAAGTTGGAGCAGGTACCTGTCAAGTACCCGTTTCCCCCCTCCAAACACACACACACACACACACAGCTCAGCATAAATGAGTACACCCCAACACATCTGTTGGGAAACCTTTACTTGCCTTTCAAAATTAACATTTTCTATGGGACACTATACTACAAAATACTCCCACACGAAAAAGTATTTTTCCTAATAAATTCATTCAAGGCCATGTTACAAAAATGAATACACCCCAATGAAAGTCTTAGGCTGGCCATACATTAAACAATTTTCTTGAGATTTTTGCTTTAGATTTACCAAAACCCATATAATAGGAGTTCAAACCCAAACAACACTTTCAGTTGTATCCAATTAGGCAGGCCCTTGCACTACACAGTTGAAGGTAAAGCTAAAGGAAATTGGGCAGAAAATTGTAAGAAAATTGTATAGTGTATGGCCAGCCTTTGGAGCAAAGCCAAATTTTAGACAAAACCCTAATTACAAGAATTCAACTACAGGTGAGTGTAATTATTCATTAAACAGGTGTCCAGCAAACAGCAGATTATAAAAAGGGTGTTACTTAAAGAAAACCCTTTCCTATGTCATGCTGTCAGCAATGGTACCACATGGAAGAGAAATGTCGCAAGGCCTGAGAAAGGTGAAGGCTACAAGAAGATCAGCAAAACTTTACTTATCAGTCAGAATATTGAAGCCAAAGTGAAACAAAAATGGAACTACAACCATATCACAGAGACGTCCAGGCCGTCCACAGGAATTATCGCCTCAACAAGAGTCTTCTGATAAGGGTTGAAGAAATTCGCCATGCAAGTTGACCGCAGTTAGCTTAACATTTGCCTATCGGGCACTTTCACCCCCTCCCTGCCCAGGCCAATTTTCAGCTTACAGCGCTGTCACACTTTGAATGACAATTGCACAGTCATGCAACACTGTACCCATATGAAATGTTTACCTTTTTTTCCACACAACTAGAGCTTTCTTTTGGTGGTATTTAATCGCCACTGGGTGTTTTATTTTTTGTTCACGCCAAACAAAAGTGCAATTAAAAAAAAAATTTCCCTTTGTTTCTGTTATAAAATTTTGCAAACAGGTAATTTTTCTCCTTCACTGATGTGCGTTGATGAGGCTGCACTGATAAGCAACACTGATGAGGAGGCACTGATGATTCTACACTGACTGGCAGCACTGATGGGTGCAACGGCTGGGTGGCACTGGTGGGCATGGATCCTCAGGGCAGATCTCCTCTGACATTGGCCAGTTATCGGCAGTACTTTCCTCACACTGTGAAAGCGTGAGGAAAATGCTGCCATTAACCGGCAACTGTATTTACTCTGATCTGCTGTGTCATTGGACACAGCTGATCACCTGATAAAAGGCCGCTATGATTGACCTTTTACTTCATCATTTGATCAGCTGTGTCCGTAAGACACCAATCAGACAGCGCTGGGTGCTGGGGGAGCGCTGGAAGGCGTGTTCTGGGAGGACATCATATGACGGCCTCCCAAAAGTGGACAACCACTCAGTAGCCATCTTTCGGCTACAGCGCAGTTGTGAAGTGGTTAAATAGAAAACCAAACCGGGGTGATTGCTTCCCATGACACAATAAGGCGTACACTGCAGAGTATGGCATTCATGAGTCATCCACGAAGGAAGTTTCTCCTAAAGTCCATGCACAAATATGCTTGCCAAGAATTTGCCAGGGCCCATGCTGAAAAAGAAGAAGACTACTGGGACTATGCACTCTGAAACCAAGATAAAAGTTTTTATGATGGCTTCAAAACTGTATGGCATTGCAAAGGTGAGGAGTATAAAGAAAAATGCATGGTGCCTACAGTGCAACATGGTGGTGGCAGTGTCCTTCTGTGGGGCTGTATGAGTGCTGCTGGTGTCAGGGAGCTGCATTTCATTGATGGCATCATGAATTCACAGATGTAATGCTCTATATTGAAAGAGAAGATGCTACCATCACTCCGTGCCCTTGGTGGTTGTGCACTTTTCCCAACATGACAATGATCCAAAACACACTTAGTGCATTTCTGAAGATGAACAGGGTGAAAGTGATTCAAGTACTGTATGTCTCCTGATCTGAACCCAATCAAACACCTATAGGGAATTCTGCAGAGACAAGCTGAGCATCACTCTCCCTTCCAGCATCCAGGCTCTATAAGAGGTCGTTCTTGAAGAAAAGATAAATGTTGCAATATGTCGTAAAACTAGTTCGATCCATGCCTAGAAGACTACGTGCTGTCCTTACAAATCATGGAGGTCATGAAAAATACTAGATGGAGTAGTTTTTTTTGTGGGATGTATTCATTTTGCATTATTTAATTTGAGTAAAACTGAATATTTTGTAATCCAAGGCATATTATTTGATGAAAAGGATATGGAGTAACCCTGGCTGATATAGGTCACACCCAATAGATACAACAGTACCACGTCCTGGTATATACTATTTGTAAAAGAGGAGATTGTATAAATGGACTTTATAGGCACAGAGACTACATACGCGGAAAAGTAAGATCAAAGTTCCTTTATTTAACATCACATATAGACAATTTTGGATAAATTAATGTACAGTTTACCCGCAATGAATGTTCCAAAGCCCACCATATATTCAAAAGGATGACAACCAGTGATATAGAGTAGAAGTTACCACCAAAGCAATCCTGCGGGGGGGGGGGTGCAAGGCACATTCAAAGACTGAAGAGAATGCCCGACACGTTTCACGACAACAGTCGCTTCCTCAGGGGATAATTGTCTAAGTATATCTCTTTTAGATATAGGTTCAGCCCCTGAGGAAGCAACTGTCGTTGCAAAACATGTCGGGCATTCTCTTCAGTCTTTGAATGTTCCTTACACCCCCCCCACAGGATTACTTTGGTGGTAACTTCTATGCTGTATCACTGGTGGTCACCCATTTGAATATATGGTAGGCTTTGGGACATTCATTGTGGGTACACTGTACAATAATATTTTATCCAAAATAGTCTATATGTGATGTTAAATAAAGGAACATTGATCTTACTTTTCTGCGTATGTAATCTCTGTGCCTATAAAGTCCATTTATACAATCTCCTCTTTTATACAAGTCATATTATTAACCTTATAAATAAACGTGAATTGGTGTTGCGCTACTCAATACATAAATGTGAAAACAACGATGAGTGTGAAACAGCAGGGGTAAAAAACATGTAAAATAGTAAATGCACACAACAATACAGTGTGAATGAGTGGTCAACAGATAAATAAAAATGTATAAATATATAATAAATATAGCGTGACACAGTAAATGAATAAATGGTCCCAAAAAGCATCAAAACCGTGATTCTTCAGCACAAGCCATGAAACATCAGTGGTCACTGCAAATGGGCAATCCTTCATCAACTAGCATGTGTGCTCACCTTCTGTGACCCGCCAGGGGTCAGAAAGCATATACACAGACTGATGATCTCGATCAAGATGAATCTCAATAGTAGATAAAACAAGGACTCCTCTCCATGGCAAGAACACCCAGGAGTAACTCAGATGTCTTTAATAAGGGTATGACCATAGATCTTTCTCCTCCAATAACCTCACGTGAAAGATCAAGCAAGAAAACTTCCCATAGTGTAGCAAGTTAAAACATTTATTGTAAAAAATGCACAGGGAACCTACTCACATGTAAAAATGGGGTCTGCAAAGCCATACAGGCAATCACTGCAACAAACTGCAAAGATCTATGTGGTTGGGAGTACCAAGATGGCGGCTGCCGTCCATACCGGAAATGACGTCACCACGCTTCCGTCCTACGCGTTACGTGTCACGTGACTTCATCAGGACTCGGAAGGTGGTGAAAAAGGACTCCAGATATAGGGAGCCCACAGCTGCAAAACATCAAGGGGGCGGAATGTAGCGTCCGTCCTCTTGGAGCACAAGTAGAGAGACTGAGACAAGCAGAATGATCGCTAATAAGGGAAAACAACACAAAAGACAAGTGCTGGGACAGATACGACCGTGACCTGCCGCGATACAGAAAACTAACCAAAAGGAGGGACATACTAAGACCCAAAAAGACATCTGGACATAAATATCAGCATCCTTATAATGAAACAAAGAACAAGAATGCAGATTAGAATAAAAACAAAGTGAACCCAACATAAGAGCAATATATAAATATGTAGGAATAATTAGATAAATGGGAGTATTTGAGTCAATAAAACCCACTCAAAGGGATAGCTGCATAAATAGAAATATAAAACCATAAACAAGGGACAGCAATCACATACAAGAGATAAATAAAAAATTAAAAAAAAAAAAAACATAAAGTTAACGACCATAAGAGATTTTATACAATAGAAACTCTGGCCCCCTTAGGACTCAATATTGAGTTTGAGAAGAACTGCTTTATTAGTGATTTTTAGTTTATATATTTGTTTGGTCCACACATCCATCCATCCATTAGCTTCTCTATTTTTTACTTTAACTTTCATTTTATAATCTCTCTTTTGGTCAGACTACAACACAGGTCAGCTTTTGCTCCCCACATGCATCAATGAGCCTTGGCCATCCATGACCCTGTCACGGTTTTTCTTTCTTTGCACCACTTTTGGTAGGTCCTGACCACTGCAGACCAGGAACATCCCACAGGAGCTCCAGTTTTTAAGATGCTCGAATCCAGTCATGTAGCTAATCTAATTTGACTCTCGTCAAAGTCGCTCAAATTCTTACACATGCCCATTTTTTCTGCATTTATCACATTGACTTCTGAGACAACATGCTCACTTGCTGCCTAATAGATCGGACCCACTTTCAGATGCCACTGAAATGAGAATGTTATTCACGTTACCCACCATAATCTTATAATGGCTGAAAATATATATCTACAGTGAGGGAAATAAGTATTTGATCCCCTGCAGATTTTGAATGTTTGCCCATTCACAAAGAAATGATCAGTCTAAAAATTGAATGGTAGGTGTATTGTAACACAGACAGAATAGCAACACAAAATTCAAAAGAAATGCAAGTCTAACAAATTATACACTGATTTGCATGTTCAAGAGGGAAATAAGTATTTGATCCCCTTCACAAAACATGACTTGGTACTTGGTGGCAAATCCCTTGTTGGCAATCACAGAGGTCAGACATTTCCTGTAGTTGGCCACCAGGTTTGCACACATCTCAGGAGGGATTTTGGCCCACTCCTCTTGGCAGTCATCCTCTGCAAGTCATTAAGGTTTGGTGGCTGACATTTGGCAACTCAAACTTTCAGCTCCCTCCACAGATTTTCAATCGAATTAAGGTCTGGAGACTGGCTAGGCCACTCCAGGACCTTAATGTGCTTCTTCTTGAGCCACTCCTTTGTTGCCTTGGCCGTGTATTTTGGGTCATTGTCATGCTGGAACACCCATCCACAACACAGTTTCTATGCCCTGGCTGAGGGAAGAAGGTTCTCACTCAAGATTTGACGGTACATTTCCCCATCCATCGCCCCTTTGATGTGGTGCAGTTGTTCTGTCCCCTTAGCAGAAAAATACCCCCAAAGGAGAATGTTTCCACCACCATGTTTGACAGTTGGGGTGGTGTTCTTGGGGTCAAAGGCAGCATTCCACCTCCTCCAAAACACTTTCAACAAAGTCCTCCTCTACATCATTCAGATGTTCAGTGGCAAATTTCAGATGGGCCTGGACATGTGCTTTCTTCAGCAGAGGGACCTTGTGGGCATTGCAGGATTTCAATCCTTGTAGGCGTAGTGTTATCAAATGTTTTCGTGGTGCCTGTGGTCCCAGCTGCCTGGAGATCATTGACAAGATCCTCACGTGTAGTTCTGGGATGATTCCTCACTGTTCTCATGATCATTGACACTCCACGAGTTGAGATCTTGCATGGTGCACCAGACCTAGGGAGACTGACCATTGTTTTGTGTTTCTTCCATTTGCGAATGACTGCACCAACTGTTGTCACCTTCTCACCAAGCTGCTTGGCGATAGTTTGATAGCCCAGTCCAGCCTTGTGTAGTTCTACAATCTTGTTGCTTACATCCTTGGACAGCTCTTTGGTCTTTGTAATTGTGGAGAGTTTGGAATCTGATTGATTGCTCCTGTGGACAGGTGTCTTTTATACAGGTAACAAAATGAGATTAGCAGCACTCCCTTTAAGAGACTGCTTCTAATCTCAGCTTGTTACCTGTATGAAAGACACCTGGTAGCCAGAAATCCTGCTGAATGATAGGGGATCAAATACTTATTTCCCTCATAAACATGCAAATCAGTTCATAATTTGTTAGATGTGCATCTTTGGCATTTTTTGTTGCTATTCTGTCTCAGTGTTACAATACACCTACCATTCGATTTTTAGACTGATCATTTCTTTGTGAGTGGGCAAACATTCAAAATCAGCAGGGAATGAAATACTTCTTTCCTTCACTGTATGTATATACACACAAACACATATGAAGTAGGACTGCTACAAAATGAACAAAGCATACCTCAAAAAGCACGACAAAGACTAAATTGCATAGTTCAAAAGGCATAGATCCCCAGAAACAATATAGATGCATTAGAGACACGTGGTGAAAAAGCATATGTGCTAGCCCATACACCTAGTTTCGCCAGATTAACAGAAATTGATTGGTCACTAAGGCTAATGCCACCTTTCCTTCTGCCCTAGTTTTTACAAGCAAGCCTCAGAAATAGATGCACCCAGGCCCATGTGATACTGGCCTAGGGCTGCACAGGACAACTGATCAATAGGGGACAGCTGTTAAAGCACGTCCAACAAGACAGCATGTAAACAATATCTATTACTGAAGTCCTGGAATCAGCAGCATGTGTGCCCCCCGCTATATGTGGCAGCTCCAGAGCCAGGGGGTTAATTGGGGCTATTAAAATATGAGCCAGAGTAATATTAACAAGGTTTTGAACAGCCATGGAAAAATGTGCATGCATATTTCACTAGGAAGTGTAAACTGTAGCACAGAACAACCTGGTTCCAGGTCAAGTTCTCATTGGATGCCAGAAGATTTGCTGTGTACTTCGCACACTGCTATTTGCTTGACCGAATTAATTCATTATCTAACTAATCCTATAAATTAGTCTTCATTAAAAGCAATCAGCAACGTCCAATTTGAATGGAAAGTACCTCGAGAGACAAACCTGAACAAATATTATTTCAACATCTAGTCAGACATAAAGGCCATTGAAAATGCACATACATTATAACCACCCCAGAGAAAGGTCTGTTGGTTGGCTGTAACAAACGTGTACGCTCAGTTCTCCTGAGTATATCTTTATATGACTGGAATGAGGATGTGGGAAAGCAGACCGACTCCTCCCGATGACGGCTTTTCTAATGAAAAAATGTGCTTGGCTTATCAGCTTAGAACCTATCCAATCAATCTAAACCCTTCCTATATGACTGACCAGGGGAAATTTGCTTCTTGCTACTGCCATGACAAGGCTGCCGCCGCTCAGCTTAACAACATGTCTGGATGGGAGGGCAGCCAATATATGTATGGCCAACTTTAGGATGGCCATACACAACAGATTTCTTTATCCACATTATACAGTGAGGAATGAATCTCCCCTGGTGGGGATTGTATTTTGACAGCCAGTTCAGGAGGCTGTCAGAATACCTGAACAGCAGCTGCATCTGATTGGATGAAACTGCTGTTCAGCCAAACATTTTTCACCCAGCTGCCTTTTTCAATGAAGAATATTGAAAAGGAGGCCAGTATTGATAAGAATCGGCTGAGATTCACTCAGTGTATGGTTAGTTTTAGAATAGTGCTGGTGCAGCATGTTCATTTGTAGAAATGCTTCACAGAGCTTATGTACCATCACAGATCAGAGCTCACAACATGTACTTTTATTACACAGTAAGCCAGAATCAGGATGACCAGAGCCTGTACCTTTAAAAACTAGTCAGTAATACCAGCTCCCATATCTCCAAATTAGAAAGTTCACTTTAAAAAGTGATCCTAAAGCCTAATCATTGTTTATCTTCATGTATTCTCTGCATTAAAAGTAAAAGAATGTTCAGATAGTATCACCCCCCCCCCCTTACTCCCTCCTATACTTACCTGAGTCCTCACTCAGTCCAGCACTGTGTCCATCTATAGTTGCTCTCTCCTCTCATTTCCTGGTCTCAAAGGCATTGCCGAGGCAGAGGGAACCATTGGCTCAAACCCTATGATGAGGGAGTGGGGCGGGGTAGAGTCGTGCTGTCTGTCTATGGATGCAGGCATTGCAGCTTGGGATTGTGCTCACAGGTGTGCACCCATTGCAATCGGAGGAGCTGACAGCGTCGGCAGTGAACCAAAAAGGAGGAGGCTCAGGGATGTGACAACACAAAAACCTTAATATCTCCTAAACGGTGCACGTTTAGGAGATATTCATTTTACTTACAGGTAAGCTTTATTATAAGCCGAATAATACCGAACGTAGATAATGCTACAACAGTGTGATACAACAGAGAACAGAGCCTCCAGCCGATCTTGAACATATTCAGGGTTGGCTTTCCTGCATCGTTTTGGCCACACACAAACTGGCTGCAGGTCATTAGCCACTTTGTATATAGTCATAGCACAAGAATGTCGCTGTATCCAGAGACAGCATTTAGCCAGGAATATTTGGCTATTTGCATATAGCCTCAGAACTTCTAAAGCCTTTTCTTTTCAGTTTTTGATACAGTGTGGACAAATTAGAACAGATTTATTGCTTTGCCACCGACTGGCAAAGTTAGGTCTTGCTTTTAGGTTCTGTGACATCAGCACGAAAGAAAAAAAAAAAAAAAAAATTAGGGGGAAAAAAAAAAAAAAAAAGTGTCATCAGGACAGAAAGACCAGACAGCAAATTGTTGCTTTAAGTATCACCATTGAAGAGCATTCCAATAAATTTCAGTACTTGTGACTTCTCTTCAAGCAATTGTAACCTGTTCTATGCAAAACAAGGGAAAAAAAAAAAGCTGGAGTTGGGCTTTAATCATTTCAAATAAATGTACATATTCTTCTCTAAGTCTGGCAAATGATTAGCTGTCCTCACTTCAGTGAAAGGCTTTAGTGCAGGAATTCCATGCATACATACATACACCTTCTTCCATACACACCTGTCACAGATTAGCTATGAACTGAATAAGCAGGATTGGCCTGCACTCACATATCATCCCTGACACTATGTTCGTTATAGTCGCACTGTGAATCCGACACACAGCTCAGTACACAAATCACACACCCAAGTCTACAGATAAAATAACTGGGCCACGCCAAAGTCATTCATGTCAGTTTCAATGAAGCAATAGAAATGCTAAATTTGCAGGCCTGGCACAGAAAAAAAAAAAAAAAAAAAAGGCAAGCCCTTGGGGTTTTTATGTATGTCAATCTAATTAAATAGGACTGAAGTTTCAGGTTTTAAACCCTGTAGATTATCTAATCAGAAAACCGGTCACAAACCCAAGCAATTAAAACTGAAACAGAAGTGATCTTCAGTGTAAACTGCACGTTTAAGTGGACAGAAGGATCCAGGAATATTAGCAGCTGAAATCATATACATATCCAAAATCATGTAAGAGAAGCCCAAGTCCTTCCCAAACCTCTCTATTGGTCAACGAGGCTGCTTATAACATTGAAGGACCATAATGAAAGTCTAGGCAGCCAACTCATACAAATCTTCCATTTTTCTGTGGAAATCTAGCTTGTTCGTTCTCACTCTCAAACGCAAAATTTGAATATAACTTCAGCTGCTGGATCTACTCTTTTTGATACAAAGATTTAATTGCAACGTTTATTTTAAATAAATACCGACTGCACCATTATGAATGTCCAAGCAATAAAAGTGAGCTCACCTCATAACCAGAGTTTACAAATGCTCAAACAAGAAATTAACTTGGCTTTGGTATTCCTTGCAGGAGAGAGAATCCATTTTGATGGATCGCTGAACATGTTGTCCAATAATCCATGTTATTTGAGCTGGGGCTGTACTGCCATGGGCTACTAAGCCATGTCTAAGCCCAACCTTCCATTGAGGGTACACTGCCGGAACCCAGAAATGAGTGGGTAGCAGGTCATATGGGAAGGGCAATCTAACTGGAGATGCTACGTATTGTATCTCGAAGCATTTCTGGAACTCTGCTTCTTCAGGAGAGGAATTAAGGGGATTTTTCAATGATTGCAAGCTCCAGGAAGTATAAACACTGAAAACATATAACGGGGCGAGTGCAGGGGCACAGAGAAAAGGACCCCCAGGACATACATCTTGTGTTGTCTCAGTAGAATGGTCAATCATCTGCTCACCTCTCTCCATATCCATTAAGACATGATTTACGTCAATCTAACAGTACTGTAGTATTGGGGTAGTATATTCTAGGGGTGTCAGTGATGATGGGCCAAGTCACTAAGCACCGGTATTTGCTCCTCCTAACTTTATTCCAATTAGCAACACTATCCCAACACCCCAGAGCAAGATATGGAAGGAGGGAGAGTCAGATGCCTCTCCATCCATAGTGTCCATCCATGACCATGCGCGTGTGCGTGTACAGTCAGGTCCATAAATATTGGGACATCGACACAATTCTAACATTTTTGGCTCTATACACCACCACAATAGATTTGAAATGAATCGAACAAGATGTGCTTTAACTGCAGACTGTCAGCTTTAATTTGAGGGTATTTACATCCAAATCAGGTGAACGGTGTAGGAATTACAACAGTTTGCATATGTGCCTCCCACTTGTTAAGGGACCAAAAGTAATGGGACAATTGGCTTCTCAGCTGTTCCATGGCCAGGTGTGTGTTATTCCATCATTATCCCAATTACAATGAGCAGATAAAAGGTCCACAGTTAGTTTCAAGTGTGCTATTTGCATTTGGAATCTGTTGCTGTCAACTCTCAAGATGAGATCCAAAGAGCTGTCACTATCAGTGAAGCAAGCCATCATTAGGCTGAAAAAAACAAAACAAACCCATCAGAGAGATAGCAAAAGCATTAGGCGTGGCCAAACAACTGTTTGGAACATTCTTAAAAAGAAGGAACGCACCGGTGAGCTAAGCAACACCAAAAGACCCGGAAGACCACGGAAAACAACTGTGGTGGATGAACAAAGAATTCTTTCCCTGGTGAAGAAAACACCCTTCACAACAGTTGGCCAGATCAAGAACACTCTCCAGGAGGTAGGTGTATGTGCGTCAAAGTCAACAATCAAGAGAAGACTTCACCAGAGTGAATACAGAGGGTTCAACACAAGATGTAAACCATTGGTGAGCCTCAAAAACAGGAAGGCCAGATTAGAGTTTGCCAAACGACATCTAAAAAAGCCTTCACAGTTCTGGAACAACATCCTATGGACAGATGAGACCAAGATCAACTTGTACCAGAGTGATGGGAAGAGAAGAGTATGGAGAAGGAAAGGAACTGCTCATGAGCCTAAGCATACCACCTCATCAGTGAAGCATGGTGGTGGTAGTGTCATGGCGTGAGCATGTATGGCTGCCAATGGAACTGGTTCTCTTGTATTTATTGATGATGTGACTGCTGACAAAAGCAGCAGGATGAATTCTGAAGTGTTTCGGGCAATATCTGCTCATATTCAGCCAAATGCTTCAGAACTCATTGGACGCCGCTTCACAGTGCAGATGGACAATGACCCAAAGCATACTGCAAAAGCAACCAAAGAGTTTAAGGGAAAGAAGTGGAATGTTATGCAATGGCCAAGTCAATCACCTGACCTGAATCCGATTGAGCATGCATTTCACTTGCTGAAGACAAAACTGAAGGGAAAATGCCCCAAGAACAAGCAGGAACTGAAGACAGTTGCAGTAGAGGCCTGGCAGAGCATCACCAGGGATGAAACCCAGCGTCTGGTGATGTCTATGCGTTCCACACTTCAGGCTGTAATTGACTGCAAAGGATTTGCAACCAAGTATTAAAAAGTGAAAGTTTGATTTATGGTTAATATTCTGTCCCATTACTTTTGGTCCCTTAATAAGTGGGAGGCACATATGCAAACTGTTGTAATTCCTACACCGTTCACCTGGTTTGGATGTAAATACCCTCAAATTAAAGCCGACAGTCTGCAGTTAAAGCACATCTTGTTTGTTTCATTTCAAATCCATTGTGGTGGTGTACAGAGCCAAAAATGTTAGAATTGTGTCGATGTCCCAATATTTATGGACCTGACTGTGTGTGTGTATATATATATATATATATATATATATATATATATATATATATTAATTATATATATATATATATTAATTATATATATATATTAATTATATATGCACACACAAAAAAACAGGGGCAACCATATTTTTGTATTCCATATACAAGGTCTACTTCCCACTTAGTAGTGCTGCACAGTGCTGTAACTTGTTCCTCCTTGCAATTCCGCTAGACTAGCTCCAAGAAGTATAAACACTGAAAACATATCATGGGGCGAGTGCAGGGGCATAGAGAAAAAGACCCCCAGGACATACAGCATCTTGTTTTGTCTCAGTAGAATGGTCAATCATTCCGCTAGACTAGACTGGCTCTGTCCAATTGAAAGCAAAGTCTCCATATACTTTAATAACATAAAAGACTCAAAGCACTCTAGGCAGCCACTGGCCATGATATCTTTGCCTAGGCTTTAGGTCACATGAAGAAGCTCATATGAAGCCGTTTTCTTTTCTAAGTGAATATGACTTTTTTGGCACTTTATTCCATACAAAAATATGATTTGGTAATGGCTAACATTACCAGATCACGTTTGTTTGGAGTAAATAGAGAACCAAAATTAAATAATAGTTTTAATGCCATGTTAATTTGAACCGATAATTTTCTAAACAAGCATTATTTTATTGGTGCATTCAGCCTTAATTTATCCACGTAGAAAAACAAAAATTTCCTCCATCCTTCGACCCAAAAAAGGTTCTGCCATTCTATAGTCTGTTATCACATGGAGCAGGGAGAACTGGAGCACTATGCACAGCATCTGCAGGGTGCACAGAGCAATTAGCACACATCTCCCTTGTGATTTGGCTTCTCTCTCGCTCTCCTAGAATCTGTGAACACTTGCTGTGTACTGAATGGGTGGCACCTGGAAGCATAGTCCAGATAAACTGATAAACTAGTCTAGAGCTTGAACAAATTAATCAAAGCTAGCAAGAAGTGCAAAAGTGCTCCAGAAAAGCACAAAATACAACTAAATCTGGATTAAGCATTCTGACATATTTAACCCTAATGAGGCAAAGTCCCCTTAAGCTCATTAACAGATCTATCTAATCTACTGTCTGTGGTATATGGAGAAAGGCAGGAAAACTGTTAAAAAAAAAAAAAAAAAAAAAAAAGAAAATACAAACCTTGTTTTATAAAGGCTTCAATATATAGGCAGTTCAGAAAGTGATGATGATGTGCAAATCACAGTGACCTACAGCAACCAGCTTCCAGGTTAAGGCTATGGGATCAGTGAGACTAATCCTGACAGGTTGCTACAGGTTTCTGCACTTTGCACATTGCCCTTCATCATAGTAAACGAGCCTTTGAGTGTGCTACATGTATTAGGCCAATAAAGCAATGCATATTCATTTTTCTCATGACATTAGAAGGCACTAACCTGGGTCCTCAGGACAGAGGACACTCCCCATATAACTGGAAATCCATCGGTTCCTAAACATTGTTCCTCTGCCAGTACCACAATGTCCTTATGTCAGACAGAACCAAAGCCTCAGGCCGCTTCCAGAGAGCTTCAGAGACAGCAATTTCCCAGCACCACACTGAGCCTGTCAGGCTGGAGAGGCTGAGCACAGCGAGTGCATAGCAATGGGCTGGAAAGCTGGAGGAACCCAAGCCAGTAATCAGATTACAAACAGAAATTAGGCACTCAAATGCGGATTGGGTCATAGGGACAGAGAGATGCTGAAACCTCAAGCTCCAGCCAAATTAAAACACATGCTTCAGAAATGACACAGATAAAAAAAATGAGAGAAAAAAAAAAACAGCAGGAAGTACAGGAGACTTGAAAATAAAAAAAAGGAGTGTACTGGGCTCCTCCTAGCTATCAGATTATCACACTAGTGCTAAAGCCAGACACAGACATTAAAGTCCAGGTCAACTTTCAGTTTAAATCAGTTAAATGCATTCTACGTGTATCAAAAACAAAACAAAAAAAAAAAAAAAAGTGTGCAAAGTTTCACAGATTTTTTTTTTTTTTTTTTTAAATAAGGAGCCATAGTAAGTTGTATAGTCTATACCAGGGGTGGGCAAACTTTTTGACTTGAGGGCCGCAATGGGTTCATATATTGGACCCGGGGGCCGGACCAAGAGTAGATGAATGATGTGTATGTGTCATCCATAGTAAGTATAGTAATATTCCCCCATAGTAAGCATAGTAATTCATCCCCCCTATAGTAATTCATCCCCCATATAGTATTTCATCCCCCATATAGTAATTCACCCCCCATATAGTAATTCACCCCCCATATAGTAATTCACCCCCCATAGTAATTCACCCCCCATAGTAATTCACCCCCCATAGTAATTCACCCCCCATAGTAATTCACCCCCCATATAGTAATTCATCCCCCCTATAGTAATTCATCCCCCCTATAGTAATTCATCCCCCATACAGTAATTCATCCCCCATACAGTAATTCATCCCCCATAGAGTAATTCATCCCCCATAGAGTAATTCATCCCCCATAGAGTAATTCATTCCCCCTATAGTAATTCATTCCCCATATTGTGTCAATTCACTTACCTTTGCTCCACGCGTTCCTCTCGCCGTGTTCCCGCGCCGTTCCGGTGTAGCATGAAATCTGTCTCCTATGAGGATCTGTCCCCCTCGACGTATCTGCGCATGTGCCAGTTTCAGGCATTAGCAGCCAATCGGCGATCTCCGGCACATGCGCAGATACGTCGAGGGGGGCAGATCCTCATAGGAGACAGATTTTCATGCTACACCGGTCTTTAGGGCGGACTGTGAGAGGAGCCTAGCTCCCCTCACGTTCGTCACGCTGCCCCGCCTACACACATCCTGACAGCCATCCTGACAGTATCACGCTCCGCGGGCCGGATTAAAAGGTCCGCCGGGCCGTATACGGCCCGCGGGCCGTAGTTTGCCCATTGCTGGTCTATACCCTACCAGCATGCTGAAAAGAAGGACCTTGCTCTCTTTGTGGAAGCAGTGGTCTCTCTGCACAGGTCCAACACCCCCCCCCCCCCTGTTGAGTCAGACCTATAACTCTGCAATAAGCAAAGTTTAGGATTCCTGCTGACCACAGAGACAGATCCCTGCTGAGCAGGAGGAGTTTTGGAATGCTGCGGAGTCCTCCTCTACAGCATGCTGGTAGAGGGCAATCTTCTACTCAGGCCATGGCTGCTGTCTAAAGAAAACACTAAGACTTTGCTAGCGTTTTTTTCTCTTGCACCTGGAATGTACTGAGCAGATCTAAAAGGTTCAGTTGTACTTTAAAGGGTTAGTTCACTTTTACCAAAAACTACCTATGCAGATGAGGGACATCTGCAGATAAAAAACTTTGCAACTTAGACTAAAGCTAAATAACACCCTTGGGTGAGGCCATTTACTCACCTCATGAAGCCCGACCTGAAAATTCCTAGGACCTTGTTAAGCGAGGCCTAGCTATTACTGCTCACCTTCATCACAGGAGTGAGCTTTCAGACTCTGAGCTACTGCATCAGGGGAGAGAAAATGCATGTGAAGGGGTTTGAATCTGAGAACGAGCTCACTCCTGTGATGGTGAAGGTGAGCAGTAATAACTGGTCCTCACTTAGCAACATCATAGCAATGTCCTGGGAGTGATCAGGTCAGGCTTCATGAGGTATGCAAATAGCCTATTTCTATAGCAAGGGCATTCAATTTTGGTCAGAGCTGCACAGCTTGTTTTCATCTACAGGCATCCCTCATCTGCATAGGCAGCTTTTTGGTAAAGGTGAACTAACCCTTTTAAAGCCCAACTCCAGAGAAAAAAAAAAAAAAGCCTCCCTTGCTGTGGGGCTGCCCCTGCACTGCAAGGGTTAAAAGCCCATTTTGGCCTAGGGGAAAAGAAAAGCAGTTTACTTACCTGAGCCTCCGCTCCCACAGCAACTGGTGCTCCCCTACAGTCCAGCCATGGATTGTTCCTTGGCGTCCACATGTCCAATGTCAGGCTATGGACTCTGGAACTGGTCTTGATGTCAAAGGACCAGCAACTGTCAGAATACAGGGAAGAGGAGGTTGCAGGGATCAGTCTTGCAGAACGGAGGAGCCTGTGGAAGCGGAGAGTAAAACTGCTTTTCTTGTTCCTGTAGAACTAAACAAGCATTTAACCCTTGCAATACAGGGAAAGCCCACGTGAAAGGGAGCAAATTAACAAGTGAGCACACCTGTCTACACGCACCCTCCGCAATGACCAGTTCAGATACATTTGCGCCTCATCTTTTCTGATTAAGCTCGCATAACATCTAAACTAACAAGCACACACAGGACTGACTAAGAACTGCCTTTGAAAATGCACTGCAAATGGACCAAAATGGTACTTTTGTACCATGCGATCAGGTATGTGGACAAACACACTGCATTTGTGACCTGTGTTTGGGGTGTTAACTTTGCACTGACACACACTGCAGATAGCAAGATCAGTGCGATTTGAATGTGGTGGGGGAAACTGGCGCGGAACGTCTGTTTCCCGCAACGTGTTCCAGTTTAACAGGCCCCGAAGAAGCACACAGTAATTTTTTAGCTGCTCAATTTCCCACTAAAATAGTAATTGCTACACAGATGGAACAAATGATTTACTATAGCCAGAGATACATGGGTGATTTCTATGAACTTTCTTAAAGCAGTAACTGTCACGATCGCGGCGTCAGACCCCAGACCTTCTCACCAAACTCGTGACCGAAGGACCAGCCGATCTAGAACTGCTATGTGACGTGCGTAAAAATGCCACACCCAGCTGCCCCCTGCACAACGATTTTCCAGCTAATGGAGCACGATCATGTACCGGCAGCCTGGGCGATTGTTACTGGGTCAGGTTAATTACGCAATTAACGCTTCACACTGCCACCACCTCCTTTTTGTACAGAGAAAGAGGAAACTCGGCGTTATCAGCTATAACACTATAATGATTGAGATAATCGTCTGTATAAAACGGTCCGCAGGCCGGTTATACAGAGGTTTAAACAAACAGTAACGTTCTCTTTAGAGGCAGGAATTCGTAAATTGCAATAAAGCGCTATAGAAACCGTTCAACACTTTCAGAAGGAAAGATTTATTACTAAAAGGTCAAAACGGGTGCAATAAAAATATTTACAGAAAAAGATGTACCTAAGAGATATATATATATATATATATATATATATATATATATATATATATATATATATATATATATATACATATATATACACACACACACACACACACACATACATACATATACACATACATACATACACACACACATACATACATATACACATACATATACAAAGAACCACAGCACAGCAAAGAGATATCAGAGAGAGGTTAAAGGGTTAAAGTACTTGCCAAAGTCCTGGGTTAACAGATCCAAGTATCAGAGCAGAAGGGTGCTTTGATCTCCCTACGTTACCATGGTCAATGGGAGAATTCTTCAACTCACTACTCTTAGGCCTGACAGCCTGTTTTGTAGTCCCCAACAGGGGGTGGCTCTGACGCCACGGACCAATACCCCGTGTAGGCGTGGAGGTCTGGGTGTCGACCTGAACTAGAGCCAAAATCTAGTGTAGTTCATATTTGGGCTCATAACATTTCCTATGCACAACTGACATTCCACCCGTGGGTAGAATATTATGCAGACAAGTCTGAGGATTGATTAGATATGAATTATGCAAGTGTACACTGAACGGTTCACGAGATCTATTTTTCGGCTTTCCTGTGTGTCCGAGACAAGGCAAGTGACCCATCAAACTGTTCTCCTGCTCATCGTCCATCTGATGAGATGTCCGGTTTTTATGTAAGTCTCATATTCCAAGATATGAGACCTAGGGGAAAAATGGATTTTAACACAAGGTTATCTAGTCGTGTTTCCTTGGAATGTTCTTTGAACTCCGGGGAAAGCTTGCCTTATCTTATACGAGGTGTGATATGGTACAGCTCGCCCAGACAGCTAGGCACCTAGCTCAGAGATGTTTTATCGCTCTGGGGTTCCCTGCTGCCTTGGCCTGCCAGTGACCCACAAACAGCACACACACACTGGCTAAATGTCTCCTCTCAGAGAGGGAGGGAGTGAGGGAAGAAAAATGGATACTCTTAAAATGGCGGACTGCGTCAATCTCTGTTGGGCACATTTGCAACAGTAACGATGAATGGTGTTGATCCCTATGGGATCAACTATACAAGCAATATGTGGTAGAGATTCATTTTGTAAAATTGCAGAGTGCCTCTTTTATGTGCGATTGAGAACTGCTGTTTACCATTCGTGCAGCTTATGCCAAAGGAAGCCATTTGTTTTTTGGGGGGTTTTTTGGGCGATCAACTGCTCTTAGCGCATAATTATAGTAACCCAAATGAACTTTAAAAAAAATTCAGTCTAGCTCTAGGCCAAGGTGTAAGCTACACATCTCAAGGGTGGCAGCAATTAATCACACAGAGAACTGTGTAAGCTTATTTGTGGAGCTTGATAGCCGGCATGTGACATTTGCTCAAACTGTGTAGCGATCAGTAACTACTGAAAGAGTAGCTGACCAGTTCTTAGCGGCT
This sequence comes from Staurois parvus, assembly GCF_062004578.1. NCBI lineage: Eukaryota > Metazoa > Chordata > Amphibia > Anura > Ranidae > Staurois > Staurois parvus. The sequence continues at coordinate 1,422,965 of NW_028317857.1, read as the reverse complement.
GCATTAGTCTTTTTTTTCCCCAGGCTGTTTTCCCTTTATTTTAACCTGGTGAACCTGGTAGTAAGTTTTCCTGTCCTAGGCTGACAGTGTACTTTATCTATGGCGGTGCAGCATTGTCACCCTAGGTCAGAAGTGCATTCGGAATATGAACACCTCCTGCTCTCCTTATCTCCATAAAGTTGGGGGTTGTATTCCAGACTAGGCAAGGTCTATAACACTCCTTGAGTAGACAAGTCTGAACCTACCTGAGCTATTCCAGCCCGGAAAACATCAAAGCATACAAACAGAGGGCAGAGGCATGCCCCACAGCTGCATGTATACCATGGGCATATGTACATGAGGCTGTGGGCAGGAGAATGCTTTGACAGCTTCCAGGCAGGATAGCTCAGCCAGGTTCAGACTCATGTTCAAAACCACCTGAGCTCATCATACTTGTCCCTCAGATTACACTGCAGAGTGAAGGGGACAGCACTGGATTTTTGTCAGGAACAGGTAGTTTTGCATCTATTGAATAGATAAGCAACTGAAAGAATTTTGTTCTAACAGACCACAGGGAAGCAAATAAGGGAAGTTCATTGTTCCAGTTTACATACACTTTAACCACTAGAAATTTTAGAGCTTGATGAAGTAATACAAACCACCCATGTGCTTCTGCATTATGCCCAGGCCAAATTCTCACGTGACATAGGAGTCAGCAGCCACCCAAAACTAAAACAGATTTAGAACAGTGGCATTTATTCAGAAATTTTGAGAGAAGTCCAGGGGAGGCGCGTTTTGTATATAGAGTGGGTCATATTCCAAGGTTAGTACATCGTCCCACTCCCAGAGGAACAATAGCGATCAGCTAAAGGTATCTAAGCGGATGATATCATCAAATGTACAAACACCTGGCCTGGAAATAACTAATTAAATAATCCTAGTCCTTATTTCATTTCAGATTTCCCATTTGAATTCATTAATACTTGCCAGGTGGATAAAGCCCTGCTGACTTAGAACACTTCCTCTTATAGCTGGCCGATTGCCTCTCTAATAATTCATAGCGTTGCCGCTAGCAGACACATGAAGCTTTGTGGCCTGGCAGCACAGCTTGTGTTTTGCTGTTTACTCCTATTTGTACCCTGTATTTAAACAATCTAGGGAACCCATACCTAATGTCTGACAACCAAGCACCATTTTATACCATGTGCACTTAGTGGTCAGAAACTAAGCGTGGCATTTGTCAATAATTGCAGTTAAGTCAAGAGTTAAAAGGTTTGTAGTAAAAGAAAGCACATAATTTGTAATAACATATGTCATCATACAGTACATTTCTTCCATTTGGGCCACCTAAAAAGTTTTGTAAAAGTGCGCAAGATTGTGTTAGGGCCCTTTCACACAGATGGACTCTGCCAATTAGATCCGCCTGCTCAGCAGGGGATCTGTCTGCTGATCCCCACTGACCAGGCAGATGACAGGTCTCTGTCTGCTCCACTTGTGCAGGGCGGACACAAAGGGTCAACCGATCTGCTAGGTGGATGGGGAACAGATCTCCCATCCATCTGTTTTTAGCAAAGCAGATGAAGGCGGCTATAAACAAGTACATGTTGGTTTGCATCCACCTCCCCATAGAGAACAATGAGTGGTCCGATCAGGTGAGCCTGAAAAGGGCAAGACAGAACCGATCGGTCCACCCGTGTGAAAGGCCCTTCGGCTGTATTAACACATGTGCATGGGTGCAGATAATTTACTGCAACTCTCTGCGCTATGGCCACATGCAAACTGCCCAATGAGCTCTGGCCAGAACTCTGCAGAAACACCGACCCTGGGAACACACTGGTTACAAGTGAACAGCACTGGATATTGAGTAGAAATCTGACAACTGCTACCGACATCTGTTGTGACACTTTTTCTGGCAGTATGGCCATTGTTAATTTATATCACCAAAATCCAAGAACCAGGTGCAGCAGTTTTCTTCCTGCCTGTGACTCATGCGCCTATTGCAGCAAATTCTTATGTGCGCTGCTTTATCATTATGGTGCAATGAATGCACCAAATTCAAAATAAAACACTGACCGTTCGAAACTTAAGAATATGGTGCTAAGATCAACTCTCAGCGTACAGAAAGACCACGGTGGTTGTCAAGCTGCCTGTACACACTCCCTGGAATTTATAAAGGCCAGCATACAGATTTTGGGAAAGTATCTTGTGTGCATTCTAAAAGTGATGCATCATGTGCCAAATCCAAGTTCTAGACAGGTACACGCTGCACAACCTTTAGAATACATAAGGCAATTTCGCAAAATCTGTTTGCACCAGTCTTTATGAATTCCAAGAAGTGTGTACAGGCAGCTTTACAACCACAAGCAAGAATCTACTGGCAGCCGCCCCTATGCACTCATGTGAATGCAGCAAAACACTGCAAAGAGATCTGAACTAGACAGACATCAACCCATTTTTGATTGGCCTTGTGTTATCTATGGTCATATAAATGCATGCCTTATAAATTCAGAGCCCCTAAAGCTTCCCACTTACATTAAATAATTGCATTTTACATTTAGATATATACTCTTGATTCGATCAGCAAAACGGGGAGGGGAACATGTAGATACTTTAAGTGCTGGCATAAAGGAGGGGAAGGGGAAGCTAGACATTTAAAGTGGTTCTAAAGGCTGAAGGTTTTTAACCTTCATACATTCTATGCATGAAGGTAAAAAACCTTCAATGTACATCTACCCCCTCAGCCACTCTAATAAACACCTGAGCCCCATATCAATCCAGCGCTGTGCATGGGAACCTCAGTTCTTCCTGGGTCTCTCAATCCCCATTGGTTGGGGCACAGGATTGGGAGCCATTGGCTCGGTCAATCACAGCCAGTGAGGAGGCAGCGGGGCTGAGCCGTGCTTTGTGTGTTTCACACACAGTGGTGACTCAGGAGCGAGCACCCATGAGTGCATGGGAGGAGGGGCCAGGAGTGCTGGCAGGGGACCAGAGAAGAGGAGGATTGGGGCTGCTTTGTGCAAAACCATAGCACAAAAGAAGGGAAGTATGATATGTTGGTTCAATAAAAGGTAGATGAACGAGCGCTAGAAATGTATGGGTAGCAGCTTGCATAAAAGGTTAACCAATAGCCGTTTGGCAGCCGGGAAAAAGCTGTAGATTTCCGGGTGGATGCCATATGGCATCCTCCTGCACATGCGCAGTTTTCACGCTTGCAGAGCCATGCGATCTGTCACCAGCCGTGTACCTTGGACACGGCCGATGACAGATTTGAGTACTGGCCCCCATTTCCAGTACCATGTGACCTGCTGTGACCAATCACAACAGGTCACATGACAGTTGTATACAATGGATAGCTTCATTCATGCCATGTGATCACATGCCATGTGATTAGCTGTGGCCAAATCACAGCTAAGCACAAAAAAAAAAAAAAAAAAAACCCTGAATGAATCGATGTCATTCAGGTAAATGCTTGCTTATAGCAAAGTAATTCTTTGCTATAAGCAAATTGTGTAAAAAAAAAATAAAAAAAATACCGATCACTTCCCCAAAGTAGTACAAGGTTACTATGGTAACCTTGTACTACTTTGGACATAGTGAAATATGAAAAAAAAAATCTTTAAAAAAAACAAATGTAATAAAAAAAAAATATATTTTTTTCCATACTTTCACCAGTGTCCCTGATCACCGCCATGCCAGTTATATGACGACACTGTACTGCACTGGTGACAGTATGTAAAAAAAAAAAAAAAGTGAACATTTTTTTCATTTTCCGAAAAATTAAAAAAAAAAAACCACAACTTACTCGCCATGCCTCTTATGAAGTACATCGGACTGTCTACTTTGCAAAAAGGGGTCATTTGGGGGATATCTGTACTGTTCTGACAGTCTTGGACCTCAAGAAATTAGATTGGCTGTCAGTACTTCAGGATTGATCAATATTCAGATCTATACCATAGTTTGTGAACGCTATAACTTTCCTACAGACTAAAAAATACATCCTAATTTGGGTTATTTTCAAAGATGTAGCAGAATTCATCTTGGCCTAAATTTATGAACAACAATTATTTATTTGCAAACTTTTATAACAGAAACAAAGAAAAACGTGGGGGTTTTTTTTCAAAATTTTCGGTCTTTTTTTGTTAATTTAGCAAAAAATAAAAACCCCAGCAGTGATTAAATACCACCAAAAGAAAGCTCTAGTTGTGTGAAGAAAATTATAAAATTTTAGTTTGGGTACAATGTTGTATGACCGCGCAATTGTCATTCAAAGTGTGAGAGCGCTAAAACCTGAAAACCGGCCTGGGCAGGAAGGTGTAAAAGTGCCCGGTATGGAAATGGTTAAACCTCCAACCCTTGTAAACAATATCAAACACTGCAGCGCTCAGATGAAATAATCTCCTTTTCACTCATAAACAATTATAAACATAGATAAATATAAAGCACATGTATGTAGCGTATTATAAACATATGTAAGATGAGCTGATGCTCAGTCCAATAGGAAACAAATGGAAAATGATTATGTTAAGACTCTACAGAAATGTCACAAAAGGGTGCACAAATGCGACTAAATGGCGCAAAAACTTGCTGTGTCGGTGACAATCAAATCTTCAAACAGGTGCAGATCCGTACGTCAAGTGCATGTGGAAAGGAGAGTAAGTTGCACTAACCAGACAGCGCAAATAGAAGCGCTTTTGAGTAATCAAGACCACTCCTGGTCATCATCATCCTGGAATATATGGAGCACGTCGGCAATACATCTGCACACAGCCTCTCCTCCAAAGACACTCTCCGGATATAGGGAAGGTTCCACTTCAATCTTACGCACCAAATAGTAAGCACTTCAGGGATCCACCTTAGTGGCTCAAAATAAATGAACCAGAGAAGAAAGTGCTATATAGTGCAGTAAGTTTATTCAATCAGCAGAAATAACACAAATTAGAACATAATGCAATCACTTCTGGACCATAGGAATGCAGCTATGGTGTTCAGGAATGTAAACACAAAGCCACTCCCTCGTGGCTCAGGCAGTCTGGCATCACCGGCTTGGCTCCTCCCTAATGCATTTCGTGCACTTGCACGTTTTCAAAGGGACCTTGCCATTGCCAGTTAAGATAGATAGATATATATATATATATATATATTTACACGCGCATGCCCAGCACCGCGGCGTGACGGCATATTGGTTTCCGTGCATGCGCGGTACATCACCCGGCAGCCATTTTACTGGAGTCACTTACAGGGTGTACAGTACAGTGGATAGGGAACCAGACAGCTCTGTACCTAGCGGGCAGAAAGTGGTGTAATCACTACCACTTCTCTGTTAAAAGTTCAGCAACATCTATCAATGTCAGGAATGGATTATAATACAGAAAAAAGGTTAACAGTGATCCAGGAAAAGAGGCAGCAAGTGCCAATCCTCCATTTTCCCGTGGAACGCAATCTAATAAAGGAGTCCATGATACTGTAGACCACAGGCTTATAATCCCTATGATCTTTGTCCGAATAAACAGTACACATTGACTGAAATCTGGATCTTTGTATATTGCTAATATGAATAGGACAGCCTCGTCCCCCATACATCGCTCCACAACAGGTATATATGATAGTGACATCCAGTTAAAGTGCATCATAATACATATAAATAATACAAGGCAAACACATGATCAGATGTGTTATAGCGAGAAACTATCATAAAACATTTAGAATACTAGAATTAAAATGACGCAATCAAAAGACCTACATGACAAATTTAAAATTATGAAATCTAAAAAATAAAATCTAATTTAATAGACAAATCACAATAAAATAAGCATAAAAAGTAGATAAAACACCAAAACAGCGAGTCACCTCAGATTACAATTAAAACATGATCTCCACCAGGATATAAAATAAGGACCTCGATAGGCTAAGAATAATTAATCTTATAAAATCCATGTGGGTCAATTTATTAGTCTGGATTCCTAAAATCTAAATAAAAATCTTAGGAACTAAAATCCAGATCAAAAATAGAAATAAAAATAAAAGCGAAAGATTAAAAAGTGCACTGGGATAACTAAAACCAGATATTATAGCATAACTAAAAACTGAAAAAAGCGTATACAAAAAGAGAATGGGATGGAGGGAAAAAAGGTAAAAGGAGGGCCCCTCATGTACAGCACTAATTCGTGTCAATAAAACAATTGATATCGAGGTCCACATTCAGGCCTTGTGGCATAAGAGATTGGAGCTCAAAGATCCATTTCGTCTCCATCATGGAAATGGTCCTGCGTTTATGTAACCCACGCCAATGCTGTTTTAGGATATCTATTCCCGTAAATCTAAGGCAAGACGGGTCCCTATTATGATGGTCACGAAAGTGCTTAGAAAGCGAATGCTCTTTGAATCCTTTTTTGATGTTATACAGATGTTCTCCAAGTCGATCTCTCAATTTCCTTGTAGTTCTACCTACATCTTGTTTAGAACATGAGCATTCTAACAGATACACCACGTACTTGCTATTACACGTTATGAGTGGTCTAACCTCATACTTTTTATTCGTCACATTAGAATGGAAAGAATGTATCGTTTTTTTCTGAATGCCATTGTGGAGACATAACATACACCTATTACAAGGATGAAATCCTTTCAAACCGAAAGGGTTTTTTTTTTTTTTAGGGGGATTAACCACATTAGGCACCAAGGTGTGTCTTAATGAAGGCGCTTTACGGTATATTACCTCAGGATGGGCTGGTAAGGGGTTACCCAATACTGGGTCATTTATGATCTTGGCTACTTCCTTGTATTGAAAAGAAAAATTGTTGATAAAAAAAAAAAAAAAAAAAAAAGACAGAATTTTCCAGTTTTCAGATAAATCTTCGGATGAAAAAGCTCCTCTCTATTTAGATCCACAATTCTTTCAATCTCTTCATCCAGGGTAACTGGAGCATTGCCTTTCTCTATAAATCTCCTTTTTTTTTTTTTTATAGAGGAAGACGAGGTGAAAAGAGGTCTAATAGACAAAGAAAGATCTAAAAGCTGATGGGATTTTTAACCTGAGTAAGACCACACTCTCAGAAAATGAACTTCCATTTATTAAATAAGGGGCTTAAATTTGCACCTAAAACTGCCCTCAATAAATTCGGGACATAGACATACATAAATTTACGAGAAAATTATCCTTAAAAAGATATTTCATGAATGATCACCCGACTAGAGATATAAATATTGAAAGGAATGGAACCTCTAAATTTTCCAATCTCAGAAACACATCTCTCTTCAACCCCCCATCCCACTCTCATATAAACATCTTCAAAAACTCAGTTTTGAGAGATCTAAATAATTTGAAGGTAAAGGCTGCTAATAACCAAAGGCAGATTAATAATGGGCTAAAGGATCTTCTAGTGAAAAAAGATCTAGTCATTTGCCCAGCTGATAAGGGTGGAGTCGTCATAATATCAGACAAAAACAGACTACCTCAAGCAAGTTTATGATATTCTCGATGACAGGGATACATACACCTTATTGAATAAGAATCCTCTCGTACAATATAAAAAGGCCCTGAAGAGTTTAATCAAACGGGGATATGAGATGGGTATTAGTAATAAAAAGGAGAAGGAATAGCTTTTTGCCCTGCTGCCCCAAGATTGCCCGTTTTTTATTGTGTATCGAAAATCCATAAAAACCCTGTGAATCCACCTGGAATACCCATTGTAAGCGGGATAGGTTCCCTCTGCTCACGGATGGGGGAATATATAGATTATTTTCTTCAGCCTCTAGTCTAATACTCCCGCTTTTCTGAAAGACACAAAGTAGGTATCGTAAAGGTATTACCTTGCATAATGCAACGTATCTATTGACTGCAGACGTTGCAGCCCTATATAGCAATATAAAACATGAAGATGGGATTGCAGCAGCTGCCTTTTATCTTAATACAGCAACTGACATTTGCCCCGAGTCTAGCAAACCTCTTCATGTCAAGGCGGGAAGAGGATCTAATCTATGCGAGGGAGTGGCCTGATTTGGTTTTTTGCAGACGATATAAATAGCTGCATTCCTATGGTCCAGAAGTGATTACAGTATGTTCTAATTTGTGTTATTTCTGCTGATTGAATAAACTTACTGCACTATATAGCACTCTCTTCTCTGGCTCATTTATTTTGAGCCACTAAGGTGGATCCCTGAAGTGCTTACTATTTGGTGCGTAAGATTGAAGTGGAACCTTCCCTATATCCGGAGAGTGTCTTTGGAGGAGAGGCTGTGTGCAGACGTATTGCCGACGTGCTCCATATATTCCAGGATGATGATGACCAGGAGTGGTCTTGATTACTCAAAAGCGCTTCTATTTGCGCTGTCTGGTTAGTGCAACTTACTCTCCTTTCCACATGCACTTGACGTACGGATCTGCACCTGTTTGAAGATTTGATTGTCACCGACACAGCAAGTTTTTGCGCCATTTAGATGCCTTTGTGCCCCCTTTGTGACACTTCTGTAGAGTCTTAACATAATCATTTTCCATTTGTTTCCTACTGGACTGAGCATCAGCTCATCTTACATACGTTTATAATACGCTATATACATGTGCTTTATATTTAATTATCTAGGTTTATAATTGTTTACGAGTGAAAAGGAGATTATTTCATTTGAGCGCTGCATTGTTTGATATGATATGTTGGTTATTTAAAAAAAAAAAAAAGTGAACCTTTATTAAACACTAAAATTCTGGCTTATTAGCTGGGCAGAAGGACTAGATTAACTTGACCAATCAGCTCTAAAGCCTTGTACACATGACGAGAATATTGTCCGAAAAATACTGCTTTCAGAGAGACTGTCTGATAATCTCATTAGTAGACAGCTTTCGAGAGCCGATCATGACAATTTATGCAAAAATATCCGAAGGGACAAGCATGAAAATTTTTCTTGTATGATACAAGATCAAATGATTTTCATTTTAGTCAGTACTGTATTTGTCCGTAAAAAAATAATATCGAGTAACCAAGACTGCACATGCTCAGAAACAAGAGAATTGTATTCGTTCTTACAAAAAATTTTGTAACTTTAGGAAGCTCTACATTTTCAAAGCGACTAGCATGCAAAACAAAAAAAAAAAAAAAACCACGGACAATCAGTTATTTGATGTTCTCTATGTGTGTACTAGGCTTTACCCCAAGATCAGTTGGCCAGTGGTTGCCTGGAGAAATCAGGAAGCATACGCACTGGGAAGCCAAATGAAACTTTTGACAGATTATAGGCAATGTTATTTCTGACCTCTGTCAGAATATGCTAATTGTCCAATAGTAACTTAGAGTAATAAACTAAATACAAAGTCCAGAACAAGCAAGGAGCAAGAGAAGTATGACTGAATCAGAGTTCCCAATCTACAGAATGATTCCAAGTTAAAACAGAAGGTACATTTCAAGTCATTGCATAAGGATGACAAAAACACAATGAGCATTTTCAAAAGGAGATGTGGACAAGGACAGGTTTCCTCATACGGTATTTCCCATACTTTGGTAGGTCACATATAGAGATAAAGAATGAGAAGAACCATTGATTTGTGACACTTGGTCCTCCTCCTGAATGTGAGAGTAGAAGTTGAAGTGTAGGGCTCAGATTCCCTGAGAATCATGCAATTTAGGGATCCGTAACTCGGGAGTTGTAAGATTCTCTGCAGAGCGAACAGCTCTGAAGGCACATACTGAGAAGAGAAAAAAAAATTCTAAATTTTCAAAAACTGATACACTCATCCTACGTTACACACCAGGATCACAATCATTGTACCACCTATACTGCCAGAACACTGCTATGGTTGTACTCCCTATACTATCCCAAAATGGCTGGATGGTTCATGCCTCAACTCTGGTCACATCTGCTTTCCAGTGTGGAATGAGAGAGACCTGTTAAATTATATAAGCGAAAAGGACAAACCCCCATTTATGTGGGCCATGAAGAAAAAAAAAAAAGTTGTGCCACATAACACTGTTTATATAGTAAATTATAGACCACAGCACCAAACTGTCCCTCTTTTGGAACCACATTGCACTCCCTGTTTTCTTCTATGGTCTATATATCGACCTCTATAAAAATGGTTTTGTAAAAGCTAGCCAAGTGTTATACTACCTTTCATCCAACCTCTAAAAAATTGGATTTGTTATTCTGAAAGGCCAGCACAAACTAGTTTGAAAAAAGCACATGTGGGTTCAATCATTTCTGCATATGAATTCTTCATGGTTCATGTTATTGAAGGCATAGCAGGGGCACACCCTTTGCTTAATACTTTGTGCAGAAAGGGGTCCCTCTTTCTCACCCCAGAAAAGATTTTTGGTCTGCCCGTCAGACCAAAATGAGGGACAGCTGAGAAGGAAATAGAGGGATTGGGTTCCAAAAGAGACTGGGGGAGCAACAGATTTTCCCAGTGTACAACATCAAACTGTGCCTGCACAGGGGTGTATGCACACTGGGCACTTACCAGTGAAATTATACTTACCTGCCTGCGCAGTGGTTTTGCAGAGCAGCGCCATTCTTTTTGGGTTCTCTGCCAGCGAACCTGGCTCCTCCCCCTCGATCAGTGCCCCCAACAGCAAGCCACTTGCTGTGAAGGCACTGGTGTGCTCGCTCCCAAGCCCAGATCTATTGTGTCCATAAGACACAGAGCTGTGGCTCGGCCCGCCCCCTGCTCTCTCCTCATTGGCTCACTGGCTGTGACTGATAGCAGTGGGAGTCAATGGTTCCTGCTGATATTTCAGCCAGTGAGGAGGGAGAGTCCTGGGACAGCTCTCACTGGATCGAGATGGGCCTCAGCTAAGTATTAAGGTGGGGGGGGGGGGGGGAGCACATTCTATGCATGAAGGTAAAAAAAAAAAAACAACCTTCTGCCTTTAGAACCACTTTAATACAGACTGTATAACTGCAATCCTAGCCCATTTTGTCATCCCTTAGGCCAGGAGTCTCCAAACATTCTAAGCAAAGGGCCAGTCTGCTGTCTGACTTTAGGGGGACCGAACGGTGGTCAGTGGAAGTAGAAAATGCCCCAGCGTCAGTGAAAGCAAACAATTCCTCAGGCTTGGTGGTCAGTAGAAGCATGTGTTTAGGAGGAGGGATAATGGCCCATCATTGGTATTGGTGGGAGGAATAGTACCCCATCATTAGTATTGGTGGTAAGAATGGCACCCCATCATTGGTGTCAGTGGTAAGAATAGTACCCCATCATTGGTGTCAGTGGTAGGAATTGTGCCCCATCATTGGTGTCAGTGGCAGGAATTGTGCCCCATCATTGGTGTCAGTGGCAGGAATTGTGCCCCATCATTGGTGTCAGTGGAAAAAAATAGTGCCCCACTGCTGCTTTCAGTGGAAGAAAGAGTACCCTATCATTGGTGTCAGTGGGAGGAATTATGCCCTACTACTGGTGTCAGTGGTAGGGATGGTGCCCCAACCTTGTTGACAGGAAGGAATAGTGTTTCCTATCAGTGGGAGAAATAGTGACCTGAGGGCTGGATAAAAGCAAGCATAGGGCCACATCTGGTCCACAGTTTGGAGTCCACTGCCCTAGACCTAGGAAAAACCCAAAACAGTCTTTCCCTGTATTGTGCTGATGCTTCTCCCTCTCGGACACCATTGCAAAAGAAGAAACTCAGCTTAGATGTGACATACAATAAAATCTGGACCCATGATGCTAGACTGACTGGATTCATGGTAGATGCTCTCTATATTGATCTATATTTGATTGACTGGAGGTTATTGCGGAGTTGTACTACATAACATGAGTTCAAAGTTCCCAAAGGTAAATGAGTTCTATATACAGCATACACTTTCATTTTCTAACATTAGCATTGCAATAACAATGCAAGCAATAGTTATTTTTGACAATCCAATATAAAAACTTACAACATGAAACGAGATTTTTCAAGTGAGTTCTGCCTGTCTGCTGGCCATCTTTCCACAACTTCCTGGACTCCCTGCATGCTTTGCAGCTTCTCCTCTGCTGTTTACTTTCAATTTTTAAGGACTACATATCCCATGGTACCGTGCTGGCTGCAAGCAGCGATTCCTGTACTGACTGCACCTCCTAAAACTCCGCATCTCACCTCTGTAGTTCAGAAGGCAGGCTTTGTGAAATGTGTGTTACAGCAGTACCTACTCAAAAGACATAGTGAATATGTATCACAGAATTTAAGGAAGCAAAGTTCATAAGTTTCAAGATCATTCAGATTAATAAAATCCAATCCCTCCACTGGCTTTCTATTGCCCAACGAATAAAATTCAAACCATTAAAAACATATAAAGCCACATGGGTGGCACAGTGGTTTAGTGGTTAGCACGTTTGCTTTGCAGTAAATGGGTTATGGGATCGATTCCTGACCATGGTGCCTCCTGCATGGAGTTTGCATGTTCTCCCTGTGCTTGCGTGGGTTTCCTCCGGGTACTCCGGTTTCCTCCCACACTCCAAAGATATGCTGGTAGGTTAATTAGATCCTGTCTAAAATTGGCCCTAATATGTGTATGTATGAATGTGAGTTAGGGACCTTAGACTGTACACCCCTTGAGGGTTATGGACTGATGTGAATGTAATATATATATATATATATATATATATATATATATATATATATATATATATATATATATGTGTAAAGCATTGCGTAAACTGACAGCGCTATATAAGTACCAATAATAAAGCCATTTATAGCTCTGCCGCCAATTACATCACCAATTTTGCCTCCAAATATAACCCAATCCGTCCTTTCTCCTCATCCCATGACCTCCTGCTCTCTAGCTCCCTTGTTTTCTCCTCCCATGCTTGTTTACAGGACTTCTCCAGTGCCTCCCCCATCTTCTGGAACTCTCTACTTCAATCTATCCGACTACTGCACAATCTGCTCACTTTTAGGTGATCTCTGAAAACCTCTCTTCAGGGAAGCCTATCCTGCCTTCAGTTAATAACCAAATCTTCTATTCTTCCTATTAGTTAGTCCCTCACAGTGATTACCTTTTGTACCACTATCCCCTCCCTCTTAGATAGTAAGCTCCAAGGAGCAGGGCCCTCCTAACCCTCTTGTAATGAACTGTATTGTCTCCCTTTCTATTGTAAAGTGCTGAGCAAACTGTTGGCGCTATATAAATCCTGTATTATAAGAATAATATGAATAATTGAAATAAAACATGGAAATGAATATATTATTTTACATTTTGACCCACCATAGATACTCTAAGAGGTGTATGACAAACATGTGTCCATTTATTAGTTTCCGTAACTTATATATGACACAACAGGGAATAACATTCTTCCATCTACTGCCTAAGGATACCGAGCCCATCTGAAAGTTATTACTGCCTGACAAGCAAATATTTAAGCTGGACAGCTACGAAATGAGTATAAACTTTAAAAATCAGTTATAGCGGCAGAATGGCTGCACAAATGACAATAACCAACAGAGGAAAAAAAAAACATAAGTTGCAAAACTGTCAGCAGCTTGTTAAAATTCTTTTGAGTAATAATTATGCTTAATTGCTTCCCCCTTTTATAGGGCCATAACGAGAATCTTTAAGCAGATCTGTGTGCCAAGTCATGCGACGGCTGGATTTTAATGAGGCGCGTAACCCTGGGCACCCAAGTACTCTGTAAAATGAGCAGACATGAGAAAATGCACAGGGGAGTTCGACTTACCTGCAATTATTACCCCCCCAAATGGGGCTTTGATGTGAATAGTTACAGTATTATGTGGCAACACTGCACAACTTATTAGTACTTTATAACTATTAGAAGCATTGTAATGATTGACTGCAATGCAGTACAATTCTGTATTCAAAGCAACAAAGCTTCCATTTTTGACAGCCCATTTTTAGGTGGTACACAGATTAGTTGAGCCCCCAAACTGGTTACTAGCAAAACTATGCAGGCAACAAAATAAAGCATTCAGTAAGCTACTAATGATATCCAGTCAACAATGCAACTGTGTTAACATTCAGTGCCATCCTATGCAGACAAAGCATGCACAACTCCATTGAGTGTCAATGGAAGGGTAGTAGCAGTATACTTCATGAATTCTGTGCTTTGTAAAGTCTTTTAATCTTTGCTTCCTGCATCACCAATCACAAATATCCTAGGCTGGTTCAAATATAATAGGTGGATGTGAGGAATTTAAAGTGGTAGTAAGGTCTCCCTCTTAAAATCTGCTGACAGGCACGGTTTTAAGAACAGACAAGACCCTGGTGGTCTCTTCTGTCAAAAATGTCCCCCGTGTCGGCGAGTAATGTGATCTGAGCCACATATGTGCAGCTCAGACCACATTCATGGCCCGCTGTGATGTGACTCTCGTGCGCATGCATTCAAATAGTCGAAGATACATGACCTGGAAGGAAGATTGGGCAAAGATGGAAGTTCTGGAAGAGCTGTGACAGCACTGCGTTGGAGGGCTCCATTTGCAGGTCAGTCTGTCATAATATGCTACTATGCAGTGCATACTAGTATATTATAACAAACCTGCAGGTGGAACAGCATTTTTGCTTTTATAAATGCTTTATTATCGTTTGAAAATGCTATATTAATATTTTATTTGCTATTTTTTCCCCACACGAAAGGGGAGTTACCCTTTAAAGTAATACTAAAAAGGTAGTTTTGTTTTTGTTTTTTTTAAACAAACATGTTATACAGTACCTGCTCTGCTCAATGGTTTTCCACAGAGCAGCCTCGTACCTTCTCTTCTCAGTTTCCCTGCCAACTCACACCTGGCTCATGCCCCCATAACAAGCCCCTTGTTATGGGGGCACTTGTCCATAGACACACAGTGTGGCTGAGCCCTGGCCCTGCTCCTTTCCCACTGGCTGCGATTGACAGCAGCAGGAACTTCAGCCAATGAGGATGAAGAAAGCTGAGAGAGACGCTACTCTTATACACAATGCTGGATTGCGCAAGTATAAGGTGGGGCTGCACTCAGGTTTTTTTAACCCAATTTAGAGAATACATGAAGGTAAAAACTTTTGGCCTTTAGAACCACTTTATCCACTTCCCGCCAAACATACTGTATGTGCGGCTTTTCCTGTGAAGCTGCATTAGGTGCTACTGTGTTTGTGCCGCACAGCATAGTCCCAGCACAGAGACCGAGTTGTCTCTAACAGCTCCAGGTCTCATACTAATAATTGGGAACCAGCCCTCCTGGTTCCCGATCACCTGAGCGCTGTGATATCCTGTTATTGGCCATCACTGTGATCAGTCACTGCTATTATATCTTTCTTCTTATGAATGGAGAAAAAGATACATTACAATTTTTCCTCTAGAAAGCACAAAAAGATATAAACAAAAAATGTCTCTATGCACATCATGGCTCCTCACCTCCTACTGTGCTCTCCCCTCGCAATGATGGGGCCAGGATCCTGCCACAATTTTCACAGTGATCCTCTTCAGCCACTGGTTAATGCAGGTGCACCGGGAGAAGGAGAAAAAAAAAAAAAAAATCGGTAGGAGCCAGGGAAAAGGTTTTCTTTTGGCAAGACTTTCTGGGTCTTCTCCAGAAAAACATCCACCTCTTGGTGATTTTCTGTTTGTTACAGTTTACTTGAGCTTAAATATGAGCAAAAAATAAATAAATTAAATTAAAAGATCCAATTCATTATGTGAAAAAGTGTGAAAAAAAAAACCAGGATAAATTACCCCAAATGTTCCCCACTTTATCCAAAGATGAATAAAGAGGTTTTGACTGAAGATACACTTTAAATTCTGTTTTGTTTTAATAAAAAAAAACAGCTGTTACATATTTTTTAATGTTCCTTAAGGTTCATCATTCAAAAATGTACATCTTACAATAAAAAGTAAAGGCAATACAACTTTTGCAAAAGACAGAAGCCGCCCAGAAACCTCAGATCCCTGTCCATTTACAGAATGTTCCACTGGCATTCTCACTTTCCTCATTAGATGTTATTTATGTCATCCTAAAACACACTTTGGAAATGCTTGGCATGGGAGTGAGATCATCCCATTGCTAAGAATCCCTCCTCCACTTTCCCTCCCCATATATGAATAATGGCCGTGTGACACATGACATCTCAGCTCATCACATCAAAGAAATAGAATGGAAAACACTGCAGAGCTCTTCTCATCTTAAAAGGGACATCATACCTACATCACTGTAATAAACGATATCTATGCACAAGTGTTTTCTCAAAAAACACTCATGGATACGTGACACAAAAAACAATGCATAATATAAAGGTGATGCGTGGGAATATGTTTCAGTACACAGCTTCTTGCACAGTAACCCATCAAAAAAAAAAAAAAAAAAAAATCATCCATGTTGCTAACGTCTGGCCAATGTGGCAGACCACATAGGGAAGACTTTAAAAAGAGATAGTTGAAATGTGTTTTACAAAGTGTAAATACTTAAAAGCATAACTAAACACAAAACTTTTTATAAAATGTCTTGCATAGAGTGGAGAGGGATTAGAACACCTGCCAGTTTGTATTGTTATCTGTGCCCCTGTTATGGAGATTCACCTCTCTATTTTTCCTGGTTACCATTATCATTGAAATAAGAAAATCCCACATTTTGGGTTGCCTCCAGAAAAGTAATAAGAGGGGAAATGCTATACTGGTTCATAGTTAACAGAAAAAATACAAATAAAACTATTATAATACTCCATTCATTGCCCCAATGAAGCATCACAGAACAGAAAATACTGAGAGCACAAAGTCCTTTGTCACCAGATGGCTATTCCTATTATGGATTCACTGAAACCCCCTAATTCAGTGATGCTCAACCTGTGGCCCTCAAGAGCCCTCTGATTTGGCCCTCATCCTCAAACCAGGGAAGCACACTTCTATTATATCCTCCAAGTTTGGTGCGCTTTCTGCAAGTGCACCAAAACCCCTGAATGGCAGAGTTTTAGCGCGTTTTCAGAGTGCCCCACACCCAAAGATATAATAGAAGTCTACATTTGCAGTTTGGAGGGGGGTGATAAAATCCCATAGTTGACATGTTTTACCATCGTTACTCAACCACTGGTGTACCATTAGTGGTAGCAATGGTGACCCCACCTCATGCAGTCTTTTAAATTCTAATTTACACTTGGACAGGAAGGGTGGCAGGCGGCATATACAGGAACCAATGCTCTCCATTTTCCTTCTGCAATGGCTGAAATCCAGCTTCTCCTCCTCTCCCTCCCGTTGGCAGTTAGCAGCTACAGGAGGAACATGTTCAATATTCTATTCAAAATAAAGAACTAAAACAAAGGAAAAGTACACTTTGGCAATACACGTCATATATAGCTTGCCATGGGGTAATATGTATAGCTTTGCTTTAGTATAGTGTTCCAAGGAGAGCATTCATGCTATGTGCAGTGACTGGGGTCTTTTTGCACCTGATCAATGCCAGTCACTGCAAGGACCCAAAATGGTTTTCTGCATGGCGCAGTACAGAAAAATGAAGACCTGCTGCATTTTTATGCAGCACATTGGATGGTACTACAGGTCACAACACACTGCTGTGTGGAGCCCAGGAATGAAGTGTAAATTTGTTAAAGGGATACTAAACCCAGGACCCTGCATCCACTATATCTGGTCTCGCACAGTACACAGAACATGGAAATTATTATTTTTTAGTAAATATAAACTGCTAAATACCTTTTCTCATCAGCAGTATTGTGGTCTTCTGCAGAGCACTGGGTAAAGCTTGTAGGAGGAGTTTTCTTTCTGCTCTAGGAGGAAGGAAACCCCTGACCCTCTGTCTGGACAGTGCTGATTGACCCTGTGCTGATCACATGCACCCTCCCAAGAAAAAAAAAAACCCTCTCTAGCAATACACACCAAACTGAGCATGTGCATGAGACTACAGATTCAGTCTTTATCAGGTGGACATTTCAAAAAGAGGAGGGGCAGAGAAGACAGGATCAAACAGCCTTTTTACACAATAGAGAGGATTAACTCCTTAGGCTCCACAGTGTATATGCAGTAAAGCATGCTTGTTATACTCAAACTGATTTTACGGTTGTGGGTTTAGTAACAGTTTGTTTTTTTTTTTGTTTTGTTTTTTTAAACATACACACTTAACCTGCACGCTAAAACAGAGCATTTTAGTGTGCAACTAGTATGCATGTTCTAAAACTCCATTAAAAAGCCATAGGGAAAAACAAATTTAATATCTGGTTGCACAAGCTGTACACATGGGGTGGCTTGGTTGTCAAACTGAAAATAGGCAATGCAACCAATATAGCATGAGTGCTTTTTCCTGGCGGATTTATTAAATATACTAAATATCCATCTTTTCATACCTGGAGAGGTATAGCGCCCATAATAGAAAACAAAAAAATAGCATACAATGGCGTAGATTTACTGGCGAGTGCAAAATCTAGTGCAGCTGTGCAAAGAAGCCAATCAGCTTTTAACTTCAGCTTGTTCAATGAAGCTTTGACAAAAAAAACAAAACTGGAAGCCGATTGGTGTCTGTTCAGAACTGCACCAGATTGTGCAGACTACATTGAGTAAAACAGCCCCAATGACTAGCTACAATGGGGTGGAACTTTTACAGCTGGAGAGGACCATGGCAGCCCTGTAGTGGTCTTCATGGTGCACCATTAATGAAAGAGGACAGGCTGGCTGCTATAGGCAACAAACCCATTCCAAATTTTACTAATTATTTCCATTAATTGACAATGTGGTTAACATCAGATTTTGTATCTGCTTTAGTTTTATGTATACAGAAACTGGAGCTCTCACCAGCACATCCCATCAGATAGAGCATCCCCATATGAATACAAGTCACAGTGCTGTTCCCCAGTGCTCAGATTAATTCTTCCATTCACAAATCAGGCCAGGAATCTTTATTAGAAGCAGAAGGTCTAAAGGTCGTTTAGAGCAGAACGGTTTATTTTATTTTTATCCTGTTATCTACACACACAAGGTTTATATTACAGAAATCTAGCAGAAGAAACATTTATTTTACCAGTATTAACAGCTGAACTTGTATATTGTTTTATACAGAAATAATGCAGGCATGCCCAGGTGATGACATCTCAAGGTCTTCTAGGGCCATCATCTCTCCAAATTAAAATGGTATTACACCTCGGTCACACTGGGTGCGATTTGGCATGCTTTGCAACTTGCAAATCATATCCTAAGTCACACCCTACTGTCCGCAATTACAGCAGTCAAATCGGTGCGGTTTCAACTTGGTCTACTTTTTTGTGAGATTTGCATAGACACCTGTGTCACATGTCTTGCAAATCACACCTAAAATCGGCATCTCACCCGACTTTGAAATCATGCAACTTCACTGTAAGTAGCACGATTTCAAAGTCGGGCTTGATGTGACCGGTGGGGGGGGGTTACCAATCAGATGTGAAGGCTGCATTAGTTTTCTTTAGATTTTATTTTCTCCTCTGTTGTCAACTGGTGATCTGGCCTGTAACACCCCCTGTTTTAGAGTGCCCTCACTCTGGATGAAGGAGCACAAGGACACCTTTACACCTTTGAACAGCAGCATCGTCAGTCTGGGGGGGGAGGAGAGTGTTAGATGCACTAGCAGATTTCAATACACTAACAATTTGAAGCCACTGCAAGCACCCCCGGTCAATTGAAATTGGTTTGCGCCTACCCTCTAACTGCTACATATGCAGGACAACTTACAGGCTAAATCAGCAGGTGAAAATAAAGGAAAGAAAGCCTAAAATAGAATACTAATGCAGCCATCACATCTAAGAATTGGTCATCTACACCATAATAAATGCTTTTGAGTTTAATATTGCTTTAAAGCACAGCTTCAAGCAAAAGCTTTTCTTGCTCATATTGTTAAAGAAACACATTAAGTTGGACAGAGAGAATGGGATAGAATTCTGTCCAGGTTTTATTTTCAGTTTGTCCACACTGTGGAAGGCTCTCCTCACTTTGTAGCAGGATAGAAAGGGATCGGAATCTTCAATGGACACACAAACAATACATCAATTAAAGTATGACTAAAAGGTAAAACTTTTATTTGAGTTTTTGGATACAGAGAAGAAGTGTTAAAACACGTCAAGTTATTTTATTGCAGTCTGTGTTACCAGGAGGAAGAGAGTCACCCTGCCTTATTCTATCCAAAATGGCAGAAAAAAAATGTTTACTTTAAAGCCGAACTCCAGGCTGGAACAAAAAAAATGAACTTGCGATGGGCTGCTGGAACTGGGAACAGGGTATGTAATCCTGCCTGTTACGCCAACTCCTAGAAATAAACTATTTTACCTGAAATAAAACAATGGTTTATACTCACCTGCTGTATGTAGTGGTATTGCACAAAGTAGCCCCAAACCTGCTCTTCTGGGATCCCCTGCCATCGTTGGCTTCTGTTTTGCAAGTGCCCCCATAGCAAGCCACTTGCTATGGGGACACTCATGTGAGCACATTCCCGAGCCAGGCTGTGTGTGTCCTGACTCTCGCCCTACTTTCTCTCCTCACTGGTTTTGACTGAAAGCAGCAGAAGCCAATGACTCCTGTTGTCATCAGAGCCTCCAGTGAGATCAGGAAGAGGAGAGAAGAGCCACAGCAGATAGGCACAAAGCTGAACGGAAAATGGACAATGCAGTAAAGCATGCTTGTTATACTCATTGCAAAACCTAAGGGGTTAATACTCTGCATTCTGTAAAAAGGCTGTGTGATCCTTTCTTCTCTGACCACCTGATACAGACTGAATCTGTAGTCACATGCACATGCTCAGTTTGGTGTGTATTGCTAGAGGGGTTTTTTGTTTTCTTGGGAGAGTGTAGGTGATCAGCATAGGGCTAATCAGCACTGTCCAGACAGAGGGTCAGGGGTTTCAAATCCTCCTAGAGCAGAAAGAAAACTCCTCCTACAAGCTTTAACTAGTGCTCTGCTGAAGTCACAAGACTGCTCTAACTGCTGATGAAAAAGGTATTTAGCAGTTTATATTTACTAAAATAATTGCATTTCCATGTTGTGTGTATTGTGGGAGACCTGATAGTGAATGCAGGGTCCTGGGTGACAAAAAAAAAACCCTTTTGACTTCAGAACCACTATGAAACCTTGTAATGTTGAAAGACCTCACTGAGGCTGTTCCTGCCCAGAGATCAGCTTTAAAGGGGGATTTGGGGGGGGGGGGGGGGGAGAACCTCTGTCAGGATATTACTGCGTGTCTAGTCCAGTGGCATCCACTCCTCAGGTTCTGTACAAGCACAGTGAGGGAGGTGAAAGCTCACAAAAAAAGTCACGAACAATTAAAAAAAAAAGCGACAAATGCAGGTTTTTTTTTAGTTTACCTGTCCCATCTATGTGGACAAATATTCTGTTGTAAATAACACAAAAAAACAGCGCAAAAATTAAATAAATAAAAATAATCACAAATAAATAAATGTCCGTGCAAAAATATATATATAATATTTCAAACATAAGTCCTTATTTTCCCAAAAGGATTTTCAAAACAATGTTCCAAAATGTGCTTCCACCTAATCACCACGTGAAAAATAATATTGACCGCACTCACCAGATGGAGGCGAGTAATAAGCCTCATAGGATATAAGGGATCCTATAGCCCCTCAGGAGGAACTCAAATCGCCTTCACCCTGCTTAGATACAGCAATCGACTCCACTCTACTTCTCCATGGAATCCTCAATAATGTGCAAGGAAAGAAAGGCTACATAGTGTAATACTGCCACTCAATACCATATAAATCCATAGAATAAGGACACTCACGTTTCAATAAAATAACGGGCCTTGTTTAATAGCCTCAAAGGCTTCAAAGGAACAAGTTTCCAAATTGTAAATATAGGGATCTCACGCTTTAAGGATCACTGTAGAGGATGACCAGCTTTCCACCTCAAAAATGGCTGCTTGAACCGCAAAAGTCGGCGTGCGTTCCAAATACCGGAAGTGACGTGTAGGCCAAGAAGACGGCAGACCGGAAGTGCATCAACGTGTTTCGCCCCACCCACAGGGCGTTTTCAAGACCAAGGTTTCAGGACCCAGGCCTAGGCAAGTGCCCCAGGTACAAGATTCTAGCATCAACCCTGCTCCGGCAGATAAAAGGTGATCATTCCCAAAGATGGCAACTCCGTTTCCTTAATTTTTGGGGGATATCTTTCCAAAAAAATTCATAGTCCACAGAGTACAGATATATCGTCAATGTGCAGTGCCCGCCATGCACACAGGCCTCAAGGTGGGCGGGGTCCATTCATCAACTGCACACATTGAGTATTCGGGTCAGCAGAGGCTACCTTTGTCTCTGAACTTCCCCCCCCAGTCTTCAGCAGAAGCAATGCCACTGCACAGCCCCCACACATGGGTGGAATAGCCAAGTGCAGTGCATGCCCCAGCAATCAAGAGGATGGCCTTCCATCACAAAAGGAACTCATCTGGAGCCCACCTCTATACAGACCTGCTCTGCCTCCCAGCTCATGGCTCCTGCTCTCTGCCACTCTGTAGGAAGAATCTTCCCCAAAGATGAAGGTATTCTAATCCTCCAAGGCAAGTGGGGGGGGGGGGTATCATTTTACTAGCATAACATGTTGCTGGATATGACTGGCATACATCCAGGGGGATCCAGGATCCCAGACTGACCTGTCCACAGTCAGATAAACTTTAGGGCACATCTGTGTGAAAGACCATTAATTTGGCGCAATGTTTTCAGATTGTGAGAAAAGAACATGTCTAGAGAAAACCCTCACAAACATAATAAAAACAGTATGCCTCTTGGGAATTGAACACAGAACCTCAGTGCTGCAAGGCACGTTAGCTACACACAATATTCACCATGTAAAGAACTTTGCCAACAAAGAGTATGGATCCATACCAAATCTGTACACTGGTGCCCTCTACTGCCACCAAGGGACTCATTTTAGGTTTGCACTTATTTATTTGCTCTCGGTTATACTGCATTCACAATGTGAGATTTCTGTCAACAAGACAGAGTAGATCCTTGCTGCCACAGAAATTAAATAAGAAACATCCAAACAGATCCTTTCAGCCATAGAGCTGAAGAAAAATACATGTTTACACAAAGCTGAGCCTGCCAAGATCCATGTCTACCAGGAATGCTGTCTGGACAGGTACGAAGCTATGGATGGTGCTTGCCTGGAAAGTTGCTGATCACCATGTACCCATCTCAATGAACAATAACATTCATGGATGCTGTAAAGTACATTTGTGTTGAGTCCAGACGCAGGAGATTAAGGATCCAGATGCAACACCACAATGGGCCTGTGCGAATGTAGCTTCATTCTTTTCTTAAGGAAGAAGGCCCTACTTATGATCTTGCAAAACAGGCCCACTGTATTCAGAAATGCCCCCTTCAAAGACACATTACTATTAAAATAGCACAGCAGAATTATAGCATTGTCTAGGTATTGTCAGTTTTAATTGTTTATCTACACTTATACACCTGTTATTGCTGTGGTGCATGATAGCAATGCATAAAAAAAAAAAAAATGTCACCCCGTAGTCTGCCATATTACATACAATTTCCCATTAACTGGGATGCTACCAAAGAAATAATTTACAGTTCTGCCTCATAAAAGCATATAATTTAATAAATTAAAAAAAGGTCTTGTTTTTCATAGACTTTAGAGACCACTTTGATTTATGGACAGTTCTGAAACTCCTAGATGCCTTGTAATGATGGTAGTCAAACATTTCCTTTAAGATGTGAGTGTCCTTTTATGGATAGGCATTACCTAAGAGCAGCACAGGTATACTTGATTTGGTTTTATCTTTAAATTAAAAGCAGAATTCAAGATTTTTGCAACCTATAGCGTATATATCGATACTGATGTATCCATTTAAGATGAGACTAAAGCTCTCTGGGAACACACCTTATAAAATATTTATAGAAAGTGTATTATGAATATTGAAAAATAAATGCATATGCAAGGAGTACGAATAAAAAATCTTGTTGTCTAAATGCTTGGTCATACATTTTTCTTCAGATAAAACCAATTGTCTACATCCAAACTTTACACTTGGCACAATGCAGTCAGGCAAGTACTGTTCTCCTGGCAGCCGCCAAACCCCGACAAGTCCATCAGATTGCCAGACAGAGAAGCGTGATTTATTACTCCAAAGAACACATCTCCACTGCTCTCGAGTCCAGTGGTGGCGAACTTCACACCACGGCATCTGACGCTTTGCATTGCACTTGGTGATGTAAGTGCTTGGATGCAGCTGCTCTGCCATGGAAGCCCATTCCATGAAGCTCTCTAAAGGCCACACCAAGTTTGGAGGTCTTTAGATATTGACTCTGCGAGCAGTTGGTGACTTCTGCGCACTTCAGCATGCACTGACCCCGCTCTGTCATTTTACGTGGCCTAGTTGCTGTTGTTCCCAGTTACTTCCACTATGTTATAATACCACTAACAGTTGACTGTGGAATATTTAGTAGCAAGGAAATTTCACGGATGGACTTATTGCACAGGTGACAACCTATCACGGTACCACGCTTGAATTCACTGAGCTCCTGAGAGCGACCCATTCTTTCACAAATGTTTGTAGAAGCAGTCTGCATGCCTAGGTGCTTGATTTTTAAGCACATGTGACCATGGGGGGTGATTGGAACACCTGAATCCAATGATTTGGCAAGTGGCAAGTGTGTGTACGTTTTGGTTTTTTTTTGGGGGGGGGGGGGGATGGAGAATAGAGTTGGCAGAGATTAGAACCACTGCCAGATTTTTATTGCTGTCTGTCTTTCTCCCCTGGTCACCACAATCAGAAAATGATGGGAAATAAACAAAACTGTTAGACTGTCACCAGATCAAGAGCCCTCATTTGGTAGATTTTGTCCTGGTGACCACTGAGTATTCCCTCTCACTTCCTGTTGTGTCTCCAAAAGATGTTTGAAGGTAAAGCAGTGTACATATGCAGATTTTTTTTTTTTTTTTGGGGGGGGGGGGGGGCGCTTCATTCAACCAGTGTTTGTGATGTTGATGCAGGGATCATTTCCGCTTTGTCTTTGTATTCTGACAGCAGCCCGCCCCATCGAAATACACAAATCAAGCTCTTGCAATCACTGCAAGTATTAATTTAATGCTGGATTTCCAGCATGACTGTTCAATGGATGGAAGCTAGTCATTAGACCAACTTCTGTTCAACAGGATAGTGGTACACGTAATGAAAGCAGAAACATTCGGTACATATATACCCTGCTTAAATTGCCCCAATGAACATAGAATGCAAAAAAATAGAATTACTGGGGTTTTAACCATTTTCTACTCTATTTAAAATAAGAAAAAAAAAATGTTTTCAGCTATACACACACACTTTTTAATCACAGATTCCTATATTTTTATGGACTGCAGTGGCAAGGCAATTCTGCAGATGTCGGTGTTCTCACCATAACAAAAGGTGTGACTGTTCTCAGATACTAGTTTAATCTACATTATGTGGAATACTTCATGGGAGAACAACTCTCAAACAAGCTTGTGGTGAAGCCATTGGGCACAGTATGAAAAACACAGAAAAAAGTCTGCTTATCCTAGATCTCCTGGTAGAATGCTGGTATCACCGCAGGGCTCATGTTATCCTACAAATCAAAATCCAATATGCAAACAGCCAGCACTCTGCTGCTGAACCCTATGAAAATTTTTCAAAAGCACAGAAACCCATGGCTAAGGTGTGAATGCATTGTGGCCTCTGAGGCCTTATCACAGCTGCCTGACCTTTGGTATAAACGCCATTAATATTCCCAATCTTGAAGTACCAGTAAATGGGAGAATTCCAAAATCATCAATTGGCAAGACTTTGAAAACTTTAATAAAAGCACAACTTATAACAATATACAAAAACCAACAGCAAAAGAATTTTAACAAAGAACTTTGCAGCAAAAAAAGCCATATGGGCAGAAAGTACTGACGTGAGAAAAAGACAGCAAAATTCATAGCAAGGAACAACATTCCAAATTATTGAGCAGAACTTGGACTTTTGGTGGAGATGTCTTATCACGTGTCCTCAGGAGATAGAACAATCCAGCATGTGATTCAACTTGCCAACAACCATAAATTATATAAATGCATTAAAAGGGCAAAGTCCACCAAAAAAATGACAAATACTAAAAGGTGCAGCAGCCCCCAGTACCCCAGCTAAGCTGCAGAAAAATCATTTCTGATTGGTGGTCATGGGTTCTAGTTACCATGTTATTGAAGATATGCCTTGTGTGTTCTTTGTACAAGTAGAGAAAATGTACAGGTAATGCTACTCCTAAATACACTAAAGGCAATGATCCACGAACACTGACAAGCATTGGTTTGGCTACCTCATGCATGCTACTCCTAATTTGTGTTACCAGGAATGTCTGTAGATAGATTTGTTAATTTTTAATAAACATAAGGGTTCCTTTTCAGTATTTTTTTTTGGTTCAATATAACTACAGAAGCTCTCAGACTTCCTTTTCACAACAACTTTAATACCTAATTTCTGAATCAACATTTCCAAGATGGCTGCCAGTGATAAGACACTTGAAAGAGTGCTTATGTGTGATTACAACATTCCAAAACAAGACAATACATAACCAAAATTACCTGAGAAACCTTAGTACATCTAATATTAAATTCTTGTCATTACAAACAACCAAAGGCAATGTATGTTTAGCGTATCAAAAAACTCAAACAGGTAAAAGCTGCAGATATGTTTTCATATATTTCAAAAAGAGACAAAAAAAAAAAAAAAAAACTTACTGAATTGTCAGGACCAGTCTTCCTCTTTAAAATTTAGATAGGATGAAGCTCAAAAACCATAACACCCCAAATGAAAACAAGCCAAAAAAAAGTGAGAAAAATGAATCTTTAACAGAAAAAAATATAATACTAGGACACTTTAAGACATAAAATGTGGCTTGATAATGAGTGAATATTAACATGCAGATATTTTTGCTGTCTGTTGCCAAGAAAGTTCTATGAGGAGTAATTTCAGACGGCAGCTAAATCGCACGCACATCAAGCATGTGACCAAAGGACAATCCCGACACCGCTGTGGAAAATTCTGGATTGGTCGAAGAAAACCTTTGGGGGGGCAAAATAAAAGCTCTCAGCTGCAAGAAGTTGGACAGGCTGTATATGCCAGCGTTGTCTTTATCCATGCCTGTGTTTGCTGTTTGCCTGCATGAAATTAGAGGATTGCTACAAGCTCAGAACACTCCAAGCCAAATGCAGTGTGGTAACATTACAGATGAGCAACCATTTATGGCTTGAAGAGAGGAGCACATGCTTCAGGCTAATCTACCATAAATAGCTCTGCAAACGGCTGGGATCAAATCAGCTGTTCTCATCTTCACAGCCAGTGGCCACCTTTCTCATTGTACATTCATTTCATTTGAACTTTCTGAGCTTCCTGTCACTTTTGTTTTTTTTTGTTTTTTTATTTTACATAAGTGGACAGTCCTAAAAAGCTTACAGTTAACCTAAAAAAAAAAAAAAAAAAAAAAAAAAGAGAAGAGCACACAAAAAAACACACGCACACACAACCAATTAATGCAGGGGTGTTAACATTTTTGGAAAAGAAAAAAAAAAAAAAAACTACTTGACCAGGGACTAAAAATCGGTGCCCCAATCTACTTGTCCGGATTAAAAAAAAAAAAATGTATTTAAATCTGTTTTAACCTCCCTAGCAGTCCGATTATGTACATATTTCTGTGCTCAAAGCGGTACTTTTTTTGCATGGAAATATGTATTTTTTTATTGTAGGCCTGTAATTTTTAGGAATAACTCACAAAAATCTGTCCAAACTGCAGGAGGGAGATCGTGAGAGCACAGGACAAGGTAAGAGAAGAACAGATCCCCAAGCAGCGCCGCATGGTAAGCCCGAGTGTAGCTCGGGGTTACCGCTTGTGGTACTGAAACTTTACCCCGAGCTACACTCGGGAATACCGCCAGGGAGGCTACGTAATGTCTGGGGCTTTTAAATACAAAAGGGGCTTTATGGCAACTTACACATTTAATATTTTTTAAATATCGCCTCCTCCCTTCCCTGCCTGTCTTTTCTCCAGCACCGTACCTGTCATAGCCGTGGATGTGAATAGTTTGTGTCTAAGACTGCTCATCTGCCCTTGTACACCTGTATTGTGTGGTTACGGGTGCTGTCTGTCTGTCAGCTGGTCACAGATTTGCACAAGCCCGCCCTTACTATTGAAGCAGAATTTTCCAACCTGCCGAACACCATGGCTGCAAGCAACTAGAAACCAACTGAATTCTGAATTTCGTGTCTTTTGTGGTCTTGAAATATTAATTACTTCAAAGTACATGTAGCTACAGAGATGAGTGATGGCTTTTTTTATGAATTAAGATGTTAAAAAAAAAAAAAAAAGTTTAATGGGCAGTACAGTGGCTAAGTGCTTAGCACGTCCGCCTAGCGCCACTAGGGTCGTTGGTTCGAATCCCAGCCATGACAATACCTGCCTGGAGTTTGCATGTTCTCCCTGTGCATGGGTGGGTTTCCTTGAGGTACTCCAGTTCCTCCAACACTCCAAAGACATGCTGGTAGGATAATTGGCTTCTGTCTAAATTGTATGTGTATGTATGAATGTGAGTTAGGGACTTTAAATTGTGACCTCTTTTAGGGTTAAAAAATAAAACCAAACTGCTCTGGCAATGCAGGTCCCCTTTAAATTATTACAGTCATTTGCACAAGATTGTTCAGGAATGGTCAGCTACAGCAGTTTCTGTACATTTTACTGAAAAAAGCAGGCAACCAAAAAAAGAGGCAGATTCCCTGCCATTAGGCCTGTGGAGTTCCCCTTTCAGCAGACAGCCACTCTATATGTCTATTACATTCCCCTCCTATCTCTGCCCTCCTATCAGTCCTATTCCTGTATGATAACCCTTTTACAGTATAACAGCAGTGCCAAAAATAGGACACAGAAGTCCAGCAATGGCCAAGAAAGCAAAAAAAAAAAATTTGACAAAACACCAAGGAGGGCAGATCCTTAATGTAACATATCATTGATCACACACTTCCCCATAGGATATAGTTTAGCGAGTGGAACTTCATCTGTTATTAGTAACACAACAAGTCAAAAGGATCAATACCCATCATGTGATGAAAGAATCCCTCCTTCTGAAAATAATATTTCCCTGGCTGTCAATCAGTTCCACCTGTTATACTACTTTGAGTCATGGAACACATATGCAAATCCAGAGTTCAGACTTCACTATCACTTTACTTACTATTAGTTCAGTCTGCTTAAACCTGAAGCTTAGCCTTCTTTTCCTTATCAATATGGTTATAACATTAAGTAAAAAAAAAAAAAATTTTTTTTTTTTGTTTTTTTTTTTTTAAACACACCTCATTTGGACTCAATGACATCATTACAGGGTCTTTGTGCTTTTCTATGCAATACAGACAGATGAGGGCTGGTGGGAGAGGCTGGCAGGGTGTTTTACGTAGCTTACCGAAAACATCCCAGCACCCTGCCTCAGTACAAAAGCCCTCAGACCTAATGCGAGCAGTGGTGAGTTATTCAAATATCAAAATGTCTTGTCTAGGTGGTCAGTCTAGGTGGAGGAGTGGCTGTTCCTAGCCAGGCTGTATTTGCAAGCAGATTGCCTTAGGCAACGCCCAAATGTGATGCTAAGCCTCTGTGATTGAAATGAAAATAAATAAAAGTGGTGGGCTAGGGGCAGTCAGGCTGGAAAGGAAAGATGATGTTGGGCATCCTCCAGCCCGGAAATTAGTATGGCTCTGACTTGCTGCAGCTTCCAATACACACTGCAAGGAGTTCACAGTGTGCAGTGAAATCAGAGTGAGCAATTTTAGTAGGAGAGGAGCCTGGGTGACTCTGCATGGTAAAGCTGGAGTTCAGCTTTAAAATCTGAACCCAAAAATATGTAATATATTGCAGCTACCAAACCTTAGATGCAGTCCGTGGATTAGGTGGCTGCATTTTTTCTTTTTATATTTTCTATGTACAGAAAAATACTTTTTGATCTTACCAGAAATCCAATGTGCATGGAATGAACACCCAGTGCACTAAACTGAAATCTCAACAAAACCACAGTACAGCAAGAGAGCAGTGTCACCCTTGGACACCTTAGAAAACGGTTTCTGGCAGGACCAAGTAAAAAAAAAAATAGAAATGCAATCACATCTATGGACAGGTAAGCTGCTTTGTATAAAATCTTTGCTCTTGGGTTTAGATATACTTTTCCAGCTTACACCAATGTAGTACAGAACATTTTCCTAAAATTGTGCCATGCTGTGCTGCATTGATGTGAACAGGCACCATGCTGTGCTGCATTGATGTGAACAGGCACCATTGAAAATTATGTGATTGTCATGCAATTCGGTGTGACATCTGATATTGTACTGGTGTGAGTGGAGCCTTAAAGTGTATATTTATATCACTGTGATACATGCACACTTCCCCACGGTTTATCGCTTTAAATACTCCATTGGCAACAAAAATGTTAATCTGACAGAATTGCACTCAGCTCCTACAGTATGTCCTTTTTGTGGACTGAGTGGTGTCAGCCCTGCCAAGTTGTCTTTTATTAAACTAGTCAAACCCTCCCACTCTCCTCACCTCCACAACATAAAGGCTAATATTCTGTAGTCCCAAGATGAGAACTAGGAGGGCTCAACAGACTCCCTGAATTAACATTGCAGAGTGCACAAGGCACAGGACCGCTCTGCATTTGAGATCATCAATGGGCTGTTTTCTGCACGTCTCAAACAGATTTAACAAAACCCTATCAGTAGTATATTTAACAGACCAAAAAAAGAACAAAATATGTAGTTTGTTAGAATTTACATACATTTTAAAAGGATAGGTTCACCTTATTCATGGTGTAACAGGTTTCGAATGGACCAGCCTCTGCTCCTCCCCACTCCCCATTGTGACAGCTAGCGGGGGATCTTCTCCTCCTGTCACAATTTAAAAAAAAAAAAAAAAAAACATGGCCATGCAGGGCTCCACTCACACCCACGTCATTCATTCATGATGTTCTGTAAATGAATGAACTACAAGTTCTGACAGCCTATGTGGCTGTGGAGCACCATGGTAGTTCATTAATTCCTCCTGTCAGTATATCAGGTTGCCCGTACAGGCAAGCAGATACACTGACAGGTCTGCAGGAGACCTGCATGACATCAGCGTTCTGCTGATCACTGGTGCAATGCTTTAGAAGCTTCAGAAACAAAATAAATGCATATTTGTGCATTTATTATTTTTTGTAAAAAGGTGAATTTATCCTTTAAGGCTACATTCACAGGAACAACGGCTGATGAGAATCAGTAGATTCTTCCAGGCAGAGCTACACACTGCATGCACGCAATGGGGGGAGATTTACTAAAAGTGGTGCACACAGAATCTGGTGCAGCTCTTCATAGTCACCAATCAGCTTCCAATGTTTGTCAAATCTTAATTGAACAAGCTGAAGTTAGAAGCAGATTGGTAACCATGCACAGCTGCAACAGATTCTGTGTGCACTAGTTTTAGTAAATCTCCACTACTGTGTGCAAATAGTAGCAACCTTCAGATTTGTACTCCATACAAATCAAAGGCCAGCACCACCACTATTCCTATGTAACCTTTCATCCAAATGGTTACAGACTAAAAGCGCTTCTGACCTGGATGTGGTATGCGCCTAAGGAAAGCATGTCTTCAGAGTTTCTAGCCACAACTAATCGCCCAGTTTGTAAAAGGCCATAGCACAGAGTGCAGCTGTACCCACAGTCAGCATTAGCCTCCTCTGAATGCAGCAAACTATCCTCCCCTGTACTGTACAGGTGAGGTGACACTGGATACCTTTGCTGCCATTGTACTATTGCTGGGTGTCCAGTGCATCCCCATACCTTTAACCTCCCTAGCGGTATGATCATTTCAGATTTTTGGTGCTGAAAACGGTACCATTATTTTGCATGAAAATATGTAGTTTTTTTATTGTAGGCTGTAATTTTTAGGAATAACTCACTGAAATCTGTCCGAACAAGAGTCTATTAAACATCCCGGGTATGATAAAATTTGAAACACGAAATCATAAATTATAACTTAATAATCATAAAAAATAATAGATTAAATTCAATAATATAATCAAACCAAAAACACTGAAATTTGAAATATAGCGCCAAGTTCGCACATTTCTGAGCAAAGTCGCAAAATCGTTTTCAGTGTCTGATGACGAATTTCCCCCACGAATCATTATCACTCAATTCTGCAAGTGGTTCTGATTTACTATCGCTGTTCTCTAGCTGATCTAAAACCGCTTTTGACCTAAAGGGACGCTTTTTGGACGCCATGGACTTTTCTTAGTTTCCAGGCAGAAAGAACAGACAGACAAAATGCAGGCAGGGCACAGGACAAAGCACTAGGGACAAAATGTATGTGAAATGGGTTGAAACAGCAATGCTTTACTATGTAAAATTTGTTTGGGAAAAAAAATGAAATTTTTTCAAATTTTCAAATTTCCCGCCGGCGCCTGTACGTCCCGACGTCACAGGGACCGGAACACAGAAGCCGGATGCCGGCATCGGCCGGAGGAGATGGCCGGGGACGCTGCAGGGGACACATCGCGGGAGCAAAGGACAAGGTAAGCTCTGCAGGGAATCCCTATGCAGCGCCGCATGGTAAGCCCGAGTGTAGCTCGGGGTTACCGCTTTTGGTACTGACATTTTACCCCGAGCTACACTCGGGAATACCACTAGGTAGGTTAAGGAGGTGTGGGCTCCCTCCAGGCATGCCTGTCCTTAATCTATCCATTATTATATATGTGTTCAAACTTTAAGACTCTCAAAATTTATAGGAGTTAGGACTGCAGTACACTGGGGTGCCGTGATGTGGCCTCTGTAGCTTATGAATATACTTGCAGCTGTGTGTAAAACTAAACCCCTTGTTTTAACATGAACTGTTAGGCAAGTTTAATTTGGTTTGTTGCAGGCTGGCTGGTAAGAGAGCTGGGAATTTTTGTGTTATTTTTTGCCAAGCATTGCCCTTCCATGGGCTCCACGCTGCAAAGCCAGTTATAGGTTGGGGTGGTTGCCATTTGTTTCTACTGGTCTGTACTATCTCAGCTGCCTCTCAAGTTCTGCGATGAATAAACAGCCGGGTTACCGGTGTGCATTAATTCTGAATGGATGCGTTAGAATGAGCAGAAAGAAGAGCTGCTACCTTATTGTTCTTTGTAATAAAAGCAGAAATATGCCAGCACAAAATACATCATTTGCTTTCTTCCAGTTCATTTATGCAGGAGATTTTTCCAGGAACATCCAGCATTTACATGATGTCATATATTCTAATTAAAAACCTATCAATGTAACAAGCCCAGAGCTGCAAAGACTGGATAACAGGCAGAGAAGGGTGAGTTAACCATCTGAAGAGGTTAAGTAGCTTTAAATAACCTGGGCATGTTGTGGAAGGGGCCGTAGCCAAGAGCATATACAAAAGATAAACAGTGATCTATCCTCCTCTGCTTGTGCTGGTGTACATGATGAGTAACATTGAACACATCCATTTATAACCTAAATAGAGAAGCAAAAAGCTATGTCATGGCGCTCACCTGCGGACTATCAAGCTCCAGGCAGATATGTACAAGACACAAATTAATGCAGCTCTGATTCCACCAATAAATCATTAATTGCTTTTATTTAAATTCAGCCAGAGTAACTAGCTAGACTTGATATCGGCCCCTTGCAACAACTATTCAGCAGTACTGGCTGAAAAAGGGAGAAGGGAGAAGTGGGACAGAGTCAAATCAGATGGGCTGCATGCAAACATACTATACATGAGGGGGGAAAGAAAGGGGAAAAAAAATGCTTCCTTATTCTGCTGCTGGTCTGTCACTGTCTATTTAGTAGGCTTGGGGATAGCAGGCAGGGGATCCTCTCCCCACTGTCACTGTTCAAAAATGGCAGGTCTATGTGGGGCTCCGCCAGCACAGCCACATCATTCATTCACAAACTGTTTTTAGTTTTCAATGAACTGTGAAGACGCTGATGAGCACCTTCTTCGTTCTTTCACAAGCTCTGCAGGTTTGAAATGGCAAACCCGTACAGCGGTATAGGCTGAAAGCTGAAGGGCTTGTCAAAAAGGTACCGGAGATTGCACCCCTGAGCTACTAATCACATGTGCAATGCTCTGCAGGCTCCTGTGGGAGAAAAAAAAAACAAAAACATTTTTTTCTGCAAAATGTGCATTTTTTTAAATTTCACAGGTGGTAAACTTAAAGCAAACCTTCACCCAAAAGGGGAAGTTCCACTCATTTGCATCAACTCTCCCACCCCCTTTAACATTTGGCACTTTTTGGGAGGGGAGTGGGTTCCTGGTTTTGAC
The DNA here is from genome assembly GCF_062004578.1 of Staurois parvus. Classification (NCBI taxonomy): domain Eukaryota; kingdom Metazoa; phylum Chordata; class Amphibia; order Anura; family Ranidae; genus Staurois; species Staurois parvus. Next base: position 1,388,792 of record NW_028317857.1, on the reverse strand, counting down.
AGGTACCCCTTGCCACTTCCAGTCAGATCACCTAAGAGTTCCATGCAGTAGCTCAGCTCCCCCTCCTTCCCCAGCAGCATTCTGGTACACATCACATGTCCCAGAAGACTGCGGGACCATTCAAAAAGGGCAGCGCCTCGCGCATGTGCAGTGGGCTTCATGGCTGGTTTACCTTAGTTAGGATTCTGCCCCTCCTGGATCTGAAGCAGATTGAAGAATCGACTTGGATGAGGACAGTGCTGGATCCCTGGACAGGTAAGTACCCTTATATTAAAAGTCAGCAGCTACAGTATTTGTAGCTGCTGATTTTTAATGTTTTGGTGGGAGACTGAAGCTCCTCTAACTGCAAGTGGATACTTCATTAAATCACTGGACTAGATGGACAGACATACCAATAATTTAGCAGGAAGAACGGCTTTTTTTTTTCATTTATGTATTTAGCAGTTTGCATGAAGTTCAGCTTTATTTCATGTTCATATAAACCTTCACCAAAATATATCTACAGGTCAAGAGCATTTGGTTAAATTGGTTTTAAGAAAATGTTTCTTCCCCTACAGGCACTGTACCCTTACATGTATGCCGTGCACACTGGCACATTATGGCAAGTGCTCTCCCCACCAATGAGTCTACTTTTGCTTAGTTTGCCACTGCAGTCCACAAGAGAACTCAGCCAGAAGTGCATCCTTAGCATTAGTCCCTAGTTTTATTTTAAAATAAGCCGAGTGCTTTAGGAAAATGCTGGTTGCCAGGCTGTTATACTAACCCTGGCTTAAAACGTTCTAAATCTTGGAGCCAAAACAAATATATAAAACATGCCTATCAGGAAAGTCTAAGTAATGGGACTTTACTTATCCTGAGGCAGCAGGGTGGATTTGATTTAAATCAAACTGATTTATATCACGATTTAAATCACTAGTCAGTAAGGCTTGATTTAAATCCTAGTTTTCTACATAGACTAATTCTTGCTGGTATAACTTTAATATGCAAGTAGATGAAGATTTTTAGAATAACTTTTCATATTAGTTTTTTTATCCCCAGTTTAATAGGTTAATCATTCATATTTGGAAAATTTTTCTGTTGTACTTAGGAAGGAGAAAAATCATTACCTTAATAACAATTTTAATAGATTTATTCAACTGAAACAATAACATTCCAGCATATGTTATTTGCTTAAACATCCATGTTTGTTAACTAATTTGGCTAAACAAAATATATATATTTTAAGAAACTTAGACTGTCAGCCCCTTCCTCCTCACACTTAGTTTCACTTTCTTCTTGTGCAGATCTATTCCACTCCAAACAATCAGAAAAATATTGTTTCTATTCTATTCACTGAACTTCTTGAAATGTAGCACTGAAGGGGTTGATTCTGTATTCATAGGTTTGTAGAAGTTAGGATTAAGGTCTTTTTCTTAACTCTGTTCATGTTATAACATTTTTGCTGTGAAGAAGAGGCATGTGATCTCCGCTGAGTCAAATTCAGTTTTGAGAACTGCAAAAGTAAACCGAGCATCTGTGATAATATCTTGTAGGCAGAGAAACTGCCCAATAATCTTACAAAAAACCTCTGGAAGAGCATAACATTGTGAATGGATTCATGGAATTTATTTACCAAAAAAATTAAACATATACAGCCTTATTCTACATAATTAAAAAACGAATCTTTATTTCATGATGGAATAACCTTTGGATGGTAATCTATTTTCCTCAAAAAGCATTTAATTCAAAAAAATCCGATTTAAATCAAAAAAAAAAAAAAAAAAAAAAAAAAAAAAAAAAAAAAAAAAAAAATCGGATTTTTTTTATTTTTTTAAAAAATCATTGATTATCCACCCTGTGAAGCAGTGACCCAAAGTGTAAAAGCCAGAGAGTCAGCATGACACCATTAGTAGAATAAGAACTCTAATGCCAACTCCATTATTGTTCCTCATAAAAGGCATTTTTCAGGCCTGTATTCTTACATATTCCTAGTCTATGGTTCCCAGTCTATGAAATTAAAAGTGTCACTCAAGGCAGACAGATTCTCTCATTCCGTTTTTGAACCTCACTGGCAAATAAAGAAAGAGAACACCCCTGTTAGTCACTGTAACATCTCATAATCAAGGGTTTGCTCTTTCATTGCCTGTGGTAATCCTTTCATTGCACGCTACTACATCATTGCCGCAGCAGCCAAGCAGACGAGGAGGAGAGAGCTCTTGAATCCTTCATACAAAACAAGCTGTGCAAAGTAACAGTCATTTAAAACAGCTGTGCAAAATATTCCCCTGAATAATTCAATCAGCTTTTCAGGGATCTGATCCTGTTGCTTGTATTATTATATCCGCTGCAAAAATACAATTTGCTTTATCCCATTTCAACGCCAAGTGTGCAGGAGGAAAAGTTCATGTGAACCGAGGCGAAGAAAAATAATAACATAATAATGATTCCCATAATGCACACATTCTTCAGAGTATAAACAAATATACTATAAACACGGATCACAGTAACCACATACATCCTTACAAACTAATCTCTGCACAAATGAAAACTGCTCAAATGCTTCTCACACAGTACATTTATGTCCTAGGTTTCTACAAAACTGAAATGATCATATTTTATAGCAATGTCCATAGAACCAAATCACACCAGTCCCAGCCCCACAGGAACGAACAATCTAACATACCTGTACTAGTCAAAATGGGATACACAGTGGGGGAGATTTACTGAAACTGGAGCACTCAGAATCTGGTGCAGCTGTGCATGGAAGCCAGTCAGCTTCTAACTTCCACTTGTTCAGTTAAGCTTTGGCAATATAAACTGGAAACCGATTGGTTTCTATGCAGAACTGCACCTGATTTTGCACTCTCCAGTTTTAGTAAATAAAACACCCACACTATAGAGTCAACTTAAACCAAGAAGAAAATTTAAACCTGAAGCTGACCACAAATCTGAAAGCTTGAGCAGAGAGACAACCTCAACAGTGTGCTTCTTTTCCTTTTAAAGTCCATACAGAGGGTGGGGTGGGGAAGAGACCTGTATGTTAAAAGTGAAACTGCAGAAGACAGATCCGGTCTCCTCACCTACCAGTCAAGACTGCTGTGTAGATTTCATAACTGGATTGAAATTCCAATCCTCTGGCAGGTAAAACTGCTCCCATATGAATATGATTTGTGTATTTAGCAGTTTGCCTGGAAATAAGCTTTAAAAAAAACCCAAAAAGTATATTAAATATCTTCAGGGTCAACAGCTTCCCCATGCTGCCATTTAAAAAAATCTCCAGGAGCTGGGTCCCTAGCAGATATAAACTGCAAGTTCAATTGGACTATAACTTTGGAAGTTGATTTGTCTCCCAAAAGTGAACGGAAGGGAGAATGTGTAATTGTTTGACAAAATAGGAAACCCTTAAAAGAGTAAAGAATAGCAAGCATATCACAAATACCAGCAAAACTATGCATGCGATATGGTTATCACCATCTGCCCACACAGGAACTTACTTTTGCAACCTTCTCAAACGAGGTCTTGCTGAGGCACCCAACATCAAAGGAAGCTATTCATGAAGACCAATAACCTGAAAGACACAAAAGCACAAAAAGATGTTCTAATTTCCTTCCACTTGGAATAACTGATGTCTACACATTGTCAGGACTGACAACAATTACTTGTTAAAGATCAGACATGCCTGAGACTACTGCTGCAGCCAATTCTGTAACCACTTTATAAAGTTTAAAGGCCGGCTTCCTGAGTTATACAACATGTAAGGATAGGTCAGATGCCAGACAGAGGAGCATCAGCCAAGAACATGTCCAGGACATCCTCTACATAGCTGTCATTCTTCTGCCTGTTGTGAAATTTTACTTACTGATAAAATGTACCCTTACCCACAAAGATGCTCTCCAGTTCTCAAAGAACATGTACGCAATCAAAGAAAAGCGTGTTGTGCTGCCTCTATATAAAAATATTACCTCCAGAGAGCCCCTTACTTCTAGTCCTGGGAGCCTCATCGACTATTAGCCTACTGTATACTGCAAACTCAGACTGGTTGTCAGAGATCACTTCCTTGCATACATACCTACCTATATTTCTCACATATAAGTATGCAGAACCACTGACAACGCCCCCCCCCCCAATTCGCCAAACAAGCCAGCCAAGTGAACTACTCCTTTTAGAGTGCCAGATCTGCTAATGTTTCTCAAAAAAAGTACAAAAATGACTAATAGCACTTGGCAGGAGCTTAGACACCCTTGGAACTTGTCTTACATTGAGGAAGTACCCATAGTCCAACTGGGAAAATTCAAACGGGTAGATAAACCAAACCTCCCAAGAATATTATAACATTGGGTCGGCCATCACCCAGAAACAATGCAAATGTTGCATGAATGATTAAGAAGCAAACAAATGGAGATATAATCATGTTATGTTTATAAACGTCTTGGGACTTCAACACAAATCGGCTATGGAACGTTCTACCTAAACTATATCAGCTGCATTCCCTGTAATGTCTATAAAGCTACCTTTAAGACCAGCTGGTTCTGCTTCTTAGACAACACTACATACAACAGGAGGTTAAAGGATATATACACACCACAGTCATCAAACTTACAAGAGAGCTGTAACATTCCTTCAATAAAGCAGGGCATTCATACCACATCAGGCCCACTTAACATAATTCCTGTATTAAACTGCATAAAAAGAGTTGCCCATATAGGAAATCAATGGTGGTGCTGTATTAGGCAACCCTAAATGTACAGTACTTCCTTGATGGTGTTTACCCAGTGCTGGTAATTTCAGAATTACACGAGTTTAATTTCACATAATTGGGTGCCTCCAGAAATTTTGTAGGACATTTGCAGTTATTTAAATGCAAGACCAAGGGGGATTAAAGAGTCTAGTAGAGACTAGGCAGGGAAACAAGGGTGAGAGAAGGGATGAGGTGTTGGGTAACAATGCAGGGAGGCAATCGGTTCCAAAGTGCATTCAAGAGAAAATGGCTCTGAATTGTGTAGACCCCAAGAAAATAATCCACACAGTCCAAGTGGCAACAAGCAGAATATCGGTCACAAAACCGGACAACTAGTTCTTCCAAATGCTGGAGGAGAGCTAGCTCAGTGCACCACTTTGCCACTGAAGGAGTAGATGAGGATTTTCAATGCCTTGGGATTCTATTTCTTCCTACTTACTGCCAGGAATGGAACAGACTAGGAAGCCTTGAGAATAGGGCAATAGTGGGAGACACAGGAGAATACATCTCTATTGTCATTTTGGAAGTATGAAAAATGCAGGAGCATAAGTCTGGATTCAGGGAACATGTCCATCACAGCAGCATTGTTCCTGTTGCTCTTCTGCACCTTCAGCAAGTGTTGGGAGTAAAAGGAAAAATCATATGCATCATTAGGGGCAATGGTACCAGCGACTGAGAATTTTGCAGCACTTTTCCTGAGCCACTGCGGATACACGAGCCTTTTTGTAATTCATCCCGAAATGTTTTTGGTCCAGGTCCCTTTCCCAAACTAAGATACAATAGAAGATATGAGGTGGGGATGGACAAGGAGCAAACTGAGAAAGAAGATGGGTGTGCCTTTGCTATATATATTACACACACACAAAATATATTGCCAAAAGTATTGGGATACCCCTCCAAATCATTGGATTCAGGAGTTCCAATCACCTCCATGGCCACAGGTGTATAAAAGCACCTAGGCATGCAGACTGCTTCTACACACATTTGTGAAAGAATGGGTCGCTCTCAGGAGCTCAGTGAATTCAAGCGTGGTACCATAATAGGTTGCAACCTGTGCAATAAGTCCATCTGTGAAATTTCCTTGCTACTAAATATTCCACAGTCAACTGTTAGTGGTATTGTAACAAAGTGGAAGCAACTGGGAACAACAGCAACTCAGCCACGAAGTGGTAGGCCACGTAAAATGACAAAGCAAGGTCAGCGCACACTTAAGAGCACAGTGTGCAGAAGTTGCCAACTATCCGCAGAGTCAATAGCTAAAAGACCTCCAATCTTTGGGTGGCATTCAGATTAGTACAACAGTGCATAGAGAGCTTCATGGAATGGGTTTCCATGGCAGAGCAGCTACATCCAAACCTTACATCACCAAGTGCAATGCAAAGCGTCATATGAAGCGGTGTAAAGCACACCATCACTGGACTCCAACAGTGGAGAAGTGTTCTCTGGAGTGACAAATCACGCTTTTGTCTGGCAATCCAATGTACACTTCTGGGTTTAGCAGTTACTAGGAGAACGGTACTGCATTGTGCCAAGTGTAAAGTTTGGGGGGCCTTGCCTCTTCATTCCAATGAAGGGAACTCTTAAGGCTTCAGTACATACAAAAACATTTTGGACAATTTCATGCTCCCAACTTTGTGGGAACAGTTTGGGGATGGCCCCTTTCTGTTCCAACATGACTGCGCACAAGTGCACAAAGCAAGGTCCATCAAAAGGCATGGATGAGCGAGTTTGGGGTGGAGGAACTTGACTGGCCTGCAAAGAGTCCTGACCTCAACCCAATAAAAACACCTTTGGGATGAATTAGAGTGGAGACTGCGAGCCAGGACTTCTGATCTGATATCAGTGCCTGACCTCACAAATCTAGAAAAGCTAAAATTTCTGGGGAAATCGTATGAAGTGTTCTTGTGTTCAGCTCCCACTCTAGTATTGAACATTCCGCCATTCATTCCTATGGGACCAATTTCATCACAAAAACGCCGATATTTCGTAAACCATTCGGAGAAACGTTCCATAAAGTAATAGCACACCAATCGGGAACAATCCGAACATTTCGATATATTACTGTCTATGTAGTGTACAGAGAAAGCATAGAGCTAAGCCAGTACCTCCCCTTGCTCTCTGATCCTCGCTGTACTGTTGCCATCGAAACCGAAAGCTGAGCTGACCACCCCACCGTGTCCTACCAACTGTGTACACAGGCATTAACAGTGCTCTCTCCCTCCAAAGCACAATCCACACCCCTCCTGTTGTCACTACTGTAGGGATGTAGGGACAGAATTTGTGCTAGCAAAAAGGAGGGATTTGGGAGGCGGTTGGGGGGGGGTGTTGTGCTAGGAGGGAGCATATTTAAGGGGAGTTGTGCTACAAGGAGGGATTTTGGAGGGGTTGTGCTGGGAGTGCGATTTGGGTGGGGGGGATTTGGGTGGATTGTGCTAGGAAGCAGGATTTGGAGGGGTTGTACTAGGAGGGGGGATTTAGGAGGCTGATGTGGGGGGGGGGGGGTGGACTGGGAGCAGGGATTGTTTATAACCTACAGATGACTGAACTCTGCCTCACAGAGTTCACAGTGTGGTAACCGGTAAGAAATTGTGCTTTCCAATACCGCACACATGCCTTTTGCAAACGTGCATGGGTGCCATTAATTCTTAATGACACCCCCACACATCTAGCAAATGCGTTTGCGTCTGCTAAAATGAATGGTACTAAAGTACGTGTTTTCGTGTTGCGCAATTTTAAAAATCATGCCTGCAGCCTTTTGCATATTTCAAACACAGCAGTTCATTTAAAACATGCAACGTGTGGAAATGTGTGTGCATTCAGATGCACCTCCGGGTGCGAACGAGCCCTCAGACTGATGTGCCTCTGGACTGTGCCTAATTCTAAAGGCTGCCTCGGTTAAAAAAAAAATTTTGGAAAAAAAAAAAAAAAAAAAAAACACCACCGCTTTAGAGCATAAAATGTATCATTAATGTGGAACTTCACCCAAAAGGGGACTTTTTTGGGGGGGGGGGGGGCACTACTACAGTGATGGCTGTGAAACGAGTGGAAAAGAGGGGCAGTGACCTCACAATCTTCACCTTGTCCAGAGAACATTCATTTTGGTCAGTGTGCAGCGGACAGGACCTTGAAGATGCTGGTTATGGTAGTTTTCCCTGCTACTACAGTGATTATCAGCTTTCCCAATTGACCCTCAGCATGAGATAGAATGAGAGTACCAAGCTGGACCAGTGCAATCAGGAACATATCTGAAGTTCAGCTTTAATCAATGCAGAGCTACATTAGTTTGTGCCCTCATATCTATCTGCAGTTTACCTTTAATGTCCTTCCTCCCGCCCGTCATATAAGAAAATGACGGGCAGGCGGCGGTTCTCTCATTTTGGGAGGATGTCATATGACACCCTCCCACGCTAACTGCACGTGCACGCCCCCAGGACACAGCAGATCACCGATCAGAGTAAAGAGACGATGTCGTCAGCTGTCATGTGATCAGCTGTGTCCAATGACAGCTGATCACATGTAAACAACGCAATGCCGGTTATCTGCAGTCCTCTACTCATGCTGACAGAGCGAGAGGAGAGCCAGTAATCGGCATTCCTCACAGGGGACATCTACACTGATCATCAGGACACTGATGATCAGTGTAGCCCCATCAATGCCACATATCAGTGCCCACCAGTGCACATGGATGCCACATATCAGTGCCCATCAATGCCGCCCATCACTGCAGCCTCATTAGCGCACATCTGTGAAAGAGAAAAAATTACTTATTTACAAAATTTAACAAAGCAAAAACTTTTTCAAAATTTCCAGTCTTTTCTACTTTGTTTAGCAAAAAAGAAATTACCACCAAAAAAGGCTGTCTCAAAAAAATGATACAAATTTTGTTTGGGTACAGTGTTGCATGACAGCACAATTGTCAAAGTGCGAAAGCGCTGGAAGCTGAAAATTGGCCCGGGCAGGAAGGGGGGAGGGGGGTAAAACTGCCCAGTAGGCAAGTGGTTAAAATAAAGTAAGAGAAAAAAAAAAAAAAAGAAAAAGAATGAAGAGAGAAAAACAAATCATTTCAGTACAGAGAAAAATGTGACCCTGCCACATTTTTGTACATTACTTGTCTAGTATCCCTGAACAGGAAAGGTAAATTCAGCAAATAATGTTGCCTGTTCAATACGCCGAGTCCTGGGCACACGGACACCTTCTAAACAAGCTGTAGCGTGTCTGCATTGACTGAACAGTTGGCGATCTGCCAACAAGCTGTTATTTATAAATATGAAGGAAATGTGTAAGCTCACAGGTAGCGAACCTCTTTATGCTAGCCTTGCAGCCTGTACAGACCCAACTAACATCTGTTCTAGCTAAACTTCTCTTCAGGTTAACTCTATGGGGTTGATTTACTAAAACTGGAGAGTGAAAAATCTGGTGTAGCCTGGTAGCCAATCAGCTTCTAACTTCAACTTGTTCGGTTAATCTTTGACAATCAAACCTGGCAGCTGATTGGTTTCTATGCAGAGAAAACAACAGATTTTGCGCTTTACAATTTTAGTAAATCAATCCCTGTGTATATTACTGGGAAGAATTTTAACTTGTATTTAAAGTTTCAATCAAATAAGTCTGAAACAAGTCAGTCTATCAAACCAGGACCTGGCACTGCTGAGCTGATGAACTGGTTATCGGTGTAATTGAAGTGAAGTGCTCCAACAGTGACACCCAATGGTAGCTGTCATGATATCTTTTCTTAGTAGTGCTATGGAGTTAGTTATATCTATATTGTGTTTTGGTAAATCAGACTTCTAAAAGATATCAATAATGTGCAAGATAGAGGAACACTCTGCAATCAATGGGAACGGATCTGTCACCAAAAGATCAATCCTGATTGAAAACTAATAGGTTTGAAAAGCTTACTCTGATTAGTAGTTCCTCATTCCTATTTGTCCCTCATTTCCTATTTGTCATATGTTCATTAAACTGTACATATTGCTACTACTTGGTGTATCCAGGTGAACTACACTGCCTTGAAAAAGTATTCGTACCTCTTGAAATTTTCCACATTTTGTCATGTTACAACCAAAAACGTAAATGTATTTTATTGGGATTTTAGGTGATAGACCAGTGGTCTCTAAAATGTGATCCAGGGGCAGATGTGGCCCTTTGCTTGCCTTTATCAGGCCCCTGGGGCACTATTCCACTCACTGATACAAGGCACTATTCATTCTAATGACATCAACAATGGGGCATAATTACTGTTACTGATACCAACATCAATAGGGCACTATGCCTACAACTGACACCAATGATGGGGCACTATTCCTCAGACACCAATGTTATTGAACTATTCCTCTCACTGACACCAATGGTATGGAACTATTCTTGCCACTGACACAAATGGGCCACTATTCCTTTCCCTGATACCACCAATGGGGCAATATTCTTTTCCCTGATCCCAATGACAGGGCACAATTTTTCCCCTACCACCAACAATGGATCACTATTCCTCCCATTGAGATCAATAATGAGGCATGGTTTATTCCCATTGACACCAGGGCATTTTCTACTCACACTGGCCACAGTCCGGCCCACTCAAAGTCAGAAAGACAGAAAACCGGCCCTTTGTTCAGAAAGTTTTGAGACCCCTGTGATAGACCAACACAAATGGCACATAATTGTGAAGTGGAAGGAAAATCATAAATGGTTTTAAACATTTTTTACAAATATATGAAAAGTGTGGCGTGCATTTGTATTCAGCCCCCTTTACTCTGATAACTAAAATCTAGTGGAACCAATTGCCTTCAGAAGTAACCCAAATAGTAAATAGAGTCCACCTGTGTGTAATTCAATTACAGTATAAATACAGCTGTTCTGTGAAGCCCTCAGGTTTGTTAGAGAACATTAGTGAGCAAACAGCATCATGAAGACCAAGGAACATACCGAACAGGTCAGGGATAAAGCTGTGAAGAAGTTTAAAGCAGGGTTAGCTTATGCGCATAGCTAGTAGAGACATCCTCAAAAAGACTTGCAGTGTAATTGCAGCAAAAGGTGGTTCGACAAAGTAATTCCTTCCTCTTCACAATTATGTGCCACTTTGTGTTGATCTATCACATAAATTCCCAATAAAAAACATTTATGTTTTTGGTTGTAACATGACAAAATGGAAAATTTCAAGGGGTTGAATACTTTTTCAAGGCACTGTATACCTTGTTTTTTCAGGACATATTCGGATTTCATTTTGGTGGTAAATAATATCCATCTCCTGATTATTTTTTTATCAAAGTAAAAACTGGCACAAAAATCATAAGAAAAAAAAAAAATTAAAATTGTTGTAACCAATCAGCCATAATTTGGTAACCACTGACAGGTAAAGTGAACATTATCTTGTTACAATGACCTCTGAAAGTCAGTGGGATATACGTGTGTCTAGAAAGTAATGAGAATGGTATTTTAAAAATTCTTTTATTGAAAATGTTTACACAAGTATGTACCTTGTGAGTGTACACAATGCTCCCCGAAATTTTTCCACTCTTCATAGCATCCCTGGAAGTCTTCAAGTGGAATAACGTTCAGAGTCTGCATAGTGGCTCTTTGGACGTTAACCACACTACAAAATGGTGTCCTTTCAAACCTTTCATCTTTGGGAATCATTTGAGCTCTCTTGGGGCGAGGTGGCGTGGGTGTGCACTATTCTGAACTTGGGTTCTTCATCCCGGGATCATACTCAAACACCCAAGATTCATCTCTCGTGATCAGTCAAAAATAAAAAAAATAAATAAATAAAATCAGGCTCTCTTTCCAAACAGGCCAACATATTTTGTCACCTGATCAGAAGGAAAACCGTCAACTTATTTGCCAAGTTCTTTGGAACAAGTTTTGCACACACTTTTCTCATGTTCAAATCCTGAGCCACGATTTCATTAACAATTGACTTTGTAATTCCGGTTTCCTCTGCAATCGTTCTCATAGTAAACTGTTGGTCACGGTTGAGAACAGACCTCACTGCATTGACATTCTGTTCCGTTCTTGACAAAGAGGGACATCCTGATCATTGTTAATCTTCAACACCTTCTCGTCCTTCCTTGAAGGCCTTGTGCCATCGGTACACTTATGCAGACGACAGCACAGCTTCTCCACAAGCTTTGCTCACCATTTCCAAAGTTTCTGATGCACTTTTGCCAAATTTCAGGGTGTCACAAAAAAGAATGTCTCGACTGACAGGGCTGGAACGCAACGGATCAGTGTTCTAACATACTTGGCACCCCACCTCAAGTGACCTTTGCCAGAGTCTCCCTTCACAAAGCCCTTCTCGAGCGTAGGAACTTCAGTCTAATTTTCTGGGCACACTTCATATTAGGCGGTAAGTAAACATGTCTCTGATGTTGATGTGTTGAAAGCAGAAAAAAATGGGTATCACAGTTTGTGGTTTATAGTGCTGTGCAGCCACAGATTGCTCAGGGTACTCATGCCAACCCATGTCCACAGCCAAAAGCACAATACAATAGGCAAGTGAGCATCACAACTGGACCACAGAGCAATGGAAGAAGGTGGCGTGATCTGATGAACCATGTTTTTTTTTTTTGTTATTTACATTATGTTGATGGTCGGGTACGTGTGCATTGCTTACCTGGTGATGAGATGGCATTAGGACACAGAATAGGAAAAAGGCAAGCTGGTGGAAGCAGTGTGATACTTGGGGTAATTTTCTGCTAGGAAAGTTTAAGTTCTGCCGTTCTTGTTGATGTTGCTTGACCCGTACCACCTACCAAAGCATTGTTGGTGACCAAGTACACCCATTCATGGAAACTCCATTCCCTTTCATCAAGATAATATGCGCTGCCACACTGCAAAAAATGGTTAAAGGATGGTTTGAGGAACACAACAATGAGTTCAATTGTTGACTTGGCCTCCAAAGTCTGTGGGATGTGCTGCTGACGGCTGGGTGCCAGGTACCACAGCATACCTTCAGAAGTCTAGTGGTGCCCATGCCTCAACAGGTCAGGCTGTTTTGTCAGCAAAAGGGGGACCTACCCAATATTAGGTGGGCGATCATAAAAGGTATGGTTGATCAGTGTATGTTTCTTGCTATTACTATGTCCTGCCAAAGAACAACTCAAAACAAATTATTCTACTGCTGACAATTGTAGCAGTATATATATGTTTGTATCCATAGTAGGTCCTGGAAATAGTGCACATTTTTGTTTGTTTTGTTCTACCTAAAATACATTGACACTAATGTTTTTTGTTTTTGTTTTTTTTAATCCCACCTAAAATACACTGACCTGGACTCGGAGCATGACCTTTGATTCCAACAATAACCTAGATCAAACCCTGATCTAGCCATTTTAAACTTGCTTTGTACAAGCAGTGGTGATATCATCAATGTGCTGCACACAGAGAGTGTAGACAGCCAGGCTGTGGGGGGTCCAGCATGTCCTCTCATTACAGCCTGCCTACAGAAAACTACAGAAGAAGGCAGAGGCCAGACCAGTCACCCTGCACAAAGACAGAGCTTCACAGACCAGTCTTTACTCCTGCACAGGAGGAAAAATTACAGGAATCATTTTGTGTGCAGATGTGGAAGAAATACACAAAAGCCATCAAAATTCAAGAAAGAATACACGCGGCTCTAGCAATTAGGCAATATTTTTTTAGTCCAAAGTTCAGCTCTAAGGTACATTCTGACTTTAACACACTTGCAGGATTAGCTGGGAAGCATTAGTGGTGGACGGCTAGCCAGAAGTCCTTTTTTATTGTGGTATGGAGGGGTTGGAACGCTGCTTGTGACCCAGTTAGGGAGATTTCCCTTCACTGCCTGCGTGTAAATATAAATATAGATTGCCCTTACCAGTTTAGCGGTGATCTTTACTGTCATTTTAGAAGGAGGAATCTGGTAGTTTCTGTGTGTGTGATATTTCCCAAGTGAACAGAAATTATTTACTTCTGAATTTTAATAGTGAAGTTTAGTTATCCAACTTTGCAGCAATCTCCTGATATTCTATGTATAGATTAACACACTGCACGGGGTTTAGTATGTTCCCAAGCAGTCCATCCTACACAGTATCCCATTACATTCTGCAGAGGATCATAAAACAGACCACATTCAAAATACAGGCTGTATATTTAAAGCTGTAAGAGATGAATAAACTCAGAAAAAAAAATAATCAAACATTTCAAGCCACAATTTGCTGCCCCAGTTCAAAACACCTAAATAAGGACACAGACATTTTATTTTGTCAACATACGGTATTTTCCCAATATATCCTCTATATCCCTCCTAGATTGTAAGCTCGAAAGAGCAGGGCCCTCGATCCCCTCATGTTTTGCATTGTATTGGTATTGTTCTGTCACATGTTCTGTCCCCCTTTGTAATGTACAGCGCTGAGCAAACTATTGGCGCTTTATAAATACTGTAGAATAATAACCATGGTTTTTGTACCACTATTTATTGAGGTTTGTCTGTTGGGTTTGATTCAGGCCTTAGCTATCTCTCGCACCATGAGACCCTTGAGTGGTTTCTTGCTTTATTATGCTCGCGAAGCGATACTCTTAAAGTGGAAGTCCCCTCATGCTCCCACATCCAGTTTGTGGAAACAGCTGGTTAATACGGTTCTCCCTCTATATAAATATACTTATGATTCTAGGGGGTGTCCCGCTAAATTTACAAAAGGTGTGGCATATCTGGATTGACTCTTCCGAATCGGTCCCTTCCAGCTCTGATTAGGATCGAGTGATGGTTCTCTACCTCGTCGCAGAGTTTTTTGCTCAGTGTAGGTTGTCAGTGATCTTCTGTGGGAATTGTCTTCTGCCATATCTAATGCAGACCATAGACGGTCCACACAAAAAATCCACCGATATTCACGCAGTTAGTGGGGCCAGCCCGTTGGCCGTTTTTCGTGAATCTTCACATTTATTTTTACCGGTCATGCTGCAAAATTCACAAAAGCCAGCTGTTTTTCATGGACATTGTTGGCAGCATCGGCACGGGGGGTTTGACTGATTTTTCGTTTATCGGCCGAAAATTAGGCCGATAAATGACCCGTCTATGGCCTGCCTAAGCCCTGTGATATCATTGGGTGCAGTTGTCGTCTGTTTGTTGTTGTTCACCTTATCTGTGTTATGTTTCTCCTCGTTTTTGTTTTTTTTATCACTGTTTGTGGTTTGATCAAGCCTGGGAATGCCCAATAGGCTTTGTTTTGTATTCTCCACTTTATAAGTAAATAAAGAGAATTTTCAAAAAACATAGTATTTTCCCCCATATTCTTGGCCCTTAAAGTATTAAGCCCTCAGCATTTTTTCTTAGCTCAACACACTAAGCACGATAAATGAAACATTCTCCATTAAACCATTTGTGCTTACCCCAGCACTTGCAGTTTACAACTTTCAGTGCTGCTGGTTTTCTGTTCTCTCAGTGCTGCTTCCCTGAATTAACAGTGGGCAGTGCAGTCTCCAGTTAGTCTGTTAGTTTGGGGGAGGAGCAGGAGAGTGCCTTGTGCCTTGCCATCTTAGTCTATGGGGCGGTATGTTTCTACAGGGAAAAAAAAAAAAAGAGCAATCTAAAGTTTTACAGGGGTCAAAATAATTGGAGAGGGACATCTGATCCAGTAACACCGGTCTGAAGTGGTATTTGCTTTTACTTCCTTTTAGGTCTCTTGAATAGGAAGTAAGCAGAAGTCTCCCCCCAAATGGGGACAAAAGGTATCAAAGAAAACTTGGCAGAGATTTAAACAAAAAAAAAAAAACACAACTTTCCCAATCACAAATTCCTGGCTGCAGTTCTGCATTATCATCAACTCAAGAAGTGAAGATTTGCTATATTATGTTAACTGTTAAATGTGAAATGTTAAACATGTCTAAGCAGCAACCTGAAAAAAAATGTCTGGAATTTTGCCTGGAAAAAAAAACAAAGCACTTCCTGGTAAGTGTACCTAGGGAGACTCTCCTGTACCTGCAGTTTCAGCTATATTTTTGCAGTGTGAGATGACTGCTAGTCTCAGGAGATTTAGTGACTGCTCACTGTTGCTCTTCCTGAAGGCTCCGACATGAGGAAGCAAAGCCCTGCTCCTCTACATCAAGATGGCGGTCTACACAAAGACAGCACAGAACAAGACTTGGTAAGACAGTAATGGAGAAAGAACAGCTGCAGGAAGACCACAGGTAATACTAGCGACTAATCCATTGGAAGCTGGGCATAAAACACCGCAGGCAAGAGAGTTCAGTTCCCATTAAAACCCTTAAGGCCAGCTATACAATAAGGCCTAGTTCGCACCAACTCCGTTTGTATTTGATCCGCTTCTGCAGGGCTTTTTTGCGGTGGGTTTTGGCACACTGATTTTTTTAATGCGTTTTTCACGTGTTTTGCGCTTTTTTTTCCTGGACAATTTGTTGCTGGACAGATTACAAAAAAAAAAAAAAAACGTAAAACGAGTCAAAAATACACTACATGCTTGTTCTGCAGCGTGTCCATTGAAGTCTATTGAACCAAAAATGTACCGTTTTGCATTTAAAAAAGTCCCTGGCCCTTTCCAAAAACACAGTGGCTGAAAAAAGCATAGATGTGAATGTGTCCCATAGGAAACCATGTTAAATGGACTGTAGTACATTTCTAAAAAAAGCACCACAAAAAATGCATAGATGTGATCCAGGCCATATACAGCTTGATCTGCTCTTTTATCCTGGAAGCATGCTCACTTGGCCCTCCCAGCACATCAACCGTACTGTCACTGACAGCTCCCATTCAGTTTAAAGCTGGAAGCCGGGGATGTGCTCCTGATTACCTGATCACTGTGACAGCCAACTACAGTGGTCACATAATTGGGAAAGCATGCTTTCACCATCTGGCCTTAACCCCTTTATGACTGCCCAACAAATTTGTGAGGTGGCAAAAAGGGTGGACTTTTGTGTGCAAATGTCATACATATGCTGGCCAGCCGATTTGTATGTGCTGAAAGCATACTCAATGCGCACTCTGAGCACAAAGACTAAGCTGGAGAAGGCAACTCTCCACCCAGAGTAAAGATCAGAAGCCATTGAGTCTCACTGTGCACTCTGAGCACAAAGACTGAGCTGGAAAAGACAGCTCTCTGCCCAGGGTAAGATCAGAAGCCGATGGGCCTGGCTTCCAATCATGTGACCACTGGCAGCTATCACAGATCCTTCCCACCCCCCTGGGCATTCCGAACTATTTAGTGGGTGGATCCTGCTAGGTTCCTTCTGTAGCTCTGTTCTCTGCACAGTAATGTGGTCACCGCTAAAATGTATTAGGTAGTAAGAGTGGGAATGGTTCAATACCAAGAGTCTCTACATAAGTATAAAGGGTGGGTAAGTGAGCGCAAACAGATCAGGTGAGCAGCTAACATACAGGGTAATCCTCAATACCTTGGAACATAAACTATAAATGGGGTATGCAGCGCTAGAGAACAGATAATAAGCACGGGACTGTTTATAATATGAAGTACCAATACAGCAGTTCATATAATAGTTCATATATTCCAGCCTGAAAAAATGAAAATGATCCAATGATGTTCCAGATCACAAACGATGAAATAAGAGAAAATAGTGAGGTTGTGCGCTTACCACAAATACACACAATATGAGCAGTGCTGTTAATTACATACAATGTTCATATTGTGTGTATTTGTGGTAAGCGCACAACCTCACTATTTTCTCTTATTTCATCGTTTGTGATCTGGAACATCATTGGATCATTTTCATTTTTTCAGGCTGGAATATATGAACTATTATATGAACTGCTGTATTGGTACTTCATATTATAAACAGTCCCGTGCTTATTATCTGCTCTCTACATAAGTGGCAAAAAAATGAAGAAATGAAAAAAAAACACACACACAACCGCATCTCTATGTAAATGTGTGCAAAGATAGCTGCCTAGATCGATGAGAGGAGGAAACAAATTAAGTACACTTAAACCCGAGAACAAAAATAATATCGTGCAGCCAAGTCCTTAGATGTGGTGGCAGAATTATTTTCTTTTTTTCGTTTTGTGTTTAAGAATTTTTTTCCTCTATTTTTCACCTGATCATTCTGCCAGCAACACTCTTGTTCTAGGCTGACTACGCCCACTCACAGTAATGTATCTAGAAAGGAGCAGTATTGATCACCCTAGGCCAGGAAATGTGTTCGGACTACAGAATCTCTCTCCCCTTCTCTCCATCTTTCCTACATAGGGATACGTCTTCTGTAGCTCAGAGGTAACTTTATGCGGGTTGGTAAGACAGTGCACAGAAAATTACACGCTCACCACATTTTTGGCAGGATCAACAGATGTACAAAATGCTGGCATATTTAACAACCGAAACTGAATAAGAGGATCATTGTTATGGTTTACATACACTTTAACAGTTGGTGTTGGACTTATTCTCCTGAAATCGCCTACAAGAAAACAAAATGTGCGCCAAATGATAAAATTTCTTGTTGCCCAAAACAACTAATCTTTTAGCTGAAATTTCTGTAGTGTAAACTTGAAAACCAAAACAAGACTGACTGGTAGATAAGAAACGCCTTTGGTCGAACACTTTTCATATATTAGCCTCTCCGCATATAAATTATATAAGAAAATCTCTTTCCATTATCTGAAACTTACATTTTCTGGCACAGCAGTAATTAAAGCAGTACAAATGGTATGCTTATTGGCTTCTTATGTAATGCAGCAAAGAGAGAAAGACACAGATATGCAGAAGTCATTGTTCTGATTGCTGTAACTGTGTGTAAGGTGTACCCCGATAATAACAGACATAACATCTTCAGCTCCTTCTGAGCTTATTAGTAATCTACTGCATCTTGGGACTGGACATAAATCTACTGCATCTTGGGACTGGACATAAATCTACTGCATCTTGGGACTGGACATAAATCTACTGCATCTTGGGACTGGACATTTTACCTAAAGAAACATATGGATTTAATTACTAACATAATAAACCAGGGCTAGAAGTATCACTGCAAACATTCATAGATGACCTTTCTTTAGTTACACGTTATTAAACCTGGGCTGCAGACAAGCAGCTACACAGATGAAATGCATACACGGGGATGGCTTTACCTGCCAATGATGCATCCAGTCCTGTGATCACCATGGGTGGAGCAGGTTTATACCCAGAGTGCAGGCCTACATAGCAAAGCAATATTAAGTCACATTCATTATGCTGCTTACATCAAACCACTGGATTTCCAGCAAGAATTAATGGATTCTTGCGGCTTTGATGACAAGGGCATGTAAGTAGCATGCTGTTTGCACACAGCTGTACACAGAGAGGTTAAGGATGGATGTCAGCTCCTGGATGCAGTCAGCTGTGTCCAGGATGGGACATCTGTCCCTAAACACAGGTAACTGATCTGTGTGCAGCTACATAGGAACAGAGGCAGCCACCGTCAGATTACACAGGCTTAGCAGCTGCTGCTATTCACATGCCCAGACAATTCCAGCCACAAGAATCTGATACTTGCTGCTGAAATCCAGTGGCTACACATAGATGGCAGTGTGAAGGAGGCTTTAAAGTGGTATTAAGCCCAAAACGAACATTGATTATACCGCTCGTTCCAGAGAAAAACAGAAAGGTATATGGAAACTCATGGAGTACATTACAAGGAGGCAGAAAAACACAGGAACAGGGATGGGCAATTCCTATTGTTGAAGCCCAGGACATGTAGTTCCAGGTGACGGGCAGGTAGGTTTTTTTTTTTTTCTTTCCTTTAGCAGCAGGGCACATTTGTCACGTGGAAGCATTTTGGCGGCAACGCTGCCGCCCGATTACTTCCACAGTGCCAGCCCCTCTCCCCTGCCTGCTATATATTCCGGGCTCCGCTTGCCCATCTACGGGCCCGGGACTGGTTCAGTGGGTGCCGCAGGATGTGGTGGACACGTCTGCTCCCCTTCTTGTCCTGACCCGGAAGTGATATGTCACTTCTGGGGTCCCATTTGGCAGATTCCTGGTCATGGAGGCCGGGAAAGAATGTAATGCGGTGTGATGTGCACTGCATTACATTCAGTGGAACACAGGGGAGACATCCAGGGTCCTTCAGAAAAGAGAAACTGTCACAAGAAAAAAAAAAAAAAAGTAAAACTTTTTTTCCTTTTTCAAATGGAAGTTACACCCAAGCATATAACCCCCCAAAATGTTGTTTCAAGACCCCAACCCCCACGTATGTACACAGACAAAAGCACACACTGGGGCGCCTACACATGAAAACGGCAATTGTGATACAGGTTACATATCGTCACGGACGCCAGAAAGAGCAATAATTTTAGCACCAGACCTCTTCCGTAACGCTAAAACAATGACCTATAAGGGGCTTTAAAAGCGCCACCTGTAGAAAATATAGGGTACTAAAGTTTGTTGCGGTTTCACAAGTGCGCACAAATTTAAGGTTTGACATTTTGGATATCTATTTACTCAGTGCAACCTCGTCTTTTAGATTTTACAAAAAAATTGGAAAATGTATTGATTTTTGTGCCCTAAAAGGAACTGTGTATTTTTTACTGAAAGTTTGCGTTTCCTAGACCTTTGTGATAATAGTGTGACATAAATTGGAACTTCCGCTATTTTATTCTCTAGGATCTCTCATGTCAGAAAATATATAATGTTTGGGGGGTTGTTATCTTCAGGCCTTAAATGATTTTTTAAATGTGTGCAAAAAACACAAAAACAGCTCTGGCAGCAAAAGGGATAAAGGATAGGCCCGACACTCCCCTTTCCTGAGAAGCACCCAATCAGTGCTAATTACATTGCAAGGTCTCTCCTCTCCCTGCTAGTCCTGGGTGCGGGTTGCTGGAGACAGGGAGAGGCGGAAGAGATAAAACAGCGCAAATGTTAAAAATAAACATTTAAGTCATCATAGAGCCCCTTTTGTTTTTAAAAACCCCAGACATTAAAAGCAGATTTAAATACGGTTTTGGTTAAAATGTATGGGTTTTTTTATCAGGACAAGTAGATTGTCATGAGAGACAAGTAGATTGGGACACCAATTTAGTCCCTGGACAAGTAGTTTTTTCAAAAATTTCCACACCCCTGAGGAAAGAAGAATTTTAGGACAAGTAGACCACAAGACCATTAGGCAGTGGAAGTATATGGGTTTTTTTTTTAAAGGATACAGCTTAGTAGCAGCACAGTTGCTAAATGGTTAGCACTTCCGCCTGGCGAAACTAGGGTCGTTGGATCGACTCCAACCATGACACCACCTGCCTGGAGTTTGCATGCTCTCCCTGTGCCTGCGTGGGTTTCCTCCGTGTACTCCGGTTTCCTCCCATACTCCAAAGACATGCTGGTAGGTTAATTAGATCCTGTCTAAATTGGTCCTAGTATATGTATACATGCATGCAAGTTAGGGAATGTACAATATATATGTAAAGTGCTGCGTAAATTGATGGCGCTATATAATTACCTGTAATAAATAGTGTCACTTTAAAAAAAAAAAAATCAAATACCAATTATAAGACGCACATCTCCAATAATAATAAAGTGATTAGCAATAGTGTAGCTGTCCCTTTAAGATGTAACAATAATTAATGACGTGCAGGCAATTCACATTTTTAGCAAAATGTGAAGCTTGGGCTTTCTGAAGATGGCGGAATGGTGAAACGCATTGAGGCGGGTCTTGCCATTACTTCTGGTCCCATAGTGAGGCCACATCCTGTGCGGGTTTCTAATAACCGGAGAGGAGTAGTGGTTCCACTAAATCTATGCTGTACATACTAGTGCCAGTATCTGAAGCACTTTTAAATGCGAGTAGTGTCTGGTTTTTATCTTTTGGTGGACCACAAGTTTTAATAAATACTACACTATAAATACATTTTTATCCTTTGGTATTTCTATGTGGTAACTAATGGAGGATATGGCTAAGACTGACTGAACCAACAGAAAGCGCTTATGGTGAATGTGAAAGGTACAACGCTGGGTGTCACACCAGAACAAAAGTGCATATTTTTAATAAATAGAGGTCTTTGATCTTTGGGGAGTGTGCATTTTTATCATGTGGTGGTGGTGGAGGATGCATGCCAATGGTTGAGGAGGACAAGACGACCTAAGCACTTTTTTTGGCGTTGGGATAATATTGGACTTTATTTTAAGAGATTTGGCACTGGACTGTATACCTTATTGGCCTACAAATCTACATATGTATATTTTTTTGTGAGTTTTAATATGTTTATTTTATGAAGTAAGTTTGAGTAATGTCAAAAGATTTTGCTTAAAATGTGAAGCGCCTGCACTTCATAAAAAAAAAACAAAAAAAAAAAAACTCAGTTCTTGCTCTCTGAACAGGTTACAGATCCATGGTGCTGTGTTCCTCCTGGTAGTAAGGACCAGAGCAAAGCAGCACTGCTACCCACTGAAGTCGTCACCCATCCCCTTCTACATAGCAATATATGGAGAACTGAGCAGAAACGTGACAGCATAAAGCCAAACAGTTTGTTATGCCTGCAGAGTGGGGAAGGAGAGACCAGAGACCCTTGAAAACCCAACAGGAGAACAACCCTTGTCTTTAAAAAGAGTAAACCAACCTTGTTTCATTTTTAGTTTCAGCAGCCGATTGCGTTTGATAATCTGTAGCTGCATACGCGTTTTATAATTTTATCTCTGCAACCAGAAGTCCAAATACTGTAATTACAACAGATCATATTCCAGTGTTCTATGCAAAGAACAAAAGATTACTGTACAACAAAAAAAATTACACAGCACGAGTCCCCGCAGTACATTCTGTTCGCTAGCAAAGCAAACCTTGTTCCTATTTCTAAATACAGCAAACTGACCTGATCGTATGGAGGACTGAAATCAGAACGGATTCCAAAATGGACAACTACGTTAGCACTACCTAAATTAGTAGCTGAACATTTTAGAAGTTTAATTTTCATTTACCTCGTAAACATCAGACGACTGTTACTGCTATGTGGTAGCATGACAATACTAAAAAATTACCTGTAATTAAACAAGGAAAATAAAATTAAATAAACCTATATACCTTTTTTTCTACCCCAATCTTTTTGGTCAGTAATCTAGTGATCCAAGAATACTTGTTTGTGATGCAGGATTATTCCCAAATACACCCACTGCAGGCCAAATAAAGTGGACTTGAACTCAAAGGTGAAGGTTTACATCTAGAAATGTTCATTGCGCCACAGTAGAAAAAGTCTTTTATACCTCATGAAAAAAAAAAACAAAACAAAAAACAAAACACTAAACACACATACACTAAACCACACAAAATCACACCCCTTCTTCTAGTATGCGATGGTGCCTAGACAATCCTATGCCTACAGCCAATGCTACCTTTGACTGCTAGTCTAACAAGATTTTGAGTAAAGATTTGCAGATTTCACTTCTGAGCAGCATGTTGGAGGGAAATTTTCACTGCATGCATCTCCCAGCTTCTGCTTCATGAGTTCTGCAGATCTTTGCTTAATGAACAAATCCTACTGCATCTGGAGTATCCAACCGCCACTTCTCAGATCACCGGTCATCAGACTGTGACATGAACAAATAAATCCTGCCACCAACAAGATGGCCATCTGCATCCAGAGACCATGCAGACCAAGGAATGGCAAGTCCGTATTGGCGATAAGATCAAGTAAAGGAATAATCGTAGGCATTCCTGAACTTCTAGTCTATTACCCTCTGCTGGCTTTTCTTTGCCATATCTTCCATAGTTGTTCAGGTTCTTTTCCGCATGCTTTTGATCAAATTTTTAGCACAAGACCAGAGGCAATAACAAGCACTTCCAGCTGTCTAAAGCACTTATCACACACAGATTTTATAGTTTGCTGGAAAGTCCTCGTGTGATGGACAGCATCCTTCTGCAGATTGTACTGCACTGCTTGGACACCAATGAGCCACATCACAAGGTTAGGTGTGGCAGCTCATCGCAATGCCCAGCATAGGCTTGGTTCATGTTGGGGGTGCATTGCAGCTACACGATGGCCTGCTCACGGCATGCGGTTTCCAGTCCTGATAATATCTAGTTCAAACGACAACGTGTCGAAAACATCTAAAACTGCATGCTAAAGCTGAATGTGCCTACAATACAACACGCATATGTTAACAGGGCCTTTGTCACCAAACAGGCCCTGTAACAGAGAATATTTTATGTTTTATTAAAGTGTTACTAAACCCACAACAGTAAAATCCTGTATATGCAGTAAAAGCATGCTTGTTATACTCACCTTGGAATCTAAGGGGTTATTCCTCTTCATTGTGTAAAAATGCGGTTTCATCCTGACTTCTCGTTTCCTGATAAGACATTGTGTGGAGACACTCTGCACATGCTCAGTTTGGTCTGTACTGCTAGAAAGGATTTTTTTCTTGGGAGAGTGCATGTGATCAGGGCCAATCAACACTGTCCAGAGGTCAGGGGTTCTGTATCCTCCTAGAGCAGAAAGAACTCCTCCTACAAGCTTTAACCAGTGCTCTGCTGAACACTGATAGAAGTCATAAGACTGCTATATACTGCTGATGAGAAAAGGTATTTAGCAGTTTATATTTACTAAAATAATTGTATTTCCATGTTCAGTGGTAGAGCAGATCGAGAGAATGCAGGGTCGTGGGTTTAGTAACACTTGAAGCAGAAGTAAATTCAAATTATTAAACTATTTTTATCCAAGGAATAGAGATATTCATATTCACACTGCTTTGCAAATTAGAAAACACTTCCATATGGAGTGAGGATGTTGGACTTAAACATAAGCATTCAATTAGCAAACGTCATGTTATTATAAAAATATGCAAAGGAAAAGAGCAATATTCCCTTTATAAAAAAAGAAAAAAAAATCCCACATCCTGTCAGAGGAAGGAAACCTGGGGATTCTGGGAAATTGGACATGGGAAAATTTTTACTAAACACAACACCCAAGAGAAAAGTCCACTGCTACCTCCATACAATACACTGAAACATTAACCTTTATTGGAGAAATGGCATTTCT
The DNA here is from genome assembly GCF_062004578.1 of Staurois parvus. Taxonomy (NCBI): domain Eukaryota; kingdom Metazoa; phylum Chordata; class Amphibia; order Anura; family Ranidae; genus Staurois; species Staurois parvus. Next base: position 1,364,163 of record NW_028317857.1, on the reverse strand, counting down.
GCACAACGACCTGGGCAAAGGGAAATAAAAGCTATACTGTTTGCTGTCATTACAATCTTAAAAAGGACAGAAAATCAAAACAATCTGCACAAGATACACATTCTAATCCCTAAAGAAAAAAGTTTTGATGGCAAAGAAACGGTATATGAATATTCAAAAGTGACAGCGGCTACAGTCACAAGAGGATTTTTTTTTTTTTTTTTTTAAAGGGGGGGAGTGAGTTTACTTAGCACCTTGTTACACCACAAATATGGGTGTACCTTTAAGACAGCTGCTCTTGAAACAGGGGTCCCGTTTGAAAGATTTCCCTTTATGTTTTCTACTGGGGGCACCCCCATTTTGGATTTCTTGTTCCCAATATATATGGTCACACACTCATCTGATCTTCCCTTTAGAGCACAAGCAGGGGCGGACTGACAACTCATGGGGCCCCCGGGCAATAGGGGATCATGGGGCCCCTGTGTCCTTGCCCAAACTCAAAAAAGCCTATGAAAAAGGTACCAGGGGCATCTCATGGGGCCCCCTACTGATCTTGGGCAGTGCCCGAGTTTCCAAATGGTCAGTCCGCCCCTGAGCACAAGTGTATGGTACATCTGGGTATATGGTTGTTGCATGTTACTGATGTCCTCATAACACAGCACCCAGCTGACAAATCGCTAGGTCCGAATGTTGTCATTTGGGAACAGTTAGCAGGTCCTTAGTCCTGTGTAAGCCATTACCGAGCATAGGCTCAGATCTTCCCTTCATTTCCATGGCACCAAGGGTGAATAGACCCTCCACAGACTGGCAGTGCCAATCTGTTACAGCTGAGAAGCAGCTTAGATCCTACACGTTAACCAGCCTTGTGTTGCCTGTAGCAGCAGCTGGCCGGCCTGCAGACACAAGAGGCCGACAGCTGGTGAATACCGGACTCCTGTAGAACAAGCTGTCACTTTATCCAAAATTCTGCTACATGTTTAAACCCGGCACAATGGCAGAGTCAGAATGTGGATGCCAGGCCACATGCACGGCAGCTGTTCAATTCTTCAGCTGCATAACCGGCTACAAGTGGCTGCAGACTGCACACATACATCAGGCTGGCTCTTCTTCCAAAGCATGAGTTTAACCTCTGGACATGCAAATAAACAATGTGTCTGCGTATGACTCCGTGTGATGTATTGTGAAAGACAGCACAGCACGTGGAGCCCGCACAAGAGAATTAAAGGCCAACGGAACCCTCTGTGTTAATTACTGTAATGCAGTCAGATAGCAAATACTGAACTAAATATGCCAAGGTTTGGTTTTTAGTTTTGTTTTTTTACGAACTAAAACCAGTTACAAGAAGGGTTGAAACACCCTATGCTGACAGTGCATTGGAGAGATGGACTACTGATCTCACACAGAATGCAGAGGAACGGGTCTGACATGACCCCCCTCCCCCATACAATTTTCCAATTTACAATGCTCCAGCACCCTATTAGAACTAAAGAAGTGTGCAGGGGGTCATGTCAGACCGCTGGAGACGTGTTCCCCCGCACTGTGTATGAGCAGCAGCCCGACCCTCCAATGTGTGGCAAACACTTTGCTGTGGCTTTATTCCTTTAGCTACTTTATTATTACCGTATATACACTCACCGGACACTTTATTAACCACTTGCCATCCTGAGGATTTACCCCCCTTCCTGACCAGGCTTTTTTTTTTGCTATTTGGCGCTGAACTATTTCAACTAGTAATTGCACGGTCATTCAATGCTGTACCCAAATGAAATTTAAGTCCTTTATTCACAGAAATAGAGCTTTCTTTTGGTGGTATTTGATCATCTGTGCGCTATTTTTTGCGCTAGAAACCAAAAAAAAAAAATTTTGAAAAATTTTTTATATATTTTTACTTTCAGCTATAAAAAAATATATAGTAAATTCAAAGTTAGTCATAAATTTAGGCCAAAATGTATTGTGCTATATGTTATTGGTAAAAAAAATCCCAATAAGTGTATATTGATTGCTTTGTGTGAAAGTTATAGCGTCTACAAACTAGATAATGGAATTCACACAGCTATTACTTTCTGACTGCCCATCACATTTCTTTTGGTGCTAAAATGCCAGGATAGTACAAAAGACCCCCAAATGACCCCTTTCAGAAAGTAGACACCCTAAGCTACCATATCTGCTGAGAGGCATATTGAGTCCATGGAAGATTTATTTTTTTCCCCCACACGTTTTTGGAAAATGACAAACTTTTTTTTTTTTTTAACACGAAGTTGTCACTTAAATTATATATTGCTCACCCAAGCCATGGGTGTATGTGGAATTACACCCCAAAATACATTCTGCTACTTCTACCGAGTATGGGGATACCACATGTGTGATTTTTTGGGAGCCTAGACACATACAGGAGCCTGAAATCCAATGACCACTTTGAAAGCCTGAAGGTGCGTAACTTCCTCATTTAACTTCCTCACTACCTATCACAGTTTCGGAGGCCCGGAAATACCAGAATAGCACCAAACCCCTCCAAATTACCCCTTTTTGGAAAGTAGACACCGCAAGGAATTTAAAAAAAGGAGGCATGGTGAGTATTTTGCAGATCTCATTTTTTCTCACAAGGTTTTGAAATATAAAAAGAAAAAAATGTTTGTTTTCTTTTTTCATGTTCCAAAAACATGTGTCAACAAATAAGATCTGCAAAATACTCACCATGCTTCTTATCAAATTCCTTGGGGTGTCTACTTTCCAAAAAGGGGTCATTGGGGGGGGGGGGGGGTTTGGTACTATCCTGGCATTTCAGGGTCTCCGAAACTGTGATCGGTAGTCAGGAAGTGTAATGAGGAAATAAAGCCCTTTAAAAGCCTGAGGTGCTTATTGGATTTTGGGGTCCTGGACTTGGCTAGACTGAAAAGTCTCTCACATACTCAGTAGAAGTAGCAGAATGTATTTTGAGGAGTAATTCCACATATACCCATTGCATGTGTGAGCAAAAAATTATTTAAATGTCAATTTTGTGTAAAAAATATAAAAACATTTTTTGTCATTTTCCAAAAACTTGTGGTAAAAAAAAAAAAAAAATTTTGACTCAACTTGCTTCTCAGTAAATAGTTTGGGGTGTCTACTTTCCGAAAAGGGGTCATTTTTTTTTGGGGGGGGGGGATTGCATGCCCAGCATTAGAAGTTTGTGCCAGACATCATTCACTCTTCTAACCACCTGAAGACCAAGCCTATTTTTTGCTAGGAAATTACTTTGAACCCCCAAACATATATTTTTTCTAAAGTAGACATCCTAGTGAAAAAGAATTGCAGCACCCACCATTTTAATGTCACATAGTACTCGGGCAGCGATTTTTCAAACGCAATTTTTTTTTTTAAATGCATTTTTTACTTTTAATGCACAAAAACACAATATATTGGGCAATTATTTAAAAAAAATATAAAAGATTATGGTATGCCGAGTAAATAGATACCAAACATGACATGCTTTAAAACTGCACATGCCCCGTGCAATGTCAACAAACTACATACATTTTTAATATCCATAGGCAACGCTTTAAAAGCCTCTACAAGCTACCATTTTAGGTTTACAGAGGCAATCTAGTGCTAGAATTACTGCTCTTGATCTGACATTAGCGGCGAGACCTCACATGCATGGTGCTACCGCTGCTTACATACTGGCACAGGGTCAACGCTTGCTCACGCAGGTGTGTGCGTACGGGGGGGGGGGGGGGGGGGAGGGGGGGGTTTGGGTGAGGATGTTTTTTTTTCCAAGTTAATTTGATTTTTATACTGTCCCTTTAATTTTTTTTCTTTTTGTTTTTTTTTTTTTATCTCTTTTAATGCTATCACAGGGAATGCAAATATCTCCCCTATAACTTCAATCGGCATTGTCATTTTTTTTTTTTTTTTTTTTAAATCTGTGGTCTATCAGACTCTAGATAATATCTCCTCTGCCCTTACAATATCTAATCTCACCAAGATCAGTGTGCTCAGATTGCCTTCCCAATTTACAAATGCCACTGTTTATATCCTGCGAAACTGAAGTGATGAAATGCTCACAGCTTCCTTTTTTCTTTTTTTTTTTTTTTTCTAGACTATAGAGATGATTGACATCATTCCAGTCTCCAATTGGCTCTATGGTCAGCTGGCAGAAACACCGGCTGCATTCTCAGGTTCCCCCCGCAACAGGACTGCCCGAGAAGGCCATGGAAGGCAGTGGGGGACGGGGCACATCTTCTCCCGTTGCTGGTAAAAGCAATCCTGTAGCTAATTAGCCACTAGGATTGCTTTTACATGAAAGACTATCGCCGGCTGAAAAAAATGATACCAGGATGATGTCTGCAGGCATCTTGGTATAACCACTCAAAAGTCCAGTGATGTACCAGTATAATAGCAATGGAGGTTTATTGTGTATGTGAGCGTGTTCCTGGCAATCAAGGGGTTAAATGTGATTACTGGTGTACCGACGGGCAATCTGATGCTATCTGGGAGGGGAGCGAAATCCGCGGGAGCGCGAATCACGTATATATACACACACACACACACACACACACACGTGATTTTGCACACTTGTGCCGCCCTGTAGCAGTATTTCTACTATAGGGTGGCGTGGACTCGGTTAAACATGGGTGTATGCTTCACTGTAAGCACACTGCTCTGGATGGCTCTGCTCAGCCATCCAGAGCAGTGTGCCCAAACTGACAGGGAGGAGGACTGTTGGTAAACAAAGCAGCCCTCCTCCCAGCTGGTCATACTCTGCAATTACCAGCGGGTAATCACAGTCCGGGACCCGGTGATTGACACCCTGGGCCACGACTGGCGGCTCGGGTAGGGCTCGCACGCCCCCCCACCCGGAAATGCAAAATCACACCTCTCTCTCTCTCTATATATACATACATACACGTGATTTTGCGCACCTGTGCTGCCCTGTACCAGTATTTCTGCTATAGGGCGGATGGTAAGTGGTTAAGCACACCTTGCTAGTGCCAAGAAAGCATCCCCCACACCATTACACCACCACCAGCCAGAACAATTGATACAAGGCAGGATGGATCCATGCTTTCATGTTTACGCCAAATTCTGACCCATTTAAAATGTCACAGAAACCAGTCTGCCCATTCTCCTCTGACATCAACATGGCATTTTCATCCACACAACTGCTGCTCACTGGATATTTTCTCTTTTTCGGACCGCTCTCTTTAATGGTCTCTTTAGAGATGGTTGTGCATGAAAATCCCAGTAGATCAGCCGTTTTTTTAAATACTCAGACCAGCCAGTCTGGCACCAAAAACTATGTCATGTTCAAAGTCAATTAAATCCCCATTATAATTCTCTGTTCAAACTTCAGCAAGTCGTCTCCACCACGTCTTCTTGCCTAAATGCATTGAGTTGTTGCCATGTGATTAGCAATTTGTGTTACCAAGCAATTGAACAGGTGTACCTAATGAAATGGCCAGGGAGTGCATAGCCTGACTGCATTATAGTATAAAAACAGAAGGGCTCAGTTTGGCTTTAAACATACAGGGGGAAAAAAAAACAAAAACCACTAAATTTATTTTAGCCATTTATACCACGCAGACTGCTTTATGGTTAACACCATCCCCTCAGAAGAGCTCACATAGCGTCTATACCAGTCACATGCACCCAAACAGTAGGTCAATCTGAGGAAAAGCGAAGTGGAACATTGACTGACTATTTGTAATCATTATGCTACTAGCATCAGTAAAATTGAAAGGAAAGTAGATCTTATTTACTTGTTTTAAAACTTTTTTTTTTTTTTTTTAATTTCTTCAGTTACTTCCCAATTCCCAGGCCTAAGCAAATTATACCATACATCCCAGGAGTCTTCAGGAAGGGTTTTCTCAGCTAAGCACACCCTCCTGCCTGAACTAAGGGCAAGTGGATTCCAGGAAGTAAAGGCTACATGAATCAGCTGCCCTTACTTAAGATGGCCACGGCCAGAAATGCTAGGAGGTGTTTTTCAAGACAATTTCTTAGCAAAATAAAGCATAGAGACATGGATGGATGGATGGATGGATGGATGGATGGGGGAGTTTGCTTAGAATATTATAACTGAATTAAATATTTTTTGTTTGTGGGACTCATACAGTGAAATTCCACAGCTATGTTTTTTTAAATGTGGGAGGAAGCTGGAGGATTCAGGAGAAACCCACACAAAGTCCAAAGTATCCAAAGACAAGTGAAGGGCTAGAACCCCTGTCAGATTTGTATTGCCATCTGTGTCCTTACAAGGGAGATTCTCCATTTATCCTAAAGCTATTACCTGTTCAGAATGTAAAAGGAATCCTAAACTTTAATAACTCACTGGGACAAGAGAAGGGAAATCCTCCAACGGGAACACTTGTTTCGTTGTTAAATTAAAGATAATTTCCCTTATTTAGGTGCTATTTCCTCCTAATTTCTCTTGTGTCTCTGGAACAAGAAGTAAAGAAACCTCTCCCCAATGGGACCCAAATGGCATTACCTATTCTAACCAAGATTAGGAAACCAAAAAAAAAGTTGTGGCTTTAAAGTGTTACTAAACCCAGGACTGTGCATTCACTGTATCTGGTCTCCCACAGTACACAGAACATTAAAAAGAAATTATTTCAGTAAATATAAACTGCTAAATACCTTTTCTCATCAGCAGTTAGAGCAGTCTTGTGACCATCAGTGTCCAGCAGAGCACTGGTTACAGCTTGTAGGAGGAGTTTTCATTCTTCTGCAGAAGGATACAGAACTCCTGACCTCGTTCTTGACAGTGCTGATCGGCCCTATGCTGATCACATGCACCCTCCCAAGAAAAAAGACCCTCTCCAGCAATACACACCAAACTGAGCATGTGCAGAGTGTCTCCAGGCGATATGTCATATCAGGCGATAAAAGGGAGGCACTGAAAGAGGGAGAGGATTAGAGAAGGTTTTACACATGGCTGAGGATTAGCCCCTTAGGTTCCACAGTGAGTATATCAAGCACGCTTTACTGCATATACAAACTGATTTTACTGTTGTGGGTTTAGTAACACTTTAAATATTTTATACTTTAATGAACCAAGCACAGGGCTGCAAAATCACAATGCAAACCAGTGAGCCATTTCAATAATACATAAGATTGCAGAACATTACACCACAGGAAATAAACATCTTCTAAGCACCTTGAAGTGTATTCTAAGCACCACATTTGCTATAGAGTAGAATGTAGGAGGACTCTAGGAAATTGCTACACAATCACAAGTGTGAACAGGCCTAACTGAACGCAAAGCAATGTCCAAATGTATTGGTGCCATTTCAAACAAAAAGCAAAGAACACTTATAACAGGAATATGACATTTCAGAACTTTTTCCACCTTTAATGTGACCTATAAACTGTACAACTCAGTTGAACAAACTGAAATCTTTTAGGTGGAGGGAAGTAAAAATAAAAAACTAAAACAAGTGTGCACATCCTTAAACTAATCCCTTGTTGAAGCACCTTTTGATTTGATTCCAGGACTCAGTCTTTTTGGGTATGAGTCTATCAGCATGGCACATCTTAACTTGGCAATATTTCCCACTCTTCCATGCAAAAACACTCCAAATCTGTCAGATTGCGAGGGCATCTCCTGTGCACAGCCCTCTTCACATCACCCCACAGATTATCGATCGGATTCAGGTATGAGCTCTGGTTGGGCCATTCCAAAACATTCATCTTCTTCTGGTGAAGCCATTCCTTTGTTGATTTGGATGTATGCTTTGGGTCGTTTTCATGCTGAAAGATGAAGTTCCTCTTCATGTTCAGCTTTCTATCAGAAGCCTGAAGGTTTTGTGCCAATATTGATTGGTATTTGGAACTGTTCATAATTCCCTCTACCTTGACTAAGGCCCCAGTTCCAGCTGAAGAAAAACAGCCCCAAAGCATGATACTGCCACCACCATGCTTCACTGTAGGTATGGTGTTCTTTTAGTGATGTGCAGTGTTGTTTTTGAACCAAACATATCTTTATGGCCAAAAAGCTCAACCTTGGTTTCATCAGACCATAACACATTTCCCCACATGATTTTGGGAGACTTCGGCTAAATTTTTTCAAAAATACATCTGGACTTGGATGTTTTTCTTCATAAAAGGCTTCAGTCTTGCCACTCTACCCCATAGCCCAGACATATGAAGAACCTGGGAGATTGTGGTCACATGTACCACACAGCTAGCACTTGCCAGATACTCCTGGAGCTCCTTTAAATGTTACTGTAGGCCTCTTGGCAGCCTCCCAGACCAGTTTTCTTCTCGTCTTTTCATCAATTTTGGAGGGACATCCAGTTCTTGGTAATGTCACTGTTGTGCCATATTTTCTCCACTTGATGACTGTCTTCAATGTGTTCCATGGTATATTTAATGCCTTGGAAATTCTTTTGTACCCTTCTCTTACGGATACCTTTTAAAAATGAGATCCCTCTGATGCTCTGGAAGCTCTCTGCAGACCATGGCTTTTGCTGTAGGATGCGACTAAGAAAATGTCAGGAAAGACCTACTAGAACAGCTGAACTTTATTTAGGGTTAATCAGAGGCACTTTAAAATGATAGCAGGTGTGTATACTGACTCTTATTTAACATGATTGCGATTGCTTAATTCTGAACACAGCTACATCCTCAGTTATAAGAGGGTGTGCACACTTATGCAACCACATTTTATTTTTTTATGTTTACTTCCCCCCCCCTAAAAGATTTCAGTTTGTTTTTCAATCGAGTTGTACAGTTTAAAGGTCACATTAAAAAAAGGTGGAAAATGGTCTGAAGTGATTTTTGTCTTATTTTTTTACATCACAGAAACCTGACATTTTAACAGGGGTGTGTAGACTTTTTATATCCACTGTAAATCATCCACCAAAACTTACAGGAACAGAACTATCTCATCTATAGGATAATTACCATGCGCCCAGGGCCAGTGCTACCACTAGGCAAACTAGGCAGCCGCCTAGGGTGCGCTGCTGCCTAAGGTGCAGCCACAGCCAGGGCCAACGATAGGGCAGTACAGCTGGCTCTGCTGTAACATTAATTATATTTTCCCTGGGCCCAAACAGTTCACCAGAGGGGCCCAGGAGGCGAGGAGCAGAGAGGGACTCCTTTTTGGGCACAGGCGGCTAAAGCCATGCTGTGTTTTGCAATGTTGATCAGTGGCTGCCAGCGGCGGCAGCTCACAGCCTTTCATTGGCGGAGTGATTATCCCTTTCTCTGCTGAGGAGGGAAGGCAAGGCTGTAGCCCAGGGTGGGAAGTGATTCAACAGAGGTGGCTGAGGGCACAGGCAGCAATGGGAACCCAGTGCACAGGCAAGCTCACTATTTCTGTTTTCTGAGACACAGCCATACGCAGTATACAGACAGACATGCAGCACTTCGTGTGATCATCATTTGGATAATGGTGATTATCACATAAGCACAGTGAGATGCTTCCCGTTATATACACACACTTGTGTTTGAGGGACACTAAAAAAGGTGCAGCTGAACCACATCTTTACTGCCCCCCACCACTCCCCATTATGCTGCAAAGGCACTGCCACCATAGTATGGCAATAGTGGTGGGGTGTTGTGTAAAACCATCTGTTGCTGTACTGCGATGGAAACGCCTATGCAGCATAATAGAGAGTGGAGGATTAGAAAAGTGTGGCATAGCCACACTTTATGTCCCTCAAACACAAGTGTAAATAAGGTGTGTGTGTGTGTGTAAGTAATTCTCAGAGGTTGATTGTCAGGTGGAAATGATCACATCCTCCGTGACACCAATAGATCACTGGCTCTATACTAATGGCACTAGACAGGAAGGGGTTAATATGTGGGGAAATCAAAGGGTTAACTGTTGTGTGCGTTTTACTACAGGGCTGTGTGTTAGTGCTTCACTGTAAACACACTGCTCACAAAGCAGTGCGCAGGAGCTGACAGAGGAGTGAATTGTTTTGTTTACAAACAGTTTTTCCTCCCCTCCCATCAGAGATGCTCGGCAATCACAGGGCGCCAGCGAGTAATCACCAGCCGGGACCCGGTGATTGACAGCCGCTAATGGCAGTGCAGGTACGATGCGCCCCCTACCCAGAAAAGCAAAATCACGTACACACACACACACATGTGATTTTGCGCACCTGTGCCGCCCTGTAGCAGTACTTCTGCTATAGGGTGGACAGGAAGCAGTTAATGCGCCATCACTCCAGAGCTCTGTGCCGTGGCTCCTATGCGCATGCACTGAAGTGACGTCATTGAAGCTCAGCCATTCAAATGGCCAGAGCCTGCTAACCCAGAAGGAAGACCGGATGAAGATGGAAACCCTGTCTGTGTTGACAACGTGCAGCTGGACGGCTTTGTTTTCAGGCAAGTCTTTCATAATGTGCTAGTATGTGATGCATACCATAATGTCAATAACGTGCAGGGGAAGGTTTTTTTTTGGGGGGGGGGGGGGGGGGTTTGCTAGCCTTTACTACTACTTTAAGCCAAGTGATCATTCTGTTACTTTAGTAAATCCACCCCACTGTGTTAGTCCATGCTGGAAACGTCATGACGGAAGATACTGCACATGGGTTAAGGTTTATCCCATAATCCTCCTCCCAGCTACTTATGAATGGGAGTTTGTGTGTTCGGTAGAGTCTCTACGTGGGATGAAGATCTTCATTTCACAGGTTTAGAATGTTACCAATTCTCCCAGCGAACATATCCTGTATACAAGCTTATGATGTGCTGTCAAAAAGGGAAGCTCCGACCCTTACACCACTGTTGTCACCACCCTAGCAACCACAAAGGAAACACAGTGAATGACAGGAGGGTATGGCTGCTGTCATCAGCTGCCATAGCAGACTCTCCTCTCATTACTTGTACAGTCACATCAACATGTCTCCAGGCATGTATTTACACATTTTCAGTGCAAGCCCAAATATGTGGGCACAGACCATGAAGAAAAGATAGTGGAGGAAACACTTGTGTGCAGTTTTTTTAATACAACAAAGGCTGAGCCTCATCCAAAAAGGAATATAGCCCAATTCAAATTCCAAAGACAACATTCGTCACGGTGAGCACTATTTTTTAATGCTTCATCTGTAAAGTTGGAGAACCCTCTATTTTGTAGCTTAGCACAGGTTACAAAAAAAGAAATAATTTATACCACTTCCACTGCGTATTGGCATGAATGAATCAGAACTCCAAACTGTAACATGAATCGATCTTTGCCACTAAAAGGTTTCTAGGGCAGGTTATAGGATATCCATTATAGGAGGAAAAACAAACTCCATAATGAAGTAGTTAAAACAACATTTTGTCGAGAAAGAAAATGTATTCACAAACTATATAGAAGTGGCAGCATGTAATGTGGACTCACTCGGCAGAGTGGTCATGATGACGTCACTGAAGCCTACAGGTGACATTACACCCACTCTGATGAGCAGAGCAATTTTAAAGTAACCCTAAAAGCTTTTTTTTTTTTTTTTTTTTTTTTTTTAAACATGTCATACTTACTTGCTCTGTGCAGTGAGTTTTCTTCTTAGGTCCCCTGCTGTGTGCTCGCCTCCATGCCACCTCTATGTGTCTATTAGACATACAGAATGTGGCTCTGCTCCACCCCCCGTGCCCCCCCCCCCCCTAACTGGCTAACTGGCTGCAGTGGCAGCCAATGGCTCCTGCTGCTGTGGTTCAGCCAATGAGGAAAGAGAAACCCAGAAGAGCCGCTGCTCTCATGCACACCCCTGGATCGAGATCAGGTACAGGTAAGCAGCACACAGGTTTTTTTTACCTTTATGCACAGAATGCATGAAGGTAAAAAAAAAAAAAAAAAAAAAAAAAAAAAAAAAAACCTTCAGCCTTTACAACCACTTTAACTAATACACTGTGCAGCTTCTTTGCTTTCCTCTATACTTGATCTTGTCTAACCTGGCTGAGAAACCTTTAGACTGAATTCACACTGTGTGGTGACTGGTCACCACGAGAACACAGAAAACAGTTGTTTTCTGTGTGTCCCTGTCAAGACCTGGATCTGAAACCTCTCGGTGTCCGGCTTTGGATGCTGGGCTGCTCCCTACCTGATCCCTTGGACAACCTTACTTTGGTCTTGTTTGTCTTGAACCCTTTGACCCACGAACTTCCTGATTTAAGCAGCGTCTCTGCATTTCCAGTTTGTCAGATTAACATACTTTCTCCAGAAAATATCTGGCTCTTTGCATACCTGCTGCTGTCCTTGTCTGTGCTACCACTTGTTACCAACCCTTGGTTTGTTCCGGATTATGCTTCCTTCTGAACACGTCCAGCTACTACTTGTAACTGACCTTTGGCTTTTTTTTTTTTTTCTATTAACCACTCTTCAGCTTGATCCCTACCTGCTTTATCTACAACTGGACCCGGACTTGCTCACCTCCTGGTGGGGAAATCCTGAGAACAGCAACCTTATACTAACATGCTGCACAGCCTATCTCCACCATCAGGAGCTCTTGTGAATACCAGTTAGTGTTTAGACCTCGCATTATCTGCTAGGGGGGATCTTCTTGTACATTTCCAGCTATCTGTGAACCTCTCTACTTCTACAGCCACTGGTCTTGAAGCCTGACCCCAGATAATGACGTCCCATTCACACTGCAACGTAACCTGGATCTGCAATAAAATGTAGACCTGCTGCATTTGATCACAATACAGCATCACATGTAACTGAACAGCAGTGCAGCACATCACACTTCTGTACAGTGACATGAGGCAGCCCTTTTGTACAAGTTAAAGTTCAGTGAAAATAAAGGGAGCTGTGTGATGTGCCAAGTCACACATCCCCCCCCCCCCTTCCCCAACTGAATCCAAAATGGATGGCTGCAGTGAGGAAATTGCAGCAGTTTTAGTTCTCTGGCAGCAGTCTGCTCTGAGTGAATTAGGCTTTAGTGACAGAGATTGATACATATTACAGTTAGATTACTCAGATTCATCCAGGTGCTGTTATACTTCCTAATTCTAGAGGTCCAATCATTAGGTAAGCAGTGGAATAGTGTAGAGTACTGCAGAAGTCACATCTCCAAAAGTATTGGGCCAGCCCTCCAAATCATTGGATTCAGGCGTTCCAATCACCTCCATGGTCACAGGTGTATAAAATCAAGCACCTAGGCATGCAGACTGCTTCTACAAACATTTGTGAGAGAATGGGTCGCTCTCAGGAGTTCAGTGAATTCAAGCGTGGTCCCGTGATAGGTTGTCACCTGTGCAATAAATCCATCTGCGACATTTCCTTGCTGCTAAATATTCCACGGTCAACTGTTAGTGGTATTATAACAAAGTGGCAGAAACTGGGAACAGCAACAGCCATGGATTGGTAGGCCACCTAGAATGACACAGCGTGGGTCAGCGCATGCTGACCCTCACAGAAGTCACCAACTGTCTGCAGAATCAATAGCAAAATACCTCCAAACTTCGTGTGGTCATCAGATTAGCACAACAGTGCATAGAGAGCTTCATGGAATGGATTTTCATGGCAGAACAGCTGCATCCAAGCCTTACATCACCAAGTGCAATGCAAAGCGTCGGATATAGTGGTGTAAAGCACACCGCCACTGGACTCTAGAGCAGTGGAGATGTGTTCTCTGGAGTAATGAATCACACCTCTGTGTGGCAGTCTGATGGACATGTCTGGGTTTGGCGGTTGCCAGGAGAACAGTACTTGCCTAACTGCATTGTGCCAAGTGTTAAATTTGGTGGAGGGGGGATTATGGTGTGGGGTTGTTTTTTCAGGGGTTGGGGTTTGGCCCCTTAGTTCCAGTGAAGGGAACTCTTAAGGTGTCAGCATACCAAAACATTTTGGACAATTTCATGCTCCCAACTTTGTGGGAACAGTTTGAGGATGGCCCCTTCCTGTTCCAACATGACTGCACACCAGTGTACAAAGCAAGGTCCTTAAAGACATGAATGAAGTTTGGGGTGGAGGAACTTGACTGGCCTGCACACAGTCCTGACCTCAATCCGATAGAACACCTTTGGAATAAATTCTAGTCCAACATCAGTGCCTGACCTCACAAATGTGCTTCTGGAAGAAAAGGTCAAACCTTCCCATAGACACACTCCTAAACCTTGTGGACAGCCTTCCCAGAAGAGTTGAAGCTGTTATTGAGTTGGCCCGCCCTTTGCAGCTATAATGAACCCTATGGACTAAGACTGGGATGCCATTAAAGATCATGTGCGTGTAAAGGCAGGCTGCCCAATACTTTTGGCAATATAGTGTGTATAGAGAGATGATATATATATATGGAAAATATACTTAACATTTATGCTGCATTTACCCTGCTGATGTAAGATCTGAAAAGTTACTAAACTGGGACAAAACTGCAGGCAGTGTGGTCAGAGGTTGACAAGCTCCTGTAACATTTCTGACAGTGGCAGCTGCATCAGGTTTTGGAAGAGCAAGAAAAATGTACCACACATCAACAAATGTTTGTGTCACAGTGTGTAATAAACAGGAGGATTTGTGACTTCAGCTGCTGTGTCTGAAAACAATCTCATTAAAGAAAAAAAAAAAAAAAACTTTTACTAGGATTGATTTATTTAAAAAAAAGTACAGTAAGATCCATGCTGCTTCTTTCACATTAAAAGCGGACAACAGAATTATGAAGAAGGTTCCAAGAGCCTGTTCAGCAGCAACAACACAGCGTAAGCAATACGGCAAATGTTTGTGTACACCTAACCACCCCACCTGTATGGGCTTGTAAGTCATCCAACTCCAAAACCATGGACATTAACCACTTGACCATGAAGGTTTTACCCTCTTCATGACCAGAGCAGTTTTGCTCAGCACTGCGCTACTTTAACTGGCATTTGTGTGGTCATGCAACACTGTGCGCACATGAATTTTATATCTTTTTTTCAACACATGAAGCTTTGTTTTGGTGCCATTTGATCACCGCTGGGTTTATTTATTATAAAAACACAAAAAAAAAAAAGACTGAACATATTGGGAAAAAATCCCCAATATTTTCTGCTTTCTGCTATAAAACATATCCAATAAAGAAAAATTTACAAAAGTGAATTTCTTCATACATTTATGCCAAAATGTATTCTGCTACATGGCTTGTGCGAAAGCTACAATCTCTCTCTATATCTATACACACACACATTTACAGTTATAACACTTTACTGGCGGTGATCAGCAAACTATAGTGGGACTCTGACAGTGGCAGGTACACCGATTAGCTGACATTGTACAGTATTAGTACTGATCACTGTATTAGTGGTGTCACTACTGATATCAGTGTCACTGTACTAATGACAATGGCTGAGAGTTAGCATCTAGGAGCAAAGGGTTAACTGTATGCCTAACTATGTCTAGTGTGTGATATGTGCTGCCCTTTACTATATGGCTGTTTTTTAATTCCTGCTTTGCAGGAAGAAAAAACAGATCACTGTTCCCTGTACACAGAGCTCTGTGTTTTGTAAACACAGAACTCCGTGTGTGATTGGACACAGATAGTGACTTCAGTCAATCATTGGCTGAAATCAGTTGCCAATCTCGTGCATGTGCGCACCAGAGTAAGGTTTATCACATGTATATATACACACCCATGAGTGTGCCTGCACCTCAGCAAATGTGCTGTGGCAGTTCAGCAAATGGTTAATATGCTTCCCTCCTTGGAAGCCATAACAGCCCCTACCCCTCATGGAAGGTTTTCAACATGGTTTTGGAGAGCGTCTGTAGAAATGAGTGCCCATTCTGTGAAGACCTGGCTTGTACTCGGAATTTCAATTCATCCCAAAGGTTGTTCAGTGGGGTTGAGGTCTGGATTCTGTACAGGCCAATCAAGCTTCGCCATACTAAACCGGTCAAACCATGTGCTTTCATACCTTGCTTTATGCACAGGGGTACAGTCATGCTGGAAAAAGGCAATTTCCCAAAATGGTTTTCACAAGTCTGAAAGTGCAACATTGTAGCATAAACAATATCCTTCACTGAAAACACTTGATCTCAAGTTTGGTGGCAGATATTGGGTGTGAACACTTTTATATGACTGGGCTAAAGTTTGGAACTCGGTGCTTTTTGACCGGTTTACCTGTAGGCTTGGGGACAGTTCAAGCAGAATTGGTCGTATGTAACCACAGGGCCTAATATATCAATACAATGATGAAAATCCAAGGCACTCTGCAATTAGGCTCTGCTACTTGTATCCATTTAAAAAAAGCAGACTCTAGCGCACAACTCAAGAGGAGATTTGGCCCAGCTTTCATAATTCAGTTTGTAGACTTAATATAAAACAGTGCGGTCTTGGAAAAAGCACTTCCCCACCTGTCTTACCAAATTATAAAAAGTACAGCTTAATAGTATCAGATGGCAAATCTCTACAATCTTCTGTTCTTGTTCAGTAACAAGGCAGAGGGGTTAGATGGTGTCGCAGCAGCTGAGTAAACACTAAGAACAAAACAGCTGAATGCTAAATTAAACAGTTCCCCTTGGGTTTCACTGTACATCCATGAGGCAGGTAAAGTAATGAAATGCCTCTACACAAATTTCTACAAAGCTGAATTTAATATCAAAAAGGGCTCATCCATGTTCCTACCATCTGCACATGAAAGGAATATGTAGGATGGCAAGCAAAGAAATATCACACAAATCCTGCTGACTGCACTCATACTAGACGCAAAATCTGATTGCTATGGGCTACTTTCTACCAATGTTGTCGATATGGTCATGTGAATAAGGCAGGCCTTCTACACACATGGGCATGTGAATAAGGTACCAGGGGTGTCAAACTGGTGGCCCTCCAGCTGTTGCGAAACTACAAGTCCCATCATGCCTCTTATCTTTGGGGGTCATGCTTGTAACAGGCAATCTTGCAATGCCTCATGGGACTTGTAGTTTGGCAACAGCTGGAGGGCCGCCAGTTTGACACCTGTGAGATAGACCCTTTTATAGCCATAGGCATTTGTATAAGGTGGGACTTTTGAAACCCATGAGCATGTGCATACGGCAAGCCTTCTGATAGTCACGGGCATGTGCTGTCCAGAAGACAAAGGTATGCTCGTTATCCAAATGGTAGATCCAGCAGAGATTTTCCAAGCAATCTTCAGAATCATGTCACACAAAATAGATTTACAAGTACCAAAACCCAGGAAACTAATAAGCAATATTCAAAAATTCATAATCGTGTCACTAACTAGCCCCTCTCCATCCACAATTCATACCTGTTAGCTCACAGAGATGGGACAATATAAAAGTATGAGGGGTGGACCAGCATCCAGTGCTGTAAGGAAGGGTCTAAAAATGTGCATGTTAAAATGGCCCCACTTTGGAGCTCTTACAGTGTTCTGTCAAAGAAGACTTTGGAAGGTGTGCCATTTTGTCCTGGGACAGGCTTAGAAATATAATACTTTGAGGTGAATTCGTAATAAAAAAAAAAAAAAAAAAAAAAAAAACACACAGCTATATCATTGGAATGGACAGAATCAACATATTAAATCAGAGTGCATCTCAAAGTCTGTATTTCTACAAGTGGTTCAATATTGAATAGATGTTAAAAAAAAATATATACACATATATTACATTATTTTTTATGTGTGCTGCCATTGGAGATTTAACCCAACTGCCTGTCTGGTGATACCAAGAGGAAGTGAGAGGAAATTTCTTTAATCAACTCCCATATAGCAGTAAAACCCAATAAGGGTGCTGGTTTGGCCTACCCACAGGTATTGGGGTCCAAGGTTATTGATGAAAGGAGTCCAATTGACAGCCATGATGGTGCCTTCTAGGCCCACAAAAGGTGCATTCTGTATCTACAAAGGTGACTAAATCTGTTTCAAAACAATCCATAACCACATTAGTTAAGGGTGGTCAAACCAGCCCCACATGAAAACTGTTTTAGGATGCAGATTGTGTCTGCTGTGTAGAAGTAGAGATCAGCAGTGTCCTGTGGTACCATCCAGTGTGTCTGCATTTTTCCACATTACACCGGCATTGTGGTGTAAACCGGCACATTAAAGAAAGAAAAAAAAAAAAAAAGTTTGTTGTGCTCTAGTGGTAACCTGCATTGATCAAATGAGGAAAAAGGACAGGTCACCGCAGTATGCGTGAATGGGCTCTATTTCTCCAACTCTTGCTTCAATTGAGAACTACTACATGTACAGATCCCTCATCTCTAAACTGGGGCCCTTTACTTGCCTTTATCTGGCCCTTGGGGCACTATTCCTCCCACTGATAGAACACACTATTCTGCCAACGGAAAACAATGGGGAACCATTTCTCCCACTGACACCAATAATGAATCAGTATTCCTCCCAATGATGGGGTACTAATCCTCCCCCAATATCAAAATGTGGAGATGTTAGGAAAATTTCCACTTCGGCTGGCCACAGTCTGGCCCCACTAAGGTTTGAAGGGCAACTAACTAGCCCTTTGTTTAGAAAGGCTGGAGACTCCTGTTCTAGAGGGATAAATGTAAAAAGTGTTTAATAGCGTACAAGAGAATGGCACACAAAACATTAGAAAATGACGTTGCTGCATCACTGCTACATCAAATTTAAGTGTTACTAAACCCAGGACCCTACATTCACTATATCTGGTCTCACACAGTACACACAACATGGAAATGTAATTATTTCAGTAAATATAAACTGCTAAATATCTTTTCTCATCAGCAGTTAGAGCAGTCGTGACTTCTATTAGTGTTCAGCAGAGCACTGGTTAATGCTTGTAGGACGAGTTCTCTTTCTGCTCTACGAAGATGCATAACCCCCGACCTCTGTCTGGACAGTGCCGATTGGCACTGTGCTGATCACATGCACTCTCCCAAGAAAAAAAAAACCCTCTCTAGCAATACACACCAAACTGAGCGTGTACAGTGTCTCCACATGACAGGTCTTATCAGGAGATATCAGGGGGACACTGGAAGAAGGGGAGGATCAGAAGTCAGGGTCAAACAGCCTTTTTACACAATGCAGAGATTTAACCCCTTAGGTTCCACAGTGGAGTATAACAAGCATACTTAACCGCATATACAGAAGGATTTTACGGTTTAGGGTTTAGTAACGCTTTAAGCAGGCAGACAGCAATCCACATTAACAAAAACAGAACGAACTCTTAAAAACGAACAAAGAAAATTCATCAGCACTGGCAGAAAACAAGACCGCAAGTCAGGCATAGAAATAACAACAGTTGCATACACAGGAACCAAAATGTTACTTTAAAAATACATTCAAGGCCATCTCCTGTGCAAAACAAAATGTTTCCACTTGTACAGAACTGAGGACTCCAAAACGCTCTAACAGCACTGGATCTTTGGAAGCTACTTGGAGAGGAAATGGTGTCAGTAATGAATCTCCGATATGAACAAGAGAGTACTGAACTTGGACTCCAGTTTACAAATACAAAATAAACCACTTTGTACAAAACTTCATGATTCCTGAAACAGAACACCCAGCCGCATGACTTGCGTGTTCAGCTCCAGGACTGGACTAACAGTACACACTGTTACCACTACAAGTTCCAGAAGAACTCCTTACATTTTGAAGAGCCAAGGATACCTCACGCAAATGCAGAAAAACACAACCAGTCTGAGGACCAGGGAAATTAAACGTACAAAAAAACACAGCCAGTCTGAGGACAAGTGAAATGAAACGTACCAGGAGAAGCTGAGTCTTGCAAGTGACCTTCACACACTAAGCTGTTCCCGTGAAGTGCTGCTCTCCACTACGTGCTCCATCAGCCTGGAGCAGCCGTTACTCACATGACACTCGCAGCTGCCGACTTGGATCATCAAAGTGGGCATGCAACTCTGTTTGTGTAGCTGGGAAAAGTCTTCGCACACCGGCATGCAAACATTCCCCCCTGTTTTTATCAACAACCAGCTTGTGGACACAATGTACACAGTGCTTTCCACTGCAAACCAAACCACATTATTTTGAAAAAGTATTGTACAGAGAACAGAACATTAGAAGCAAACCATTCTGTAAAGACATAAAATGAAAAATACATCGTATATAAAAATTATCAAGCCCATCCATAACTGGTTTTTAAGCCTCATGCACAATGAACTTTAAAAACGCCACTTTTACACGAGGACTCAGCCTGTAAAGCGCACCTCTAGGTTAGTCTATGTGGCCATGCACACAGGCATATACAGGAGTATTAGAAGAGGAAAGATTAGAGGGAGAAGAAAAAAAAAAAAATTTTAAAAATCAGGAGAGGAGCTTTTGAGCAGAAAAAAAAAAAAGCCAAATGCTCCTAAAACATATGTAAATACATCTAAACATGCATAAATGCTGTACATGTTTAGCGTTTGAGCGTTCATTTCAATGGCTAAAATAAATATTCTGGCCAATGGAATAATGAACACCTAAACATCTTCAGGGCAGCCTATCCTGCCGTCAGCTAATGGAATCTTCTACTCCTACCAGTTCTTCCCCTACGGTTACTACCTTTTGTACCACTAACCCCTCCCTCTTAGATTGTAAGCTCCAAGGAGCAGGGCCCTCCTATCCCTCTTGTATTGAACTGTATTGTTTCCCTTTATATTGTAAAGCGCTGAGCAAACTGTTGGCGCTATATAAATCCTGTATAATAATAATAGTGTGCAAAATGTGGTTTTAGGCATGTTTTTAAGCTGCTTTTTTTCCTGCCAGGAGCAAAAGGTGTCCAAGGGAGGAGGAAAAAGTAAAGATTCACTTTTTTTTTTCCTTTAATTGAGAGGCCATCAGTCTTATTTACCAAGTTAAGTGCTTCACACTTTAGACTCAATCTCTTGAGACAGATGATTAACCACAAATCTTTCAGATTACAATATACGGTCACTTTATTCCAGCAGATTTAGGTATAGCATTAACATAACAGCACTTTGCCTAACTCAATACACTGCATGATGGTGGGCATGTCTATTCATTTTAATAAGGATGCCAAAAGCACTTCAAGTTACTAAAAAATATATATATATATATATATATATATATATATATATATATATATATATATATATATATATATATATATATACATATATACACACACACACATACATATACACACACACACACACACACACACACACACATATATATACATACACACACACACACACACACACACAGGATTTATATAGCGCCAACAGTTTGCTCAGCACTTTACAATATAACGAGAGACAATACAGCAACAATACAGTTCAATATAAGAGGGATAGGAGGGCCCTGCTCCTGGGAGCTTACAATCTAGGAGGGAGGGGCTAGTGGTAAAAAAAGGTAGTAACTGTGGGGGATGGACTGGTAGGAAGAGTAGAAGATTCCATTAGCGGACGGCAGAATAGGCTTCCCTGAAGAGATAGGTTTTCAGAGATTGCCTAAAAGTGAGCAGAGTAGGCGATAGTCTGATAAATTGGGGGTAGAGAATTACAGAGTATGGTGGAAGTTCTGGAGAAGTCCTGGAGATGAGCATGGGAGGAGGAGACAAGGGAGCTAGAGAGCAGAAGGTCTTGCGAGGAGCGGAGACTACGGTTTGGGTGATATTTAGAGACAAGATTGGTGATGTAATTTGGGGCAGAGTTATAAATGTCTTTATATGTTATTGTTAATGTTTTGAATTGTATCCTTTGGGCAATGGAAAGCCAGTGGAGGGATTGGCAGAGAGGGGTGGCAGATACAGAACGGTTAGTAAGGTGGAGGAGTCTGGCAGCAGCATTCATGATAGACTGAAGAGGGGATAGCCTGCGATTAGGTCGACCAATGAGGAGAAAGTTACAATAGTCAAGGAGATAAATAACAAGGGAGTGAATAAGTTGCTTAGTGGTTTCCGAGGTTAGGAATGGTCGTATCTTGGAGATGTTGCGAAGGTGAAGTCTACAAGATTTGGACAGCAATTGAATTTGGGGCTGAAAGGACAGATGGGAGTCTAGGATTACACCTAGTACCCTGGCATGAGGGGAGGGACTGATGATTGTGTTATTGATCTTGATGGAGAAGTCGGGGGAGGGGGCACAGGCTGGAGGGAATACCAAGAGCTCAGTTTTGGAAAGATTGAGTTTGAGGAAGGGGAGTGACATCCATGCCGATATGTCACTTAGTAGTTTAGTAATGCGAGAGGAGACTGAAGGGGTGAGGTGAGGAGTAGAAAGATAGAGTGTGTCATCTGCAGAGAGATGAGAGATGGTATAGCAATCATGCCACAGAGATGGATGCGGTTCAACCATTTTGGCTCCAACCTCCATCTTGGAAAAGGATCATCCATCTTGTACAAACATATCTCCCCTCATTCTCCCTCTCTGAGAGTCACAGTGACATATGGTCAGTGTGTGTGTTGGAAGTGTCACAGGCCGGCCAGGGCACAGCAGGGAGCCTTCCCCTGAGTTCAAAGACATTCCAGAGGAGTAAGGAACTAGATAACAGTTTTAAAATCCATTTTTCCCCCTATGTCTCATATCTTGGAATGAGAGACTTATATAAAAACCAGGCCTATCTTCAGATTGCCCATGACCAGACAAATCGTTTGATAGATCACACTCCCTGACTGGAATACCTAGGAAAGCAGAAAATTACATCTGTTGAACCCTTCAAGTATGTATTTCATATGTAACCATTGCTCAGATGCGTCAGATGAAAATTAATCTACCCGCGGGTGGAATGGTACTTGTGCCTAGGAAAAGTTATGAGTCAAAATATGAGCTATGAGAGATTTGGGTCTCCGCTCAGACAATCCCTCCCCAAATGAGGCATTGGTCCTTGGCTTCAGAGACACCCCCTGCTGGGGGGACAACAAAATAGGCTGTCAGGCCTAAGCGTGTAAGGAGACCGTGCCCTTTCGCTCTGAAACTTGATCTGCTTAACCCAAGGCTGACTGGCAAGTACTTTAACCCTTTAACCTCCTTTCTGTTACCTCTTTGCTGTGCTGTTGTTCTCTGTATATTTATATATATATATATATATATATATATATATATATATATATATATATATATATATATATATATATATATATATATATATATATATTGGTTACATCTTTTTTCTGTAACTATTTTTCTTGCACCTTTTAGTAATAAATCTTTCTTTCTGAAAGTGTTGAACTGTTTCTATAGCTCGTTAATGCAACTTACGAATTCCTACCTCTAAAAGAGCGCTACTGTGTTTGTTTAAATCTCTGTATAACCTGTCTGCAGTGCCAGTGCTATACAGACGATCTCAACCATCATAGTGTTATTGCTGATATTGCTGAGTTTCCTCTCTGTACAAAAAGCAGGTGGTGGCAGTGTGAAGGGTTAATTGAATAATTAACCTGACCCAGTAACAATCGCATTCAGGCTGCGGGTACATCGATTTGTCGTCCATTAGCTGGAAACTCATTGTGCAGGGTGCAGCTGGGCGTGGCATC
The DNA here is from genome assembly GCF_062004578.1 of Staurois parvus. Classification (NCBI taxonomy): domain Eukaryota; kingdom Metazoa; phylum Chordata; class Amphibia; order Anura; family Ranidae; genus Staurois; species Staurois parvus. The sequence continues at coordinate 1,340,894 of NW_028317857.1, read as the reverse complement.
GTTACGCACGTGACATTGCGGTTTTAGATTGGCTAGTCCTTCGGTCACGAGTTTGGTGAGAAGGTCAGGGGTCTGACGCGCGATCGACACAGATGGTAGTTAAAGCCATGGGAGTTTATCAAGTGACCAAGGGAGGAGGTGTAGATGGAGAAGAGAAGGGGTCCAAGGACGGAACCTTGAGGGACCCCTACAAAAAGATAAAGTGGAGAGGAGGAGGCAGTGTTATAGGTAACGCTGAAGGAGCGCTGCGATAGGTAGGAGGAGAACCAGGAGAGAGCGGAGTCTCGGAGACCAAGAGAGTGGAGTTTGAGGAGGAGGGGATGGTCAACTGTATCAAAAGCCGCAGAGAGGTCGAGTAGTAAGAGTATGGAGTAGTGGCCATTGGTTTTAGCTGTTAGTAGATCATTAGTGAGTTTTAGTAGGGCAGTTTCAGTGCAGTGTAGTGAGCAAAAGCCAGACTGTAAAGGGTCAAGAAGGTTGTCGTCAGTAAGGTAGGAGCTCAGGCGATTGTAGACTAAGCGTTCTAGGAGTTTAGAGGTAAATGGCAGCAGGGAGATGGGTCTTAAGTTGTTCAGGTCGGTGGGATCCAGGGAGGGCTTTAAGTATGGGAGTGATGTGTGCATGCTTTAGAGGGGAGGGGAAAGCACCATTAGAGAGGGAGAGATTAAAGATGTGAGTGTATATACATATATCACACACACGCTAAATGGTTAGCACTTCCACCTGGCAGTACTAGGGTCGTTGGTTTGAATCCCAACCACGGCACCATCTGCCTGGAGTTTGCATGTTCTCACTGTGCCTGCATGGGTTTTCTCCGGGTACTTCGGTTTCCTACCACACTCCAAAGACATGCTGGTAAGTGAATTGGATCCTGTTTAAATTGGCCCTAGTATGTGTATGTAGGAATGTGAGTTAGGACCTTAGATTGTACACCCCTTGAGGGTTAGGGACTGATGTGAATGTAAAGCGCTGCGTAAATTGACAGCGCTATACAAGTACCTGAAAATATATTATATATGACATTTTGTCAATGCTTGCACATGCTCTCTGTAAATAAATGTGTAGTGATAAGTTGTCAGACACTTCTGAGAGTTCCTCCACACTGAGTGGCAATAACAATAAATTCATAAATGCAGATAGCACAAGTCAGCCATACAGAAGCAGCTCCAGATTTAACAAGCAGTAATCAGCTTATTGCCCAGAAGGCAAATAATCTAATTAGAGGACGCAGTCCACAGCCTAAAAAAGAATACACATGACTTGTAGTGACAGATCAGGTACCAGTGAAAAAGGAATGAGTCACAGGCTATGGACATCAACTCCTAGTTCTTTAATGAGTTAATGACCTATGATCTATATCCTACTGACCTTCCAAGCTAACAAAAAGTGTGCACCATGTATCTGTTGGGAGCAACTGCCAAGTTTGATAGCTGAGGTCCCGATCTGTTTGGCAAAGCAGTCATAAGACTCATGCATTCTGGAAACATGTTGTGCACTTGAGCAGATAAAAGCCAACAAACCGAAAGCATCACGTTTACAAGAGTATGACCATGTACTGCTATTCACTTGTACCCCCTGGAATTTCAGGCCCAGCAGATTTTGATTTCTCACTGTGTGAATGAGGCCTAAACAGAGGTTTCATCCCTGACCAGCAGAAATGGGCGTTTCGGCTTAGAACTTGTTGCCATGTAAGCAAGCATGGTTAAAAAGGAGACGTTAAAAAAAATATATATATATATATATATATATATATATATAATAATACACATCTATACTCACCTCCCTTCTGCAGATGTCTCCCGCCAGCTCTAAGCCAGAGAACTGAGCGATCTCATGATCGCAGATCACTCAGTTTTCGGTCCACTCTGATCAGAGAGCGATGGCTGTCAATCACAGTTCTGTCCTCCAGAGCTCACTGACAGCGGCAGGAAGAGAGGCTGAGCCAGTTGCCGATCAGGAATTCAGGTGACATTATCAAGATCCTTCTGGATCCTGGAGCATCAGCTTATAAATGGGCAAAAGTCTGCTATTAACTGACACTGGGTCATTGGAGAGCAAAAGAACATGCACTGCTGTGATCCGAAAGAAGTATGGCCAAACAAAACAAACTTTCACCATACTTCTCTTTAGGAAGGTAGCCCGTTCCATCAAGAGACGTGCAATATTTCAGCCATTATGTAAATTTTCAAAAATTACAAACCTCAACAATAGTTCATAATTGTCCTTCAATTTGCCAGCTATGGCTAACAGCGGAAGAAAGTATGTCAATGCCATTTACAGAGAGATCTCGGACAAATAGAGAATTTCCATTTTTCTTGGAAATCCCCTTTATTTGCTGCTCTTCTGTGACACAGCAGGCACAGACAGGCTGCCATTGTATAGAATGGAATTTTCAAGCATTGAAATCACACATTGAAATCCTCGCTGTGGTAGACTAACCCTCTCAGAACTCAACAAAACAGAACACAACTTTACTAGAGATCGTTGAGGGGCAGTTTTGTGCTCGACCCCCCTCAACAGTCAGAGAATGAATGAATGTCACAGGATCTCAGTCTGCTCCATTTTACAGGCAATAAGCAAATATTACACACATACAAAAGCCTTCTTGTCCAGATTGGGTGGTGCTTTTTGTAAATATCCCCCAGCAGCTGATTGTTTACAGACAGACATCTTTTCACTGCAGGCAATCCTGCATCGCTCCACAAGAACCTCCAAATGACCGAACATTTTTTTTTTACAGTCTACAGAACACAATTAAAAAAAAAAAAAAAAAAAAACCCTTCTATGGTGTCAATGGGTAAACGTGGTAAGATGCAACCTTTTGAAATTTCATCTCTGGACCTGGGAGAGATGCAAATATACATTTTAACGGATAGCATTTGCAAGTGCCATAATGAGCAGCTTTGAGTCTATGCACTATAATCGGACATCAGAATTGTTGCCACATACAGTCAGGTCCATAAATATTGGGACATCGACACAATTCTAATATTTTTGGCTCTATACACCACCACAATGGATTTAAAATAAAACGAACAAGATGTGCTTTAACTGCAGACTGTCAGCTTTAATTTGAGGGTATTTACATCCAAATCAGGTGAACGGTGTAGGAATTACAACAGTTTGCATATGTGCCTCCCACTTGTTAAGGGACCAAAAGTAATGGGACAGAATAATAATCAGAAATCAAACTTTCACTTTTTAATACTTGGTTCCAAATCCTTTGCAGTCAATTACAGCCTGAAGTCTCTACTGCAACCGTCTTCAGTTCCTGCTTGTTCTTGGGGCATTTTCCCTTCAGTTTTGTCTTCAGCAAGTGAAATGCATGCTCAATCGGATTCAGGTCAGGTGATTGTCTTGGCCATTGCATAACATTCCACTTCTTTCCCTTAAAAAACTCTTTGGTTGCTTTTGCAGTATGCTTTGGGTCATTGTCCATCTGCACTGCGAAGCGGCGTCCAATGAGTTCTGAAGCATTTGGCTGAATATGAGCAGATAATATTGCCCGAAACACTTCAGAATTCATCCTGCTGCTTTTGTCAGCAGTCACATTATTATTATTATTATACAGTATTTATAAAGCGCCGATAGTTCACTCAGCGCTGTACATTACAAAGGGGGACAGAACATGTGACAGAACAATACCAATACAATGCAAAACATGAGGGGATTGAGGGCCCTGCTCTTTCGAGCTTACAATCTAGAAGGGACGGGATAGTGGTACAGGAGGAGATAGCTGTGGGGGATGGAGTGGTAGGAGGAGTGGAGGAGGTCGGTCAAGTTAGCAGGGGGTAGGCTTCCCTGAAGAGATGGGTTTTCAGGGTGCGCCTAAAGGAGAGGAGAGTAGGTGATAATCTGATGGGTTGGGGAAGGGAGTTCCAGAGGATGGGTGACACCCTGGAGAAGTCCTGGAGGCGGGCATGGGAGGAGGAGACCAGGGAACTAGAGAGAAGGAGGTCTTGTGAGGAGCGGAGTGTGCGTGCTGGGCAGTACTTGGATATTAGGTCGGTGATGTAGTTCTGGGCAGTATGGTGGACAGCTTTGTACGTCAGTGTTAGGATTTTAAATTTGATCCGTTGCGCAATCGGAAGCCAGTGGAGGGATTGGCAGAGGGGGGTGGCGGAAACGGAGCGGTTGGAAAGGTGAATGAGTTTGGCAGCCGTATTCAGGATGGACTGAAGCGGGGATAGCCAGCAGCAAGCCAGGCCAGTGAGGAGGGAGTTGCAGTAGTAGAGTCGTGATACAATGAGGGAGTGGATGAGCTGTTTAGTGGTTTCTGGGGTTAGGAACGTGCGTATTTTGGCGATGTTGCGGAGGTGGAGTCTGCACGAGTTTGTTAAAGATTGGATTTGGGGCTGGAAGGATAGGTTGGAGTCCAGAATGACACCGAGTACTCTGGCCTGCAGGGCGGGTTTGATATTGGCATTGTTGGATGTGATGGAGAAGTCAATGGGGTGGGGTTCGGGCTGGGGGGAAGACAAGAAACTTGGTTTTGGAGAGATTCAGTTTAAGGAAGTGGAGCGACATCCAATCTGATATGTCGCTCAGTAGGTGTGTGATTCGGGCAGAGACCGAGGGAGTGAGGTGGGGGGTTGAGAGATAGATTTGTGTGTCGTCGGCATAGAGGTGGTAGTTGAAGCCGTGAGTGTATGAGTTGGCCAAGAGAGGAGGTGTAGATGGAGAAGAGAAGGGGCCCAAGGACAGAGCCTTGAGGGACCCCAACAGAGAGGGGGAGTGAGGGGGAGGTGGTAGCATTATAGGTAACGCTGAAAGAGCGTTGTGACAGGTAGGATGAGAGCCAGGAGAGAGCAGAATCTCTGAGGCCGAGGGAGTGTAGTATTTTGAGGAGGAGGGAGTGGTCAACTGTGTCGAAGGCCGCAGAGGTCAAGGAGTAGGAGCACTGAATAGTGGCCATTAGCTTTGGCGGTTAGAAGGTCGTTGGAGAGTTTGAGTAAGGCGGTTTCGGTGGAGTGTAGGGGACGGAAGCCAGACTGTAGGGGATCGAGGAGGTTGTTGTTGTTCAGGTGAGAGCATAGGCGGGTGTAGACGAGGCGCTCGAGGAGTTTAGATGTAAGTGGGAGCAGGGAGATGGGTCTGAGGTTGTTCGGGTCATTGGGGTCCAGGGAGGACTTTTTAAGTATGGGGGTGATTTGTGCATGCTTCAGTGGGGAGGGGAAAGTGCCGGAGGAGAGGGAGAGATTAAAGATGTGGGTGAGGGAGCGTAGGATGGAGGGGGAGGGAGGTCGTAGGAATTGTGAGGGGATAGGGTCGAGGGGGCAGGTGGTGAGGCGGGCATCAGAGAGGATCTTGGAGACTTCCTCGATGGTAGTAAGGTCAAAGGTGTGGAGTGTTGGGGGAGCTTCAGTATGAGGAATGTAGGGTGGGGTGGAAGTGGAGGTCAGAGCAGTGGTGGGGCCGTGGGAGAGGGAACAGGGTTGGAGGGAGTTTGAGCAGTGACGAAGTCCCTGTGGGTAATGTCGAAGGGGAGGGGGAATGAGGGGGTAGCTGTGTGAGAGGGGACGGGTTGAGAGGGCGTGTGAGTTGCGGCAATGTCCTTGTGAATTGTGTCAATCTTGTTTTTGAAGTGATTGGCAATCTCAAGGGCGGTGAGTGAGGGTTGAAGGTGGAGAAGAGTCGGCGAGGGTTGGAGGAGAGGGTCAGGAAGTAGGCTTGTTTGGCTGCGTGGAGGGAGGAGGTGTAGGTGCGGAAGGCAGATTTGTAGCAGGTGAAGGCTTGTTGGGATTTTGTTTTGCGCCATAGTCGCTCCAGGGCACGACTGTGTCGTTGGAGGGTTTTGGTGTGATCAGTCTGCCAGGGCTGGAGCGGTCGGGGTCTGATGTTGCGTGTGGTTAAAGGCGCTAGTGAGTCAAGGGCTGCTGACAGCGCGTTGTTGTAGGCAGTCATAGCCAAGTCGGGGCAGGACAGGGGGAGGATGCTGTCATGGAGTTGATCAGCTGCAGAGTGAAGGGGGGCAGGGTTAAGGTTGCGGAAGTTACGGCTGGTAGTAGTGTGACATTTGGAGGGGTAGGTGTTGGAGGACGAGGAGATAGAGAAGGTAATCAGGTTGTGGTCAGAGAGAGGAAAGGGGGTGTTAGTGAGGTTGTGGGGAGCGCAGCGGTTGGAGAAGACAAGATCAAGAATATTACCGTCGGAGTGGGTGGTGGATTGTATGCACTGTGCAAGTGCAAAGGAGGAGGTTAAGTGGAGGAGACGGGCTGTGTCCAGGTTGTCAAGGTTGACAGGGATGTTGAAATCCCCAAGAATGATGGTGGGTAGCTCAGAGGAGAGGAAGAAGGGTAGCCAGGAGGAAAAGTCATCCAGGAAGCGGGGTATAGATCCAGGAGGCCGATAAATCACAGCAATCTTCAGGGGGGTTGGGGAGAATAGTCGGACGCAGTGGGCCTCGAAGGAGGAGAAGGATAGGAAGGGGGGGTTTGGGAGGACTCGGAAGGTGCTCTGCGGTGACAGGAGCAGACCAACCCCACCACCTTTACGACCGTTAGGTCTGGGTGAGTGGGTCCAGGTGAGACCTCCATAGGAGAGTGCAGCAGGGGAGGTAGAGTCAGTGGGCTGGATCCAGGTTTCCGTGATCGCTAGGAGGTTGAGGGAGTGGGAAACAAAGAGGTCGTGGATGGCGGTAAGCTTGTTGCACACCGATCGGGCGTTCAGGAGTGCACATGAAAACGGGGGGGAGATTTTATCAATAAATACAAGAGAACCAGTTCCACTGGCACCCATACATGCCCACGCCATGACACTACCACCACCATCCATGCTTCACTGATGAGGTGGTATGCTTAGGATCATGAGCAGTTCCTTTCCTTCTCCATACTCTTCTCTTCCCATCACTCTGGTACAAGTTGATCTTGGTCTCATCTGTCCATAGGATGTTGTTCCAGAACTGTGAAGGCTTTTTTAGATGTCGTTTGGCAAACTCTAATCTGGCCTTCCTGTTTTTGAGGCTCACCAATGGTTTACATCTTGTGGTGAACCCTCTGTATTCACTCTGGTGAAGTCTTCTCTTGATTGTTGACTTTGACACACATACACCTACCTCCTGGAGAGTGTTCTTGATCTGGCCAACTGTTGTGAAGGGTGTTTTCTTCACCAGGGAAAGAATTCTTCGGTCATCCACCCCAGTTGTTTTCCGTGGTCTTCCGGGTCTTTTGGTGTTGCTGAGCTCACCGGTGCGTTCCTTCTTTTTAAGAATGTTACAAACAGTTGTTTTTGGCCACGTCTAATGTTTTTGCTATCTCTCTGATGGGTTTGTTTTGTTTTTTCAGCCTAATGATGGCTTGCTTCACTGATAGTGACAGCTCTCTGGATCTCATCTTGAGAGTTGACAGCAACAGATTCCAAATGCAAATAGCACACTTGAAATGAACTCTGGACCTTTTATCTGCTCATTGTAATTAGGATAATGAGGGAATAATACACACCTGGCCATGGAACAGCTGAGAAGCCAATTGTCCCATTACTTTTGGCCCCTTAACAAGCGGGAGGCACATATGCAAACTGTTGTAATTCCTACACCGTTCACCTGATTTGGATGTAAATACCCTCAAATTAAAGCTGACAGTCTGCAGTTAAAGCACATCTTGATCGTTTCATTTCAAATCCATTGTGGTGGTGTATAGAACAAAAAATATTAGAATTGTGTCGATGTCCCAATATTTATGGACCTGACTGTAGGACTTTTCCCATCCCATTCACTCTACAGGAAGGAAGGAACCTCGACTGCAAAAACTGCTGCTCTGGGATACCACATCAGCTTGTTAAGTGCCTAGGCAATTGAACCCGTGACATCTGCTGAAGGGGAAGAATTGAGTTTAGGCTGACTGATCTTTGGCTTCAGCAAAACTCATAGGACTAAATATTTAGGCTGTGAGATTCTGAAAGAGTTGCTCCTTGTTACATTTATAGCTTTCAAGGAGAAGAGTGATGGATCTTATGTGGGATGATAGGACCACTGTAAACATCAAGTGTTACTAAACCCAGGACCCTGCATTCACTATATCTGGTCTCCCACAGTACACAATACATGTAAATTCAATTATTTTAATAAATATTAACTGCTAAATACCTTTTCTCAGCAGTTAGAGCAGTCTTGTGGCTAATAGTGTCCAACCGACCACCAGTTAATCTCATAGGAGTCATTCTCCTCCGACTGTCCTAAGAGGCTGCATAACCCCTGACCCTCTGAATAGTGCAGACTGGCCCTGTGCTATTGCATGCACCTTCCTAAAAAAGGAAAAAAAAAAACCCTCTACCAATACACACCAAACTGAGCATGTACAGAGTGACTCTTAGAGCTCTGTACTATCAGCAGATGGATTGGGGACTGTGGAAGAAGGGGTGATTACAGAAGACAGGATCAGCCCACCTTTTAAACACAATGCGGAGGATAAGCCTCTTTGGTTCCACAGTGAGTATAACAAGCATGCTTTACTACATATACAGACTGATTTTACTGTTGTAGGTTCAGTAATACTTTAGGCTAGCCACACATGTATAGGATTTCCCTTTTTACCTAAACGAGATAGATGGGGAGACTTCCCCTTCCAGCTATTGTATTTAGAGGGCACAGAACCTGCAGATGTCAGAATGCCTGAACAGTGACTGCATCCAATACAGTCACTGTTCAGCCAGCAATTTTACATCCACCACCCTCAATTTTCCAGTCGAAGTCTTGAGCCAAGGAGTTCCGATTGGGACACCACAGCTCAAACTTAAGCTAATTCAACAGAAACCGGCTGAAATTTGAGCGGTGTATGCCACCCTTATACTGAGCAACACTGGACATCAGACATTTGACTGAGTTTGGTGACCACTTTAGTACCACTATTGAATCACATTAGGGAAAAAAACTTCCTTCCCTAGTAAAGGATGAGATCACAGGTGAAGTTTACCTAAAGCCAAAACCTGTTTTTTTTGGATAGTGAGAAATGTTACCACTGTCAGGATTGGTTGCTGTCTGTGTCCCTGCTGGGGAGAGATTCACCCCTCTATTAGTCCTGTAGACCATTACCAGGACAGAAAGTGAAGGGAAATCCAAAATCTTACAGTTATTAATGGAACTGGAGGTGAAGTGAAATTATAAAATGGAGATACCAGTTTAGCGACAGCTGTCTAATGGGGATTTTCCTTAAACTGGTTGAAGTCTAGAACAAAGCTTAGAGAAGAAGTATAGTTATTTTGGCTGTACTTCCATGGATCACAGGAGTGCAACTAGTTCTGCACTCCCATGATGTAGTTCTGCACTCCCATGATCAGAGCCGGCCCAGGTTCTGAAAAGATCTGTAAATATGGTCAGGATCCACCCAGATGCCTGGGCTGCCAGCTGGCTCAGCCACTGAAAGTCTGAGCCAACCGCTCATGCGCTCATTAGTTCTAGACTGGATTTCCACTTTAAACTTTATACAGATTTTCCGTCACCCCCTGTTGTGTCTCTGGACAAAAAAAAAAAAAAAAAAAGAAGGAGTGAGGACAACAAAAAACAGAACTGGCATTTTCTATATAATCCAACAAAAATTTAAAGTTTTCACTAGCAATACACTTTAATACCTACCATAGAAAGACCTGAAAATGTGCATGTTCTAGTGCTCTCTTGCTAGAAGGCATGTGGCAAAAACCAATGGGTGTGCCCACACCTACTCAGCACATTATACATGATCGGTTCCAACCGACCATGAATGCTTTGTTCTGAATAGCTGTGCTGTCAATCAGCATGATGAGGTGGAGTGGGCTGGCACAGGTGCAAAATATTTCAAGTTTTCAGATAATTGGTCTACATATTAGGTGCTATACCACTGCTAGGAAAGGAAATTAAAAAAAAAAAAAAAGTGTTAAATATATATCGCCTTGCTGATTATACAGTTCTTTTTAAAGAGGAACTGAACTCTGGAGGTTGTGTCCAGAAAAAAAGACAGTCAAAAGGGCAATGGACTAGTCACCTGCATTACGTGTGGTCTCCCTGAAGCTGATCTTTCCCCATTACTGACTTACCATGCTTTGTTCTGCATGGTCTCCCTGTGTGGAGGCAGCCATCTTTGTAGAGGCAGGGCTTTGCTTCCCTATGTCAGTGCCTCCAGCAAGGACAACCGTGAGCAGCACAACAGTAACATCACACTATCTCACTCCTGATCTCCCAAGACTAGCAGTCAGAGGAAGCAGTGCCTTAGATCTCACACTGCAGATATACAGACATGTTTTCTATTTTGCACTGCTATTTTTGAAGAGGAATTCCAGATAAAATAGATTTTTCAGGATACTGCTAAGGCACAATTACCATTTGTTAGATATTCCCTATAACATGGCAAATCTTCACTTTTTGAGATCAGGTCCACTTTAAGGAGACATCTCTAGTCATTCAATGCCTAGCTCTATTTAAATTGCACAGAACCTTCACACACTCACTGCCAATGCCTTTCCAGATGTTCCTGTTTCTCATAATCTCGGGTGTACAGCACTCATGCAAAAATAGCATTTATAACACAGCAACAACATTTCCATGGCTCTATTGTCAGTTACATTTCATGGAAAATAAATATCTTCTTCCTATTCTACACAGAAATACTTTTGCCAAGATGCAAGTAAACTCTTTACCTCCTGTAGAACATGTCCCCTTTTATCTTGATACCAGGGAGTCTTACTCTGCACCTGTTTTCTCTAAACCTACCTCATATCTTCCATCCAAATCCTTCCTTCAGCTCTGCTGAGGACTCATCCTACACTCAACACAACACCTTCACTTTTCATCTGGATAATGCTACTGAAATTCTCTGTCAAGTCATCTGACTCACATTAACTAATGACTCCAGACAAGCTTGACCTTCCCAACAGCCACAATTTAAAAGGGAAACAAAGATCATTTATTTTTTTCTTCTAGGCCTCATTTCTTAACAGCAAAAGCTATATATTGTAAGTGTTGCTCATGATATCTATATACATGCATGTATTTTTCTTGGTGCAATTCAACAGTGAGCTACCCAAGCTATAATAGGTTTGATGTGATATGACATACCTGGAAATTTGTATCCAATGTAGAATTGTATGTATATGCCTATTACAAATTTCCTGCTAAAGCATTGTTTTGTTGTGTGCTTACTCTATATATCTGAAATTATTGGTTAAAATCCCTGATTTTTGGGGCATTTTGGTAATTTTTTGGTCAGCTTGGTCTTTAAACATACTTTAAAGTAGTTATAAAGCCTAAACCTTTTTTAAATTAATCCATTCCTTGCATTAAAGTAAAAAAATGTTTAGATATTAGTATCGCCCTCTCACACCCCCACTTCTCACCCCCCCCCCCCCCTTTTACATACCTAAGCCCTCATTCGATCCAGCACTGTGCCCGTCTGCAGCTCTTCTCTCCCCTCACTTCCTGGTCTCACTGGCTTTGCCAAGGTAGTGGGAGGCATTGGCTCCTGCTGCTGTCAACTGAAGCCTGTGAGGAGGGAGCGGGGGGAAAGTCTCACTTTCTGTGTCAATAGATGGCGAGTCTCGGGAGCGAGCTTGCACAAGGGCCCCCATAGAAAAGGGCTATTGGGGCACCCGGCAGAGGGAAGGAATTAGGAACATAGACCTGAAAAGAGGCGGCAAGTATAAAACTGTGTTATTTTTTAAAAAAACTAAGCATTTACAATCTCTGGCTGGAAAAATAAGGCTGAAAATAATGCATTACATTACTTATTTTAAATGTAGGTCACCACTCCCCAACATGCCAAGAAAACATACATTTCGAGTTTACTGTGGGAAGCCAGCTTTGAGAACAAAAATGAATGCGAGTGTTCTAAACAGAACTTTGTCCGTTATTCAGTCTCAGCTAAAGGAATGGAAAGGAATGGTAATGTGCCATAAACGTTTAATCCCACAATTCTATGAAAACACATTTCCTATGCTCAGTTTGCTTTGCTTATGTGCCTTACAGAAACTTGTGGAACACTGAAATACGTAGCAATCCCAGCTGTTTGTTCTATACTTTCTATACATCGATTTCTTCATCTTTAAACACACCAGGAACGCAAAACAAATTCCAATTCCATGCTAATCTAATTCGCACTCTTCCCCTCCCAGTGAAATTACATTAGTCCTTATGTATGAAAGGATCGAATGAAAAGAATCTGCACTGCAACCAAAGTCTCTCTATATAACCTGCAATAAAAAGAAGCAGCAGATGATAAATCCAAGTGGTGGATAGAAGTTCACCCACACACATGGACTTATTTATTTAGGTTGTTCTGGATTACTCCACAGTCTGCAAACCTCTAGGACAGTGTTTCTCAACCTTTTTTCAGTCAAGGCACCCTTTAAAATTATGGATAATCTCAAGACACCCTTTAAAATTCGGCACAATCTTAAGGCACCCCAATCTAAAATGTAAAAAACTATTCTACACACATCCAGTACACCCAACTTTAGACGCGATTTATTCTTCCAAAGCAAATATACCTTTGCACACTGGTACAGACTAGTATTCCTGTCTCTCTGTTTCTCTCCCTTAGGCTATGTTCACACTAGCCTTGTTAGCAAGCAGCAGACAGGCATTTGGAAAGCGTTTTTACCGTTTCCCAAACGCCTGGGAAAATTCTGCACATTGCAGCACATAGTGTTGTTCAAATGGGAGCGTTAGCGTCGCGGCAAAACAGACGCCTCTGGTCGAGTCAGGAGGAGTTGAAGCCTCCTGTACAAGTCTATGGTGCCGCTCTGCAAATGCCGGGCGGGCGTTTGCAGTGCAGTTGCGAGGCGTTTGCCAAGCATTAAAAATGCCCCACAAACGCCTATAATGAAGTTTGAATGGTGTTACCGCTCTGCAAACGCCTAGCAACCGCCGCTAAACCACGCATGCGGCGTTTGCGGAGCTTTAAAACCGCTCCGCATATGCCGGACCAACGCTTGTCAAACACTATAGGGGCATTTGGCAAGAGTCGTAAAAACAGTCAAGTGTGAACGAGCCCTAACTCTGCTAATGTGACTCCAGTGCAGACAGAGGGGCAGGGGAGGGGCAAATAAGGATGATGTACATCACCCCATGTCCTCATCAACTGATATCACTGGTTGTTAGGAAGCTGTCAGCTAGAAGGTCATAAAAATGCACAATGAAAACCTGTGCCTTTGTGTACTAAAAAGCAGGATAGATCCACCTGCTGGTTTATCTACAGTTTTGGGGCATGAAGGCACCCTGGTTGAGAAAGGCTGCTCTAGAACATCAATGGCTGACCCAGTTATATTTGGTGGGCTTGTACTCATCCTCTGACTCCAGCATAGGGATGCAATTCTGTACTACTTTACTCTTCGAAAAAGATGCGGCAGATTCTTCATGTTTTAATTACCTCCAAAGAGAAGTATGGGGAAACAAAACAAACAGTCACCTCCCTGCTGCATCATGGGTGTGATCACATGACCACTCAATTCCCTGCCAGTCACCATTCTCGGCTCTACCTCTCCACCATTTACACAAGCGTTGGGCTGGGCAAGGGGCAGGAACTGCTGTATGAACTATAAATACAAGGCCACAAGCAGGAGAATGAAAGTTGGGAGGTAGGTGACAAAGCTGGGGCTCCCAGTGTATTCTGGAAGAATAAAAGGAGGTGCAGACACATTGCTTTGTTATGATGAGCAGTAATCCAGAGGTGTCTTGAAGATACCTGCAGACATGTCAGCTTTCTCTGCTTCACCCAAATGCTGGCAAATTATCAGCACTTCCTCATGTTGAGTGTTGAAGATGCCCCCACCCCCACTGACCGGTGAGGCAGCCATTATTGTAGAATAGAAATCTGTGGGTGTCTTGGCAACAAGATACACCACTACCTGAAGTGTGAGCATTGCCTAATCAGAATGGTTCAGCAATTGGATGATACAGAAGCAGGACATTTCTAAAGGTGTGAGCACTTTATGTCAGCAGCTTCTAGCATTCTTTAAGTGTCTCTTTAGTTTGTTGAAAGAGTATAGGCTTACCATTTTACCTACCAGATTTATATTTGCCACCATTTTAGCAATACAACTCCCTGAGAGAACGCTCCGCCGCTGGCATCATCACAAAGGGAAGGGGAGTGATCGAAGTACTGCTGAACTAGGACATAGTAGTTCGATTTTCCAGGCTGTGTCTGGCAGGGAGGATCTTGGATCACAAGTTTAGCTGAACAAAATGACAAATGTTATATACTCGGTAAGGTTGAATAAAGACACCATAGGGGTGTGGAAACTCTTATTAGGCAGAGTTGCTTTTAGTAATGTTTGGAGCTTTTAAAAACAAAAATGGGCTTTATAAGGACTTGAACTTTTAATGTTTTTAACACTGCGCTGTTTTATCTCCTACTCACCTCCAGGGGGAGGCAAGTACATCTGTATGGGAAGGCGGGCGGGGGGTGTTTGGTAGTGGGAAAACATTCCCTCCCACTGCTTGTAAAAGCAATCCAGCAGCTAGTTAGCCGCTTGGATTGCTTTTTACAAGAGAGAGATGACTGATCCAATAAGAAGAAGTAACGATTGGGCACTATAACCCTCATGGCGAGTACCATATTAGATGTTACATTGTGATCTGATAGTATAAGGAGGGGGGGGGGGTAGTCATGAGCTCTTCTTTATAGAGCAATCTCCTGCCTTCCCATCAGAGTAGTTCTAGCAGGGTAGACAGATGACAGGTGATCCTACATGGTGAATGGGAACATGTGGGAGTGCGTACACATACCGGTCTGTAGAGGGTGGCAGAGCCCCTCCCCAAAGGAGCACTAGTGGCCCCAGGGTCCATTGTTGCAATTAAAACTCACACACTGGGTTCCCCTGGCACGTCCTTGCACGCCACCTGATCTTTCCCCCCCTCAGCCAATCAGCATCGTACACTGCTAAACAGCATCAGCGTGAAGATTAGTGCCCTCAGCTTCTCTGTGCCTGTTGAGGTGGCCAATCAGTAATGCAGCTGAAGGGATGGGTGGGCTGCAGCTGAGCCAATCAGTGCAGGAGAGACCCACGCACCTCGGCCAGAGAAGTGGCAGCCTGGGGGCTATACTGGTCTGCACAGAGGCCAGCAGCTCTAGCTCCTCTTCCCCCAGACTCATGTGGTGCTGCAGGTCAGCTGGTCCTAGAGGAGAGGCAATGGAGGAAGTGAGAACATCACAAAATGCTGAATTTGATCTGCCGATAACACCTGGGAGGACAGGATAATCCTGGTGTGGAGGCATCAGTGGGAGGGGGCCACAAACACCTTCTGCCTGGTGCCTGGAACTACATGTCTTGGGTGTCAGGATTTGAACATCCCTGCACCAGTCCATCCAGTTCAGCATGTGTGTGTGTTTTTATGTCATTACCATTTCCCATATCCCTGTATATTGCGTTCGCCAAGATACCCATCTAAGTTTAACACTCCCTGCTGACACCAACTATAGAAGAGAGTTCCACATCCTTTCCACTCTGAGTGTAAAGAAACCCTTACGCATTTTAAGGTTAAACCGCTTTTACAATTACATACAAGGTAAAACAGACAAGACATACATATTTCAACTGTGCATTTAGCAGTTTGCTGTATGGGAAGGGCTCTCCTTGTAGCTTGTTTTTGGACAACAATTTGCTGATTAGTTGAATAAAATATTTGAAGAGTTACAAACATCTATATTATTAATCCTTGTTTGCAAAACGTGGTTTTACAGCGCCAAGGGAAACATTAATGCAAACAGCAAATGTAGGGCAAGCACACACCCAAATGTAACAAAACCTAAAACAGGAGTATTAGCAGGGAGAACTATTCATAAAAAAATTTCAGGTATGGCAACTCGTACACAAGGGCTAACAAGAGGGTTCCTGTTCAGAAAAGGTAAATAGTTTTACATGCTCTTGTGAAAAAGGATTCCCACACAATTATGTAAATATATATGGCTGTTGCAACCTTTAGCACATCAGACACAGAAGCAATGTATAGACAGAATCTGATGTCACACAGCCTCCACTGAACACATAACGTGATCATGGCAGTCTGGATCAGTGACACGGTTGTCACCCAGGAGCCAGTTACTGCTGCAGTTTAGTCACTGTTTACATGAGCTACAATTGCTCCTGCCAAGGAGTCATCAGCATTATCTGCATTTCCCAGCATGTGTTATTCATGTCAGGATAACCAAGGTGGGCTGACAGGGCAGCTGGGACAAACAGTTAATGACTGGGAGTCTGACCTCCTTCATTGTGACATATGAGCCTGTGATTTGCCTGGAAAATGGACCATCTTACAATACTGTGCTTTTATGGCCTCATTTACTTATCTAAATCAAAGGCTCAAATGTCAAAGTGAAAACCAGACCAGAGACAGCAAAGCAGACTTTGCAAGAAAACACAGCATAACCTACACTGATTACTCTGCTTTGATCAGCGAAATTGTGGAAAATATTAGCCATTATGTTTTGCTGTGAAGAGCCTGGACGGTCCCACAACATGTTACTGATTGAGTCTGGTAGGAAGACATGCAGACGACCTGGAGTTCCTGGTCTGCTGGTCATTTCATGGATAAAATCAACATTGGTGAATGCCAGGGCTGGAGTAACCAAAGCCAAACAGTACCTGGAGACAAAGAACACATGAGGAGCCAGCTCCATGTAAACACAGAAGAAACTACTACAAAGACTGGTCTGTGCTCAGGTATGTCGGAGAAAAGTTTTCCCGTACAAAGTCTCCAAAAAAAGATCACAAATTTTGAACTGTGGTGCAAGAGGAGGGTCTTGAAAATCATCTGGATGAACAGATGAGGAGATGCTGCTAAAGTCAATGAAGAAAAGCCACATCTGTTGGAAGGAAAACTGGAAAAAACTGCCATTTGTTTTTCATATACACAGGAATCTATGCAACCAGGAGCATGGAGGAGGAAATTGCTCACTTTCCATTACCAGGACTGCTTGTGGTCTTTGGTAAACCTGGAACTTTGCTTCCAGTGTCACTTCCCACCTGGCTGTCTTTGTGTTGCATTATTGTTCTGCTTTATGTTACAACGGCTTGTCCTTCCCTAGATTTCATCTATCCACCATATTCTTCTCTGCTTTCCTCTCTTTACATTGTTCTCTTCCTCAACCTTGCATACAACCTCTATAGCTATTTTTTTTTTTTTTTTTAAGATTTTTTAAAGAAATCCTGTTTTCCCTCACAGCCTCAGGACAAAAAGTTCAATTCTTGCAGTTTATAGCTACTGAAATAACACACATCCAGGATACTGTTTATACCACAAGAATGCACACACTACCAACACTAGGCATGTTACTATATTAATACAAAACTAACAAATGATGCAAAAATAGTTTTTTCAACCCATTATGTAACCATATTGCATTGCCATAGATATCAGACATTAAATTGCAGTTAGCAGTGGCCAGTAGTAGATTCAAAGGCCACTGCGCAAGACCAAGACACCCCCAACCCATGACTGGAAAGGGGAAGCAGCACACCAATGAGCTCTTCTGTCATTCTGCCCTCTCCTCCCATCAGCATGCTTCTTGCACAGCACACCTGATTGATTTATTGTGCCAATTCCCCCCCACCCCCATGAAACCCATTGTATAGACAGTACAATATTTATTTATTTCAGGTACTTATATAGCGCTGTCAATTTAAGCACCGCTTTGCATATATATTGTACATTCACATCAGTCCCTAATCCTCAAGGGGCGTACAATCTAAGGTCCCTAACTCACATTCATACATATACATACTAGGGCCAATTTAGACAGGAGCCAATTAACCTACCAGCATGTCTTTGGATTGTGGGAGGAAACCGGAGTACCCAGGCAGGTGGTGCCGGGGTTGGGACCGCAAGAGGCTAATACAAAGAAAAATGCCAATACAGGCAGTCCCCAGGAGTGTATTTTAAGTTTTGGATAGCAGAGGGAGGGATTAACTGGTCATGCATTGATGTGGGATTGGTGACAGGTCCGCCAGACAGTAGGTGGCAGCATGCAGTGAGCAGCAAGATGGCCACCTCGCAGTTTCCAGTACCAGCATGACATGCTGCCTCCACTCTTAAATAAGATTCTTATGCAAGTCAGATGTTGGTAACTCAGGGACTGTCTCTACTTGCATTTAAAAAAAAAAAAAAAAAAAAGAAGGGGAGGATAGAATATAGTGCCAGTCCCTGTGTCTATTTGTACCTCTATGGCGGCCATAAATGATTACATGTATGGTTCTGCAGGAGAAAAAAAAAAAAAAAGACAATTCCATTAAGTTCACCATCTCACAAACCCCAGCAGATTGGTTCAGAGGAAGTTTAACAATTTGACCTCAGACCGAAACTGTAAAATCTTAGTTACAAAGACAGGAAATGAGGAATCTACCTGTAGCCCTTCACTGTATCACTGTGCTGGATGAAGATCCTCAGTTTCAGGTGGAAATAGAACCACCTGCCAGCAGGCTCACATTTTGTAAGGAATCAGAGAATAACTAAACAAAGATAGGCATTCCCACAGAGCTGCATCTCCATTCACAGATTGCAACAAACATATCTGTTGTTCAACATCAACAAATCTGTGTTTTTATATCAAACATCTGGGCATGCTATTGTGATTGGAATGCCGATTACATTTCAGGAAAAAATGACATTTACAGGAAACCTTTAGGTAAAGGAGGATGAAGGCTGCTATTGCTGACTGTTCCTCCTGTAAATGCTAATTGCCTGGCTGTCATATGGAGACTCATCAATATGAGTGAATGACCCAAAAAAATGCAGCTAAGGAGATCTGACATACCCAATTGGCATATTTATTCAAGGTTGGTGACTCAATCCAAGGGTTATCAAAACAGCCAGGAAACGATTGTTTTCAGGAGGTGCTCAGCAATGCCAGACCCTCACTATAACGTTACACTTCCACTGCAACACATATGAGGACCCTGCCAATGGGAAGTGTCTATATAACCAGGCAAAGACAGACACCCAAAGAAGAACTCACCAAGTCTGCGGAATGGTGAAGCTTTGGGACCCAGCACGTCACATGACTACAGAATTAGCTAGGTATTTGGGGCACTTTTTTTTCCCCAAGCTTAAAAGCAGAACCCCAGGCTACAAAAATAGCAGTGACATCATTATGCTGCACAGAGCCTATACAAAAGAGCAGAGGTTTGGGAGGGACACAGGAGGCTCCACCCATTACAGGCTGCCTGTAGAGAACTACAGGAGGGGGAGGAGACAAGACCAGTCACCCTACACAAGGAGAGAAAGCAGCAGTGAGCAGTCTTCATTACAGAAAGCTGCTGCACAAAGGTATAGTTTCACACCGGATTACTGAACAGATATGGAATACACAAAGAACACTAAAATTAAAGTAGGAATACACATGACTCTTGTACATAGACAATATTTGCTGATCCCAGAGTTCAGCTTTAAAATTGGCCAAGCTTAGCTCGATGTAAGTATTCCTGATACCTGGAGGTCCACTGAGGATGCTGAAGGGCCATGATCATCTGGGTGCTGCTCCAGTAACTCCCCTCTGCACACAGAATGTTGCTCGATCAGCACTGCAGCCACTCAAAGAACACCTTGTATATTTTTTTTTCCAGTGCATACAAGGAGCTCTCCGATTGGACAAGGTGGGGAGGAAAGGTAACTTCAGCAAAAAAGAATTGCTGGAGTTTTACGTTATTATTTAATGGAGTGGGGATAAGCTAGCTGGTAGTGGGTCCCTGGCCAGAGATCGGCTAAAAGTAATACTGCACCGCTTTCTATATTTTATTATGCAAGTTCTGAACACAAAGCATCCGAGATTCATGAACATTCCATTTCTAAACATGTCCAGGATGAATCAAGTGATATAAATGATCTTTTAATGCTACCATTACTAGTCTTCCCCAAAGCACCGTACTCCATACGCTCCAATATACTCACATTGCTGTGAAAAGAAGCAGAACTACAGTGACGGGAAATATATGCAATATCTAGAGAACAGCATTTATGTAATTTCCTCGCTATAATGACCTATTAGCTGCCTAGTAAACAGCAACCTAAATGCACAAAACGGAAGCACTGTGATGTAAACAAAACATTCTGATCTATTTAAGATGATGTAAATACCAAATGATCAGCAAGTAGATGGACAACAAACCTCTGCATGACAGCACTTACCCTCCATTAATCACATTATCATTAACCAATTCTTGTAAAGGGTTTTAATAATGTTAATGGATAAATACATTGAGGTTTCTGGAGATTATCAAAAGAGAAGATATTTAAAATGAAGGCGAACTGGTGACGAAGTGACACTTTGCATCATTCATTCCTGTACAGTAATCCTATAAACGATGACAAAGTTTCTACAAAGATGTGGTTACTCCTACATACACTGTTGTGAAAGTTTTTGCGAAATGTTGCTGAAAACAATCTATTATGTCACGTTTATGTTTTTAGTGCAGAGGTTTTCTCCAGTTCCAAGATTTACACTGCTATGCCATAGAGCAGGGATGGGCAACTGTGGCCCTCCAGCTGTTGGTGAACTACAAGTCCCATCATTCCTCTGCCTTTGGGAGTCATGCTTGTAACTGTCAGTTTTCCATTGCCTCATGGGACTTGTAGTTCTACAACAGCTGGAGGGCCACAGTTGCCCACCCCCGCCAAAGAGCACAGCCATCCTGGTGGCCTGACTCTCTCCTCATTGGCTCACACAGCAGCGGGAGCTGCGGCTGTCAATCACAGTCAGCATGCCAATGAGGAGACAGTGGGGGGCAGGACCGAGCAGCTCTATGCGTGTGAATGGACAAATGTCCATTCACAGGAGCGCAGCTGGAGAGCGAGCCTGCTAGAGTGCCCCCATAGCATAAGGCTTGCTATTGGGGGGGGGCATACGACGACTGCCAAAGGGGGGCATGAAAAGAGGAGGATCAGAGCAGCTCTGTGCAAAACCATTGTAAAGAGCAGATAAGTAGAACAGGTTTATTTAAATTTAAAAAAATTACAACCTTTAGAATCACTTTAAGAATACATACTTCAATATATTTTTTTTTCTTCAAAATAGAGTTTAGTGTCACTTTAAAAAGTGTCAGTTAAACCCAGAAGTAAAAACTCTGATTACATGCTATATAGCTGATGTTCATACTCACAAGGCCACTAAAGTATTGTGTATAGAGCAAAATATACCTCCATGTCATCCTATTACTAAACAGTATGGGGTGGGATATAGTATGCCAATTGCATTCACTAAGAAAATCACAAAAAGCTTAGTTTTAACATAAATCAGTATTAAATATATCAAATGCAATTGCTAATACCTGTTAAAAAAAAAAAAAAAAAAAAGGAAGCAGCTTTGGATGAAGATACCTTTCTTGACAAAACAAAAGTTAATGTCAATCATCTTTGACTACATCTACACCACATTAATGCACAAATACAATTGATGTTCAATGAAGATTTATAGGGAGCTTTAAAACACTTTTTGATATTTATAATTTAATTTAAATTGCGCTTCTGAAACATTTTTAGTTGTGTGACTGGCACAACACCAATCAGGGGCTGGCCAGACAGACATACTGTAGACTCACACTATAGAGAGCATGCATCAGCAGGGTAATAGTAGCCTCCCAAGGATTTTTCCCTGCAGATGCCATAGAACAGGGAAATCTCATATGACCACACAAGAGCACTGCAAGAATAAGGTACTTAAAGGATTAAAACACAGTAGCATGATATATATGATTTACGTGAATAAATTATAGCAATTATCACTTCTCTGTTTCGTATCACTGTAACCTGTTACCCTCCCCTGCCAACAGCCTGTGATTATACAGTGAAGCAGCAAAATTTTACAGATGAGGTCATCCCTCTTCTCACTCTGCACCTGTCAGCACATGTACACTGCGCCACACTTGATTGGGTCAATCTGTATCCCAATCTGGACTCTACTATAGTAGGTGTTACAAAAAGCTGACAAGTCAGGTTAGGCTTTTACACAAGTTGCACATAAAACACATTAATGGCCAATGACAAAAAACGTATTCACTTCATTCCTTAGGAATGCAAAAGTAGCTGAAGTAGGTCAACTAAACCTGCAATTAGTAATGCATGACCTCAGAAATGTCTCAAAATGATGTCAAATACACCCTGCCTTTGCCCAATAACCCGGGCCTTATTATTTATTTTCCATGAAAACATAGCTACATGTTCTGGCTCCTTCTGCTTTTTTCAAGTGCTGGTTTAGATTTTTAAAGTTGAACCCCAGAACATATTAATGAATCCCTGTCTTTATTAATACTTTATTTACTTTTTAAAAAGCAAACTGTGTAAGTATCTGACTCTGACCTTGCATTAGCCTCTTACAATCCCCATGTACAGCACAGCTCAGACTGGAAGAGGGAGCAGCAGCACTTGTGCTCCAGTATTCATGTGCCACCAAGGGACATGGCGATAGGAACACACACATACAATTATTGGCTGGATTCCCCCATCCATAACACACTCAATTGTAATCTGACAGCGGGGAGAATACACTGGCAACGCTGAGCAAGCAGGGGAAATCTGACATCCTCCCTACCCAAATACGGATCAAAATTTGTCCAGTCCTGCTAAACTTCGAACCATGTATGACTGGCTTTAGTCTGCCACTTCTTCTTTCACCATCCAATTAAAGGCTGGGAGAAAGACATGACCCATAACTTAATTACAGCAGAGGAACATTAGGTGGCCTGTCCGGCCAGACAGGGCTGTGCTTCGTGGCAAAGCAGTGTACATCTTAAAGCTGGATGGACAAAAAAAATCTTTTAGCAGGTAAACTGGTCTTATACATTGTATATGCATTTAATCTGTGTATTAAAATCTCTGCTTGGAGATCACCTTTAAGTAGGACAACAATTTTAGACCATGCAGGCATACGTTTACAAGTAGTTTAAAACTTGGGGGGGGGACAGTGGAGCAGCAGAGAATGGGGCACTGGCCTAGGAGGCACTGCCCCTGACTACCTCACCAACCTGATCCCCAAGTACCACCCTACCCGTACCCTTCGCTCCTCACAGGACCTCCTTCTATCCTGCTCCCTGGTCTCCTCCTCCCATGCACGACTGCAGGACTTCTCCAGGTCCTCCCCTATCCTCTGGAACTCACTGCCCCAATCCATCCGACTGTCGCCTTCCCTCCCCACATTCAGGCGCTCCCTCAAAACCCATCTTTTCAGGGAAGCCTACCCCGCCCTCACCTAACGGCCTTTCTCCCTCATTCCTCCCACCACTTCATCCCCCTCAGCCAATTCATTCCCCTCAGCCACTTCCTATTGTTCCACTACCCCCTCCCTCCTAGATTGTAAGCTTGAAAGAGTAGGGCCCTCTCACCCCTCGTACGCTGTCTGTCTTTTTTGTACTGTGCCATGTATTGTCCCCCCTATTGTACAGCGCTGAGCAAACCCTTTGGCGCTATATAAACTCGATGTAATAATAATAATAGGAGGAAAAACACATTGGAACATGTTTTCTAAAATGCTCTAGAGAAAAAAAAAAAAAAAGAACATATAAGCATCAAGTTTCAATTCAATCTATTCAGTTTCTTTAAAATGCTGTGTATATTTAGTCCACTTAAATACCCTAGAATCATTCTAGACATTCCCAGCTCCATTTATTTCCTTTATGCCTGTGACTATAATTAATTCTGCTCTCAAAATCTCCCTTTGTAGTCACACATTCAGATGCAGTGACAGCAGAGAGTGTAAGTGATGAGGAGTGATGAAGCCAAGTAAAAGAACACACCCCTGGTAATCCTTGTGTTTCTTTCTGCTGGTCACTGGATTTTATAGACTTTACCTGTGCTCTGCTGATAAGTTGCTTCATTATTGTTTTAGAAGCAGGTCTGAGTATGCAACCAAGCAACTTATGGACAGACAGCATAACTAAAGTCTAGACCATACAGTGTCCAGCTCCCTCCCAGGAACATGCATGTCTAAAGGGTATCCAGGGATGTGTTCTTTCACTTTTGCAATCAGCAGGAAGTTGATGTATCACTCCCCAAGCTAGTTATGAAGAACAGACACTACAGGGATGGACTGAGGATATGCACACATTTTAAACTACGGAAAAAAGTATTTCAACAATGCACTGTATCAGTGATTAATGCTCATTAATACTGTGAGGAATATGACTTTAGTTACAGTGTAAGCTACCTCCGAGCCCCCCCAAATACACAGGATCAGCCTTGCTTTCTGCTGTGCACTGAAATGCCAAATAAATACTAGATGATCCAGCTCTCTATACGGCTCCTGCAACAAGCTTTGCTATTGAACAGTATAATAGCCCCTTTAGAGTTCTTTAGTCCATAGACTATTGTTCCCAATAGCTTCAAGCTGCTCCATCTACTTTTTCCATAACTGAAGAAACAAGCACAGATGTTCACCATGAGGATCGCCCAAGAAGATCTTTAAGATGCTGAAACGTATCCTGAAATCTAGTTGCTGTCTTGTATCTATAGCCTGCTTAGTATCACTGGAACGCAAAAAAAAAAATAAAACCCCACACAGCAATGACATTTTCTTGCTTGTAAAAAAAAAAAAAGTAGTTGGAAAGAGAAATATGGTCTGTATTTAGTACGGCACACTGCCAGGGAGTGTTGCAATGATGTGCTATGGCCTATGCTGACTCTGAACGTCCAACCATAGTGGGAGAGCAGATGATAGAAGTAACCTTGCCACAAAAGGGATCACAGCCATACTTTGGAATATTTGTACAGTGAATCAGTCTGCTTTCCCCTGGGAAGTCTAGCTCAGCTCCTGGCTCGTCCTCCAGGTATGTGGAGTGCAGAATAATAACCTAAACACATAAAAGGAGTTTTCAGAAGACAATTTAACACAAAACAATGACAAAGTGCCCCTCTGCCTGAAGGCATTCCGTAGAGGAACAAGCATCATGCTGCCCTCAAGGCCACCATTTTTTTTTTGTATACCTTTAGTGGCTCCTCAGATAAAAAAAGGTCATTCCACCCAAATGAGATTTCAGTTCTAAGTGTGGCAAACCGATGACCGCATTGCCCCTTCTCCTGTCCTCCCGTTTCCGGTTGCCTTCATCATAATATAAAGTTAGTCAGATAGGGATAAGCTTGGGTTCGGCCGGAACCTGGAAGGAAGCTGTCAGTGCCAGGCCATTCAGCCGCAGGTGAGGGATTCACCACCCAACAGCTGCACTACCCAAAGGGGTGGGGATGCTTGTGATATCACTGACTCCACAATATTGCCTGCAGTCTCATCGCTGTACATCTGCAGTGTCAGATCTAAGGCACTACTGCCTCTGTACTGCCTTTCTATTGTGCTCACCATTCTCCTTGCTGGAGGCTTCAACATCAGGAAAGAAAAGTCCTGCCTGTATTAATATGGCTGCCACCATAGAGACAGTGCAGAACAAGGCACAGCCAGTAGTGGGGGAAGATTACAGCTCATGAACAATACTGGAGACTGGCCCTTTATCCTTTGCTCTGCTTTTTGGGCACAACTTCCAAAAACAACTTCCTCTTACTCTACAGATACTATATCAACCACACAGGGGGTGCGCTGTAAATTTGCCAACCAATATGAAGCAATAAAGCACAACCATCATGGACCTGTAGTGCTGCAAAGCAGGAAGCAGAGCCCGACTATGCAATCAGTAAATACGAATAAATATGCAAGTAGCTCTACGCTCAGGATAACCGCAACTACAAAAGTGACCAATGAACGGGTGCTTTTGTCTGTGTCCCAATTGGAAAGATGTTCCATCTCTTCCTGACGGGAGGTAAGGGGGAAAGCTCCCCAGAAAGGACAGATCACAATAACGTTTGACAAGAGGCTTTAAAACTACTCTACCCCATCTGGAATTGGGCTTTAATGCAGAATTCAAAAACCACAATCATTAAAAGCACAAACCACATTTCTGAACAGGTCTCACTCCATGTCCATATTCAGGGTGTCAGATGAAACTTGGTTACAGTCCCCCATGCCTAAACTGCCCTGCCCCCTTACTGAATCCATGGGTTCTCTTTCCTGCAGGCTTTTTCAGTTTGGCATGGCTTTGCTAACACAGGTGTGCCATCCATTCCTGGAGATCTGTGAATGGGGAAACTTCAAATCTCATCTGCCAAGACAGAAGGATTCGTAGTTCTCAATGCAGCGCAGCGACGTCACCACACTTTTAGCCCATTGATATGTACTGTAACTGATTGTCAACCAATGTGGGGGACTGCAGCTGGAGGAAGAGTCTATAGAAGGCTCCCCAATGCACCCACAAAAGGTTAGTAGTGACCGGCGGCTGGAGAAGTAGTCTATAGATGCCTGTGCCTAGAAAAACAGTCAGTGGACTGCTAGTTGCACCCAAAAAGGCAAGAAGGGACCCACGGCTGGAGGAATAGTCTGTAGGAACCTGCCTATTGCCCCTACAAAGGATGGAAGGGACCCACGGCTGGAGGAATAGTCTATAGGAACCTGCCTATTGCCCCTACAAAGGCTGGAAGGGACCCACGGCTGGAGGAATAGTCTATAGGAACCTGCCTATTGCCCCTACAAAGGCTGGAAGGGACCCACGGCTGGAGGAATAGTCTATAGGAACCTGCCTATTGCCCCTACAAAGGCTGGAAGGGACCCACGGCTGGAGGAATAGTCTATAGGAACCTGCCTATTGCCCCTACAAAGGCTGGAAGGGACCCACGGCTGGAGGAATAGTCTATAGGAACCTGCCTATTGCCCCCACAAAGGATGGAAGGGACCCACGGCTGGAGGAATAGTCTGTATGAACCTGCCTATTGCCCCTACAAAGGCTAGAAGGGACCCACGGCTGGAGGAATAGTCTATAGGAACCTGCCTATTGCCCCTACAAAGGATGGAAGGGACCCACGGCTGGAGGAATAGTCTGTATGAACCTGCCTATTGCCCCTACAAAGGCTGGAAGGGACCCACGGCTGGAGGAATAGTCTATAGGAACCTGCCTATTGCCCCTACAAAGGATGGAAGGGACCCACGGCTGGAGGAATAATCTATAAGAGCCTGCGCATAGCTCTCACAACGATCAGTAGGGACCTGAGGATGGAGAAATTGTTTTTAGGAGCCTGTGCATTGCCCCAACAATCCACTGATCCTGGTTGCAATGTATTGCAGGCTCACTGTAAAAAAAATTACTGCCCTTTTTCTCACTCAAAATGGGTATTTGTTTTTTATAAGGTGGCATGGACCTTTAAATATCAGGTAATATGCTTCCACTGACAATAGTGCACATTCAGGGGAAGAGGATACCTGGCTCCTAGGACTGTCTCACCCTGATTTAGGTATCATACAAACACTGACTGATCCATTGTTTTTATGACAATGAGGTACTTTCCAGATTTGCTGCATGTTTATACTGAAGAATTATAAAATAAATATTTTTTTTCCGGGAATAATTCTAAAGCTTTTATTAAGCACTAAGCAAATGCAAGTAACACAGCTAACATTTTACAGTGCCTTGACAATTATTCATACCCCTTGAAATTTTCCACATTTTGTCATGTTACAACCAAAAACGCAAATTACTTTTTTGGGATTTGATGTGATAGACCAACACAAAAGTGGCACATAATTGTGAAGTGGAGGGAAAGTGATAAATGGTTTTCAAAATGCTTTATAAATAAATATCTAAAAAGTGTAGCGAGCATTTGTATTCAGCCCACTTTACTCTGATACCCCTAGCTAAAATCTAGAGAAACCAATTGCCTTCAGAAGTCACCTAATTAGTAAATAGAGTCCACCTGTGTGTAATTTGATCTCAGTATAAATAGAGCTGTTCTGTGAAGCCCTCAGAGGTTTGTTAGAGAACATTAGTGAACAAACAGCATCATGAAGGCCAAGGAACACACCAGACAGGTCAGGGATAAAGTTGTGGAGTAGTTTAAAGCAGGGTTAGGTTTTAAAAAAATCCCAAGCTTTGAACATCTCATGGAGCATTGTTCAAACCATCACACAAAAATGGAAAGAGTATGGCAGAACTGCAAACCTACCAAAACATGGCTGTGCACCTAAAGTGACAGGTCGGGCAAGGAGAGCATTCATCAGAGAAGCAGCCAAGAGGCCCATGGTAACTCTGGAGGAGCTGTAGAGATCCACAGCTCAGGTGGGAGAATCTGTCCACAGGACAACTATTAGTTGTGCACTCCACAAATCTGGCCTTTATGGAAGTGTGGCAAGAAGAAAGCCATTGTTGAAAGAAAGCCATAAGAAGTCCCGTTTGCAGTTGGTAAGAAGCCATGTGGGGGACACAGCAAATGCGGAAGAAGGTGCTCTGGTCAGATGAGACCAAAACTGAACTTTATGGCCTAAAAGCAAAAACGCTATGTGTGGCGGAAAACTAACACTGCACATCACCCTGAACAAACCATCCGCACTGTAAAACATGGTGGTGGTATCATCATGTTGTGGGGATGCTTTTTTTCAGCAGGGACAGGGAATCTGGTCAGAGTTGATGAAAAGGTGGATGGAGTCAAATACAGGGCACAAATACAGAGCAATCTTAGAAGAAAACCTGTTAGAGTCTGCAAAAGACTTGACTGGGGCAGAGGTTCACCTTCCAGCAGGACAACGACCTGAAACATCCAGCCAGAGCTACAATGGAATGGTTTAGATCAAAGCATATTCATGTGTTAGACAGGCCCCAGTCAAAGTCCAGACCTAAATCCAATTGAGAATCTGTGGCAAGACTTTAACATTGCTGATCACAGACGCTCTCCATCCAACAGAGCTTGGGCTATTTTGCAAAGAATGGGCAGAAATGTCCTTCTCTAGATGTGCAAAGCTGGTAGAGACATCCCCAAAAAGACTTGCAGCTGTAATTGCAGCAAAAAGGTGGGTCTACAATGTATTGAATACAAATGCACGCCACACTTTTCAGATATTTATTTGTAAAAAATTTTGAAAATCATTTATCATTTTCCTTCCACTTCACAATTATGTACCACTTTGTGTTGGTCTATCACTTCAAATCCCAATAAAATGCATGTATGTTTTTGGTAAAATTTGGAAAAATTAAAAGGGGTATGAATACTTTTTCAAGGCACTGTAAATACCTGTGAGCTGGAACTTCAAATATCTTCTTTTGGGCCCCTATATAGTCAAATAGGACTTCCTGCCTCAAGAGGGTTTTACTGAGAATCTTTTTTCAGGGTCTCAACACAACAATGGCCTACTGGTAGGGGGACCAGGAAAAAAAGGAACTTTTGGGATCAGAAAATAAAATCTCTGATCCAACAATCACCTTATTATCAACATTGAACTTTTTTTTTCCCTCAAGTTATTTATTCCTACAAATCAAAAAAAGGAATTTAAAGTTGGATGAAAAAAATGTTCCCAAGCATAAATCTCTGTCAGTGATGACATTCTATAGTGACAAGGTTTACTATGCCTGAGATTAGCACAGAGGAACTTTTATCTAGCCCTGGGAAAATCTTCACTTGCACGAAGTCACATTTGGATTAGGTGTCATTCATGATTTAGCCTGTGTTTACATGACATCACCGGGTACACCATCTCCTGGGTGTAACACATTCAATGTCAGCGAACAAAAATACACAAATACACATGACTAGGCCGCAGGCTCACATTACACAGAACCACAATACTGAGACTGAAGACCAACGTCTACCCCAGTCCACATCCAAGTGAAAAGGAGGCTTGTCCCCTCTATAGTACAGACCCTATTCACTGAAAAGAAGACCGGAACAGGAAACCCAGGAGGGTGCCAAAGAGAAGGGACCCTTCTATAGGGGCCAACCTTACCAGTGTAAGCACCCACACCAAGACCTCCAACACAAACTTGGCACCCAGTCTTCAAGAACCGCAAGGCAGTGTAAAGAGACCCCCCCCCCCCCCCCCAACCCTCAAAACCCACAAGAGTGCAAAAGAAGGCCCCTCCTCAAGACCCATAATGCAGTATATGATGGAGTGGGACATCCAGTATCAGGGTGAATAGGTGGTTTGTGAGACCCCCCCCCCCAATATCTGGGTGTGTGGGATCCCCCCCTTCAGCATCAGGGAGTGTGGAACCCCCAATATTATGGTGGATGGAGTTTTCTGAGACCCCCCTCCCCCATTATCAGGATGTGTGGAGACCATGAAGGACCCCAAAAACATAAGACGTGTGGGACCCCTCCCCCAGCATCAGAGCATGTGAAAGTTGTGTGCAACCCACAGTACCAAAGTGTATGAAATGTTTGTGAGACCCCCTTCACGCCCCCAGTATCTGGGTGTGTGAAAAGTGTGTGTCCCACACACATCCCCCCCAGCAAAAGGGCTTGTAGCATTTGTGTGGGACCCCTGGTATTAGGGTGTACCAGAGGAACCCCCCCTGCAGCAGGGTGCATGTGACCCACCAGTTTCAAGGCGTGTAGGGCCTCCTAAGTATCATGGGACCCCAATATTAGGATAGGATGTACGGAAGATTTGTTAGACCCCCCTCCCCTCAGTACCAGGGAGTGAGACACTGACCGCGCCCCCCCTCAGTACCAGGGTGTGACACATCGACACCCCCCCCCCCTCGGTATCAGGAGGGCGTGACACCCCCCCCCTTCTCCTCCACCTCGGTACCAGAGCGTGAAACACAGACATACCCCCTCCCCCTCGGTACCAGGGCATAACACACCAACTCTCCCCCCTCGGTACCAAGGCTTGGCACACCGACCCCCCCCCCCTCGGTACCAGGAGGGCGTGACACACCAACACCCCCCCCCCCTCGGTACCAGGGTGTGACATACCGACACACACCCTCCCCTCGGTACCAGGGCGTGACACCGACCCTCCCCGCCCCCCTCGGTACCAGGGCGTGCATCACCTACCCTCCCCCCCTCGGTACCAGGGCGTGCATCACCTACCCTCCTCCCCCTCCCCTCGGTACCAGGGCGTGCATCACCTACCCTCCTCCCCCTCCCCTCGGTACCAGGGCGTGCATCACCTACACCCCCTCCCCTCGGTACCAGGGCGTGCATCACCTACACCCCCTCCCCTCGGTACCAGGGCGTGCATCACCTACACCCCCTCCCCTCGGTACCAGGGCGTGCATCACCTACACCCCCTCCCCTCGGTACCAGGGCGTGCATCACCTACACCCCCCCCCCCCTCGGTACCAGGGCGTGCATCACCTACACCCCCCCCCCCCTCGGTACCAGGGCGTGCATCACCTACACCCCCCCCCCTCGGTACCAGGGCGTGCATCACCTACACCCCCCCCCCCCTCGGTACCAGGGCGTGCATCACCTACCCCCCTCCCCCTTGGTACCAGGGCGTGCATCACCTAGCCCCCTCCCCCTTGGTACCACAGCATGCATCACCGACCCCCCTCTGTACCAAGGTGTGAAACACCAACCCCCCCTTGGTATCAGGGTGCCACCCTCCCCTCCTGCAGGACCTCTCCATGGTTGTGGCTCAGACACCCCCATGTACGGTGCAGGGGCCCTTCATCTCAGAAATGAAGCCCCCCTTCCCACTGAAGGACTGTGCTGCAAACTTTCCACCTTGTTGCAGCCCCCCTCCGCACCCCTCTTCTGTCAGGGCTCCCCCACACTGCAGTGTGCACAGCGCCCCCTATGTCTCCCCCGCTGTGTGCACACCGCTCACCTGTCCCCGCTCTCACACACACCTGACCCTCACCCCGGCGCAGTTCCGCACAACTTCCACCAACTTTCCCCGCCGCTCATCACTCACCCACCGGGCAGAGACTGAGAGCCGAGCCGCTCTCCCCGGGCGCTGACACTTCCACAGATCCCACTTGTAGAGCTTCGCTCCCTCCTCCTCCTATACACGCCCCCAGACCTCCCATACACCGGCTCTACTCGCTCCCGAACACACTGCGCGCACCCGACAAGGCTTCCGGGCTGCTAGTGCATGAGACAGGTGGGCGGGGCTGACACTTATAGACAGCCGGGAGCTGTGCGTGTACATTTCACTGGGTGCATGATTGCTGGGGACACTTCCAGGGACAGTCTGCTGAGCTGAGACACACACTGAGAGGAAACACACCCCTCAGAGCATGCACACGTTTAAAAGATAATTCGGTGCCAGAAGATTACATAAAGCCCCCAAACCTTATATCTTCTCTGAAAGCAGACACCCCAGAGAATACATTATTGGTAGTTCTGATTTTTTACATCATACAACATTAGTGTAACGGTTTCGGAAATGAAAATGTCAGTAAAAGTTAATTGTGCACACAACACAATATATTACCCAAGTTACTGGTAAATTATAAAAGTTGAAGTTGCACCGAGTACATAGACACCCAACATGTCACGCTTCAGAACTGCCTGCACCCAGGAAATGGTGACAAACCTCACTACCCTGCATTTTCCATACAGTGAAGGAAATAAGTATTTGATCCCCTGCTGATTTTGAATGTTTCCCCACTCACAAAGAAATGATCAGTCTAAAAATCGAATGGTAGGTGTATTGTAACACTGAGAGACAAAATAGCAACAAAAAATTCAAAAGAAATGCATGTCTAACAAATTATGCACTGATTTGCATGTTCATGAGGGAAATAAGTATTTGATCCCCTTCACAAAACATGACTTAGTACTTGGTGGCAAATCCCTTGTTGGCAATCACAGAGGTCAGATGTTTCCTGTAGTTGGCCACCAGGTTTGCACACATCTCAGGAGGGATTTTGGCCCACTCCTCTTGGCAGATCCTCTCCAAGTCGTTAAGGTTTGGTGGCTGATGTTTGGCAACTCGAACTTTCAGCTCCCTCCACAGATTTTCAATCGGATTAAGGTCTGGAGACTGGCTAGGCCACTCCAGGACCTTAATGTGCTTCTTCTTGAGCCACTCCTTTGTTGCCTTGGCCGTGTGTTTTGGGTCATTGTCATGCTAGAACACCCATCCACGACCCATTTTCAATGCCGTGGCTGAGGGAAGATGGGTCTCACCCAAGATTTGATGGTACATTGCCCCGTCCATTGTCCCTTTGATGCGGTGCAGTTGTCCTGTACCCTTAGCAGAAAAACACCCCCAAAGCAGAATGTTTCCACCACCATGTTTGACACTTAGGATGGTGTTCTTGGAGTCATAGGCAGCATTCCTCCTCCTCCAAACACGGCGAGTTGAGTTGATTGAGCTCAATTTTGGTCTCAAAAAAATCCCCCCCAGGTCATCAGTTTAGAGTTAGCTATGAATTATGGGTCTAGAATTATTGTTGTCACTCCAATGTGTGCAGCCATATACAACATGTGTAGCACAACTGACGTTTTTGTGCGTAGACACCCCTGACACATGCAGTTACATTCGTACATACATGTATGTGGGTGTGGGGGACCCACAAAATTTTTGGGGGGTGACGGGTCTAAGTGCTTAGGTGTAACTTTAATTGCTTTTACACTTTTTACATTTTTATTTTTTCAACTAAAACATTTTTGTCATCCACTGATGAACATGCGGAACCTGGAATACATGGCCGGGGGGGGGGGGGGTGTCCAATAACAGGGATGTGTAAAGGCAGGGGCATGTGGGGGATGCAGTAATGGGGGTGTGTTGAAGAGATCTGGCAGCTTCCATCTGACAGCTGCTGTAAGTGTATGTAAAACCCCCCAAAGTCTAGATATATGAAATGTGAGTTAGTAAAAAGGTTCATTGAAAGCAGTATTAAACCCAAAACTAGAATGTAATACAGTGTATTGGAGCTTAACAATCATTACATGTAGTGGCTGCATCAGTTTTCTTTCTTTAGGCTATTTTCCTCTGTTTTCACCTGGTGATCTGGCCAGTTTTGGAGGAATGAGCACAGGACACAGCAGACAGCAGTATTGTCAGTCTGAGGGGGAGGGGAGTGTTAAATGTGTTAGCAGATTTTAAAACAATAACAAATTAAAGACAAACTCCAGCTAACAGTTTATAATCAGTTACAGCAAACATTTTTTTTTCCTTTTAGGATAAAGGTTTTACATGTAGAAATAAAAGCTGAACATTGTAAGCACCCTTGTCAGTGGCAAATGGATTGTCTCATCCCTCTAAATGATGCATTTTTCTGGAGAGGCTGAGTTTCTGAAAAATTACAGACTTGCTGGCTGGATCATCAGATCAAAATAGAAGAAAGATATCCTAAAAAAGAAAACTAACGAAGCCATCACATGTACGAATTCATAAGCTTAATATAATAAATGTTTGCTTTTGGGTTTAATATCGCTTTAGGTCCCATTCAGTACACTATCTGCATGGAGTTCGCATGTTCTCTCTGTGCTTAGGTGGGTTTGGTCCCACACTCTATGCTGGGAGGTTCACTGGTTCCTGTGTAATGTTCATTCACACCTGAGTGATTTGTAGTGCTTTTCCAAAAGCCCGAACACTTAGATCTCCATGGTATTCTATTGTGTCTGAGCACACCTGAGTCAACGTTCAGATTAAATACAGGAGTTTAGACATGCGTTTGTGGCCTCATTAGACTACTTCTCCTAGTAATTAGCTTATAATTGACTAACACAACAACACTCAAAAGTCTGAAAAACATGTATATAAATACTTAGATTGTAAACGCCTTGAGGGCAGGGACTGAATGAATGTACAATAAAATCTGTGTAAATTATTGGTGCTATATAAAAACTTGTACTAAATAAACCCCAACGTTGATTATTATTTTGTTTTATTTATTATTGCTGCAAAGAACTTTGTAATATAGAGCAGCCCTCTGTACCAGACATGCTAGGTATGCTACATTCCTTATTCTTTTCTTCATTCTTTTGTCTATTACCTGCTGTTAATGCCAATATGTTGTGAGTTGTAGATAAAGTCATTTTGTACCAGGGGTTCCCCAAGACCTGAAATTTATTAGAAGGGTTCCTCCATGTTAAAAAGCTTGAAAAAGGCTGATGCACACATTCTTTTCTTTAAAGTGAAAGCCACCAGAAAAGAAAATTGACACTTTCATGATGGTTATTGTAATGATGGTAGAAATGGTTTTTGATAACAGTTAATACACCTTTAAATTGGTGTGACATCTACTTACAGTTAAGAAAACCTCAAGTCATGGGCGTTGAGTCACTCAGTAATTAAAAGACACTTCTGAGGATATTGCTCACTTGTGACTTTAAAAGCTGCATTGTCCCTCATGGCTGTTGTGTCTACTGAGGCGATGCATTACTGGAAACAGTCTTATACCTCAGGTGCTGACGAGATCTCTTGATACCATTAGTCTAAACTGAAAAAGGAAAATGCATGCAGCCACAGAACGGCAGAACAAATAGGGTGATTCACATGCTTAGAACACTGGTATTTCTCCATGGTATTTCTTTACATTAGCAATGTTACAGAAGTAAACTAAATTCCATTTTGCAATTAAACCTAATCCCAGAGGGAAATACTGCCAAATTATGACAGCAAAAAATATAGCCATGTCACATGGCTCAAGACCAGTGTTGTCTCACCAGAGCAACAACGATCAGTGTCATGGTAGCAGGTACAGTTAGGTGCCATACTGCAAAACCTAGATCCAGTATCACCATGTTGACCACTTGTTGACCAAGCACTGTAATTTTACTGCTATCGCGCAGGCTGGCTGTGCAGAATCATGTTTATACACGTGAATCTGCATTTTCTAGTAGGGGGCACGCATGTGCGCCTGCCAACTCAGCTGTGCTGTCACTGGCTCCAGTACATGCTGATCACCAGGTCCTTGCAAGTGATGTATGGCCGAGACCCACCAATAGGCAGAGAGAGTGACAGGAGAGAGATCTGCATTGGTAAACACAGAGCTCTCTACTGACAGTGGCGATATGCCGATTTTTGTCTCCCTGCAAAGCAGGGAATACAAACTGGCACATCCCTTAGTAAAAGCACCACACAATCAACACATTAACTTGCTAGGCACACAGTCAACAACTTCCCAGTCAGTGTTATTAATACAGTGACAGTGTATATTTTTAGCACTGATCACTGTATTAGTGTCACTGGTGATGTCAATGTCAGCTAGTCAGTGCCCACAGAGCATCAGTTAGTGTCAGATTGTTCGTCACACTATCACAGTCCCACTATAAGTCTCTGCCTTTATGAAGAAATTAGATTTTTTTTTACTTAAATATGTTTTATAGCAGAAAGTAAAAAATATTGTTTTTTTCAAAATGTACAGTCTTTTTTCATTTATATAATTAAAATTAAAAAACCTAGTGGTGATCAAATACCACCAAAATAAAGCTTTATGTCGCATGACTGCGAACTTGTAAGTTAAAATAGCTCAGTGCAGTATTGAAAGAAAATGACCTGGTCATGAAGGGGGTAGAAACATCTGGAGCTTGAGTGGTTAATAAAGGCAGCGTCAACTACTATAAATACAAAACACTGTTATATTGAAATATTTTACAAAGTGGTTTGTCTAATAAAGAGATAAGTGTCACTATGGACTGGGAAAGCTGAATAGAGCAGCGACACTATGGAGAAGAGCAACAGCACTATGGAGATGGGAGGTGGAGTAGAGCAGCAAAACTATGGAGATCAGAGGTGGAGTAGAGCAGCAAAACTATGGAGATCGGAGGTGGAGTAGAGCAGCAAAACTATGGAAATGGAAGGTTTGAGGAGCACAGCAACACTGGGGAGAGGGAAGATGGAGGAGAGAAATTACATTCTAGAGAAAGGAGGTAGAGGAGAGCAATGGCCCTATGAAGACGGGAGTGGAGGAGATCAGCAACACTATGAAGAGAGGAGGTTTAAGGAGATCGGCAACGCTATGGCAATGGGAGGCATGAGGAGAGTAGTGATACTAAGGAGAGAGGAGGTGGAGGAGAGAAATGACACTATGGAGAGGGAATGTGAAGGAGAGAAATGACACTATGGAGAGGGAAGCTGGAGGAGAGGAATGACAGTATAAAGAGGGGAGGTGGAGCAGAGCAATGACACTATGGAGAGGGGAGGCAGAGGAGAGCAATGACACTATGGAAGAGGTCTGAGGTTGCAGGAGAGTAACAATACTATGAGGATGGGAGTCAGAATAGAGCAACAACATTATAGAGAGGGGAGGTGCAAGAGAATAACGATACTATGGAGATAGAAAACAGAGTACAGCAACAGCACTAGAGAGGACAGAACCTGTGACACTATGGAGAAGGGAGGCGGGGGAGATGTATGACACTATAGAGAGTGGTACACTAACTCCCTCTTACAGAGGTCAGGTGGATGAGAGGAACAACTCTATGGAGAAGGGTGGTGGGAAAGTGAGAGTTGATATGGAGAGGGAAGGTCTAACAAACAAGCTGTGGTATTTAGAGGGGGTAAAGGAGAAGAAAAACACTATGGAGACAGAAGTGTGAGGAGATGAGCAGCAATATGGTGATCGGAGGTGCAGTAGATGAGCAGATCATGCGTTGAGAAGATGAACAACGCTACGGTGAAGGAAGAAAGAGCAGGTTAGCAGTGTTGGGTAGAGATAAGGTGGAATGGGGAGGTAGCGTACTGCTATGGAGAGAGCAGTGACAGTAGATGAGTGCTACTGGCAAATACAGTTTGCACTTCTTTTCTTACAGGGCAATATTTGTGACAGGTTTTCTGACTTGCCTAGAACAATGCACTGCAAACAAATTAACTAAATGATATAGAACAATTTCACCTTAAAGAGGTGAAAAAAACAGGCTGAAAATTAAAAGGGTGACTGGTAGTAAACAACACCTGTGAGCGTCTAAAGTTTGATCTTCTTCTAAAACATTTAATTGGAGGACCAATTAAATAGCAACCTATTGTGAAAGTGGCGCAAAGAAGAACTACCCGAATCTGTCACACCTGTCTAAACTCCTAAGAAAACTGGCTTTTCAACGCAAAGCCTCCACAAATTAGGGATCGGCCCCAGTAAACCAAAAAAGTGTTTTATTGAATGCCCCCCCCCCAGGATGTTTTTTGCCCAGTAATGGAATAAAAATACATAAATAAATATATCATTATTCATTGCATACTTTATTTCTTAAATAATACCAGTTATTGTGTTTTGCTTGCTCTTTTTAGTTATTGCCAATTTTTATGTTTTGCTACTATAAATAAAGCTCTACGAATAATCCAGCACTGAACAATTCTAAGGAGTGACACCAAATTCTAGTTTAATAATAATAGCTCTATCATGAATACTGTCATCTACCTCTACTAATCTAGCAGTGCCTCCTAAGTGTTGGCACACCTGTTAAGGAGTGGTAGATCTATACATCCTTTGTTAGATCTAGGCTATAGTGTAAACACTAATGAGTTATATATCTTTGTTTTGCTGTGTATACAATTATTTTATTTCCGGTACTCAGGGAACATTAGGCAATTAATAGAGGTTTGTATACTTCATATATTTTGAACCTCTTGATTAAAAAAATATAAAATAACAAGAGGTAGCCTAGCATGCTTGCAATAACTGACCCCCTAGAAGTGGATCCACTTTTTCTTTGCTCTACTGGGTAAGCAATCTCTTCTGAGAGTATAGCTTTCCCACCAACCTACTGGGTGCAGGATTGCAATCACTCACACCATAGACATATCTCATTCATGTGCGCCAACGTCTTCAAGTACCCCCAATGTAGCCAACAAAAGATTAATCATAAGGACTAGGCTTAGTCCCTCATTGTGAGATCTCTCAATTGACCAAGTCCATATCCAGTTTTGTTACCCATTTGTGTCACTT
The DNA here is from genome assembly GCF_062004578.1 of Staurois parvus. NCBI lineage: Eukaryota > Metazoa > Chordata > Amphibia > Anura > Ranidae > Staurois > Staurois parvus. Next base: position 1,302,359 of record NW_028317857.1, on the reverse strand, counting down.
GCTGCAACTTCTTTTATGAGGAGAGCTATAGTTTATGATGCTGTTGGGGGTCACAGTATGTGCTAGGACTCAAAGCAAGAAACTCTGTAAATCTGGTTGTGTTCCCATTACTATTCTTTATGTTGGTTGACTTTAACTTGCTAAAACATTTTGCTATTTTCCATAGAGTTATGAGTCCAATTCTTGCATGCTCATTAAAGTGTAAAGAAAGACATATTGGTGGTGTCAATGAGGTTAAGGCCTCAATCAGGGCTGAAACAGGAGCAGAGGATCCAAATCAACCAGCAGCTCCTGCAGGGGTAGCGCTACATACACACTACCCACAAATATTAACTTTCAGTGAATGACTAATGTATTAGGCCCCTTTCACATGGACGTTTTTCAGGCGGACCCAATCGGAACTCTCTACGGAGCATTGGGTATAGACAGACATGAGTCATTTACACCCGCCAACATCCATTCCGATCTGACGAGCAAAAAAGAGACAGATGGGGATCCAATTTCTCTTCCGTCTGTCGGATTGGGTCAGATGGAAATGGACAGGAGGTCTATTTCCATCCTACCGCCCATTGAGGACAGCAAGCTGCTCTGTGTCCACTCCGCAAGTGCGGTCACAGTCCTATCATCCGCTTGCTCAGCGGGGATAAGTGGAGAGATCCCCCGCTGAGCAAGCGGATACTCTAAATGAGTCCACTCTGTTTGAAAAGACCCTTAGTGAGGCAGTGGGAAAGTTCAAGGCAGCAGTTTGCGGTAAAAAAGAATCTATGGTGTGTAGTTCTATCCAAGTCTCCTTATTTCTTCATTTGTTTTTGAAAAAATTCTTTTGAACCTGATGTTCTGCCTTCCTGTGTATGACCCAGCTTGCCTTGTGATCTGCTCTTGGACCTTTGCTTACCCATTTTGACTTTGGCCTTGTGCCCCCACTACCCAGCTGTTACTTATCTTGGTTTGAACCCCCAACTCTGGTCCAGTCTCTTGAATTGCTTACCTTCACTGCTCTTACTGATTTTGGCTTGTATGCTGATTATGTTCTTGTCATCTGCTCTGGTACCGCAGTGTTCCTGCACCTGATTCCTGTCCAGTGGCCTACAGTTGCCTGGCCGACAGACTTAACAGCTTCAGCAGATCTGCAAAGCTGGGAGCCTACTGGATATCAGCCAGAAAAGCTGGCTATTTTGTTTTGGGCACCAGGCCTTTGTAGTAGTTTTGTAAACAAACTGATGCCACAGGCACATGCACAAACCTGGCTGCAGTCAAGGGGGTGCACGGGGACTGAGATGTGAGGAACAAATCTGGTGGTGGCCACAACGAAGGTTAGTCGCAATAGAATGTGTAGATAATGCCTCACCTACCTACTCTTATGGCCTCAGTTTTTCCATATAAATATCAAACAAAACACCCTCTCCAGGTGCTGACTGTGATTGCTAGTCCTCTTTGCTGAAATTCTGCCCCATTAGCTTTATAAAATCTAATTTAAAGGGGTCTAGACACAGTACGAACCTATTACAAGTAAATGCTATCTGATTTTTTACAAATCTCTTTCTAAGTGAAACAGAACCTGATCAGAAGGGAACATACCAAAATCCATAGCTCTGCTAAAGACTTGCTACTTTTATCATACATAGACTATCTGGGCGGTGGCTACTATGTCCCATCTCCACTCTCCATCAAAGACATGAAATGATGGCAGCCACATTCCAAACTTAGTTCCTGTTGTATTTATTGATTGTCTGCAAAGTGACTTCATGCAATATGCCTCCGAAAACCAACCTTCCTTGATGTGTTTGACCACTCCTGGCTTGCTCTAAGATCCCCTACCCTTGTTAGCAAGCCAGGAGTGGTGAAACACATCAAGGAAGGTTGGTTTTCAGGATAAAAAACAGCATTGTAGCTTTAGTCAAAGCAGGTTTCACCAGGTCCTCTAAGCACCCCCATAGTACTGCTGGGGTCATTTCCATACATGGTGACACACATGACTGCTGAATAAAAATCCTAAAAAGGTTTGTGCCATATTCTTATCTCCTTCTGTCTGTCATGTGATCTCTGCACACATGCACACACGTGTCCCCAACAGCATCCCAATAGACTTCCAAGGGTTCACAGAATAATGATGGGAGGAGTCAGAGAAAATGATAACAGAGGCAGAGAGAATCATGATAGGAGTTAAAACAGAACTTCACTCTTTCAATCAACATTGACTATTTTTAATCATTATGCTGCTAGTATTAGTAAATAGTAAATAAATACTTGTTTTAACTTTTTTTTAATTTTACATGTCTTCATTTACTTCCTGGTTTCTGTCCTAGGCAAATGATGCCATACATTCTAGGAGTATTCAGGAGGGGAGATGGAGCTTTTTCAGCTAAGCATACCCTCCTGCCTGCAAGCCTGATCTAAGGGCAGATGGATTCCAGGAAGTAAATGCTACATGAATCATCTGCCCTTACTCAAGATGGCCACAGCCAGAAATGATAGGGTGTGCTTTTCAAAGTGATTTCTCAGCAAAATAAAGCATGGAGACATGGATGGATGGGGGAGTTTGCATTTAATGTTAAAAATGATTTAAATTGCATTTTTGGTTTGTGGTGTTCGGATGCAGTGTAGTTCCACTTTAAAGATAATTATGGGGGGGGGGGGGGTAGCGGGGCAGATAGAATAATGATAGGAGTCAAGGAAAATAATGATAGGTTCAGGGAGAATGATGGAAGAGGTCGGAGAGCAATGGATGGTGTCAGGGGAAATGATTGGGGGTCATACAGAATATTGGGAGGGGTTATATAGGTAAATAGAAGATGTTCTAAGGGTAACTGGGAAGTTACATGGGATGATAGAAGGAGTAATATGAAAAATGGGAGGAGTTGTGTGGATTATTGCACCTAGAAATAGGAGCACTGATTTGATGTAATGGGAGGGACTTTGTAGCTAGTAGTGGGAGGAGATTTTCAGGGTGATAGGAGGAGATCTGTAGGAGGTAGTGGGAGGAGTTATATACCAATAAGACCCCTGACCTTCTTTTTTTTTCTTTAGTAAGACGTTGTCAGTGTTATACATCTCCTAGTGAACTGGAGCATACAGCGCATAGTTCCTCTATGGATCTTCCAGTGATCTGTGTCACACACAAGGCACTAAGCCATCCGCACACAGTCACCTTCTCAGTTTATTCCCAACAGACATAAAACTCTCCAAATCACCAAAAATCTGACATTATGTGAGTTGTAGGACCTGCTAGGAGGGGTGATAACGCATGCTGAGAATTATAGTTCTCCTGCACATAGAGCGATGGTAAGATGGGAGTTGTAGGACTTTCATATACAGGATGACAGGCATGCTGAGGTACAGGACATGTTGAGAGCTATAGTTCTCCCACAAAGGGTAACAAAATATGCTGTGCTCAGTGTCCTGTGTGTCTGGGCTGCGCTGGGAGCTGTGCTCAGTGTCCTGCGTGTCTGCGCTGCGCTGGGAGCTGTGCTCAGTGTCCTGTGTGTCTGGGCTGCGCTGGGAGCTGTGCTCAGTGTCCTGTGTGTCTGGGCTCTGCTGGAAGCTGTGCTCAGTGTCCTGTGTGTCCGGGCTCTGCTGGGAGCTGTGCTCAGTGTCCTGTGTGTCTGGGCTGCGCTGGGAGCTGTGCTCAGTGTCCTGTGTGTCTGCGCTGCGCTGGGAGCTGTGCTCAGTGTCCTGTGTGTCTGCTCTGCGCTGTGAGCTGTGCTCAGTGTCCTGTGTGTCTGGGCTGTGCTGGGAGCTGTGCTCAGTGTCCTGTGTATCTGGGCTCTACTGTAAGCTGTGCTCAGTGTCCTGTGTATCTGGGCTCTACTGTAAGCTGTGCTCAGTGTCCTGTGTGTCTGGGCTGCGCTGGGAGCTGTGCTCAGTGTCCTGTGTGTCTGCTCTGCGCTGGGAGCTGTGCTCAGTGTCCTCTGTGTCTGCGCTGCGCTGGGAGCTGTGCTCAGTGTCCTGTGTATCTGGGCTCTACTGTAAGCTGTGCTCAGTGTCCTGTGAGTCTGGGCTCTGCCTGAAGCTTTGCTCAGTGTCCTGCATGTCTAGGCTCTTCTGGAAGTTCTCTCTTCCCCTGTCAGGTGTTCCAATTCCCTCCATGGCCACAGGTGTATAAAATCAAGCACCTAGGCATGCAGACTGCTTCTACAAACATTTGTGAAAGAATGGGTCGCTCTCAGGAGCTCAGTGAATTCAAGCGTGGTCCCGTGATAGGTTGCCACCTGTGCAATAAGTCCATCCGTGACATTTCCTTGCTACTAAATATTCCACCATCAACTGTTAGTCGTATTATAACAAAATGGAAGCAACTACAGCCCAGGGGCGGACTGAGCATTTGGAAACTCGGGCACTGCCTGAGGGCCCGGGGTCAGTAGGGGGCCCCATGAGATGCCCCTGGTACCTTTTTCATAGGCTTTTTTGAGTTTGGGCAAGGACACAGGGGCCCCATGATCCCTTATTGCCCAGGGGCCCCATGAGTTGTCAGTCCGCCCCTGCTACAGCCCCTTTACAAATCAAAGCTTTCATTCCCATTGATGGTGGCATAGATTTGGTGGTTGAAGTATTCCTCATCAAAGGTTTTGCATTCAGCCTGACAAGTCAATAACAGGGCATGACAGGAAACAGGTCTCCTTCACAAAGACATTTACCGGGCACCTGTTTATGTTGTCAGAGAGCTGCACATCTTCACATTTGAAAGTTTTCCATGTCCCCAACCACAGGAACATTCAGTAACTTGAAGTTTGGCCCATGTGTTCAGCCTGCATTCAGGGCTGTATGTGTCTGTGCCTCTATCACTTTGCAGCATACGCTAAGGGCCAGTTCACATATAGTGCAGTGACCAGCATTTTTCCTCAATGGAAGAACACCAGTAACCGCTACAACATGCAGAAAACGATTGTTTTCTGCATCCTATTCACACTGCGCTGCAGTGATCTATGATAAAATGCAGATATGTCACATTTTATCACAATGTACAGGACAGAATTGCATGTCACTGTACAGAAGCGCAGCGCACCATGCTGCTGTACAGTGACATAAATTAAGTGTCACTTGGTACACTTCAAAAACAGTAAAAAAAAAAGGGAACTGTGAGCTGCGCTGAAATGTGCATCACACCACCCCCTATTGTCGGCTCCCTGCAGCCGGAACGGAATCATGCCCACTGTGCAGTTTAGTGTTCTGCTGCTGCCGGCAGGGCTGCTGTTAGAAATCACAGGGCCCCATAAAGCTTACCTGACCGCCCCCTCCCCCCTGAAAATATCAAGTTATATTTTTGCTAAAAATACACTAAAATCATTATTAGTGGAAACAAAACCAACAAAATTCCTGCTAAGTCTAAATGATTAGAACACAATAGCACTGTGGGAGGGATTCCCCATCAACACAGTCAGCAAGCAATTTGTTTCCCCACCCAAGAGAGGAAAGGGGGTGTAGTTCCTTTTCAAAATCTTCCCAGCAGTGAAAGGTCCTCAGCTTATATATTTATCTCATGACAAGTTCGCTTTAACTGAACGTGTTAAATTTGTATTAATTAATAAAACAAATACTTACATGAGGATAAATATAGTTTCCTGATAAGAAAGATTTGTCTGCAATAGTCTGACATCAGCAATTGACACAGAGAAAGTGTGTGTTTATGTGTGCGTCCCTTTCCTCCCAATGCCACGCCATATACCCTATCTACAAAGAACATCTGTATATAACTAGGTTACTCTACTAGAAGTTCTGGCATTCTTAAGATCTTTAAAGCTTGCTTTGATCTGAACATTTTTATTCTGCAGTCTGGGGGGTTTTATGAAATAGGAATGTGATCTGAGCTCTGCGAGACAGCGTTCCGCTACTGTTCCAAAAAGCATGCGTTAGTTCAGTTTACAGATGTTGAATGCAAGGTTTAGTGGTTTTCCATGGTTTACATTTTGTATATTTACAGTGCAGCGTATATATTAATTGAAGTAATAAAGTGGTCTTTAGAAATGTATTCCATATTTTTGTAATTGTATTAAAATAAAGAGATGTGTAGATTAGCCACAAGAGGGAGCTCTGCATATCTCTCCAATCACTCAGCCTCCCTGCTTATCAGTTGCCAGGGTCTCACTTGTCCTGCAGCTTCTACTATAAGGTTCAACAACAAATATTTATACATTTAATATTTATATTTTGTATTTGAAGCAGTATTAAACCTCAATGCAAGCATGTATCATATTTCAGCGTACCAATTCTTAGATGTGGTGGCTGCATTCGTTTTCATTTAGGGGCTTTCTTTCTTTTATTTTCACCTGATGATCCATACAGTAAAGCCATGATCAGTGCAGGATTTTCAACACAACGTTCAAAAGACACTGCAGTTGCAATCTGTAGGGGTGTCAATGTTATGTCAATGACACCCCAAATGCAGGTCGCAATTGCAATGCGGTTGCCTTCACGGGATTGAATGGTATAAATGCACCATTTGATCTGGATGGAGCGCGTTTCTGAAATGAATGCATGCACTCAGAGGTGTAACTAGAACCAAGAATGCAAGAAACCATGAAGGGCTCACTGACCCCATCTTGGGGCCCTTTCCATCGGTCCCTACGTGTTACGCCACCGGGTCATGTGGCTTCATCAGGGCGAATTGATTAAATGACACGACGCCCATTGATTTATATAGAGAACACCGGGCACCATTTTGTTGTAGTCCGCATGGTGGCGGCCATGTTTTTGGAGCCCGGTTTGAGTGTAAGCACACAGAAAAAACTACTTGTGGGTTTGAGCAACAATTTTTTGTGTGTAATTATTTTTAAGGGGGGTGTGGCAGGGGGTGTATCCTATGTCTACATACTTTTGCTAATAAGTGCCCCCCATTCCTCAGAAAGTTGGGAGGTATGTTATTCCCCAGTATGCCTCCATATGCCCAGCAACTAAGGGAACACATTTAGCAACCGTTGCCAAGACTAAGCCATCCATCCGTATAAAGGGGGCTATCTTCCCTCTCTCCCATGGAGTAGAGACAGCGGGTGACTAATGCAGTGGTCTCCCATCGGATGGTGCCAAGTTTGCCACCAGGAATCCCGCCATGGCAGTATACAAACATTCCTTCCAGAGCAGTACGCCCTTGTTCAGCAGAAAAGTGAAATAAAGTGTTCAGGACAAAAGGTCCTTGTATTCATGTAAAGTTTTAAATGTAGCCAGCAGGCCCACATTTTGCAAATAATTGTTTTACTCACCTGAAGCCACGGTCCTTCTTCAGCGGTTCACATAACTGCCTGCACTATGTGGAAACCTCCTATTGGTGGAAGCGACCCTTCCAGTGGTTGGGTCCTTTTCTCATAGGAGAACTCACAGGGGGGTGGTAACAGGATTAGTGCCAAGAAGACAACAAGCAAGGGAAATGTCTGGTCCCCAGCGTAGGGCTGGGCTCACAAAGGAAACTGTGACCCTGATCCATTACACTACAGGCTGGCTTAGGAAGAGGTGTTTGGTATCAATACTGAGGATATTGTTGCACAATGCACTATTGATCATTCATTTTTGCCTGGAGTTGGACTTTTTGGAAGATATTAATAAGTTGAGTCAAACATTATCTTATAATTAAACCTGAACTCTGGGTACAAAAGTTTTCATTTGAATTCATTCACCAGTAGCCACAAATGATGCACACCAAATGCCTTTACAAACCCAGATATTACCATGTAAAAGTAACAGTGACATCATCACTGTCTGAGCAGAAAGCAGGCAGGCCCCACCCACTACAAGCTGTCTGAAGAAAACTGTAGGGGGTGGAGACAAGACCAGTCACCCTGCACAAGGAGGGAAAGCAGAAGTGACCGGTCTTTACTACAGAAAGCTCCTGCACAGAGGTAAAGTTTCACACAGAATTACTGCACAGATGTGGAATAAATAGACAAAGCACAGAAAAATTCAAATAAGAATACACATGACTCTTGTAATTAGAAAATATTTGCATATCTGGACTTCAACTTTACAGTCTTCCAAGCTCTTCATAGCCAAACCCCACCACATCCCTTTGGTCCTGTTGAAGTCTCACTCCTCCTGCAGGACCGAGAGTCTCTCTCCTCCTCTCGTGTTTGCCAAAGCATAGAATGAATAAAAGATCCTCCATAGAGAGTGCAATCCTCTTTATTTGAAGACAGCCTATGCCAGGTGTGCACAAGCTGTGGCCCAGGGGCCACATGTGGCCCTCACAGCTCTCTGATGTGACCCTGGACCTCAAACCAGGAAAGCACACTTCTATTATATCCTGTAGGTTTAGTGCTTTCAGAAAATGCACCACACCCGCAAGATATAATAGAAGTCTATAGAAAAGCACAGCTAACCTATAGAAAAGCCACAGTTGCACTGCACCGCACCTGAAGTAGGGGTAAACTGCAGTGCATCAATGTGAAAGCAACCTTATAGGGGGCTCGGGACAATAGGAGCTCATTTACATTTGTGGTTTTGGGGAGCAGTAAACCCCCATAGTTGAGATGTGTTTTTACAACACACCCTCAACCACTGGTGTAGAATCAGGGGTCGCAATGGTGACCCCCCCATGCTCCAGGGGGCCCGCACAGAAGGCAGCATATACAGAAATTGATCCTCTACTCCCTTACTCTACAAAAGGTTGAGCACCATGCAGAAGCTGCAATCCATATGGGTGCTTGAAATGACAGAATGGATGGTTCCCTTTTTAAAATGCAAAAAAAGTATTAAAAGTCACGGTCACTCCAAGACAAAATGTATCTTATTGTGGAAATGTGTCACAGAGTTATACCTGGCATTGTAGGGCAATGAAGGATAATTACAGTATATAATGTTATTACCCCAAAGAACGGACTCTGCGTGGCCTCAAAGAATTGACTTTAGCACAATGGGGTCAATTCACTAAAGGTTACCGCATGCAAGATGAAGGTCACATGACTCTTTTTTCAGAAATATCACATGAAATAATATAAGAGTCAATTCATTGAATTAAAATATTGAATGTGAGGTAAATACTGCACCATTGTTAAAATAATGAGATAAATACCAGAAACAAACTTGAGATAAATCATTAAAGTCATTTCACTAAAAAACACACACCTTTGTGATTTATGTGATTTATCATCTGGTGTTTGCTGGCCATATTTTAGAAATGTACAAAATAACAATTAGAGGAACTCTGCACTGGCCAGAAAGTGAGAAGTATACAGTGTATCAATGTGAAAATGTTGTCCTCGGAGCTCAGGTATGAAAATAAATTGTAACATTTCATCAGAGGGAGATCATTTTGTGAATGAAAGTACACTAGAATGTTTTTATAGTTTCACATAACTGCTGTGTGCCTTCTGGTGCAGTGTTAGCCTGCAATTGTGAAAAAACAACACAATAACACAAAATTTAAGTACTAAATATCGCAAAACATAAATATTTAACGCACTTGGTAAATAAGGGGCACCATGAAGTTTAACTTATACATTTTATTTGAAAAGTACCAAATTTACACAAAAAATATAAATACAAAAATGGCAAAATAATTTATATACACTGCTCAAAAAAATTAAAGGTACACTTTGAACACAAATCAGATTACAATGGGGAAAAATATGCTGGATATCTATACTGATATTTACGGGGTAATGTGTTAAGAACGTAAGGATGCCCCATCGTTTGATGGAAATGAAAATTATCAACCTACAGAGGACAAAATTCAAAGACACTCCAAAAATCAAAGTGAAAAAATGATGCAGCAGGCTAGATAATTTTGCTGAAATTTCACTGAAGCAACTCAAAATGGTACTCAATAGTTTGTATGGCCCCCACGTGCTTGTAGCATGCCTGACAACGTCGGGGAATGCTCCTAATGAGACAACGTATGGTGTCCTGGGGTACTTCCTCCCAGATCTGGACCAGGACATCACTGAGCTCCTGGACAGTCTGAGGTGCAACCTGGCGACATTGGATGGACGGAAACGTGATATCCCAGAGGTGTTGGATATAGGTCAGGCGAGAGTGGGGGCCATTCAGTGGTATCAATTCCTTCATCCTCCAGGAACTGCCTGCATACTCTCGCCACAGGAGGCCTGGCATTGCCATGCACCAGGAGGAACCCAGGACCCACTGCATCAGCATAGGGTCTGACAATGGGTCCAAGGATTTCCTCCCGATAACCAATGGCAGTCAGGGTGCCATTGTCTAGCCTGTAGAGGTCTGTGCATCCCTCATGGATATGTCTCCCCAGACCATCACTGACCCACCACCAATACGGTCATGCTGAACGATGTTACAGGCAGCATAATGTTGTCCACAGCTTCTCCAGACCCTTTCATGTCTGTCACATGTGCTCAGGGTGAACCTGATCTCATCTGTGAAAAGCACAGGGCGCCAGTGGCGGACCTGCCGACTCTGGTGTTCAATGGCAAATGCCAATTGAGCTCTATGGTGCCGGGCAGTGAGCACAGGGCCCACTAGAGGACATCAGGCCCTCAGGCCACCCTCACGAAGTCTGTTTCTGATTGTTTGGTCAGAGACATTCACACCAGTGGCTTGCTGGAGATCATTTTGTAGGGCTTTTGGCAGTGCTGATCCTGTTCCTCCTTGCACAAAGGAGCAGATACCGCTCCTGCTGATGGGTTAAGGACCTTCTACGGCCCTGTCCAGCTCTCCTAGAGTAACTGCCTGTCTCCTGGAATCTCCTTCATGCTCTTGAGACTGTGCTGGGAGACACAGTAAACCTTATGGCAATGTGCCAGGAGACACAGTAAACCATGTGCCATGTGCCATCCTGGAGGAGTTAGACTGCCTGTGCAACTTCTATAGGGTCCAGGTATCGCCTCATGTTACCAGTAGTGATGCTGATCCTAGCCAAATGCAAAACTAGTGAAAATCATTCAGAAAAGATGAGTAGGGAAAAAAAATGTTTTCTCATTGTTGCCCATCTAGTGTACGTGTTGTTAATTTCATTAACACCAAAGCAGCTGAAACTGATTAACAACCCCATCTGCTACTTAACTGACCAGCTCAATATCTCAGGAATTTAATGGACTTGATGCTATACTCTGATTAAAAAGTGTTCCTTAAATTTTTTTGAGCAGTGTATATATATACACTATATTGCCAAAAGTACTGGGCAGCCTGCCTTTACACGCGCATGAACTGTAATGGCATCCCACTCTTAGTCCGTTTGGTTCAATATTGTGTTGGCCCACCCCCTGCAGATATAACAGCTTCAACTCTTCTGGGAAGGCTGTCCACAAGGTCTAGGAGTGTCTATGGAAATGTTTGACCATTCTTTCAGAAGCGCATTTGTGTGCGCAGTCCCTCCACCCCAAACTCGCTCATCCATGTCTTTATGGACCTTGCTTTGTACACTGGTGTGCAATAATGTTGGAACAGGAAGGGGCCATCCCCAAACTGTTCCCACAAAGTTGGGAGCATGAAATTGTACAAAATGTCTTGGTATGCTGATGCCTTAAGAGTTCGCTTTACTGAAACTAAGGGGCAAAGCCCAACCCCTGTAAAACAACCCCACACCATAATCCCCCCTCCACCAAACTTTACACTTGGTACAATGCAGTCAGGCAAGTAATGTTCTCCTGGCAACCACCAAACCCAGACACGACCATCAGATTGCCAGACAGAAAAGCATGATTTGTCACTCCAAAGAACACGTCTCCACTGCTCTAGAGTCCAGTGGCGGCGTGCTTTACACCACTGCATCTGACACTTTGAAATGCACTTGGTGATGTAAGGCTTGGATGCAGCTGCTCGGCCACGGAAACCCACTCCATGAAGCTCTCTACGTACTGTTGTGCTATTCTGAAGGCCACGTGAAGTTTGGAGGTCTTTAGCTATTGACTCTGCAGACAGTTGGTGACTTCTGCGCACTGTGCACTTCAGCATGCACTGACTTCACTTAAAGTGAAGTCGCATGATTTCAAAATTGGGTGACCTGCCGATTTCAGTTGTGATTTGCAAGACATCTGACACAGATGTCTATGCAAATTGCAACAAAAGTAGTGCATTTACTACTTTAGAAATTGGTGCGGCTCCGACCAAGTCAGAACCACCCCGTAATGACCGCTCTAAGAGCAGATAATAGGGTGCGATTTGGCATACGATTTGCAAGTCGCATGGCATGCAAATCGCATGCCAAGTCTCACCCGATGAGACCGGGGTGTTAGAGCTAAACTCCATTGTTTGTTTCAAGCGCAGACTTCATCATAGCTTATCCAAAAGAATGCCTAAAGATCTCAACTGTACATACTGTAGTTCTTGTTTTTGGAGTATCCCACCTAATAACCTCAACCCTGTCTAAGTTCTCCAAAAATAAAAACAAAAATAATACCCTAGACTGGTCACTGAAGAAATGTGTGAATGAGCCTATGTGCCTGGCTGTGGGGCAAAGCTTTTGGGAAAGACCTGGACAGTATTCCTGCGGCTTCTATGGGAGTTTCGCTAAGATTAAAACATGCAGCCGATTCACTGGAAGGGCATGGGAAAAGGCTTGTAGCAGCACAATGATGTCAAGTAGAATACAATGTAAGTATTAAGTTGAGTTATCCGGTGTTCACACAGTCGCACCATTTGTGAGATTGAAGACACATCTGTACAAGCTCCACACTACATAACTTCAAACACATCTCAGAATACAAAGATTTTCTTGTGTACATTTTATTCAGGGAAAAGGCTGCAGTGGCTTGAGCAACTCCAAACTCAAAGATGAACTCCAGGCAATTAAAACACCAATGCGTGTATTCAATAACAAACAATAAAAATGTGGTATTAAACCCTCAAAGTTTTTTTACTTTAACACACTGAGTACAATAAAATAAACATTCCGTGGTAAGCTGTGTATTAAAATTCTTACTCCAGCACTTGCAGTTTATACTTTCAATACTGCTGGCTCAATGCTGCTTCCCTGAACTTTCGGTCTTCACATGAAAAAGATTTTAAAGTGGACATTGCAGTCTCCAGTCAGTCTTTTAGTTTGGTGAAGAGAGGAGGAGCAGGGGAGTGCCTTGATATCCTAGGTTATGGGGCTGTTTTTTTCTGTTGGTGCAGGGAATCAAAATGTCAGTCCCTGCATGCAAGGGTGACTCCGTAGGATACTGCAAGAGAAATGAGCCACCCTGAAAAAGGAAACCTGGGGTAGCAGTCATGGCACCAGCTTCAAGGCAAAGTTCACCTTTACCAAAAACTGCTTATGCAGGTAAGGGGCTCCTGTAGATTAATACAAACTGTAGCTTTAACTGAAGTTGAATAATACCCTTCCTATAGGTGTAGGCCATTTACATACAGTACCTCTTAAAGCCTGACATCATCCCGTTCTGCCTTGATGCTAGGAAGTTGCTAGGAAGTTGTTAAGAGAGTCCTGGTCATTACTGCTCACCTTCACCATCAAAGGATTCAAACCCCCACACATGCACTTCTTTTCCCTGGTGCAGTAGCTCTGAACCCAGAGTTTGGGAGCTCTCACTCCTGTGATGGTAGAGATGAACAGTAAAAGCTAGGAGTCTCCCAGCGAAAAGGCAGAACAAGATGATGCGATCTGTGGGAGTTTCCAGGCCAGGCTTCATGAGGTATGTAATTGGCCTACAACTATTGCAGGGGCATTAATCAACTTTGGTCAAAGCTGCACAGTTTGTTTCCATCTACAGGCGCCCCTTAGCTGCATGGGCAGTTTTTGGTAAAGGTGAACTATGCCTTTAAACTGGAACAAAGGCAAGGATTAAAAGATATCGAAGCTGCATGTAAGTGATGAAATCAGCTGCTGAAAGTGCTTAACCACTTGCCTACTGGGCACTTATACTCCCTTCCTGCCCCGGACAATTTTCAGCTTTCAGCGATGTCATAATTTGAATGACAATTGCGCGGTCATGCAACACTGTACTCATATGAAGTTTTTATCATTTCTTTGAGACAGATAGAGCTTTTCTTTGGTGGTATTTAATAACCTCTGGGTTTTTTATTTTTTGCTAAACAAACCAAAAACAACTGAAAAATTTGTAAAAAAAAGTTTTTTTTAGTTTTTGTTATAAAATTTTGTAAATAAGTGATTTTTCTCCTTCACTGATGTGTGCTAATTAGGCTACAGAGATGGGCACTGATGGGCACTAATGAGGAGGCACTGGTAGGTTGCACTGATGGGCATTGACAGGCATCACTGATGGGCACTGAAAGGCAGCACTCATATATGGCACGGATAGGCAGCACTGATAGGTGGCACTGATAGGCGGCACTGACTGGCACTGTTAGATCACACTGACTGGCACTGTTAGGTTGCACTGATAGGTGGCACTGACAGGCACTGATAGGCGGCACTGGTTGGCACTGATAGGTGGCACTGACTGGCATTAATAGGCGGCACTGATAGGTGCCACTGAAAGGCAGCTCAGATGGGCAATGATATGTGGCATTGATGTGCTCTGGTAGACACTGATATGTGGCATTGATGTGGCACTGATGGGCACTGACAGCTGGCATTGATGGACACTGACAGGTGGCACTGCTGGGGCTACACTGATCATCAGGGCACTGAACCTTCAGTGCCCTGATGATCAGTGTACATGTCCCCTCTGAGGAATGCTCTCCTCTCCTTTCGAGCTGTCAGCGTGACAGCTTGTGGGGAGAGAAATGCCGATAACTGCCCTTTCCTTATTTACATGCAATCAGCTGTGATTGGACACAGCTGATAACATGACCGAGCCGACGTCTTCGGCTCTTTCCATTGATCTGTGATCAGCTGTGTCCGAGGGACACAGTACACCACCGATCACCACGCTGCACGCCCCTGGAGCCGCGCACGCGCGGTTAGAGTGGGAGGACATCATGGGGTTTATTTACTAAAGCTGGAGAGTCCAAAATCAGACTCCCTTCTGCATAGAAACCAATCAGCTTCCAGGTTTTATTGCCAAAGCTTCATTGCACAAGCTGAGGTTAGAAGCTGATTGGTTTCTATGCAGAATGGAGTCTGATTTTGGACTCTCCAGCTTTAGTAAATAAACCCCCATATGACGTCCTCCCAGAACAAGAGAACCGCCGTGTGCCCGTCATTACCTTATATGGCGGGCGGGAGGCGGTTAAACAACTGAGGGTTTAATATAACTTTAAGTGTATTTAAGCAATTAGTGAAAGCGCCCTGATTTTAACTTACTGCCAGCCTCTTGCAATTCTCTGTACAGCTGAGCTCAGAGAGGGAAGCAACACATCAGTTGTGTTGCAGTGCTCATGTGTTAACAAGAAACATGCTGATAGAAGGAGAGAGCTGAGTCACAGAAATGCAAGCTCATCAGTCTACTGCTATTTATTTGCATGGTGGGGGCAGGGAGGCTACCTCACTGTTTTACTTAAAGCGGAGATCCAGTTGAATAAAAAAAAATAAAAGTCAGCAGCTACAAAAACTGTAGCTGCTGACTTTTAAAGTACAGAGACTTACTGTACCTGTTTCTCAGTCCAGCCGTGTCCTCACCATGGCTGGTTTCACCAGCCATCTTCTCTCCCCACCGCCAGAATCTACAATGTGGGTATCCGGCTGTGACAGCTTGTGGCTTCACAGCCGGGTGCCCACTACGCATGCACGAGTAGCACTGGGCTATGTGAATGGTCCCATAGTCTTCTGGGACCTGTCACATGTCCCAGAAGACTATGGGGAGGAAGGGAGAAGGACAACTTCTGCTTCCAATCGCCTTAGGCGATCACAGCGGAAGTGGGAGTGGGTACCTGTCAAAATCGAGTACCTGCTCCCCAAAGCAAATCTTTAATGGGGAGCAGGGGGACAAAGGCCTAAAGAGGAACTTCTCCTTTTGGGTAGAGCTCTGCTTTAACAGCAGTTGTGAAAAGTCAGGTGTCCAGGTTATCTGTAGTGTTTAGGAGGACTGTCTAAATCTCAGGGAAAAACAACTCCCTTATGTATTTCATCTGTGTATTAAGCTGTTTGCCTGAAGTCCAGCTTTAAAGACCTCAGTTTATTTCATATATACACAGATTAAAGGGAAATGTGAAACAATGAAAAATGTTCTCAGAATCTGAATTTCTGTTAAATAGATAAAGCGGTAAAGTGTTCAGGCACATTCGTCAGACTAGATGTTCCAGCATTTGCTTCAAATTTGTTAATGTTCTCAGCGAATGTGTTATGGAAGAATGTTAAACCTAGCAAATTATGGAATTTGCTTATGGCCCCTTTCACACAGGCATTGTAGGTTGGTAAAAACAGGTTTAGATGCATTTTTAAATCACCTCAGCAGCCTGTCATAACCAGGCAATGTCCAACAGACAGCCCCATACATATTGCATTGCCTTGGCATGTCATGTTCAGCAGGTGATATGACCTGAAACCATACCCAATGGAGGCAAATCAACCAATGCAACCGCTTCCAGTGGACTTGCTACACAGTGAATGGGGATTTCAGTGTGAAATCCCTCTTCAAACAGGCATGCAGGAAGTGGCATATCACCTCACAATTGTTTTCTAACTGCAGGTCAGCTGCTGTTGACATTGCGATCCACCCATGTGAAAGAAGCCTGTAAGCAGCAGCAACCTGCTGTTGTGTTTAAATGCATTCTATCAGACCATTGCTGTCTGGGCTAAACACATGGCCTAAAACTCCAGTTCCATCCTAATGGATCTGACTGACCATAGTCCAATGCACAGGCACAGGATTCTGTAGCCTAATTGCTGTTCAGCAGAAATGCCTTGAGGGATTACCCTTTGAAGGCAGAGCACTTATTTGGGCTTTCCTTGGATAAGTTTATCAAGGAGATTACGAGGGTATGAGTACTCTCCTCTACAGACCTACAATTGTAGCTCTCCTACAACTTGACACATTTGGCCAACCTAAACATGTATTGCAATGTATGTGCAAAGTTTGCTAGAAAGGGTGTATAGCAATGTGCAGAGGATTCATTCAGAATTTTTAGTGTTAACATGTGGTCACACCCCTTTAGCACCTGATGGGTTATATACAGTATATGTAGCATGCTTCTTGAGTAGGGTAGGCTGCTAGGCAAATTTAGTTGGCTCCACTGTAATCAGAGAAGCAAGGGTTGATTATTTAGGGCTGTTCAGTGTCTCACAGAATACTGCTTTGTTACTTCCCCTTGTCTTCTAGAGGACTCTAGAATAATAGTGGGAGAAAGATTAAATCATGCACCCTGAATATTTATGGGCCTCCAGCCAATCCTTGGGGAGGTGTGCCCAGTAAATATTTGAAGGGGCTTTACATAGTTTGAGGCCTGAGGCAACAGGTGCAAAGTTCCTGCTGGAGGAGACCCTCATGTATGGAGCTCTGTTTCTGGTGCAAATTTCTAGAAGGAGCCATCAGGAAGACACTAAAGTCCCATCTAGGCTTAGCTTGGGGGCCTATTCGCAAGCTTAAGTCCTGGGATCAAGTTGGGTCTGGAGAAGCACACTGGAGAGAGCCAGGAGGAAGTTGGTGGGAAAGAGTCCAGCTGTCCTATGGTGGTGTGAGTGTACATCTCCCTCCCTAGGAAGAGCCTGGTGGATACTGGCAGGAGGCAATCGATGAGCCTGTGGCTATGTTAGTATATGACCCCAGTGCTAAAGAGCTAGTGACTGCGTGCAGATTTTACTCTGTGGAAGGAGTACTGTTCACACACAGTACAGTACAGCCAGAAAGTTAAGGAGTCCTCAAGTTACTTAGTTCTACAATTTATTGAGGTATCCCATGCTCCCCCATCCTATCCAAGTTCAACATTCCCAATAAAAACCCAAAATGAAACCCCTAGACCAGTGATGGCGAACCCGTGGCACGCGTGCCACAGCCGGCACGCCGAGCCTTATCTGTGGGCACGCCAGGAGAATACCGTATTTTTCAAAAATACAAAAAAAACTCTGCGGAAGTAAGAGCGGGTACCTGTCAAATTCAGGTACCCGCTCCCCCTCCCTCCCCAAAGGTCAGCAGTCATCTGTACTGTCCGCAGTCTCTGGTCATCCCTGTACTGTCTGCAGTCTCTGGTCATCCCTGTGCTGTCCGCAGTCTCTGGTCATCCCTGTGCTGTCCGCAGTCTCTGGTCATCCCTGTGCTTTCCGCAGTCTCTGGTCATCTCCTGTACTGTCCGCAGTCTCTGGTCATCCCTGTACTGTCCGCAGTCTCTGGTCATCCCTGTACTGTGTCCGCAGTCTCTGGTCATCCCTGTACTGTCCGCAGTCTCTGGTCATCCCTGTACTGTCCGCAGTCTCTGGTCATCCCTGTACTGTGTCCACAGTCTCTGGTCATCCCTGTACTGTGTCTGCAGTCTCTGGTCATCCCTGTACTGTGTCTGCAGTCTCTGGTCATCCCTGTACTGTCCGCAGTCTCTGGTCATCCCTGTACTGTGTCCGCAGTCTCTGGTCATCCCTGTACTGTGTCTGCAGTCTCTGGTCATCCCTGTACTGTGTCTGCAGTCTCTGGTCATCCCTGTACTGTCCGCAGTCTCTGGTCATCCCTGTACTGTGTCCGCAGTCTCTGGTCATCCCTGTACTGTGTCTGCAGTCTCTGGTCATCCCTGTACTGTGTCTGCAGACTCTGGTCATCCCTGTACTGTGTCCGCAGTCTCTGGTCATCCCTGTACTGTCCGCAGTCTCTGGTCATCCCTGTACTGTTAATTAGTTTGCACTACTGTACGAGTTGTTTTTTCTAAACCAAAAGCTCGATATTCAGGTTTCATTGCAGTGTTGGCACTTTGAAAGAAATAAGTTGGTTTTGGGTTGCAGTTTGGGCACTCGGGCTCAAAAAGGTTCGCCATCACTGCCCTAGACTGTTCCTTGGAGCCAGCGGAAGAGTGAAGAAAATGCAGTTTTCCTGACTGTGTGTGCTAAATGTGAGGTAATAGGACTACATTCACCAGCGGCTCTTAAGGGGATGTGCTACATATCTGTATAAGTTAATGTGATTTAAGCACAGGTATATCTTTTTACTATTGCATAGTTCAGGTCAGTGACCAGACCTGCACTTGTAGCTCTCCTACAACTTATATCTGTCTTCCCCAGATTAGCCCTATATTTATGCATTTGCATTTTGCACAGTAGAGTAGGGACTGGCCAGAGAGGGATTACGTTGATGTAGTTGACCAGTTTAAACATGTATTGCAATGTACGTAAACTAAAAATCCCTGTTTTTGGGCAAAGTTTGCTAGAAAGGGTGTATAGTAGTGCACAGAGAGTTCATCCAGAATGTTTCTCGTTAACATGTGGTCACACCCCTTTAGCAGTTGATGTGTTATATAAATGTATAAAATATTGGAATTTAAGCACAAGTATACCTTGCTTCTATTGCAGTGTCAGTCAGTGAACAGACCTCAACCTGTAGCTCTCCTACAAATTGTGTCTATTGCCTCATATCGGCACTCTATCCACTGGAGTATTTGCATTTTGCAGAGCAGAGTAGGGACTGGCCAGAGAGTAATTACTTTGATGCAGTTGGCCAACTTAAACATGTATTGCAATGTATGTAAACTAAAAATCCCTGTTTTTGTGCAAAGGTTGCTAGAAAGGGTGTGTAGTAGTCTGCAGAGGGTTCATTCAGAATTTCTAGGAAAAGAAGGCTTGAACCTCCACCAATGGCATTAGGGTTTTATTTTGTTCCTCTCTGTCTTCATCTGCTAAGGCTAAGACAGGAATGTACTAGTGTATTCCTATTGGTTCAAGGGGACATTATTTTTTATGCTTTTTATTCATATTGCACCATATTTCATTTTTTTACATTCTTTTATAGGTGTATGGGTGTTAAAAGCATGAGGACCCCATACATTTTTTCTCCAGAAACTGCACTGGACTTATGAGTTTAGAATACAAATAAAACTTTGCAGAGTTATTATCTAGATAGTTACAGATATTTTTTAGAATCTACTGCTTGGAAAGTTTCCTCTGAAGGAAAGAGACAATCGGGAGCTCAAGTCTTTAGCTACTTACTTATTTTATGCCTTGTATCTCTCATAAACTATCTTCCCTATTAATGGTAGGAAAGAGTTAGACGCTTATTTGAGAAAGCACTGTTATTAGGAAGGAACAAATAAATCACACAGAGTAAGCTAGTCCTTGAATATACTTCATGACTTTATATTACTGCGGCTTTCCAGACTGTCTGTCACTAATGGATTTCCTGGGATAAAGGACTCTACTGGTGTGCATATATAATTTTGTTTCTTGTAAGTGATCAGTAAAATGTTTTTTTTTTTACATGTAATTTTCTCATTTTGTGGATGCTAATTTAGGTACAACTTCTTTTTCCTGACTGTTGTGGGGAAGCACTCACATGTGTAGGTGTGAACACAAATGCATTATGATATCATAAGTATGAAGTTTCACATGTCTGGGTAATGACTGAAATTTATATTTTCCCATTGCTTGTTTCATCTAAGGGTATACAACATGTTCTTCAGACTTACGTAAAGTGAAGGAAATAATCATCTTTTGCCTTTTAAACTTCATTATTTGTTACATACATAAAAAATTATTTGTTACATACATAAAAAAGTAAAAAATCTATCATTTTCACAATTATAGTCCAAGACTCACCACCCAAGATAATATGTTACTATACTTCGCATATGGGTGTCCATTTTGGCCCAACTCCAACTCCTTATCCCGATTTCTTTCTTTCCTGCTTCCCCCCCTCTACTCGCCTTACCTGGCAAACTTTTTCTTTCCTGGTTATACCTTGTTAGAACTTTCTGCAATACACTGATCTTGTTACCTCAGCCTCTGTGTGATCGCTGCTCGCTGACAAACCTTGCTTTCCCTTTCCACTGAAGTCCAATCCGCATTCGCATCATGCATCAGAAGCTACTGACAGGCAGTGATGAAGCAATGCAAACACCTCATCAACACCTATTTTAAATCCATTTTTGCAGACAAATGCATCCCAAATGTATGCATTGCATGCGGTTGTGGGGCATTTGCAGTGCTTCCCTATTGCCTTGAATGTGTAGCATTCTTGGGGCCTGCCACCGGCTGAATGCTACATGTTGAGTAAACTTTGCCATAGGTGTAAAGTGAAGCCCCGTCCACAGCCCACTGCAACTTAAGGGGGGTAGTTGGCAGGCGGCAAAAAGACAGCTTAACCACACATTTTTGCTGCCCCCCAACTGCATGTCTAAACTTAGCCTAATTTTCACCAGTCCCTTGGCATTATCAAGATCACACAGGACCCCCTTTAGAAGAAATGTTCATGACTAATATTGTAACTGGGGCTAAATATTTTGCTATCATTTGCAACACCTTGATACACTTATGCCGGTACTTTTACTTTGTATCCTATGCTATGATGTGTATCCTTTTGACACTGTAGAGTAACTAAGCTTTTGTACTTTGTGTCAAATTCTTTCAATAAAAAATGACTATACAATCTCCTTAAAGTCTACCAACAATGTAAACCAAGGCCTTGTTTGATTGAATCCAAATTGATTGGATAGTTAAAGAGGCACTGAACTAAGGAAGCTGTGCCCAAAAGGGCGTGCTATCCATGAAGGTAAAAAACTTTCTGCAGGCAGCTCCCCCCACAGCCCCCCTTATACTTACCTGAGCCTAATCTCGAAACAGCAATTTGCACAAGAGCAGCAGCTCTCTTGGCTCTCTCCTCATTGGCTCAAGGACAGCAGCAGGAGCCATTGGCTTCTGCTGCTGTCAATCATAGCCAGTGTCTATGGACACCCAGAGCTGGCTTGGGAGGCATGCACAAGTGTCCCCATAGCAAGCGGCTTGCTATGGGGCACTCGGCGGGAAGGGGGGGGGGAGAAGGCAGGAGTGCTGGCAGAAAAGGTGGGTCAGGGCTGCTCTGTGCAAAACCTTTTCACAGAGCAGGTAAATAGAACATATTTGTTACTTTTAAAAAATAAAAAGTGATCCTTTACAATCACGTTAACAAGGTGACAGGATGGGATGGTGTTCAGTAAGAGATTAGATATTATAATAAAAGTATTCATATCCCCTTGAAATTTTATAAATGTATTTTATTGGGATTTTATGTGATAGAGCAACACAAAGTGGCACATAATTGTGAAGTGGAAGGAAAATGATAAATGGTTTTCACAATTTTTTATAAATAAATATTTGAAAAGTGTGGCATGCATTTGTATTCAGCCCCCTTTACTCTGATACCCCTAACTAAAATCTAGTGGAACCAAGAAGTCACCTGATTAGTAAATAAAGTCCACCTGTGTGTAATTTGATCTCAGTATGAATACAGCTGTTCTGTGAAGCCCTCAGAGGTTTGTTAGAGAACATTAGTGAACAAACAGCATCATGAAGTCCAAGGAATACACCACACAGGTCAGGGATAAAGTTGTGGAGAAGTTTAAAGCAGGGTTAGGTTATAAAAAAATATTCCAACCTTTGAACATCTCACAAAGCATTGTTCCATCCATCATCTGAAAATGGAAAGAGTAATAGCCTAATAACATTTGGGGGCTTTTTTGCCCCGTTTGCACAGACCGAGTGTACATACACTTTAATTTGTAAACTGCTATGCAAGTTTTTTTTACAAATACACCGCTTAGAATTATTACAGAAAAGATAAGAGAGAAGAAAACTGTGTGGAGTTCCTCTTTAAGTAAGAATGTTAGTGAGCACAGTGTAATATTTTTGATGTTTAAATATAAAAAAAAAACTCCTGCCAGGAAACTTCAAAAGGCATTCGTTATTTTTGTCTTTTAACATATTTTCCCATCGTAACACATTCTGCCTTGTCATCACATGTAAACTTCAAACGGCAAAATGCTTGGTACAACTTATGTCAATCAGTAGACTCTCTATGAAGCTGACCCACATAACAGGACTGCAAGATAGGTATATTTACAAGGTTGAGGGTGACTGTGATTAACTCTTATCCTTATGTTTTTGGGATAGGAGGAACATTAAAGCCATATTATCACTAAAACAGCTGATTTCTGAAGTTTATTACTGCCCCAGGCTAATAGTAACATTGGGAAGAAAAAAAAGCTTCTTTCTTTCATCCTTGATACCAGAGACTAAATTAGAATTTAATATTTAAACTCAGATCTTTTTGGAAGTGATTGCATATCACCGAGCAGAATGTGAATATTTCCCTGGAGGGGGATAGCCTCAGGGAACAAACATCAACTTTGTGTAACTTGAAAGGCCTTGTCCAGTGTCGGAATCTTTACTGTAAATAGAATGAGCAAAGATTTCTATCTAACCTTCAATTAATGCTGTGTGTATCCTTTTGAAGAGTGTGAAGGAAACAAATTAGGTTTGGATGACATTATGACATATCTTAAGAATGTTTTTCAAGATGTCTGTTAATAGGGCATCCGGGTGAGAAAGTTCAGAAAAAGATCAGGTTGTCCCAAATTTAAAGTGGTATTAAACCCAAAAGCAAACATTTATTATATTGCAGCTTACCAATTCTTATATGTGATGGCTGCATTCATTTTCCTTGTCAGGTTTCCTTTCCAT